>NW_024103496.1:0-1200000 GCF_003945595.2 Pipra filicauda | reverse complement strand
ACACATGATAAGTAAAAGCTATTACTGTCCATGCAACTAAAATGCTACCCAGCCATACAGGAATTGTACTAAGTTAACTATACACTAACTATCTCCGTGATCTTACTTTTTTTAAGAGACGTACTCATGGACGAGGATGAAAAGACAGAATACAGAACAAAGTCTGTTCCTCCACCAAATACAGGCAAAATAGAACAGCACTGACAATAAAACTCTATTTTGCTTAAGAACAGCTTTTCCCCCTTCCCAATATGTATTTATGCATGAAGGTAGTATATGCAGCATTGGGATTTTTTGGTTTGTTTTTTTCTCTCCGGGAAGACAGGAGCCTATACAGCACATACAAGGACTGATGACTGCTGTATGCCCTTAAGATCAGTGAGGAATTGGGGGTGATACTTCTTACCATCCCACTAAAACTAAACAACACAACTGCTCAGACAGACAAAAACCTTCCAACATCTACATTAAGCTTATTCACAGCTGGTTTATTTTAATGTCATCTCTGTCTCCTTTCTTAGGACACCACTATTCTTCAACGTAAAACAGTTGTTCCCTCCTTCTGGTACACAAGTACTTTCTCCCTCAAGCTTCCTTCTGCTCCAGCAATTAAAGCCGTACCCTTCTCGGTACTTTCTGAAATGGGGAACAATACAGCCTTTGTAGTCCTGCTTTATGCCAGTCCAGCCCTGTTGAACATGGGTGCTGAACTGGTGGAATATTTAGCAGGATGACATACAAGGTCCCACAGTTTTGCAAAACTACCACAGAACTGTCTTCTCTGTTTTCAGGAGAGCATCCCTTCAGTAACTGATATGCATCTGACAGGCAACAAGCCTATCTCCCTACTTTTTTCCAACTGTTTCAATTTAAGACTAGAATAATACATAATAGTCATACGGCATAACAATCTACCTCTTTTTTTTCACTTCAAACATATTTCTAATATTTATTCCATAAAGGTCACCCGCATCTTTCTGTGTAATATCATGCTCCTTCTCCATACCAACCAACCTGTCAAGACCAAATTCCTATACTCCTGTAAGAACAATAATACATTAAAGCTTCTTCCTAGAGAATCCATAAGGAATCCCACTATGAATTCAACAAAGGTTTTGACTTCAAACTCAATCTTTGATTTTGTTTACATTTCTCAGAACTACTAGAAAGAAGCTGATTAACTTGCAGTTGTTGATAGGTTTACCTTTTGTTACTTCCTCTCTAACAGCTGAGGAACACTGACAGCTCCCTTTCTGTGCTGCTTCAAGTTAGTTGTCTCACAAAGTTGGAGACACCCTTTTCGAATATAAACCTTCTCTAAAAGCAACTAAACATCTCAAACTGGAGTCTAGACACACCCATCAAGGTCCACTTGAGATACCCTAATGCCAACTAATCCAACATGCATCTTATGGTCACATCTGTGAGCAGCAACCAAATCTGAGGCTGAGCTTCACCAACTGCCTGCCAAAAACAGCTGTGACATAAACGATTTCAAGAGAACAGGGTGGGAAGAGCATCTCCATCAGCTTCTCCTTCCAAGCCACGTTCCTCCTCACCATCAGGACTGAGCATACCTAGGCGACTGCGTGCTCCCGAAGGACCCTGCTTGAGCAGGGAGGTTGGACCAGATGACCCACCGCGGTCCCTTCCAACCTGACCCGTCCTGTGACTCTGTGACTGCCGTCCCCGAGCAGCAAAGCTCCCGACACCCCCGCAGGCCGGCAACCCCCACCGCCATCGGCCTGTCCTTCGGCCGGGAGCGGGCTGTTCCCCCCGCCCCACGGAATCAGCTCCGGGGCGGGGCAGGAGCCCCACGGCGAGCCCCGGGCTCTCCCAGCTCTCCCGAAGGCTCCGGGCAGCGCTGGGCCCCGGCAGGCCCAGGGCCGACCCCCGCCGTGCCCCGATCAGGGCCGAGCGCGGACCGCGGGCACACCCGCCCGGGAAGGCCCCACGGCCGCACCCGCGGGGCGCAAGGGAAGGGCAAGGAAAGGAACGAAAAGGAAGGCAAAGGAAGAGAACTCCGCGCTCCCGTGCTGCCCGCCTCGCCTTACCCAGCGCCGGCGGAGCCCCAGTGGGGCTCTGCGCCAGCCCCATCGCGGCTCGGCCCCAGAGCAGAACTAGGCCCTGCAACCACAGCGGCCACCGCCGCGCCTCCATCGCCGGGATGAGTCGGGAGCGGGCTCGCTCCGCGCCCGGCCCCGCGCAGGCGCCGGAGCCCCGCGGGGCGGAGCGGGGCGGGCCCGGCACGGGGCGAGCGGCCCCTCACCTGCAGTCGCTGTGGGGCGGTTCTGCGATACAGCGGGCCTTTCCCCTCCCTCGAGACCTGTTGTTCTTTGGATGTGGCACTCTTCTTTTCCTCCCTTTGCAGTGTGAACTCTCCGGTGCCTGTGAGGGCGAGGAGGGGGTGACGATCCTGAGCCCTGGCTCCTGCTTGCTGTTGTCGTTCCTCACTGAGGATGGGCCAGCAGGCTGCCAGAGCCAGCAAAGACATCCCCAAGCCAGGGCTACCAGAGAAGAGAATAAAGAGATGGGGACAAACTGAAAATTTGCCGTGACCTTTCCATTTAAAAAGACTAATGAGTTGTTGGTTGTGCACAGTGACACACCTCTTAGGGCCTCACAGAAGCATTTAACACTCTTTGAAATGCCATGGGGTGTACAGAACACCCAGTATCAGGCTGCAAGTTATAGCACAGGAACAAAAGACACAGACCCCAAACCCTCTGAGATGGCAGGGTGAGGACACGTAGGATGTTTTGGGCATCTCAGCAGCCCTAGACAACTGTGGTTAGGCACTGAATCAAATCCTTAATGTCCCACAAAGTGAGATACCTTGCCATGCTGGGACAGCCAACCTTTCTTTAATTAAACGATCCCATAGCTGAACTTTGAACACTGTGACCATGTTCAGGAACGGGAAGTTCGATATTGGGCAATCAATAACCAAAGTACTAGTGTAGGATTTGTTAGTGCTCAAAGATTCTGCTTCAAGTAGGAAGCAAACACTCCCTCCAAATATGGCATTGTTCAGTCAGTGGTGACTCCAGCTGCTTGTGACCACCGTTCTCAAACACTCCCCCTCTTCTATTTGGACCATTTTTATTAGTCTTATGTACTGAGACCATTGTTGCTCTTGAAAGTATTTGAGTTGGTTTGTTGGTATAGAGAAAGCAGATCTGAGCTGTTTCAGATGCTTTTGCAAATACACTTGAGCTATTACAAGGAGTAAGAGGAATGTTCTTCACAGCGGTCGACTTTGCCATCCTATCTATCTTTAGACACTTGATTCACCTTACTGCAGAGATTAATCTCCCTAAAATCCCACAAGTAAGAGATGAGTAGCTCCAGGAAAGGGTTCAGAGGGAATTATGACAACTGCTATTAACTTTGGTGGCTTAGGCCAGCATGTAAAATTGAAGGGATCGAACCCAAGTAAGGTGCCCTTACCTTAAATTAAGTTTCAATCCATGCATTAAAAAGTTATATACATTTAATTTTTTCTATGTCATCTTTTGATTTTTTGCAGCAGGTTTAGGGTCCCTGCTTCTTGTTTTTCAGGGATGTTAGAAAAATAAAACCAAAAGCGTGAGTATATAGGCCATATGGACACAAAGATGTTTTTTACCTGAGGTTAATGTAGGACAATACTTCCTCGTGACTCCAGCCTGCTTCAGCTGGCAGGATCGTTGAACGGTTTGGGTTGGAAGTGACCTTTAAAGGTCATCTAGTCCCACTCCCCTGCAATGAGCAGGGACATCTTTTGCCAGGTTTTACCACGTGTTCAAATCTATAAATCTTTATGCTTTGAAAACCTTCTTTTCTTGTTTCTTGAAGTCACTTGGAATGTGCTCTTGGAATAGCAGAGACACACAGGTGACAAAGACTACCAAAGATAAGGAACCGTTTACAAGTAAAAATTCAATAGATCATAGCTACAGAGCATATGACGGAGATGTATAGAGTCATGAGTGGCATAGAAAATGTGAACACAGAAGGACTTCTTTCTAATACAAGACCTGAAGGGCAATGAACACAATTATCAAGTAGAAGATTGAAAAAAAAAAAACAACACGTACTTAGAAGAAAATAAAGAGCTTAAAGTTGTGAAACTCTATATTTGGATATTAAGGACACTACAAGTTCAGGTTAGGCCAAAAGTCTGGAATTTTTTTCCATGAATATGTCTGTTAACAGTTATTAAATACCAAGATGTTACCTCTGGTTCAGAAAGTCCCTGAACCACACTGCCAGAAGCTGTGTGCAATTGCTGAGGAAGATGCATTATATGACTGCTTTATTCTGACATTCTTCCTTAGGCATCTGTTGTTCACTGCCATTCTAGGCGAGATACTGAGCTAAAAGTGCCCTTGAAATGACTTTATATATCTGTTCTTATTAATTTTCTTTTTCTTCAGAGCTTATGTTATATTCTACATGATTTTACTGAATTCTGTTTGAGGCAAAGGGGAAGTCCTCTAGCTAATTTTTTATATCTTAGAATTGGATGGTTTTATGTATTCAGTGAAGAACAGCTTCTCATAAAACAGCTCAAATTCCATGCCAGATTTTGTAATTTTTCCTTGAGTTGCCTCTGGCATGGTTATGTTAGAGGAAGTATCTTTTAGCTGGAGCCAAGTGTTATGGGAGAGAGGGAGAAAAATAGAATTTGCTGAGAGCTCTTCGGAAGTATGGTTATATCCATCTTCTCTGATTTAGCTTTGTTATTCCTTTGGGGGAAGAAAACATTAATATAATTTATGAACAGCTGTGGTAATTCTCTCACAATAACTATTTCTATAGTAATGAAACACGTTTTTTCTTGGTTAGGTAGCCACTCCCTCAGCAGACATAAATTCCCAGGAAATGGAGTGTAGATGACAAGAAAAAGTGATTTACCAAGAAACTGGGTTTGGAACAAGCTGTGTATAGTAAGATTGCAAACAAAAATAAAATCTCAGAACTTAAACCAGGTTTTGCTTTTTTTCATAATTTTTTTTCATAATTTCATTATTTGTCATAATTCCATGTGCATTTCAAATTACAAGGATTTTTGTGTGCTCTGTAGATTTTGCCTGGTTTTTTGAACAATTTTTTTCTACTCATGCATTTTCAACATCACCTTTGGCCCCTTTTCCTCCTCTCTGCTCCAGCTCCTCCGTAGTGATAGAACAGCTGAATGAGCCATTCCCTGGGTAGCTGAACAAAGAACAGATTGGGCTGACAGAATCTTGTCTTCTTTTTTTAGCTCACTTATTTTTCATCCTTACCGGCACTAACAATCTCAAAGGTGATTATATGGGTTACAAAGTCTCTGTGTGTTCAGTTGATTCCCTTAATGACAGTATTACTTCATCACTGTGACTGAGTTTACTCAGCTTGCCTGGTTGCAATATGCTTAAATAATTCAGCTGATAAGTCACAAAAGTGATTAAAATGTCACCTTTTTTTTTCCTGTGTTGGGCTTATGAACGTAGGTCCTGGTAAAAGGTATTTTACTACAGCAATACATTGCTCAAAGAGTTTGTTTTAGTTTGTGGCTGGCTGGAGCGTGAATGTGTCTTCAGGTTGCAATTTGATGTGTAATTAGATCAGTGTTTCCAAAAAAATCAATCGGTACATCTCTGTCCCTGAATATTTGTTCTTGTATCTGAAAACCACTGTGATATATGAAGATAAATGTGCCTGCATGCCTACAGTGAACTTATGCAAGTGGAAGTTAGTTTTTTGGTGAGATCAGTGATACCCTATGTGGTTCACTGTGCATGGTACCAAATTTTTGTGCTGGCATAGCAGAGGAGAAATTGTACCCCAGAGGGTTTTGTTTCTTTGATTTCTCAGTTGCAGGCCCAGCTTAAATGTACGTTGGCTTCATGTTAAGGCTTCACAGCTTCCCTGAAGTCATGCAAGAGGGTACATGTGCAGTCTAGTACTTTGTTAAAGTACTAACTGATTAAATACCTACAGGGTATAAGAATGTGCACCTTCATATAGTCTTCTTAACTGTGTATTCAGACTTTAATAAAATGGCTTCTACAACTATCTTTCTAAAACTAAAAATATTAATAATACCATTTTATGGAGGAAAATGTGTAGCCATGAGTTCAGGCTATTTCTCAAGGTCAGATAAAGAAAATTAGATCTTCCTGGTCAATATCCATCTTCTGTCTTATAGTAACCACTCTTCCATAAATCATCCTCACTGAAACAGAATTCCTAGAGATCTGAATGATTAGAAGTTTTAAGTATCATAAACAAATTAGAATCAGTCCTGCAAACACACAGAGAGCAGATATTTGCAGGGATCAGAGCAATGCAGTTTATTCAAGGGGTTTGTGGTTTTGCTATAAATGCCATGGCCCATTTTCATCTTTCAGGCAAACCCTGAGATTAAAAAGGAGATTAAATTGGCTGCTAAATGGTCTTAATAAATTCAGACGTGATCAGCAGAATACTACTGGGACAGTTAAAGTAAATCAGTCTTCTCAATTGATGGGGGCTTCTGCTGTCATGGAAATAAGATTTGCATCCACAGTGAGTTTTCACTTGCAAAGAAGTAACCTAGGGGAATATACAGCATCAGATTAGTGTCTCTGCTAAGGGTGGTGGTAGCAGCTGATTTTCTTTGGTTTTCCTTGCACTGTACTCAGGTGACCACTCACTTAATATTTAGGGAATAAACATACTTTTCAAAAGTGTATCTGCATAATTACTGAATTATCTTGTGGTTATACTGAGTGATAAAAATATTAACCTCATCAAAAAAGGCATATAGTGAAAATTTTTGCCTTCTAATTTTCTCAGCTCCTGTTACATGGGAAGTTTTTTTGAAAAGGAATAGTTGTGAATAGCTCTATGTGCACTGTTCTGTAGAATGGTTAATAGTGCTGAATTGCAGTCAAATTGAATTATAGTCTATTGTTAGATTTATTGTAGTACTACTGTGACCAAAATGACAAGCCAGGTGCTTCAAAACTTGTATTTCAGTCAAATCTGACAGTGCATAAACAGCTGTTAACATTTAGCCCTCTCTAATATTTCAAACAAGACAGAATGATGAATTTCCTAATATATCTTGTACTGAACTGATCACTCTTAGCAGTGTGATAACTAATTTATTTTGAAAAACATTGGACTTAGGCAAAGACTAATTTTTAAATGCAGCATTTCTTTGATGGCAGGGTTGATTTGTTTTTTGGCTGAGCAGTGTTGTACAAAAAATGGATGGACTGTTCAAGAAAAATAATGTCTGGGGCCTTGGCACAGGGATATTGCTCAGATCTCCTAAACAGGATGGTTGGTTGCAGCCTGGGTAGTGACAGGAGTTGCTGGATCAGAGGAGGCTCCCCCAGCTGCTTCTTTGCTCAGTTTTCACATGCCAGCTGGCTACTGTGTGACTACTTCAGCATGTGCATAATCCATTGTTGTAGATTATTTTAAACTAAAGCATCATTCTGCATTAACTGTGTGCAAAAAGATTGTCCTGTGTGACCATTTTTACATCTAAAGGAACAGTTGCTACAATTTACAAGCATCCTGTCTGCATGCAATCCAGTCAGTGCTGCAGCAGGAACCACCAGGAGGCTCTGAAAGAGCCAGAGTCTTTACCCAGGATGTTAAGTGACAATTTTAGGTGTAGAAATTTGTCTTGGGACAGCAGGAGCTGCTTGGGAGGAACCCTTAGGACTGTCTGAAATCCCCATCTGCAGATCTCTCACAAGAGTCAGATCCTTTATTGTGGAGGTGGTGAGGAGCAGAGTCTGTCACCTTATGTTTGCTCAGTTGATTGTCTCTTCTGTGCAGGGACTAACTGTGGAGTTCCTGGATCATCCAGGAAGTTAATGAGTTTGGGGCACTGAGTGTGCACACAGGGACACCCCTAAGAACCAGTTACACCACAATTATAATTGAAGGATGACTTGACTTTCATCTGTCTCACGCAAAACTTAAATACCACAGCACCTCTGTAACTGAAAACCATGCAGAACAGCATTAATCCACCTGTGAAATAAGATAGGCAACTCGTGATTTCATGTGGGTCTGTCTTGAGGTTTAACCAGGCCTGGGAACATGGCCACAATACCACACAGATCACGCTGTTTTGCTTTGTGCTGTTTAAAATTGCTGTTGATCTCTAGAGAAATCTGTTTCCAAGATTCTGCTCTTTTTCCTCAGAATGAATTAATGTAATGAGACTTAATTGCATGTTTTGTATTTATCATTGGCTTTGCCTCATTAAGTCTTGCCTCAGTCATAGCTGGGGCAAGAGAGACACTGTAGAGCTACGGTCAGTTGGGGTAGGCTAAATGGGAGAGTCACAAAATGGATCAGCCCAAGAAAAGAAGGATTCTGTCGCATTCCAGAAATTAGTAACTCCACTTGAATTAAGCTATTGGCTTACAAACTGACAGAAAATATCCCTTGGCTCTTATTTCCCAGGCTTTAACAACAGAAAGACTTTTGTTGTCAAAAACTGGTAAAAATCAGCTAACAATTTAATGCCAAAGAATGGGATAATTATTTACCCACACAGCTGCTCTTATTTAGTCCATTTTCTAAACTGTAAGGGGACCAGATTTTCTCTTGGCATTTCACAATCTATATCATATGAGTTAACAGACTATTTCAGTTGGACATTGGATCTTTTTCTTAATACTGTGTATTTCCTGGCTTGTCAGCACTTCAACTTTTCGCCCCCCTGCTGCAGATTTGGATTTGGTTCAAAATGCCATATAGCTATGCAAAGACTGTAGTACTGAGCTCTCATATGTCTCTGTTCTGAATATTTTCTATATAAAGTGCTAAAATAATTTGGTCCTTGAATCAATTTAAGCAATTGAAGAATCCTAATACCAAAACATCCTGCTGAAGCTTTGATCTAAGGCTAATTTAAGGCTAAGTAAGAAATTGTATTTGTGTCTAGTTATTGTCCAGCAATTTTGTGCAATACCAGTTCTACATCATCATAGAAAAGGAACCTTTTATTCTTCTTTCATATGCAGTATAAAATTCCCATATTTAAAAATAGGAATGTATCATCATTCCAGCACACATCCCAGAATTACTTCACCTGGAATCTTGACTGTGTCAAGTACTTATGTCTTGCTCCTTTGAAGAAGTTCAGATACAGAGAAGACAGTGTTGATTACCCTGCTTAGTTTCACAATATAGACTCACTTGTATTACCCAAAGCAGAGAACTTTCAGAAGGTAGTAGCAATACAAATGTTCCAGTGAACACAGCATCCTGTCCAAATCTCCTTGCTTGTGCTACGGAACTGGGATGTTGGGAATCTGTGAGTTTACAAATGCCTGCCTTTACACCACAGACATTTTCAAAACAACTCTGATCAAATCCTTGCTTTGATTTACAGATAATTTCTTTCTAGACAGTGGGTGACAGATTTGTTTACGGGTGGATCATATACTGAATGGGGATTATCAATTTAAACCTGATGTCCAAATTTCTGATTTTTTTCCTCCATGCCTGTGCCATTGCAAAAGGAAGTCCTGCCTTCTGCTACACCTTCCCTTCTTATCTTCTGTTACAATTGTGTGCTTTGGATAAGTGACAAGAGACACAACAGGCATAGTGGTTGGCCACAGACATCATTTTCAGGAAATATAATAGTAATTTCAAAGCATAGAGGAAACTTTAAGAGGTCAAGAAAACAAATTAATAGCTTTCTACCATTAGGAACTTGTGTTTATTCCTCTTAGGAGACAGAAGTGACAGCAGGGCCAGAAATAAAGCCAAGAAAATGTGTTGAATTACTATAGTAGAGGATTATCAATAACAAAATGAAATGCAAAACATTGTAAAAAAAGCTGTGAGAAAAAATAATTTCCGGAACCAACCCAGGAAGCATGATTGATTTTAGTTTGCTAATTTACAATAACATTCAAGCAAATCCATTCCTAGGCTGTGTTACCTACGACAGACCATACAGGAGCTTCTACAGCCCCTCATGCCATCTCTGGTGCCCTGCAAAAATAATGAGGTGTCATTTGAGATATTGTCTTGTAAAATATGCTTCCTTGAGGACTGCTGTGGACATCTGAACCCAGAGAACTGACGTGGCCATGCTAGGAAAGCAGGCAAAGGACCCTGGAATTGTTTTGGGAATGAGGCCATCCATGAAACAAAGAGAGGTATGATGTACAGAAAGGTTCTTAGAAGAAAAGGACAATTTTCTAAGGACAGAAACTGTCAAATGCAACATTTCTTCTAAAGAAAAGGTAATTCACTTGGCTCACTTGAGAATCAAATGAAAGCTGCAGTGTTTCATTATTTTAGCATGCATACGCAAGCAGCTCAGGGGCATATTTCATCAAATTATGTTGTTTTCATTTTATCTATCTAATAAGACATTTTTGAGTTCTTTACCCGTGTTTTAAACCAAGAAGTCCTTGTGATGTGTTTGAATCTTACCGTGAGTAGTGAAATCTACTCCAAGCAAATTCTGTTCTGCCCAGTGTTCAAGATCTTCTATAGCAGCTCTAAGCAGATTAGCACTGAGAGCCAGAGAGAATTACAGCTCTCAGAGGACTTCTCAAGTGAGGCATCAGCCATCAAGATTAGTGGTTCTCAAGGTTCTCATAACTCCTTGGCTAATTAAGGGGCAGCCACATGGCGTTTGACAGCGTACATGCAAACCAACTGGAGCTGTTGTACCTTAATGAGCGACGAACTCCATAACTCAGCAGCGGCTGACACAAGAACTGCTGAAAGCCCCACCAGCACCTTGGTAGTTGCTAAGCTGCAGTGCCAGAAACCTCACGTGTTGCGGCTGCCGGTGTGCCACCAAGCTTGCAGAGCCAGCTCTTTCCCAGCTGTTAGGCTGACTCTCCCAATTATTTGCAAGGGAGATGTCCTCACCCCTGCAGCTGAGGAGGTCAACAGCATTTAGTTCGAGTTGCAGATACCAAGTTAGGCCTGAAAGTGCCTGCACCACAAGCCTAACAAAGAGCAGAAAGGTGAATGTTTTTTTGATGACTGGGCTTGTTATTCTCAAGGCCTTCCCTGGGAGATGTATAATTTAATCAAGCAGAATAGTCAGCAACAGAAGGCAGCTAAATTTGTGCAGTCTGATTGATCTGAAGCTGTACTGTAAAAATATGCCTTCCGCTCATCCCATTTTGTAAGAATGCAATTACTTTTCACCTGCTTCCCAAGATGATACTTTTGCCAGGAAACTCAACCTGTCTATAGAATATCTTAGCACAACAGTAGAAAGAACCTGAGCGTTTTATTGTTGCTGACTTGATTAGAGTCAAAACAGTGAAATAATAGTAACCCCTGGTGCTGAGTCTCTACAGATAACACTAAACCATTCCCATACAACCTATAAGCTAATGCAAATATCTTAATATCTGGCACTATTAATTGATTAAAAATTACCTCTTTTCTTACTAATATCATGAGCAGTTGAGATTTTTTCAGACATACATACTCTAAAGAAGTGTAATCTTCAAATTCAGAAAGTCAACTCTTTTTTGTGCTTCACTGCCTCTTTTCCTTGCCATACCATCTTTTTCTAAGTGAATTAGGATGAAATGAAAGGGAACAAACTTGAAATGTTTTGAAACATGATTTTTTTGCCTTGCTAATAGATGTTCAACATTTTTCTCCAAATGCAGCATTTTTCAACAGCTTCTACAATTAATAAACACAAACCACTTTAAAAAATTTTCAAATTAACAGACTCTTTCTCATGCAAATTGCTCATTAAGTGAGAAAACAAAGGCATCAAAGTAAGGCATCATGAAGAATCAACCTAAAGCTGCCATCTTGCCCTTCTACTTCCACTCAGATTTGTGTTGGCAGTTGTGTTTGTGACCAGGAGGCAGACTAGATTAGCCACCCAGGGGGCTGAAAACTAAATAAGCAGAGAAGATAAATAGCAAAAGGAGCAATAAGACATGACTTCATCTTCCGGTAGCAGAATATATTTACATCTGTTTAAGCCCATTAAAAAAAAAAAAAAGCACATGCTGAAGCCTTTTGAAGAGTAGGTTGGTAAGTGTCTGCAGTACCAGGACCTGGTTTAGGAAACAACTTACTTTTGACATAACTGCTAGTATTTATTTAAACTCCAATGTGAATTTGTAAGTGATCTTAAATATTTATTTATACATATGTTGCGGCTTTGGGAAGAAAACTAGTGTAATAACAATGGTTACAGACCCCTCTGATTGGTGGAAGGTCTATAATTTGGGGTGGTGAGATCACAGAGAGACTGAAGAGCACTGGGCTTTGGTGCTAAAATGCCAGCCTTGGCAGTGGTGGCTAAACAGCATCTTCTGGCATGGCATATAGCTAGGAAGTGGTGCTGAGCATTTGGTCAACATCTGTGGTCCCCAGGGACACACACTGCTTGGGCAGTACTTTTATGCTGTGTTTTCAGAGTTCGCTTATAACCTTCTGGGAGAGTCTGGTGCTGAGTAAAGCTTATTCAGATACTTAGAGCTTTAATTACTCTTGAAGTCCAGCTGTCTGTTCTCTCTCCTCAAAACAGTCAATCACTCCTACCCTACAGCTCACCACAACTGCTGCTGCCCTGTGCTCAGCCTTTACATCTCCTTGCAGCTGCCACACCCAAAAGACAAAGTTCACATATCTAGGAGTCTAATACCTGAATACACAAATTGACTGTTTGGAATGTGGATAAAAAGCAGTTTTGACATCAGAAACTACCTTCTTACCCTCTGATGAGGCTTCTGTATGTCCCTCTTGATGAATACTGATGCAGCAGTGGAACAAAAAACATACAAAAAAGCTTATGCTGCTTCTGAGGTGTGTTACCTGCCTGCTCAGTAGATACATGAAGGGACAAGTAACATTACATACCTGATGAACCACATATGTGAACTCCTGTCCTGTGAAATAAAACAAGGGAAAAAACAGCAAAGAGATTTGTTTTCAACAAGCACAAATAGATGGGGTAGTTTTTTAGGAATTTTAATATGAAAAAAGTGAGGCACTCCCACATTTTGGGAGAAGCTGAGCTCGCTGCATCCCAGTATTTATATCAACATCCAACTAGACCCTAAGTTTATACCAGCTCGTAGAGATAGGAGGCCTGTCTGAAAGGGTCAGCAAAGGAGGAAATGAAGAAGACTATAAAATCATTTTTCCACCCCCTCAAGTGAGTTGTGGTACTGACAACTGCTTTATACTGGGTCGACTCCATGAGAACTCATATAACCATTACTTCCCCAAGCCGATAAAAACCCAGCCTCCTAGAACGCCAGGTTGAAGACTAGAAATCCAGAGGAATTACCAGCAAGCCTCACTCCATTCTGCATAAATAATTCAGGTTTTGTGAACTTGCACGATGGCATCAGCATTTCTAACAAAGGGTTTGTACTTTGCCCCATAACAGTGTGGAAGGGCTCAGTACTGAGTCACTGTAGTGCTGCTGAGCTGCAATTGCCAGAAGCAGCACACAAGAGGAGTGAAGCATCATGAACCATCACCGTCGCTCTGGACTGTCGCAAGTCTCTGGAATGTCCAAACAACTTTCATGTGTCCAGGCAGTACATCTTCTCCAGCTGACAGCACAGCTGGCACAGCAAAGGGGAAGGCGGGAAGATGGCTTATGCCACAGTCCCCCTTGTGTGACACTAACACAACACAAATCTCACCAGTCCATGGAAACATTATCCCAGCATGGAAGTTTTCAGCTGTGTTAGCAAGCTGGACTGGTTAAGTGGCAGAATTGACAGAGGGAGAGATGGGGCTTTGGGCACAAAGTGAGGACTGTGCTCTTTGCTCTGCCACACTGATACTCTGGCTCTCTGTGGGGCTGGGCCATATCCTGCCCGCCAGACCACACTCTGGCCACAGGAAGAGAAAGGGAATCCTCTAGCCTAAGGGAAATCGTCCTTTTAAAGGGGAAAGGGATGCTAGAACTTCTTAGAACTAGCTTACAATAGAGTGAAATTACAAATATCAGTCAAGCTTTCAGAAGGGTTTGTTTGGGTTTTTTGGTGCTTCTTAAAATTATTTTCTTTTGTTTAAAGGAGTCCTATAAAATTAGGGAGTTAAAATGCAGTATGCACAACATTTTAAACCTGTTAAGGCACCTGAAATGGTCTGGTGATCATCATCAAAACAGGTAAAGTCTTTCGTATTCTAATAGTTACTGTTTACCACAAAATTAATCAACATAAACTGCATCTGTATGAGACTGTTTTATTAAAAATACATATCTTCTGTTTCACATAAAAAGAACCAACACTGTAACTAAACACAATTTAAGAAGTTGGACAGGAATTACTTGAAAGAATACAGGTTCCTGTAATTCCAGAGCACCCAACCTTTGACTGCATGAGCCACAAATTAAAATCTGTGTTCAAGACCAAGAGTGCTTGTCCTGCACTCAGCAGAGTGCTCAGGAAGGTGCAGCTGATCAGAGGCAGGGGTGCTAACTGCTCCCCAGAGGCTGTTTGTTCCCTGGCAGACACATGCAGGATACATGTGTTGTTTTCTTCAAAACAGGCCTGTCATTTCCCAACCCTGGAGCTGGGCACCATGGCAACCTTAGCAAGAGAAAAGCTGACTCAAGTGTCACAGGTTGGCCACCTCTTTCTGTAACAACGGAAATACAGCACAGCACTTCCAGATAGCTTCACTTGGGATCCAGTAGAAACTCACATGAACAGCACTGTTGAAAGAAACTCATCCGTGCTTTGGTGATGCAACATGATGCGACAGTCTTTTTGCTGGGACCTACACTGGAACCCAATAACTTCTGGATCTCCGCTTTTCGTAACTCACTCATCTCAGACTTTTGGAAAGACACAATTTTCAAAGCAACAAGTTATCAGCTTAGGCAGCAGCAAATACTCATTGAAAGTTTTGTGCATAAAAACCAAAGTCGGAATACAAAAGAGCTGTCAGAGACATCTGCTATTAAAGTGCACAGAAAACAACACTGGCTGCACGCAATTACATTCTTGTAGAAAACACTTTGCCAGGATGCCATTCTTGTTCTGGAGATGCTGAAGATTCAGCTCCTTTTAAAATCGCCAAGAAATCTATTGATCATCTCTCCAAAATGATCAAAATGCTTTGTAAATTCAGGCTCAAAAAGCGTATCAGACACTGACTGTAAAGTAACATTTACTGACCAACTCATAACTTAAGCAAGGCACAAAGAAGAAAAGACACTGAAGTGATGGGGAGACAAGCTGATGTGAAATCATAAACCAGTGGCCCCCTTGCTTTGATCTTACAAAGCATCCAAGGACATGGGCAGCTAAAACAGCAACAGTATCTATGGCTGGGCAATCAGAGTAACAGTAAAGCAAAGCTCAGTTTTGAAGAAAAAAAGCTGTCTTGCACATCATTATACAAAAGAAAAAAGATACTTCATACTCTCATACCTTGTAAACCTAAGAAGGTATTAAACTCAAGTAACTTTAGAGGCCTATCTCTTTAAGTATTCTTTATCATCTACAGTGTTAATTCCTTAGACTGCAATTTAATCAAGCGCTCTGCAGGGAAGGACTGTTGTTTCACTGACTATGCTGAGAATTTATGACAGAGATCGGCTTCCTCCCTCAATCCACTGAAGTCCAATGTCTATCAGCTAAATCACAATGATTCCTCTTAACATAGTTATTTAACAGAACAAGATTTGCCCAGCACAGTATTTGTTCCCACTTCTAATACCTAGAAGAGGAAACTAACTGATTTTCAGGACCTTGGATGATTTTTCAGAACTGGAATTAAAGAACTTGATTTTTTTAGAAAAAGCAAATTTATTCTGGAATTAATGAAATGCAAATATCCACTAAGCTCCAGAATGCCACCAATCAAAACAACTTTCCTTACTGGGATGACATCTTAAACATAAGATCTCAATTTGCCAAAATATGAAAGAATCAAATACTTGCCTTAATTATAGCACTCTTCAACTCACTGCCATCAAATTTCCAAGTAATTTCAAAGCCCACATTGAAGAGCTATGATCGTTAGGGCTCACCTGCCACTCTGCATTTTAGAAGGAAAAAAGTGATTTAAAGACATCCCAGGCTGGGAATTTACAGTCCTTCCTCATCCTTGTAGAGCTACAAGGTGAAGCTCACAAGTTATTCAAAACCTCATCTTACAGAAAATAGGAATGGGAAACTTTCTGCAGTTGAGAGGTGGCAGCAGAGGAAATAACTGGATTTCAAAATAGCTTAATTTGAAAGGTGTTGAAGAACAAGGCTGAAAAGGTTAAGCCTTAATCACTAATTAAATAAGCAATGGTGTGAAAAGTCCAACAACCATAAAGATCAACTCTAAAAAACACACAAGCTCATTGCTACTTGTATATACATTTTTTTTAAAAAAAAATCTAGATTAAAAAATATCTCCCCAGGGATATAATCCCCTTCCTAGAGAGATGTTATAGCTTGTGTACAGTGTTCCAAAAGAATCTCCCATAGCCTTCAGAATTCTTCATGGCTTTCCTAATCTGTTTTGTAGTGTGACATTTCTCTCCAGAACTGAACACTTTATATCCTACTTGAAAATCCATTTTTAAGAAGGCCTTCAAATAAAACATTCAAGCTTCTAAACAGAATTCTTAAATACTAGTGGTTTTTGTTTTAATCACAAAATAGACCTAATGAATTTGCTAACTTAGTAAAAAAGAGACTAGAAATAAAATTCGCAAAAAATTTCTAGCCTCCAGTAATTCACAAAATGCTATTACAGCACAAAACAACATTCTTAGTTAAATCAGTTTTATTCCTTCTGATGGCTACTTTGAAAATAAAGGGTAATTTGGCATTAATTCTGCTAGAGAAGTTCCTAAGCGAGTAGCTTTTTCTGTGTGCAGTGAAAAACAAAGAACAGTGCACAGAACTGAATTAGTCTGCCAAATACCCTTTTCAGATGTCACATCATAAAATATGTGTGTCTAGATGAACAGGAAACTCAGTGAATCTCCTGCACTCAGTTCCACTGCCTGCATCTGGATAATACGTGGGTGCAAGGGTCTTACAACAGGATCAGCATCTAGTAATAGCTTATCAAATATCTAAGGGGTTCAAACCTGCTTTGATGTCAATAAGCAAAACAATGGACGGATACTATTGTTAGTGTACTGTCCCAGCATTAGCAGCAATTTTGTCTGTAATGAGCTCAGAGTTAAAAAAAAACAAACAAACAAAAACCCCCAAAAACCCAAGTTGTTCAAGAAGTAACAAACAGACCAGAACAGCAATGAACTTGCTGAATGTGGATCTGCATTGCTTTGCGCCCTGGGAAACTTGACCTTACAAAGGATTATGCTCAGCACAGGGCAGCAGAGAGAATCAAGCCTGCAATTTTCATGGTTTGAATGAGCACAAGAGCTCAGCTTCCAAGACTTTGTCTCCTTAAGATGAATGTGTCACAACAGGAATGTCAAGTTCTACAGTAGAGAGGCGGGAGCGTGCGGAGTAGGGCTGCGAGGCATAGCTGTGCATACTGGGGGCGTGGGAATAGAGGGGCTGCCAGAATGGGGAAGGGAGGCTTTTGCATGCACAGTACCACAGGAACAACAGGATGGAGGTGAAAAACAGACCACCAGCGCTGGCAATGGCAATAAACACAGAGATGTCAAAGCTAAAGACAGGTTCGTATTTTCTGTTCAGATAATTGTTATAAAAAATGACCCAGATGGATGGAGTGAGACAAATGGCACAGGCAAGCAAGAACAAGAGGCCAGCCACGAGATGGCAGCCTGCACTGTTCACAAGGCATTTGGCCAATTTGACGTTTGGCACGGTGGATACAAAGGCTGTGTTACACATGCCAATCATGCAGAGAAACAGAGCTGAGACAGCAGTAAACATACTCAGAGGAAGGGCAAACTGCAGAACACGCAAATCCAGCTGATCGACAGCAGTGTACCACTGTGGGTCATAGATCACACAGTCTCTGCTCCCATCAAAGCGAGCACACTTAATCCAGAGTCCAGTGTAAACGGTCACATTCCTCTCATTCTTGTTGTATGTGTACAGTCTCATTTGCCTCCAGTTTGGGAGCAGAACTGCTGCAAGGAGTCCGGCTACTGAGGCTGTTCCACTGAGGAAGGCCAGTACAGTCGCTGCATGAACATCCCGGCAGCCCATGTTTGCCCACAGAAGTTTTTCCTGCAATTAAAAAGAAAAATATAAAAGAAAATCAGTAAGTGAAAGTTTATGGACACAGGACTAACTATAGTTGACTAATGTAATAAATTTACATGGCAGCTGGTTGGCACTAACTCTGTGGCACCTTCTTCGTCTGACACACTTAAGACAGCAGTAACACTACCACATTCACGCTTTAATGAAACATCAGATTATTTCACACTGTTGTGACTGCTCATCTGACAGACTGCTAAATTCACTGTGTTCAAGATAAAAAAGGAACACATTTCATTGTGTGAGTCTACACAGCCTTTCACCCTGTGTCACTGCATGGACTTTGTCCCAGAGTCCAGGTGAAGAAGGTGTATCACTGAGTGAGCCTGATTTAAGTTCACCTGTCCTCAGCTGGCAGCTCCCTCTCTTCAGCCCAGATGTAGTATCACACTCTATGTTCAGTTCTACCACGCTGTCATGTCAGTAAAAGGGAGTTGCCTAAAAGCCGCATCATTAGACTGGCATGGAATGCATATGTAGGCAGCTATACACATTTTATATAGGCCAAACTGTTGAGAGAGCTGGGAGCTAGTGGTGGAGGCTCTGTTGAGTAATTTACTAGGAATTTTTCAAAAGCAACTGACAGTTCTTCCACACTACTTTTGCCTTTCAAAACCAACTGTCCAAGCACACAATTACAGAAAGCAGGCAACTTTTCACCTTTCACATTTTCCTCTTCAGACCTAGTGTTGAAGAACACTGCTTCTGTTTCAATATAATGACTGTCTGTGTCCCTAGTATCGCCCCTTGCCTGCAGAGCTCCTGGGAAACAGTCTCAATGATGGGTCTTTAAAAACCAAACAAACAACAAAGAAAACTAAAGAAAGAAAAGACTAGAGTCATCCCTTCTCTGCATGCTCAAGACACTTTAAAGAAGGCACTGAGCATTCACCCTAGTGTGTTCTTGAAGCTGGACACTAAGAATTATAGTACCTAAAAATGACCAGATACTTTGCAAATTGTTATAAACTCCTCCGGAAATCTCTTCCAAATCATTTTACTGCAACGTGCATATTTGTCTAAAGTCATAAAACACTTTAGGTACCAGAAGTTTTACCTAACACATATACAAGTAACTGAGTATCTGTATTGCAGAAAGGTTACAGACATGGCTGCAACCAAAGAGAAACCTGGATCTGATCCCCCGCTCTCCTTCTACATCTGCAAACATCAAATGGCCAGGGAGTTCCAGTTTTCAGATAAGGAATTCCCATGTATACTGGAAACAGACTAAAAGCAAGCCATATAGATAGCCAGCACTCTTCTGATTATTTACAGATAAAAAATGAAGTCCAATTTGTGTAGTAAGAAAATATTAGTCATTTATGTTCTACCATCTAACCCTGAAGGATTGCAATGGAGTGTGGGCACCATTTAAGTGCTGATCCTACTCTTTAGAAGCACTGGTGAAAAGAAACAATGACAACAACATTTATACTAAAAATGTACCTTATTCATCAAAAAGATGGCATTATGTTGTTGCTAAGAGTAGCTGAGTGTGGAGAAGCTACTGTTCTCATGGCAGTAGCCTTTTCAGATGGCGGGTCATTAACAGGATAACCCCTGGGTAGAGGGACCTCAGACTTACTGCCACCATAATTGATTTAATATAATGCTTAACCTCAGCTTCAGTAAGGTCAACACAATCAACTTGCAAGAAAATGGAACTTATAACAAATGAACTTGAGGGGTAAATATAGCATCAAATTTTGTTCTCCTCAAGCTTGATACTTTTGCTTTTTCATAAAGAGCTTGCCTTTACCTGGATAAAACTTCCAGGTAGGAATGCCCTGCAAATAGGGCATTCTCCAAGACAAAGCTCTATGAGAAGCAGTTGGAATAAACACGACTGACCAGCTTCAGAAACCCACTGCTTCTGAAAATTCATTTACAATAGTAAATTACTGCAAATAAGTAAGTTATCTATGATCCCCGCATCAGGGGAGACTTGTCCCATCTTGCAAATACTGCTGGCTATAATTATAGCTACATTTACAGATCCCTGATTAAGACAGTAACAAAACAGATGTTGTCTTAAATGGATCCAGTACTTACCAGCAGTGTGTCCAAATCAAGAAAAAACTTAGCAACTTTTAGAAGTAGAAAAAAGGGTCTTACTGCATCTAAGAAACAGAACAAAAAAGAGTCAGCATCACATTTGTCTCATGCAATTTCAGCAACAGTGTCTACACTGCAATTGAGAGATTAGGAATATCAGACATGTTGGCATGAGGTCAACTCCATCGTCTTTTTACAATTCCCTCTTATTTAAAAAACAAAACTCAAACTACTTTATTTTTCTTCCTTTTTTTCCCCAGAGCTTGTTTTCTACCTACTTGTCTCAACAGATAAGAAAGGATCATAAAACTCCCTTTCTTATGGGTGTTCTGAGGAACAGAGATGTTCACACTCGAAATTTTATGTTTCTAGCAAAAAAATCCATGTAAAATCACACAGAATGATTATTTCAGATGTTAGGTTCAAGGCTGTGCTTAACCAGCAGGGAGGAAGAGGTGCAATGATCATTTAATGTCAGAAAACAAAACACAGGCTCTAAATTGTTTATAAACTTGTGGTTCTCTATTCCTTCCTGGCTTCTACACAAAGATTTCAAGGAAACAAGAGAAAGACAGGAAATACAGATGATGCCGTTTCAATGGCTGTCCAGCTTTTCCAGAGGAAGAGAAAGGATCCTCTTGTGGATTCTCTTTACCCCCACATCTGAGTCCCAAAAGCAACTATGCAGGTCATAATAGTAAAATCACTTTTCCACTGGACAGTCAGACCTACAAGTGTGTCATGATGTGACTGTTAAATGCTACAACCTAAAGGTGAGTTTGCTGGACTAACATGTACAAGGACAGAATTTATTCTAAATTATCTATATCAAAACATGAAATATTATAAAATTCATACACACATAGGCTCCTGGGATGCAACACCAAAGAAATTCTGCTATGAAACTATCTAGCCAAGAATGAGAACTTACAGCACACACTCATGCATCCCAATTTTTTCATTGAGAAAGTGGATCTCCAAATCTGAAGCCCTCCAACATGGATTGCTATGGCATATAATACACAGAAAATGCACACACAATCAGATTAAGCATCCCTTCGGATTCCCACTGCCAGGTCCATCAAGACTGCTACAAGTAGCAGTTTGGGCAAACTAACTGCATCATCACGTTCCACTGCCTTTGGAGACAACATGTCCTTTTTAATTTTTAAGTTTGGATCTCAAAAAAAGAAAAGTATTACTGCACAGCTTGGAGCAGCAGCTTTGTTCACTAACATTACTGACTAATTTTCAAGCTCTCTGAGCACTTCCCAGGCACTAAAGCCAAGATAAACACACAGACTTCCCTCAGCAGGTTCACACCCATAAACAACCATAACAACCGTAATTAAGTGGAAAATTAGTACAGGCAAACAAAGCTGTGAACGAGAGCTGTGCCTAGCCCAGTAGTCCCTCCCATTAAATGATGAAACCTGTGGCCACCAGCTGCTGTAATAAACAGATACAGAGCTACTATGTAAATATTCCACAATACCCAACTCAGAAAGCCATCCATTTCTGTAGACATTAAGTTTTTTTTCCTCTGTCTGTTTAGTCCATCTGACTTTATTGTCTAACACTGGTGGTGCATTCCCTTGCATGGCCTTGAGAAGACCATGGTCCCGGAGCCACTGCAGTTCTGTAAAGCCCTGTAGAAGACAGGTCACAGTATAATTGATAAACACAATTTATAAGCAAATAGATTCTCTAACTATCCACAACAGCATTAGCAGTTTAAGGTTTATTATGAGTTTTGGATAACTGGCCACCAAAAAGTAAAGGCCAACAGCTCTCCTGTTTCAAGGCAACCGCAAGGAACTGCTTCAGAACCAGTGCCACTACTCATTTGGGTGGTTTTTTTTCTTCTGGAAATCAATCACGCAGTTCCAATTCTACAAAACTCCTTTTAAAATTAAATCCAGATATACTGGGTTAGAACTAGCGATCCTAGCTAGTAGATTAGGACATCCAAGAAAAACCTGGAACACGGGTAATTATTTTATCAACTGATTTGGAAAGAGCAGAAACAGAACACACGGATTCCGCCCGAAGAGCACCCTCGACCCCCGCCCGCGGGAGCGCTCGGAACCTGCCGCACTGCGATGCCGGACTCGCAGGGGGGAACCGGGAAGGGCCGCAGGGATCGGGATCGCCCGGGCCGGGGGCCCCGGGCAGCTTCCCCCCGGTGTCGCCGCTCACCTCCCCGCCGCCCAGCCGAGGCTCCATGGCCGCTGCCTGGCCCCGGGGCCGCCGCTCCCGCCCGGGCTCTGGGTCGGCCGCGGCCGCGCGGGGCGTTGTGGGGTGGAGCGGCCGCGCCGGCGCAGTGCGGGCCCGGCCCGGCACCACAACTCCCGGCGGCCCCTCAGCGACCGCCCGCGTCTGTCCGCTTGTGAGCGGCAAAGGAGGCAGCTTTCCGGCTCCTGGCCGAGATAGCCGGTACTTTAAAACATATTCTTCCAATACGCCAGCTGTCCGCAGTCAGAGGAACCTGACTACGGCACTCAGCTACTGCCCAAAGCGGCCAGCGGCGTTTAAGCCAAGCTGGTTCTTTTTTTAAACACACGCCCACTCCCTCGGTTACGTGTGAGATTAACACCAGTGTTCACGAAGTCTGACAAAAAAAAAAAGTTATTTTCGACTAAGAGAGCAGCTGCGGCTGCGAAAGGGCAGAGGTGGGAGGCAGCTCGGCGAGGCAGCTCTTGCCATCACACTCACCTCGACAAGGAACTTGCCGTCACCCCGAGTCCTGGCAAGGGTGGTGCCCGTCCCCTGCCCCAAAGACCTGTGCTCCCGGGGACTTCTCTGCCAGAGGGCAGCCAAAGCCAACGTGCACTGATGTCTGCGCTCTTGCAGGTGGCTGTTGTGAGGAGCAGCTGGAGCAATTGGTGGCATTTTCAGTGTAAATACATGCTGGAATCAGGGATGAGAGTGCCTAGAGGGGTAGCTGTGGGAGCATCTTGCAGCACAGGGATCTTTCTCTGGGGAACACCCAAGCACATCCCAGCCTGTTGCCCGGTGTGCTTTGCCTCGCTGGGTTTTCCAAGTGATGCTTCCACGCTGCCCCGTCTCCTGCCAGTGCCCAGTTTCACTTTCATTTTCACTTCCAGGTCCCAGGAGCCCCACTGGGGCGGGGCTTGTTAACCAAGTCTGCAGGAGGGACACGCTGCAGCCTTTCCTCTACCCAGGAGCGCTTCGATTCACGTCAACAGAGGACAGCCGCAGCATGGAATCATGGAATCACTAAAATTGGAAAAGACCACTGAGACCATCAAGTCCAACCGTTCCCTCAGCACCGCCAAGCCCACCACTAAACTATGCCTCCATATGACACATCCACACATTTTTTGAACACTTTCAGGGATGATGAATCCACCACTTTTCTGACAGAATCACCAATAGACCATATTGCTCCAAGCCCTGCCCGACCTGGCCTTGAATACTTCTGGGGATGGGGCAGCCACAGCTTCTCAGGGCAACCTGTGCCGGAGTCTCACAATAAATGTTACACTACTGCTTTCTCCTTTGTTTTATCCCATCGCATCAGCATCTCCCAGCCTGCAGAGCCCTCAGCTGGCAAGTTTTATCTCCCTAGGTAAATGCTCCTAAACAGAGTAACTTCAAGCTCCCCTTGATGACTGACCCAGATCAGGACTCTCGTTGCAGCAGGACATTGCCCCCACACCCAGCTGGCACAGGGTTTTGGCAGGATTCTTTCTTGTCTTCCAGGCCCTTCTGGCAGCACTTAACCAGTGCCCTCCCAGACTTCCTGGCAGGGAGGACACAAAACAGACCCCAAATCCATATGGGGCTGACTCAATTCCTTAGCTACAGCAGGCTGGACAGGCTGAAGCACTCTCTCCAGCATGGCTGGATGTCCCAGGTGGCGGTTGGATTCTTATCCCAGGCAACTAGCAGTAAGACAAGAGGACAGTCTTAAACTGCACCAGGGAAGTTTGGTTTGGAATGAGGAGGAAATTCTTTACAGAAGGGGTTATTAAACATTGGAATGGACTGCCCAGGGAGGTAGTGGAGTCACCATCACTGGAAGTGTTGAAGGAAAGACTGCACGTGGCACTCAGAGCCATGGTCTAGTTGACATGGTGGTGTTGGGTCATAGCTTGGACTCGATCTCAAAGTCTTTTCCAACTTGAATCTGTGAGTCTGTGAAATGGAGTATCAAAAATTGACAGCCTACACTTAGCTTTGCTGAAAACATATTAGCCCCAAACACAGTAAAACTAGAGGAAAATCAGAACAGGAACCAATAACAAAGATAAAAGAAATGTATGAGAAACCATACCTTTCTTCCCAGTGACTGTTTTAACAAAATTTAGAGAAGCAGGGTTTGATAACACATACTTACAAAACAAGAGACCAAACTAAGAAGCCTTTGATGTATTGAGTCTTATTTTGCTTTGCTATCCATTTAATAGCTTTGAAGTAGAAAACACCTTGACAATAAAGGAATTCTATTTTTAAAAAAAAAAAAAAAGTAGGTGTGCCTTTTGTAATACAAAATCTAGAATATTAACTATTCCCCAATATGTACAGATCTCTTTAAAAGCAATCATTTTCTTCACCAAAAAGTAACATATACCCAACGACTCCATAAAAGGAAGGAATCACAAATAAAGCCTGGAAATTTGGAATCAGGATTTTTACAATTTACTACAGTAGGCACCAGCAGGTGTCAAAAAACCATCCAACATTACACATCAGCCTTGCTTTTCGTGCTTCTACAAGTAATTTCCTTGCAGCCATTTATTTGTGTTTTTCTTTAAATTCTTAAAAACAACAAAACCCCTACAATTCAATGCCTGTCACAGTAGCAGAACTGTGCTACTGTTCACCTTAGGAACACCAGACCCTGGTAAATTTCTCCATGAGAAATTTCCCTTTGTGTTTCTGATGCCTATGGCCAAAGATACAGAGTGGTTGAACTTGCTCCTTTGCTACCTATGAAGGTTATGTTCCCTCCATTCATCTCATTTGGCAAAAAATATTCCAGGGATCATCAGTTGTTGAGCTGTGCTTTGAGTTGCACAAACTTTGGTCTTTACTCTGTTGAATAGGTAGCCAACATAAATCAAAAAAACTTGCCCTTTTCCCCATTGTACTCCACCCAAGTGCCTAAGGAACAAATGGGAGGGAGCAGGGAACTCTGCAGTGATGGTAGAGAGATCAAATAAATAGAAGGCCTGCATAGCAACAGCTTCATGTACATAGTAAAAATATTAAAAGGTGTTGGATCCCTCCAAGAATGCTATCTTCCATTCATTTTTTCTTCTTGGGAAGTTTGTAAAAGTAGTAGTTTCTTTTTCCGATATTCTTCATTCTCCCGCTCTGCTTCCTCATCTATGGATTTTCTTATACATGCTTTTAGTTCCTCAATTCCTTCTCCAGTATATGTAGATACAGGAATTACCTCTTTGAATTCAAGTGTATTTGCAGGAATCATTTCTTCCTCTAGTAAGTGTAAGAAGTCTGAAAAATCATATTGAAAGAGTTAGTACAATCCCCAGATACTGTATCACTACAAAGCCCATAAAATCTCATTAAATATAGAAAATAAACTTTAATAAATCATAGTAATAAACATAACTGCAATTAGTAAACACATATTATTTGTTTAATTAGTCTTTTAAAAAATAGCGAAAGTCTCAGAAGACAAGAAGTATCATAGCAGTTATACTATCCTTAATGCTGTCATGAGAAGACACTATACACTTCCAATGAGTACAAAGAAATCCCAAGTTGTAGAATATGGGAGTTCAGTAGTGTTCAGTCTTTCTGGTTCTTGCACAGTCCAGAAAATAGAAAGCAATTCACTCCAGTGAAATTGCAAAACTAAAGTAAATCTACATAGATCTGCGCAGAATTTTCATGTGTATATACATATATAATTGTATATATGTCAGTGTCTGTAAGGGGACCTTCAATGCAGGTTACTCTTATCCAGACACCTAAACTGGAAACTTACTCTCCCATCTCATAGTTGGGAAAGATTGTCTAGGATATCTCCAGTTTATTAAAATCCTTCCCCAGCAGTGAAAGCAATACAACTACCAATGAGTATAAACAGAGCTCTAAATGCAGGAAGTAATTTTAAAATATATGTTCATATAATAAATTTACTAGTTGATTTCATTTTCAAACAACTCCTTGCCAATGCAGAGTTACCCAATGAAATCTTAATGCTACTTCTGTCAAAGGTTATTGTTGAAATTTCATTTACCCTGAGGATTCTGTAGTTGTGACATAAGTTCATTCAAGTTATCCTTTGCACAAGGTAAATCCATTTTATTTACAGCGAGAAGTGCGGGCTTTGTTACAAGTTCCTCTTTGTACAGCTCCAGTTCCTTAAAACAAAAGAAAATTCACCTTAATAAGTATTTGTAGTTTAAAAAGTGCTACTTCAATTTTACATGTCCTCTCTCATTTGTTTAATTGCCTAAATAGCCTTTCATGCCTAGACAGCTGTGAGACTGACTTGGGTGCTCAAGGCTGATATACTGAAGCAGTCTGATAGAAGAGAATAAGTGATTCAGTCATTTTTTTGCTCAAAGACAGATTTCAGGTAAAAAGGCTAGCTCATTCTGAAACAGCCTCTTATTAAAAGGACAGGTTTTGGTTTTGTTTTTTTCTGATATCCACAAGCACAAAATCAATTTCAGAAAAACTTAAGACCTATAAAATGTATAAGAAACTTCTTGGGAAAGTTTTCTGATTCTTAAGCATTTTAATGGACTTCAATTAATATCAGAAAATCACAATCATGAATAAACTAAAAATAAACAGCAATAGCTGAAATTCAGAAGATTCATCAACTTAAGTCACACAGAGATCTGACATTACATGATATGTATTATTTTAATCAGAAGCATAGTTAAGAGATGGAAACAGTGCAAGTTTGCAAAGCTGGGGCCTGATGTCTCACCCCTCTTAGGCTGTGCAGTCAGGGCATCAAGGCAAGTATTTAACTACACACATGTACTTGTGCTTCCTAAAATGATACCAGACTGGGGAACTGAAAATGATGTGTCTTATTACCTTTACTTGACTGTAAGAAATATCCCATACGCTGCACAGATTAAGGAATTTTATTATTAATTATGTTGTGCCCAACATAAACTGGAGCAGTTTCACCTGGACAGGTAAAAATAAAGACTTCATGATTTTGGAAAATCATGAGTTTGTTAACTGGCCTTACATTATAAATCCAGAAGACACACTAACATTTGAAAGTTTCTTGATCAAAACTGAGCCATTTTCTTGGCTCAACACATAACTACAACTGTCACGTTGGAAAATGAGAACTTACCTTTGTTAGAAGCAATATAGTTTCAAAGGCTGTTCTGAACTGAGTCTTAAGAGACAGTTGAAACCCAGAAATATCAACCTGAAGAAGTTACACAAAAATAAGCTTTGTGGTATTAAATTATGTTACAGTATCAAGTTATGTTACTCCATCAACAATTATGTTACTCCATCAACTACTTTACAGTGGAATGTCCATGTACATGCCTTCATTCCTGGGCAAATAACAGAGGGCAACTATACACCAAACTAACATCATAGACACTGGAAACACAAACTGGTTAGTTCTGATACAGTGTTTCTCAAAGGTGTTTTTTTCAAACCTCTTAAGGGGATCTTTTAGAAAAAAAAAAAAAGAGAGAAAAAAATCGCTCCACGCTTTAATTATGCTTGGAACACTTCCATGATCTAAATTAATTGGCAATTTTCCACGACAAATTGTATTTAATTTATCATCAGTTGTTTGAGTGTTCCATTCTGTAAGCAGTATTACAGCTATATTTATCATAAAACTTGCAAATTACAAATGATTTCCTAAATTCCAACTACATTGCAATTAAGATGCTTTTTATTTACTGCACTGTCTTTGATTTTAATAAACTGTATATTTTATTTAACTTACAACTAAAAGCAGCTGTTTGGTTCTTTCTATATGTTTGAGGAATTTGTGGCCCATCCCTCTGTTCACATGTGCACCTTCAATCAGTCCTGGGAGATCAGCTACTGAAATCTAGGAAAACAAAAGTTTCAAACAAAATATTTCCAACAAGCAAAACCAGGGATTTCAAACTATCAACAGCAATTATAATTTTAAATAAACAAAACATAAAGCAATACGTATTGGCTGCTTCAACTATCATCAGAAGCAGATCAAACAAAATGCTGCTATTACGCAGACCTGTGCTCTTCGTGTTTCCCCCGTCTATTTATTTATAGCTGTGTGCAAAGTAGAAAATAGAGGGTAATAATACCCTAAATTTTGCAGGTCTTGCAAAATTTAGCTATTATCTCAGAATAAAACAGACTCTGAAAGGCAAGAAGATTAGGCTATCACATTTGTATAGAATTCAAACTGTCACTGGAAAACAAAATAAAGTCTGTTCCTTGTGGCTACAGAGGATCATTACTCCAAATACAAACCCACTTAACCTTGTTCCCCTGAGCATGAGAAGCTACAAGAATTTGACTTCTGACCTTCAGATCAAGTAAGATTTTGATTCCAACTAGAGCCCAGCAAAGACTGCTCCAAAGGACAGGGATCTTATAATTTTCTCTGCTGGTTGAGAGGGTTGTACACAGTTGTAAAGAGCTGAGACAGACCAAAAAAGAGCAGAATAATAAAACCCACCAAACAGCTACTCAGTAAGTCACAGAAAGCTAAGACAGATACTGAAGTAAAGAAGAGCAAAAGTAGGGTCTTCAAATCTAATACCCATTTAGACAGCAACTGGATTCAATTAAACAATGCCCAAAGCCAGCATACAATAGGTGTGCTACCTATTGCAGAAGGTGACTCAGATATTCTGGCAGAAAATGAAAATGCTTCTGCTAGTTTTCATGATCTGGTACTAAGACCTTAAACCAAAATCATACTCAGATCCTCTACTTTTGTGTCTTTTCTGATGGACAGCACCAGGTAACTCGCATATATTTACTTCTTTATAATGTACTAAGATAAAGTAAGCAAATTCCTACATATTTCTTTAAAAATATCAATGTTCTGTAAGAAAAAATAATGAGTCACTCCTTGAGTGATACAGGAAAGATGCTTCAAGTATTGCTCCTAATTATGTTGCTTATGTTGTTTTGATTTTAGCAGTTGCAATGCTGAGAGTACTTCCTCTTACTCACAGATGTTCCCTGTGATCACAACCACTAGTTCCCTTGACTTTAGAAAAGAGATATTTTGTCCATATAGTTCCTATATAGCACCCAACACTGTAGTATAAATACCAGGAACTGGAAAAATAGCCAACAAAAAGTGTCATTGTCTATGACAAGAAACAGACTTCAAACAAAAAGCCAGGAGTGCAAGTAGATCTCTTGCTGGAAAAAGACAGACTAGCAAGAAAAAGAGGTCCTCATTCATGGAAGACAGTTTTTTAAAAAGGCTATGAAAAATCCCATTTATTTCCAGTACAGCTTTCTAGGATAAGCTACCCTAAAGTAGTAGAAAAAATTAATACAAAAAGATTTGCCTGTAGAGATGCAATATGTCTAAGGGCAAATCTGACAAACTAGACTTACTTCCTTTAATACACAGTTTTGTTGAAGTTTGTTAAATGAAAGTTTCAAGCATCAGCTACTGAATCCCCCTAAGATTATTGATTCACATCTGAGGGGTATACTTTTCTGGTTAACTCATCTGAAAGCCTTTTATGCATTTGCCTTTTATCTTGGAAGTGATGACTCCAGTGCTGCATGTATCATACACTTCAAAAATAACATAAAAGCACATCAAAGAAGATTCAAGCTTGAGGAATGAAAATGTTTGCTGTAACCTTATATGAAGTTGGGGTCCAAAATCTAAAAGTTTAACTTTTTAGCATTGGTTTCTCCCCCAAGCAGATACTGCAGAAAGGATTCCAGGCACCACACAGTTATCTGACAACTTTATCTGAAGAAGCTGGGTGGAACACAGTTTACAAAAATTAAGGTGGTAGGGCAGTAACTCCAGCAGTCCTTCTCCAGCCTACCACAAAAGGAACTAGACCCAGGTACCTCACCTCTTAGGTAGTGCACTATCCTGGCTGCTAAGGCAATCACTATCATGTCACACTTAGTTTTTTATTAAAAACAATCAACCCCCCCAACCAACAAAAACCACAAATGCAAAAAACAAACTACAAAAGAAATTTAGATTAGTCAACCTAGAAAACCATAACAGGAAGTTATCATAGCTGGGTTATATTCACAAAATCCCATCATTTACTACTGTAGATTTGCAGCTATTGGACAAATCTAGCACTATCTACAATCTATTCTGAAAATGACTCATTCAGTTCAGAGCTCTCAACTTGCAGAAAATGTGCTGCTTCTAAATAAACAGGCTAGTCTCTGAAACAGTAATTTTTTCAAAGTCCTGAATTTAGTAATAGTATACAAAGACACAGCAATCTCAATTCCATAAACAATTTCAGGCCTCTAAGATTATAAGGCAGGATTAGAAGCACAGAAAGGAGGCAAGGGAAAATGAGAAGCCATTGACTGAAGTGACTTGAAATCAGCTCTATGTCATATTACTGTATTTGGTTATAAAGCTTTCTTCTTATTACTTCATGAAATAGTACTTTTTCCTAAACCCTTGTTATGTCCATGTAATTGTACTTGATATGTACAATTATAGAAACACATATAAAAATAACTATAAGTTTTCATTCTCTTTCTGAAATTATGTTAAGCAACATAACTAATCATTATACATAACTTTAACAAACAATCAGAGTGAACTTTCATACCAACCTGCTTATAATCTGCATACATGATCTTTCCTAGTTCAGGCTGTACTGTTGTAACTGTGACAAGGGAAAAAAGACAAAGGGAAGAAAACAAAACTGGTTTTAACGTTTAAAAAAATGTTTATGTTACAAAACATTTAAATGTTGTAGGACTTTGTCACTATATTTAAAAAACGAACGTTCAGTAGCAAAAAATTAAAAAAGGAAAAGGAGTAAGGAAAGCGTAAAACGAGAGAGAAAAAAAATAGAACACTCAAAAACCCCACTGGTTCACCAAACCTTGTCTCTCTCTGCAGTTCTGTTACATCATCCCAAAAAGGGAACAGTGAAGCTAGAGAAGTCTCAGACACAAAAATTATTATCCAGATGACAGAATAGCTTCTAAACAGGGAAAAAAAATGAAAGGCAAAGTGAGATAGGAGTCTTCAAACTGAGAAAAAGGCTGTAGAGAATCAGAAGTGGTGCAAGAAGGTCAGTAAAAATTATCAGTACTTGCACCCTTGCTTTTTAATTAATGAAGATCAGACAACTAATCCTAATTTACCAATAGAAAAATAATAAAAATTCTCTGTCCTTTTTTCAGTGGATAGATTCAAAATCAAAATCTTCTCTGCTGCAAAAACAGGTGGCAGCTAATTCCAAACCATACAAGATGTATATGCAAAGGAACCTGACAGTACATATTCAATAGACTGAGGATATTATACACCATAGAGATGGTGCATCTCAGATGGGATAAAATGAGCTGAGATGAAAATAAATAGACCCTCTATTCACAGGTTGAAATACTATGAGGGTGTACACTTGAAATTCTGAGGTGGTTAAAAGAACTAGACACTGAAACAGCAAGTATCATTTTAAAGTATTTAATGTAATTAAAAATCAGGCAACATGGTTATCTCCTATTTTTTATTATAAACCTGCAGACCAAGTCAGAGAAAAGACTTCTTGCTTTCGTGAAATATTACTGCTCTAAAAATTAGAGTATCAACTTACATGGATAACTTGCAATCTCAGGTTTGGCATGAGAAATCTTGCTTAACAAGGATGATTTTCCCGCATTTGGAAACCTAGAAAGGAAGTTGAGATTTATACACTGAATTAACAAGTATGTGATTCCTGCATACTTTATTTCCAAATGCACTACATTATCTTATTGAAATTCAATGCTATCAGTTCATTTTTGCACTCATTTACTACCCAGATCAACAGGATTTATTTTTTGAAATCAAATCAGATTAATTTTTCTAAATCCAACAATACTTCCCAAGAATGGAGGCAGGTGAGTTACATAAATACATGTATAATAGATTTAAGGTAAATCTTTCAAAGTCATTTGGACAGAAATACAGCATGACCATCCAGGTCTACTTGAATTAAGTCTTCATGTGCTATAGGTAATTTTGTAAATTATGCTTACATTCTAAAACCTGTCATGCAAGAACATCTTATCAGCTGGACTTACAGTCTTTTGGCATACAAATCCTCCAATTTAAGTACCAATGATATCTATGCTACAGTTTAGCTAATATAGCAAAGCAAACCAACTCTGTCAGAGAGAGAGGGACTTTGTGTACATAGACACAGACACGCCAAGTTTGTGTATGCTTTTAGGGCATCAAAGTTGTATGAGGGATCCTGAAATCAGCACTAACCTGCTTTGTTACCAGGTAAACTAAAAAGAACACCAGTGAAGATTTTGGAGCTCATCTGTGCAGACCTGACTGTTGTTTACAAGGCATAGCTATACTTGCACATCACAACAAAAATATTCCTTTAGGGATAAGCTACCTTTTACAAAAGCTTCTTCACAGAATACATCTACCCACTGAAATGGAAACCCAAGTTAAAACTGAAATTGTAGCACACACTTGTTTTAAAGATTAACCTGAGCTGTAAAAGACAAAACAGCCTTCATCTATGTCAAACTTTGAGTTAATGCTGACATCAAAGGATAGACCACATTCTTCACACCTCCTCCAGAAAGACGACACAAGACTTGTGTTCCAGTCAAATTCACAGACAGATGTTCATCACACTATTTCAGGGCAACAGTGACCAAAGAACACTGTGTCTATAGGCAACTGAACGTTGGTCACAAGATACAAAGGCATGTGTCCCACAGAAAAACGTAACACTCTCCATTTGAACATGCAGAACCATGTCCTGTTAACAAAACTGATTTACATTAAGGGCCTTTATAAAGGGGTTATACACAAATCTGTCTTTAAAAAAGAAAGCAACCCAATGACTCTTCTTATAACAGGGAAACTATTGAGGGTAGTTTTAATGCACTCTGATGATGGAAGGTGCTTAAAAGACATTCCGGAAGGTTACTCTGGTCATCTCCTCAAGTGAGCATTTTGGTTCCACTGAGGTACAATATGTTCTTTGAAGTTTAAATTGCAACCTAGACTAACACATCACAACGTGTACTCAAACCTGATGGGCCTCTCTCAAGTCCACATGTTGTTTTTACCTGATCTAATAGCAAACCACTTGCAAAAAAGTAAAAGTAACAACCACAAAGAGATCAAAGTACAGCCACAAACTATCAGAGGCTGATTCATATTCTCAATAAGAAAATTATATGCTCCTCTAATTGACTGATAATGATTTTTTTAATCCATTTTGAAGGAAAACTGTCAGCTAAAATACAAGCCAAAATGCAAGATTAAAGAAGCATCAGTGTCATAGAACTCCTATACTTTCACACACTTTAAACCGAGAAAAAAATTCCGTAATTCCTGAAGACCACTCAAAAATTACACAACTTTAGATAAATTTTATATTAACCAAATTATTTCTAATAAGAAAAAAAGAAAAACACAGCTAGAAAACCATGCTGTCTTCAAGCATCTTTCCATTCTTTACTGGTATATACCAATAAGACTACTTCCACTCGAACTCCTTGTTATTTCATGTTTCCTATGGTTTTTATTAATAAGGACCATGGAGCCGACCTATGTGTAGCAGATGGTGAGTAGACCAATACTTTTACAACTGTAGTTTGTTGAAAGCTTTCGTCAAATAAAAATATATTTATCTGTGTTGCTACAAAGCAGCAACATTGAAAAGCAAGCCCTACTATTCTAGTTTGTAATCACTTCCTTCCAACATTCCAAGCTTTTTATTGGGGAGAGTAGGCAGCACAGCCTTTGGAACTCTCTTTAAAACTACTACTGAAAGGATCCACTTATGCCAGCACCATGAAGTCAAGCATGCAATACAGATAGTGCTCTTGGCTCTGTTTTCTCCTCCTACTTACTTCATAAACATTAGCTAATAGTATTTTGATAATCATTGCAATTGCTAAATGCAATTATATTACTAATTATATATTACCCTGATTCATTAAGCTCTTCTTCCACAAAAGCATAACCAATACTTTGCAAATTTTAAAATTAAAGTCAATCTGATTTTTGCAAACTGCAAATAATTTAAGTGACAATGCAAATGTACAATAACGTTCATCCTCCAAACTCTCAAATTCCTTTGAAATCACATTTGAAATTTATTTTTTTTTCTAATATCAAATTACAGTACTTACCCAACTAAGCCAACATCTGCTATAAGTTTCAAATCAAGATGAATAATTCGCTTCTGACCTTTGCAAGGCAAAAAGTTTGTGGCCAAAGAGCCTCCAAGACCTCCACGAGCTGCTAAGAATCTCTCTCCTGCTGCATTAAGCTCTCCTGAAAACAAATTCAGTAGTGAAAAAGCACAATCCCGTGCAGTGGTTTAGTTGTGATTTACCACTTAAATGTCTCTGATTACAAGAAAATTTTCTGTATGGTTCCTTGCAAGAATCGCACCCTCAAGGTCATGGTGTTTCTCCCTCTTTGGAAACAAATGAAAGCAATCACACCCCAGCATTACCCTCCGTCATACAGTCTGTCACCTCAAGGAAAGTCCTAGGTACAGGCAGGCAAAGTATGGCCAAGACGGTGATGGTGGTTCTGAAGCCTCTAACATTTGAATTCAAGAATACCACAAAAAATCTGCATTGATAGAGATGTGGGTACACAATGGCTGAAGAGTTTGCTGTATTTTTTCATTAAGATGCAGGCTTTGATATCTCCCTTAGGGTCAGAATAATTAAAAAAAAAAAGGCAACATTTGGATACCTTTAGACACTGACATGCCTACATCATAAACAATTCTTGTCACACGCTTTTAGCTAAACATCCAAATCAGGGTAATTTACGAATTTAGTTTGAATTCTAAACAGTGTGAGAAGTAAAACTCTGAAAAACGGCAAAGGAACCATTGAGAGCTATTTCAAGAACACTGTATTGAAACTGATCTTCCTAGTTACTACCGAGCACCACTCTTTAAAAGAGAGAGTAAAAAACAGTTATGTATTTTAAGTAACCTGAAATATTGACATTCAGCAAGGATCTTTGTCTCTTAAGCACTGTAATAATTCAGTAAAGTTATAGGGACACTTACCCGGGTTTATGGAGACATAAATTATGTAAGGTCTTGAATGGTTCTGTGGAGGATCACTGGCTCCCAGCCTTTAACACTTCTTTGCAAAGCAATTTTCTTTCTGTTGCATTTAGTGATACAAACTAACTACTGCCAATTTCTGGAAGGGGTCCTTGCTTTCCCAACAATTTCTACAGTGTATTTGTTTATCAACTCTTTGTCCAAACAAAGAAAAACACACACCTATTTTGAGAAATGTTTAACCTTAAAACATCGTAGTGTTCGAAATCTGCTAATGTTATCAATAAATGTGACAAATATTAGATACATTAAAATAAAGCAAATGTTCTTACCAATCTGCTTGCCATCATCAGTAACAAGTGAAATTCCAGGAGGCACATGAACTTCACGATCTTTTCCTTTTTCACCTTTTAGAGCTCTAACACTGGGAAAAATTAAATCAGGCTTAGTGACTTAAGCTGACATTTTGCTTTCTGGAAAAGTTGTGTGTAACAGCTTTCATCAACCTGACTCTTACCTGCTGTTGGCTCCTGTTCCAGCTACAAATCGCTTGTGGGGATATTTCTCCTTAATGCCCTTTAAGGTCATTCTTTCTTGGGCGACAAACCAGACATCACCACCTCTTCCTCCTTCCCCTCCCAGACGAGGGTGACCCATTCCACCAGTTCCTCCTCTCACATAGACCCGCAAATCGTCTATGAAGTTGCCATACTAACAAAACAAGTTTCAGTATCAGTATTATGTTCTGTTCATATTTTGCTTTACAAAAACGTGTGTAAAACGGCTTGGACAGAACTCTGATGGCAATAAATAGCAGCCCAGAAAGCAGGCGCATAAAACTCCAAAATATTTTTTAGTGAGTGTTTGACATATCTTCCCCGGCAGGAACACTCGCGGCCCGCATGGCCCCGGCCGGCGGGACGGGCGAGCCCCCGGGCCCGAGACACGCGTGAGGCATCACCGCGGGCACCATAACCCGGTCCCGGCCCCGCCGGCCCCTGCGAGGCGCCCGGGCAGCGCGGGAGGGTCCTGCCGGGGCCTGCGCCGGCCCGGGCCACGTGAACTCCCGCAGAGGCCCCGGGAGAGGGACCAGCCCTCCCCGCCGCCCGAGCCCCGCCGGCGGCACCGTCCCCGCCGTGTCTCGGGCCGGCCGCACTGACCTTCCTTAGCACTGACCTTCCGCAGCACCGCCGCGCCGCACCGCACCATGGCGGGAGGAGCCCGGGCCCCGCGGGCTGCGAGAACGGGAAAGGGCCTGAGGGAGGGAGGGAGTGGGGGAGCTCCCGCTGCCGCTCGGGGAGCACAGGCCCGGCCCCGCGGGTGCGCAGGCGCGGCCCGGCCGAGCCCGGCGGCGCCTTCGAGCCCCGGGGCGGAGGGACCGAGCTGTCCCCGCAGCGCCTAAACACGTTCACAAGCTTTGCGCTCTGTTCTTGTTACTGACCTGCCTTCTCTGCCGCTCCATGTTATTTTTAACAACTACATACTCTGTTCCAGCTCAAAATGCTTTTAATTTCTGCTCATTGGACATGCTTGCATCCTACTGTTATGGAATACTTCGAGCAGAAAATCTTTCAGGGATATAAATAGAAGAGTAGGAGACGATGTGACTGTTGTCTAGCCTAAGTCAAGTCCCCCAAATTCAATGTAAGCCTTTCCTCAGTGCCAAAGCAGTTTAACCCCCCCAAGGCGCAAGGCAAGATGGATCATGTTGTGATATATAAATAATTGTGATTCGTGAAACAAATGGGTGATTATATCAAAATAAAACAAACAGATTGTAAAACTTAATTACACCCCCATAAAGAAATAAAACAGACCCTTACAAGGTCAAGAGGCCTAAAACCTCCTTACTATCCTAAGAATAAAATATAGTAGAACTTTAAATCTTTAGGCGCCTGTTCGTCCAAGAATGCATGAATTATGACTGGTTGTAGAGATAACCCTTTTAGCTTTAGCTGTAAGAAAACCCATCTATTAAATACTTAGCAAAAACCTGTAGAATGTATATATATATGATATAATTAATATGCATGAAGTAGCTAAGATAAATACTAAATGTACCCTGTAGTAGGGGTGTGCAGATTTGGGAAACTGGTCCCATTTCTGTCACCCAGCCGGCTGCTTGTTTTTACCATATAATAAACTATTATTTGAAACTTATAGAAACTCGAGACTTTGTTTATCACAATGTGAATGGCAGAAAAGAATTTATTACAGCAGCAAAAAAAATGCAAAACTCCTGTATTGTGCTTTCAGATCACGGGGACTTCATTTGCAGTTCTGAAACAGGTAATATGTAAAATCCAGCGGCAAGTGTTTTGAACTGACCTGTTAAGAATCTTATGATTGGAAAATAGCAAACATGGGTCTGGCCTTGTCCTTGAGGCATTTAACTGAGGGTTCCCAGCTCAGGGCTTGTTGGCTGAAACTTCGGTACTCTCTGGTGACAGCTGTCTCCAGAGGACAAGCTACATCATGAGTGGCTGCCTGTGGATCCCCATCTCTCTCTCTCAAGTCTTTGAAGTGAGATGGGCTGAACTTGGACTGTAATTGCTTATCTTTGAAAAGAAGAAAAGTGACCTGGCCAACCACAGATCTTAAAACCTGGTCTCAATCTCATTGCAAAGCTTTGGAAAAACTTATAATTGCTATATTAATACGCTAAAACATTTCATACAGTATCACCTGGGAAGGAATGAGAATATGGGGGTTAGGAGAGAAATTGTGAAGTGAGATAGCCACAAATAAAGTTGAAAAGGAAAATATAAGCCTTAAAGGGTTTGTTATAGGATGTCTTATTTGATATTTTTTGTAGTCCTGATAAAATCAGTAAGAGCATACTCATGAAATCTCAAAACGAGATATGCTTAGGAATCATCCTAATTACAGAAATGCACTGGTTTGGCTGCAATAGAGTTAATTTTCTTCACAGTGGCTAAGATGGGACTGTGTTTTGGATTCATGCTGAAAACAGTGTTAATAATTCAGAGATGTTTTAGCAATTGCTGAGCAGTGCTTACACATAGCTAAGGCCTTTTCTTCTGCTCCTCACCCCACCCTACCAGAGTGGGTTGGGGGTGCACAAGGAGTTGGGAGGGGACACAGCCGGGACAGCTGACCCCAACTGATCAAAGGGATATCCCATACTATGTGGCATCATTATCAGTAATAAAAGCTGGGGGAAGAAGAAAGGGGTGGGAACATTTGGAGTGACTGTGTTTGTCTTCACAAGTAACTATTATGAGTGACTGAGCCCTGAGCCATCTCCATTCCTGGAGATGGTTGAACACCCGCCTATCCATGGGAAGTGATGAATGAATTCCTTGTTTTGCTTTGCTTGTGTACATGGCTTTTGCTTTCTCTATTAAACCGTCTTTATCTCAACCCAAAAGTTTTCTGACTTTTATCCTTCTGATTCTCTCCTCCATCCTGCTGGTGGGGGAGTGAGGGAGCGGCTTAGTTGTTGGCTGGGATTAAACCATGACAAGGGAGGAGATGTATATCAGGAGATGTATTTCATTTAAAGTAGGGAGGTATTAATGTCATTGTTTAAGGACCTGGTGAAATCTCATTTGGGGTACTGTGAAAATGTCTAATCAATTGTTCTATAGCTGAGCTAAGGTTGAAGTGACAGAGAGATAGAAGAAAGTTAGGTGCATCACCAGAGAGCTTAAGAGTCTTTCATAAGAACAGATTTTAGGATGGCTCAGCTTGTTTACTTCAATAAAACAAAATCAGAGAGGAGACACAAGTGCTGTCTATAAATATATCAGGAAGGTAAACATGAAGGATGAAAACCATTTAATTTTCAGGGCAAAAACACAAGAACAAACAGGTGTGTACTATTCAGTAATAAATAAATCAGGAAATTAGAACACTGTTTCTACTCATTACTGCAATCGAATTATGAAACAGCTTTTTCATGGAATTAGTGGGGGCAAAAATATACCTGTTTTTAATATGGCCCTTCATGAATGTACGAGGTGATTGTACAACAGAGCTCTCTGTACTGGCAGGGAACTAGGCCCTGTCATTCAGGAGGACCTTTCTGTTCTGTGTTACCATGCCAGTTCATAGTACAAACAACAGAACGTTTTGTCCAGATTTATGATTCATAATACAGAAGGAGCCGTCAGTCAAGCTGAATAGTAGGCAAGGTTCAGAAGTTTTTACATATGCTAAAGTTAGATTGTGCTACTGTGACTTCGGTAAAGCATATGATGTCAGCATTCTATAGAAAAGAACAGAAAAAAAGGAGATAAGCAAAAGAGCTCCTAAGTCAGATGAAGAAAGTGCTGGGAAGTTGCAGATGGCAAGAAGTTTATCAGCAAAGTTCTTTAAGGATCAAGTCATAGGCCCAGAGTTCTTCTTGGATGCCAATACAAGTATATATGATATTACCCCTTGTTTTCGTGCTTTGTTCTGCTTTTGTGGTACATACTCTCTGAATTTAGTCCTGTGGAATCATTACAACTATTGAGAGCAGGATCTGTAGCTGGTCCACTTAGCAGAGCCTTAAAATCAGTGTGCTGAACTTCCCTAATACACAGCAAAAGATTAACAGGTTAACTGGCCCAGAGATGCCAGTAGAGCTATTCACCAATGTTAATTCAACTTATGTAATCAATCCACAACTCAACCTCAAAAAAGAGAAATAAAGAAAAGCTGTATACTATGAGTTGAAGATGTTAAATTTATTGATATAACACTAGATTTGTTTCAACACAAAGCAAGATCATACCAGCAAGCTCATACCAGCAGGGAATTAAATAATATTTAATTTGAAACGTGCCATTGTGCATTTTCTGGAACCTTTTGTACCATTAAGTGCCTCATCACACATAAATTACTGAAATGGAATAATACAAAACTCTGAAGTTTGAGGATATTTAGATGTTTCATTGTCTAAATACTTTGCTTCAGAAATGCATCTGGTCCTCTAAAGAGACTCTCTTTTATGCCAGGGCAGCAGTGATTTTATCACTAGTGTGTGTGTCATACTTGATCTTCAGTAGCAGGATTGTGAGCACTTCACTGTCAAACCTGGTGGCAGAACATCACTCTGTTATTTCTTTGCTTCAGAAGCTGCTAATCAGTGATGCAGAGGGTGACTCAATTCTTTATCTTCAATGAATCAATCTTTTTTACGTATGAGTGTGCCTGTGTCACAGAGATATCTGTAATTCAGTCATACAAAAGGCTGATAGCATTTTAGAGGTCCCCAAAAGGATTTATACATAGTCAATGTGTATTCTGAGTTCCATGCTAAATAATGCTTCAGCTCCTGCTCTTTCTGTTCTTACTGTGTACTTCACATACTTGTATATGGTTGCTTGAAAATCACAAGGGTACAACTACATCAAATCACAGTTTTACCACTATGTTTCTCTTCTCTCATGATATAAATCACTAGGTAGAGTGCTGTCATCAACTCTAACAAGAGGAAGCCATAAAATCTCTTTTCCCAACAATTTTAAAATTTCCACCAGCAGTTTTTTGCAATTTGTGCTATATGTGCTGTTCTTCTCAGTCTAGGAAAGAACTAACTTCAACGGAAATATGTAGAAATTAAGCTGAAATATTTTAGCAACACAGCTTTATTTAAAGTAGAGTTGAAATAATTAAAAAATACAAGTCAGGTATTCATGTCCTTGTCTTTCTGAACATCCACACAATGGTTCATTGCAATGCTGGGAAGCTGGCATGAAAGTCTTTATAATTAAAAGAAATAACTACACCAACATACCCAAGGTCCAAATGTTCTAAAATATTGATGTATTAATTTTACAGTTTTATTAAAAAAGATAAAGAGATCTAACCAATGCCAAAGATACACTCTTCAGTACAACAAAGTCCCACTAGATGGAGGCACCTCATCTGCAGTAAGGAATAAGCTGAAGTACAACAGTTTAAAATACATGCTATAGAAATACTATTGATGTTGGCAGAATTTTGAGGGAAACATTTTATCTTGCCCAAGTTTGTCTATTCTAAAAAATTAAAAATCAAAGAAATAGTCACTTTTACTATGAGCCATGAGCCATATGAGCCATCTCATAAAACTTAAGTGTAAAACAGCTGTGCTGGAGGCTGTAGGTTTACATGTGGCATATGCTGCATCTTTGGAATTCTTTCTGAACTCCTGCAGAACAAAGAACACAACACAATTTTTCTCTAAATCCCCTTTATATTTAGTCACTAGCTCAACAAAGTCTGCTTTCCCAAGTCCTTGGACAGGGTCCCTGGTTTTAAGGGCTTTTCCCTTGAGCCCAAGCTTTTATGTAGCTTTCAGGTACGTTAGATTTTACGAAGGTGGTCACAGACTGACTTTCCTTGACCTTACTTGTTCTGAAATAGAAATTGTAATAACAATACTTACTTAATAAACATGATCAGTGTCTGTCTTTGTGGTGCTTCCATCCTACAAACTTCACATAACATTCCACATGATTATTATTTGCCAATAATTTTGATCTCTGTCAACTTAAATCCTTGTTCCAGGTGGCATCCTCCCACAGATGATGATCCCTCAGTGCTTGACTGACAAGATGCATAACACCAGAAAGGAAAACGAAATATGAAAGTCAGCCTTCAGAATCATTTTGACATTTTTTTAGATATTACCGAAGAATTTTAACATAAATAGAGAACATTGTTGATGAGGTGGCATTTTAAAAAGAAATCTTTTTATTCAAAAGGATTTTTCTAAGAAAAATCTGTTCCTTAGCATTTTAATTTCTGTAGTTGTGTTCTAGGAATATCTTGTTTTAAGATTAAAAATGGTGCATTTATTAACTTGATTAGGAAAAGCAAGAGAAGAATGATAAAAATAAATCTGTAGGATGAAGAAATGTTATTGAAGGCTGCCATCAGTGGCTGTTGGATTAAAATGAAATCACTGTGTACCACTATCCTGTGCTACTACACGTGGATGTTTTAAGCAGGAATGAAATGAGAAAAAGGAATTGATGCCATAACCAAGCAGCTGTGCAACTGTCCACTTCTTTACATGTCTTCAAATGCCTTTGAAATTTGGCTGTTTCACTGTGAGATTGATCACACTAATAAATTCAATAGTGCATAAAGCAAACTAAAAGGGAAAAGGTTTTCTTAACTTGAAAACTTACTGAATGTTATTTTTTATTAGTGATATGAAGGAGCTTTCTTAAAGGTAGGTTCTTTCTACAGCCTTCCGAATACTTTAACCTCTTTGGTTATGGAAGCTGCCTTAGAATTTCAAGGAGTAATTATATCTAATAGCACTTTAGCTCCTTTCAGTGATACAAAGAGTTCAGAGATAAGCTAACTGTATTCCAGTCTTGCAGATATTTTTGTCTATATGACTGTGTAGGTTCAAACATGGCTTACTTTTTGAAGCAAGATTTTGAAATTATGTTGACATTGCTTGGCTGCAAAGGCTTCCAGAAGATACCTAATTAATCTGAACACTGTCATTTTAGAGCAGATTTGTATTTGTGTTTAAGTACTGTGTATACTGGCTTTTAGACAGTAATCATTATATTTCCACTTGAAATAACAGACTGTTCCTATCATGTTCAAGTCCACCAAAGCATATTATGAACCTTTACAGACCCAATTTTACTACATATTTATCCTTTTCCATTACTTCAAACATTGTCCCTACATGTTCTGGTGGGCAAACAGGAACATGGATGGAAACCTAGGTTTTTGAAATAGGAGTTCATTAAATGAGAGTGTTCATGTTACTGATTCGGAGAAAGATTTGCTGTCCATTGTGTTTTTCTCCCTCTGACAGCCCTCTGCCTCTCCTCTTCCCTGACACCCACCTCCACGAAGGCAGTCTCTCCAGGTGAGGCCCCAGCCCAGCCTGGGCTCACACTGGTGACTGCTGCAGAAAGAGGTGGGGCTGCCACAGCCACAGCTCCCTCCACCCTTCCACCGACCTGAGTTCAGCTGTTGCTGCTGCTGCTTTGCCAGTGCCAGAGTCGTCCCTGTGCAGTGTAATTGCAGCATCCTTGGAGCATCCAACAGCTGCCGGGCACTTGCAGCCCTCTCATGAATTTCTTTCTTTTTCTTCAAGTGGCTGACTTCTGTTGCTTCAAGGCTACTATTTTCCATCTCCTCACAGAAACACTGTAAGTACAACTTCTGCTGTGTCTCCTTAGTTATTACCTCTGTGAAATTCATCTGTCTTGTACTGAATAGTAGGAGTTACAAGTTAAAAGAGGTTTGTTGCGGTCTCTGCTCCTGTTTGAGGTATTCAACTGGACCATTAGCATTTTAGTTTTTAGCTGGATTAAAACATGAAATGAAATCAAAACAACTAAAAATGTTGGTGGTTTCCTGGTTGCCTTTTTCCTACATTGTAGCTAAATTGACAGTTTATCCTTTCTCTGAATGCTGGTGCCTAGTGAATAGTGGAAGTGAGAAGAGAAGCATTTCCATCCCTACTTATTTGCTGGAATGAGTTTTGTAAAGCGCAAGGAAGAGAAACTTTAATGCATATTGATAAACTCTTGGGATGCTGAGGCAGTTAATCCTGCTGCCTGCTGGAATGCAGCTGGCCAAGGATGTTTTAAAAAGGAGCTAGGCTGGGGGTATCAGTTTGTCTCAGTTCCTTGGGTTCTGAAGCTGAGGTAAAGGAATACATGACTTTAGGGACCTCGGATGTCTGCAGCAGTGTGATTACACCTTCAAACTAAAAATCATCCCATTTCAAGCTGTCCTGTTTCCTGACCTGGTTTGGTATGACCTGAACTCCATGGTGTCACCTCAACTCTGTATTCTTAAAGACATTTCACATAAATGTTGTATTATCTATGGATTGGCCTCTCTTTAATTGCATCACTAGGAGCTGCAGAAAGGATATCAGGATGTTAACACTCTGAAGACATCATAGACTAACTTTTCATATTGACAGTGCCAGAGATATTCAGAATGGGAGAACATACTTGCAGTTCTGGCCTAGTTCCCACTAAAATTTGCACAGTTGCCGAAAATGTTGCCTTTTATCTGCATAAAACCTCACATAATTTTATAATTGTTTTTTACATTCTGAATTGGAAACTGTGGGAGTGAGTATGGCACCAGCTACTTGACAGAGAATTGATTTAGGACACCAATATAAGGGGCAGTATCTGAGAGTCTTGACTGTCTTTTCACACTTTTTATGCTCATTTGATTTTTTGTTGGTTTTACTTTTTTTTGTTTGTTTTACAGTGCTATTCCACTGTACTTTATCCTGATAGGAAGGACTGATTAAAAAAAAAATTATCAGGTGTTTTAGTGATGTTCTGTCTATACTTGCCTCAAGGATATGGAATACACATCATAGGAAAACTGCATTTTTCCCAGAGGGAATCCATGTGTAATAATGAATACACATTCTGTAGCATTTGAAGTTCTCATTATGCCTCCTGTATTATTGCTCTTTCCATCTCCATTTCTCCAGATAGTTTCTGTGTTTTGAATATATGGTAGAAATAATTGTGCCAAAAGTTTACTTAATTTTCTAACATAAGCCAGAAAGGAATTTGCCTTTTTCCAGTCTTTCAACACCTACTGAATGAGTTCAGAACGTGCTAATGCTCACCCAGTAGAGTGTATGGTCTGGTTTACCATACCTTCATTACCATCTTTCTGAGTTGAGCTTTTCCATGAAAGACTGGCTATTTATAGCTCTGTTACTTGTTTGATAGCGTACCACTAGTATTCTTTAAACATCTGCTATTGACCTGATTTTACTCATGATCCAAGTGCAGGAGTTTAAGGGAAGAAGTCTTGGTCTCAAGGAGCCTTTCTGACATAAGGTCTGGTCACTTCAAACTTTCTGCTTCAGGGTCTCATGTTCTAAACAGCATTAACGATTTCCAGCCTAGCTTCTGTGTCAGGGTTTATTGACTGGTATTTATTACGTGGTTTAAAAAAAAAAAGTATTTTTCTGTATATATGAATGAATGCATTAATAGTCTCTTGGGGTACCCTTGAACTACATAGTGGTAGAATGACTGTGATTGTATATGCTTCATTTTCAGGTATCTTGTTGAAGTATGGAATTTGTATGGAAACGAAGGTGGTATCTTCAGCTGGGCTGTATATTGATAGTGAATTTGGTTTATGCCAATCTAGACTATCAAAAAGAAACTCCGCCAAGCCTGGGTGAGATTGACCATCAGTGCTGGGAGGTATCATCCCATGGGTTGGTGGAGATGAAGAAACTCAAGGTAGCAGATACAGTCATCGCTCTCTGGGACTTCATGATGTTCCTAAAGGAATCCCCTAAGCCCAAGCACAATGAACTCTTCAATGATTTAGCCCAGAACTTCTGGGATATGTATGTAGACTGTGTGCTCTCAAGATCCCATGGAATGGGCAGAAGGCAATTAACATCTCCCAAATATTCTTCCACATACTCACACAGAACTTTAGAAGGTAATTATAGGATATGGTGTTAGTCTGTTATGTACTGACATTAAAATGAACCACTGCTTTAACCTTGTCCTTGATTGTTTAGACAACTCAATATAATAATTTCCAGTTTTCTATCTCTACTTGTCAAAAGTGTTTGCATCTTTCAAAAGTAGCTGCTTTCACAATACATTAGTCACTAGTCGTCAGGGCACTACATTTCTATATTTAACAAAGTGTAAAATATGTTGGGTATGCACATGGGAGTGTATGGAAATGGATGCTGAATTCTCTGTTTACCACTGTGTGCATATCAATGATAATACATTAATACAATAGTTACAATACTATTCCTGGTATTCAGACTTCAGTCTCAGCTTTGGGGAATTATCCCTCTGTGAAAAGGGAAGACCAAATCCCTGACTGTTTGAACCATATTCTTCCCGTTAAAACTACTAACACCTAATGTGATTTAATGGTCACTGTGAATCACTAAACAGTGACAGATTCTGGTCATCATTGCCTGGGATGAGTTTGAACTGAGATCATGTACTGGCTTTACATCTTACTAACCAGTCCTAGATCTGTTATCTCCTTTCCTCCTCAGCAATGGACTTTTTTTTCTGATGTACCCAGTCAGATGATTTAGGTTTTCAGACTGAACATGGAGATCATTTAATCCTGGCTTTCCTAACATATTGCTTAGACAATAACTACCTTTCTTTCATAATCTTGCAGGGTCTGCTTTCACCAACCGATTTTAGGCCGAAAGGGGAGAAAATTAAGATACCTCAGCAAGGCAACATCAAAATGAAGGAGCACAAAAACACAACATATATTGTAGATGCTTAGACAAATCCTTTGGCATGGTTAAATTTTTTTTTTCTTTTCCTTGTATAAAGTTCTTAATCACTGCTAAACTGATAAGTATATGAGCCCCCATATTGTCACTTTTGCTTTCCTGTCTTGCAATCGACCAATCTTGGCTTTTCCACACTGCATGGTCTGAATGATTTTGTGTTTTGAACTTTGTTTTACCTTTGTTCTCTCAGGTAAGATTGTAAGTCTGCATGTGTCATATTTTTGTAGTCTTGTCTTTTCCAATAATTCTCTTTTTAAAAAGTTAATTTTGATGGAAACCCAGTATATTTTTATACATTAAGCAATGGAGAAAATATCAACAAACATATTTTATACAGTGTCTGGCAGATACTATTTAATTCTAAGAACTGAAAAAACAGAAGTGTGACATCAAGCTAACGAGAAGGATTATGCTCATTGTAATGTCCTGTGCAGTCTAAACTTTGTATTTTATCACTGCTTATTCTAAGCTATGGATTAATTAAAATATTTTTCTAAGTAGCAAGGTTTGAATACTAGTAATTTTCTTGTCTATTAATATGTTATTTGAAAAGCCACCACTCCGTTACATTAAGAACAGTGCTTTACGCAAGCCTGCAAATAAGGTGATGCAATCCATCCCCGTCACAGCAGGCAAGAGGTGAGGAGAGACCCTGCACCAAGTGGTTTGAAAGACTGAGAGACTGACTTGACTACTGCTCCCAGTGTAAACCATTGAGCATGGATAAAATAATTCATGGAGATTAACCACCTAGATAATCCAGTTCTTCTGAGCACAAAAAGCCTAAGAAATGGTGACTGTTCTCCGCTTTACTCCTTGGGCAATGCAGCTTGTTCAGCCCTTGTTGTATTCTAGACTGTTATGAGATTCCAGCTGGTTTTTATTATTGTAGGAAAGAGTACTTATGCAGTAATGGCATATAAACCTCCATAAGTAACAAGAAATCCATCCCACATAATGCCTAGCTCATATATAGTTTGTAAAATATCCAGCAAGTCTTATAGATTTGTAAATGTTTATTTAGGTAAACACAATATTGAACCGCATCTTCTAAAATTTGTCTCCTACAGTATTTTGGAGAGGGTAAAAAAGTAGTGAGAGATTTCTCTTTACCCATGAGACTTTAACAGTTCCAGGAGCCTCTAGGTAGTTGCGAACTGAGGTTTCTAAAGCATTCATGTGGGCAGAGCTCAGCTCATAGTATAAAGCATATTTTAGGGAAACTGCCTTTTAGACCAAGATTGGACCATCTCCACTCCTACGCTCAGAGAAATAAAACCAAATTATTTTATTCCCCTCTCCCACTGCCTCCTATGCAAATTTTTATGTTTGTATATGTATTTATATGTAATTATGAAACCCTTCGTGATTTAATGAGTATCACTGTAAGTTCCTGATATAAATAATATTTTAAATACACCTTTTCTTTTGAGCAAACAGAGGGAGTCATGACGTACCCAAATCCAGCAGTTTCAGGAATCTGTTCCAGCAATATCCAGTTTATAAAGCGGCACACTATATTGCATTGGCAACAAATGTTTTAACTGTCATGAATCAAATAAATAAATTCCCCTTGTTCACAAATAATTTTATTCATTACCTACAGAATTGTCAAACTATAATAACATTTTAAAGGTGATGTTTCCTGTATGAATGGTCTTTTAATTGAATGTAAGAGCAAAGTATCCTATGCAATTTTAAAGGCTTCATCTTTCTTCACACTGTCTTTCTTTGAATTAGCTTTCTGTAGGAGATAAAGGTGCTTAGCATCTACCATAATTGGCTGCAGAATGCTTGAACAATCAAGTGCTATGGTCACCCTGTGGCGTCTGCCAAAGGGGCAGGTGATTGTGAACCACAGGAACACAGCACCATAAGCAGCAGCAGCAAACAAATTCCAGGTGGACATACTATGATGGACATGTCTATGACAGAGCCATGGAAAGTCACAGCTGGATACCCCAGGGATGTCTGCATGAGGGATTAACATGGAAGGAATGGGAAGACCTTTTCTTCCACCAGAACTCCTGCTCTGTTCCATCCCTAGGTTACAGCAGGGACAGCAAGCCCAGTTTCTTGGGTGTCATGTGTCCCCTGCCCCCTTGACAGCCAGACCATGGTCCATGGCTGGCTGGGAAAATTAAATGTTGTCTGTGCTGCAGCAAGCCTTGTGTTAGTATTAATTAATTAAGTATAAACGTAAGCATTTGGGGAAATTCTATCCCCTTTCTTCTCCAGTCATTATTAATTTACATTAATGCTCAATTAATAAGAGCATTTGCTTGCAGTCAGAGTGTCTGTAGCAGAAGCACAATGTAGTTGGGGGAGATATTCTGTGGGGCTCACTTTGTGCCTGATTTAGTTTTTGCATAAGCAAAACTGATTTCCAGTCAAAAGTTCTTCTTTATCCATACCTTGGCTACACTCTACTGCTGTAGTCTTTGCTCAAAAATTGGAAGGACTTACAGAATTCCTCTAAGTTTTGTTTTTATTTTTAAATAGGCCTTTGCCTTGCTGCCAGTAGTAATGAGTCACCCACATATTCACATATGTGCAAGCATGTAAAAAACCCTCTAAATGTCACAGTCTTTGGTCTCCTAGCAAAATATTTATTGTTTGGTTTTAATCGTGAAAAGACAACGGAGCATACAATCTCTCAAGCAGTAATAAAGGAGCAAAGCTGCTGCAGAGTTGTCAGAGAAATATAAACATAAATAACTGAGCAAGACTTTACTTGACACAGAGGACTTCAGTAAGACAATATCTATATACCTTAGCTAACATTTCTTGCAGGCAGGCAAGAAATACACATCCAGGGTTGTTTTATAAAACATACTTAAACTTCATCAGGATAATTTTGGGAAAAAATGTCATAACGAAAGTAGATTATAGTTAAAAAGTATCAGTCAGCAGAGGGCCGGTTTAGAGACTTTTCTAAACTTCAAGTACCATTTTTCATATAGCTGTTTAATTTTACTTCATTATTTTCTTAGAGTTCTTATTTTTATAAAATTTAAGTAGACTATTTTGAAACAAAAATATAGCAAATTCTGGCATTGCCCAAATTAAGAGAGAAGAAAATATCTTAGAAACTGAGCTATCTACATAAAAGTCTGCTGCTTACCAGCTTGTGTTGGTATTCTAGAGGTGCTAGGGTGGAAGAGGATGAGTTTTTGTTGGAGACCATATGAGTAATAGCCCAACAAATAATTAGATTAATAAGACAATTTAAAGAGCTGTGGACAACCCATAATGAAGACTGAGAAAAGTAGGTGTCAGAAGTCCTGATGCTAAAGGTGGCAATTCAAGAAACAAAATGGACTTGGACAAGAATGACGTGGGTATGGTATCCAGGAAAATGAAGAACTGAATGTGTTTATGTGAAGGTTTGTCACCCTGCTCAATGAGATACTTAAACTGCAATGTGTGGAATGTATCAGCAAGAGATGGAAATATAAATAGCAGACCTACTGATGGTGGATACTAGCTCACAAAGTTATTAGACTCAACATACCTGTCTACCATACTGTACAGGGTACTTTATTAATAAAACATCCCCATATTCTTATTAATTAAGGGAAAATACAATTTTACTCTCAAGATGTTCTAAGCAATTTATCAAAGCATTACAAATAGATTTTATCCTGTATCTACAGATAGGTAACTATATATTAATACTCAAAGCACTGTTTGGAACACTGTCTATTCTACAGGTACTGATTTTTTCTTGACTGAGTCCAATGTTTTATCTCTTTTGATCTTTTTTTGAGCCCCCCTTTACAGAGGGCTTTCCACGAGCAAGGTCTGTAACAGCCAGTGACCCTTGAATGAATTGACGAGGTGTACTTTCAACAGTTACTAAGCGACCAGGCCCGATCTGAAATACAAAATAAATACACTGCTTGACTTTCATGTTAGCATTTAAAAAAGATGAAAGTTAAATCATGAACTGTCTTTTGAAAATATTATTCAACTGGTGGAGATACCTCCGAGGTTTCTGAGGCCCACTAAAAATATCCTTTACACTAAATTCACAATTTGTTCCCATCAATAAAAAAAAAGAGAATGTTTTTCAGCAGGTGATTTTATGTGCTCTGCTTTTCTGCCTTCATTCGGATCTTATGAACTGAAAAAAAGAAAATCAAGCTTTTATTACAATAGAAGTTTGCTGTGCAATGCTATTTGGATTTGTATAGAATATCAACCACAGATTTTGTCCTCAGAATTTCGCTACACATTAGTACTTCAAAGGAAAAAAAAAGGAACAGACCCTCTTTGCAATTGCCTATAAGTACTGCTCCAGGAAGACTCCAAGACTGAAAGAGGCATACCCTTTACAGTCTCATTACTACTCTTTATACTGAATAGGTTTAGGTCTTTGAACAAAAATCCCTGAGTGACAGCTCTGTCTTAACTGTGACCTACTGAAACAAAAAATGCAACTCTTTGAGTGCATGTGGATCACATTTGATTACTTGACCTTAACTGGTTTGCAACAACCATCTTAGCTTAATCTTCATCTCGTGCTGCTAAGGGTGTTTGCCAGAGAGGAGGGAAGAAAATTGTTGCATAAAAAAAACTTTCTAGCCGTATCTGTCATTTGTAATTCTTCTAAGCAATGTACCCAAGGAATTTTATATGATGCTGCTGATGTATTAATTTTCTCAATACACTTACTTTGCAAAATGGACTAATCTTTTTCCTGTTTTTATCTACAGTTATTGAAATATTTCTTATAGAATCATGAAGATATTTTCTTGTTAAATCCTCTTCCTCAAAGAAATGAACAATCTTGGCTTGAGGTTCAAGCCTCTAAAATAAAATCTAACAATATATTTCTCTCTACTAACAATTGTCAGATCACCCATGTTTATATCTAAATTTTTCAGATACTTTCTGCAAAATATTGCTGTTTAACAGTATCAGTGATGTATATGCAAGTAAGTAAACTTTTCCAGCCCACTTCATCTTGCATCCACAGATGCTTCCCTCCATATCTTTCTGAAGTTTAGGGCAAAGATAATTTGATAAAAATCCTAGTCTGGCACTCTTGAGACAATCCCCTTGCTTCTCACTAAGCTTATCTCTTCTTCATCACATCAAATGTGAACTGTTTCTTTACTTTTTCAAGTTGCAGCCACCTTAGTTGTCATTATTCATTCATGCCGGAAAGCCCATGATAATAGAATCTCTCGTCTTGTACAAGTTTGAAAACAGCACCTCAGCTTGTTTCTCCTTATGTGTAAGAGTAACTTATAAGCAGCCATGAAACTATCCCTCCCCCTAAAATCCTCTTTAGCTGTGATGCTTACACAGAAACAATCCAGCTAGCTCAGAACCAGTTATTGACTAGAATGGGCATTCTCTCATGTCTTACCACATCTTGTCAAAACCCAACATCTAAACATGCTCTTAGGCCTGAATGAGATCTTAACAATGGCTTTTATTTTCTCACACTTGAACTAACTGACAGAAATGAGAAAAAAACAAAGTTTTCTGCAGATACAATGACTGGCTTATCTGCAGACAGTCAGGAACACATAACTGACAAAGAACCCCTCTGTGGATGTATTAGAGACCACACATTTATACAACAATAAATGAAGGAGATCTTGACCTCAGCAAGGTTTTCATGAGTGGCTGCCTCAGAAGAGCTACATGACAAGTAGCATAGGGACCATCTTGCCCACGCTTTTTCAGAGTAATTTGCAGATCTGAATCTCATTCTGACCAACTACTTGCCTGAGGATATGTCAGAACGGGAAACGGTGGTTTTCAGGAGACACAGATTCTGTCTTATATACTTGGAGCTTGTCAACATAAACATTCTTAAAGAAAGCATAAGCAGCAGCACATATATAGCCAGAATAAACCCCAAACCACTTTCATATTAATGGAAATAAAACAGTGTCATTGAAGATTACTTACTGTTGTATGCAGGCCTTCAATATCAGTAGAATGGACTGTCCCAGTTTGAGTCTTTACTTTAGGTCTGGAAGCGTCTATTGCTTTTTCCTGAAGCTTTTTTGCTTTCTGAAGATTAAAAAACAGGCAAAATTGTTTTAATCTGAATTAATTGTGTCATTTGCACTTGTTCAAAAATATACTAACAAAATGACAAAATAAATGAGGTGATAATCCTATTTCCTTTAATTGTAATACCATCCCTCTGGCTCGTAACTCTTTCTTGTACTGAAGACCTGAAAACAGAATAAATGGACGTGGCATTGCAAGGGCGGGAAGGGAATCCTCGCTGGCTGTGACCTGCGGGCTGTATTCTAACACACGGATGTGCATTAGCTGCTGTGAGCCTTCACCGCCACAAGAGCGCACTGTTGCCTCATGATCAGCTTGTCACCCCATGCACAGCACACACCTACATCGCCTTTCAGTCCCCAGCTGTTCTGAGGCATCACAACACAACCTCAATACATCCCTGTTGAATGTTTTCTTTTTCTGGACCTCATGAGCCCATCCCTCCAGCTTGTCAAGATCCTTTTGAACAGCAACCCCACCTCCCAGCATATGGATTGCTTCCTCCAGCTCAGTGTCAGAATCACAGAATGGTTTGGGTTGGAAGGGGACCTTAAAGATCATCTAGTTCCAACCCCTCTGCTGTGGACAGGGACACCTTTCATTAGACCAGGTTGCTCAGAGCTCCATCCAACTTGGCCTTCAACACCTCCAGGGATGGGGCATCCATACCTGGAATGGGGATGTGATGAGGATGGATAGTGATCCAATATGCAAGTAATCAATGAAAATGTTAAATCAACCCTATATTATCAACCCTATAATAAACTCTGAGGAATACCACTCAAAACTGACTGCTAGTTAAACTTTAATCACTGACCACTGTCCTTTGAGCTCATCAGTCCAGCCAGTTTTTCATCCAACTTGTAGTCTACCTGTATGTAGTTCAGTCCGTATCTCCCCATTTTGGCTACAAGAAGGCTACCACAAGACAAAAACCTTGCTAAAGCCAAGAGAATAGACATCTACCTTCCTCTTTCTCTAGAACAAATAATTTTTTCAGGCAATCACATTGGCAAGGCATGACTTGTCCTTGGTAAACCCATAACAGACGAACTACTTATCCCTCATGTGCCTAAGACAGCTTCCCAGGGACTCAGTTAAAACTAATGAGTCCGTAGTTCTCCAAATCCTTTTTGGGCCCCTTTTCATTTCTAATTCTAACATAGATCTTTACCACAGGCCAGGGAGGTGCTTGCACAGGGAGAAAATTGTTTTCCTTTACATCTTAGGGAAATGAGGAAAAATTAAATTTAGCTGCCAAAGCTTTGTTTAAGTCTGATTTCATTCATTCTACAACTTAATCTAATTCCCAAACAAGAATTCCAGTATTTTTTATGGTTTTTAGGGAAAGCACAAGTATTGCTAGAAGAAACTCCTTCATAAAATATTTCCCATCCTGAAAGATGTTTGCTGTACTAAAAATAGCATTAGAAAAAATTAAGAAAAAATTAAGAGAAGTAAGAATGAACAGACTTTTAGTTTCAACAGTTTCAGGACAAATATCCATATATACACACACCCCTCAATTGCAAGTGACAAGGTTGATCCTCAATCTGTGATTTTAATCAGAAGAGCAGAAGGATCAAAGCGAGTACATCTTACAGTTACTTATTCTATGTCTGCGTGAATATAAAATTTACTATATTCTAACTGAATAACCTCATAATTCATTAAGAAACGTCTCTGGAACTCTGCAATTATAACTACACCATCAACGTAAATTTTTTGCTCCATCAGATTTCTTACCTTCAGTGCCTCATAGTTTGATGTCCGAGTCAAGAAATTTTCCCAAGATTTATTTATCATTTCCCTCTGCTTACGTGTAGCTCGGATCTGTAATATAAATGAGATTTACAAGGTGCAATACAGTCCTATTCTCATGAGCTTTTCTGAATTCTCTGCTTGTGCTGTTTGAAAGGTGTGTTCACCTATGCCCCTTTAGCTACCTTAGATCATCCCTCTCACCTGAAATTGGATAATAATGTTGTAGTAAAGTACTTGTTTAAAAACTTCATTTATGCACTGCCTTTAAAAACAAAAAGAAGCTTACTTGCTCTGTGCAAGCTCATTTTCCGCTCTTGCAACACATATGTTGGACACATATGTTGCAACAGGCCCAGCTCATTGAGGAATACTTTCTGTATATTCTTACTCTCAAATGCTGAACAAGAGAGGTAGAATCAGTTCAGGTAACAAAAGTGCAGTTATCACAATGCATGACAATCCCTCAAAAACACTAGTATGAGATTTTAGATAACTGGACCAACTGATCTTACTTTCAGAAAGCAGGAGAAGGTGAGACAATAGATGAGAAAAAATGCCAAACACTTGCCTTATAACTAAAGCTGGAAAATATCTATACCTGCTCATCCTCAGCATGCTGGGAAGCCTAAAGCCCTACTTTCTGAAGTAATGAAGCTCTGTGAATATTCAGCCAAGGGAACTCATAACAGAGGCTTACATTTTGTTTTAAGAAGCAGATGTAGTTGTAATTGGTACTTTTAATTGTTATCTGCTACAGATGAACACAGCTGCAACTCTATAGCAACATAATGATAATTTCTCCTCACACCATTGCTGATGCATCACTGATGACACTGTATCATTTTTCATGTTACTCTCTAAATACTGGGAAAATTGTAGTATTTGGGAGGACTGATGTTAACCTAGTGTAATTTAAAGGTAAAATTTTGCTGCTGAGACAGATTACACCATTTTCAAGCAAGGTAGACATATAAAAGTCTCAATATTTTATAATAAGAAAATCTGCATATAAATTGACAAAAAAGCTTACACAGGCTTTACTTATTTACATATTTAAATACTTCTTGTCTTACTTTTCTATATGTTTGGTTCTCTTCTTGGATTTCTTGGTGGAGTTGACTTTCAATCAATTGGGTCTGTACAGTATTAACTGCTTTTCCAATATCTTCTGATATCTTTGAAATTCTTTCCAAGGCATCCTCATCTGACATAATAGGCCTGAATTCTTCTTTTAGTTCTGCACGTATTTCACTCCAAACTTCTCCAACCTGCGTGTGAAACAACACCACACTATTTGATATTGATCTCATTTTTCAAAATTACTCAATCATTCAAAATGTAATAGAGCAACCATGTCTCTCCTTACTGTTGTTTGACTTCCCAGAATTTTTATGCAAGGTTAGCCTTAACTAACGCTATGCCAAATTCATTCACGAATGAATTTGCTCCCTAAGCCTTCCCAAGCCCAAGCTTGATTTCACAGAGGAGTAACTAGACTGTTGATAAGTACAGAAATTCAGAAGAAATATGGATAACTCTTAAGATATCGAACTACAAGAGCGAAGTGTTGTGTCCTACTGCCTGCTCCTTAAAATCTTAAATTGCAGACATTACCAGAGCAAACTGCGACATGAGGCATGAACAGAAGTTGGAATTGTCAACCAAAGATCGAGACTTGCTAGTTCCTGAACACTTCAACCTCTCTTTGAGAGACTTTGTTCCTAAGCAGAAAATTGGCATAAACTAAAGGATCTTTTGAGCAGGATGACTCCTACAATGCTTGTTATCCTGTTATAGTTTCCTATAGGCATATCTTTCTTAACTTTAGACAGGATGGATGGATGGTTACTGCATGTGGGGATAAAGATGGGAAAGCACAGAAGAACCTTTATCATAATGTGTATTTAATATAATTTTTAATAGTGTCCCCCATAACTGACCTTACTGCCCAAAAAGGCAATCCTACTCTCCTACTTACCAGTCCTGCCCCAGTTTCTTACTCCTGGTGCATTCCTGCTCTTGAGCTGGCAAACAGTTAAAACTACTTTTTTCTGAGGTGTTTTTAACTAGCATTAGTTTCTAGTCTTATTTTCTGTGTGGTCACAAAGATTTGTAGCAGTACAAGGGATGAGTCTGGGGATTGTTGCAATGCTGGAGGTGGGCTTGTTTCTTTTGATGGAAAATACTGGTTTATACTCTGTGAAACTATAGGTGATTGTGACATAGGGGGCGGCTTCTGAAGGATTATTTGTTTGTCGTATCCTGAGATATACTTGTTATTTTTGGAAATGCAGATGCAGTAGTAATATTTTCTTGAACAATACTCACTTTAAAGTCAATATAACGTCGAATGATAGCAAGTGTAACAAAATCCTCAGCAGATAAGCCAGGTAAATTTTCAAAACCTAAAAGAATATTAATAATTGCTATATTAACAGTATTATGAATTTATCTTAAAATATAACATTATAAGAGAAGACATTATTTATCATATAATCACATGCAAAATCTTCATCACACATACACCAATCAGTCATTCTTGATCCTGAGCAGCTTTTAGCTGATAAAACCCTCGTTTTCTCCACAATAATTCTCTGAACAAGAATCTAAGTCGAATAAGCAAACAATATCATGCTACTACGAATACAGCTATTGTTACATTAATGTCTCCGAATGTTTATTTACGAGATGAGTAGAGCAACATAGCTCTATTTGGCTGTGAGGCTTCTGCTGGAGTATTGTCAATTTTGGGACACTACAGATCAGGAAGAATTTGAATCAATTGGAAAGACTCCAGAAAAAAAATAATTAGAAGCTCTGCTGGAAAATGAGAGAAAATGAATGAGTACTGTCTTTCTAAATCTAGGGAAATAAATGTAAAAGTGCTAAAATATGCGAAAGAGATATTCTGTGTGGGAAAACAAATTACAGAGAATTTCAAGCAAATTTCAGGTTTAGTCTAACAAAAACTCTTCCTAATAATTAGAGGAGTCTTCCTAACTTCCCTAATGGTAGGGGCAGCAAAGTACTGAAGAAGTATTGAAATCCCCAAGAATAGGGACTTTTAAGAACAGAATGAGCAAGTATTTATTAATAACAGTATTGGTGATGCATCACAAAGTTCTCTTTGACCTTTTTTTTTTTTTATAGTGACTTTATTGATCACCAGGGAACAAGTTCAGTGTAATGACAAATAAGACACTGACAAGGCAATTCACTGGTCTTACCCAACTTGCAAAATAATGAATAAAGTTTTGCCCGCATGTTCTCTGAAATTTCCATGATGGCAAAGCTGGGACAGCTGGCAGGCACAGGAATGACCTTTTGCTGTCTCTGGAAGCTGCTAGCAATAGGTCTCTTCATGTCTAATAATTTCAAAACATAAAACCAGAGGAGAAGAATGAAGAAGTAGTATGTTCACAAACTTAGAGGAAATCCAACTTACTTTGTGGACACCATGAATCATTTTGATAGTTTGGCCAGCAATTTGAACATAATTCAGGCCAGGAAATTTTAACTGGCATGATTAAAAATTTGGGAGAACAGCACTCACTTCTTTTTACAACACATAACACAATGCCTTTTGTGGAAGAAATTAAGTAGTTTAACTGTCCAGCATTAGAAAAGATGGTCATAGTTTTGTCCAGTATCTGGTTCATTCCTAGCTGATGTAGAAAATGCCATATAGTGGCCAGAAAGAAATGAAAATAAATGAATAAATAAAATAAAATAGAAAATAAATGAAATAGAAGATCTTTGGGGTTTGGTAAGAATTACAGCATAAAGCTATAAATGCTGTTATTTACTTTCATCAGGTTCAGACTACAAAAGCAAATACTGTCATTATTTTATCTAATCAGTGGAACTGCTCACAGTTTCACATGCATCATAAAACTTACCAACAACCCTTCCATGTTGATCACGTCTGACTCCCAGCTCCAGCTCCTCCTGTCTCCATAACTGTATCAGAAGGCTAGCTGCTGTTTGAGCTTTCTCCCCTCGCCAGGTATTGATGTGCAAAGTGGTTTTAGGGTTGCCACAAAATTCAACCAAGATTCCAAGAATTATATTGCACAGGTTCTTTTCCTTTAACTTGGTCAAGGGAAAAGGAAAAAAAAATTTAAACTGTTCAAAACAGGGATGCCTATGTCTCCCTTCAGAGAAACTGTGTAACGTGTAATCAAGTAACTGCAAGCTTTTTATCACTACTATTCGCACAAAACTTGTATAAACTTGTAAATCTTTCAAGTTTCTGGAGTCCTGCCATGCAAAGCTCCATAAATCAAGGAACATGAGGGGAACGAGTGTAGGATCATATAAGATGTGCATTCTTGTGTGTAGAATTACACAGCAGGTTTTGTGTACGTGCCTCCAGGCTCACATGCTGGCGAATATACTGCTACCAAGATTTATTGCTGTGAGAAATAGACTACGAAGGCAGTGGCTGAGCGGGAAGGGTCACCCAGAGGAGCTGTGGATGCCCCATCCCTGGAAGTGTTCAAGGCCAGGTTGGATGGGGCTTTGAGTGACCTGGTCTAATGGAAGGTGTCCACGCCCATGGCTGCGGGTTGGAACAGGATGATCTTTAAGGTTCCTTCCAACCCAGGCCATTCTATGATTCTGTGAGTCTAAGGGTCTGCAGCCTTAAGGACATCAAGGGCTGACAGTACAACCAATGACAATGAGGAGGGAATGAATGGAGGAAGGTGCATTTTTATTTTGTAAAAGGTGAAATGTCTGTGCCAGCTCTATATCCAATACCCCTGAAGTAAGCTACACAGACAAAATACACGTATAAAGTAACTTTAAACATAAAAACTTTTAAAGCCATGAAGTGTATACTAACCCTGCTCTTACTAACTTCAATACGAAGTAGAGAACTGAGGTACTTTTCTAAACAGAGATGTTATCCAAAGTAAGAGCACAGCTAGAGTTTTCTTTTGAAAAATAGTATAATTTTGTTAAATTAAAAACTCCCTCTGTCAAATATTTATTAAAAAAAATAAAAGCAGACACATGGAAGATCCTACAATCATTTTTGAGCAGATATCCAGGTCTGTCTCAGGGAATTACATACACTGATTTTTTTATTAGTATTATAGTAGTCTTAGGAGATACTGTAACAAAAATAATGCAGTTTTACATGTTGTTTTCCTATTCTTTCATTCTATAAAAACAATAATAAAAATACCTACTGCCAACAAATCCAGAAGATGAAAAATGCCCTGTTTTTCAAGAAAATGATCCTCTGCAATGTAACATCCAATGACACAGGACCTTAAACAGAAGTAATTTCACCATGTAGAGACACTTTTATGCTTTAGAACATTCTACAAGCATCTCATTTATTTTACTGAATTGCGCAAATATCTTTGGTATGCAATACGCTTCATACCTTCAGGGAGTAGGAAAATCACGTTTCATATGCCTTTTCATTTACACTGTATAACTAAATATGCCCTGCTTGACTGTTCTTTCTCCTCCTGCAGGTGGCATACCTTCCTTGTACCAGCCCAAGAAATTTGGCAAGTTCATGTGAATTGGACTAGAACGTGCATTGGAACTAAAACTAACTCAGTAAAAGATGTTGAAATTTAGCTAGATCATGGCCCTGATCTGGTTTATTGCAGGGCTCTGCAAAATCAAGAGGGTGAGACAAGCAAGACTTGTGTTTTTTGGCAACAGTTTGCTTCTCCTGGCTTAAAATCATCATAAAGCCAGCATTCTTGTTGCTATTGCTTCCTTAAATTGCCTCCTTCTGTTATTTCCTCAGTTATGGTCATTACAGAGAAATGAAAGGGATTTTCTGTATCAGTCTTTTCTCCCAACAGACATATTTGGTTTCCAATGTATTTACCAACCTCTGCCTTAAAACAAATTAACTTTTCCTATCCTCCTATGTATTGGCATTCTCTAATAGCAATCTTTAAAATATTTCTAGCCCAATATAGCCAGTTTACAAACACTTCTTATGCTTACACAATTTTCTGCTAATATTGGTCTATTCTTGCCTTGTTTACTTCTGTGAAGTTATTTACAGACTCTAACCATATACCTCTCTTAGAAAGTCTTGAGTAACTCTGCATGTCAGGAGGTCACTGTGTGGGGGGTTAGGCTGTCATACTGAATCCCTATTTAGAAAACCTTACATGCAGAATATTCAATTTCTTTTCCATAATTTTTAATTAGTCGAATTTTATGAAGGATTTTTATACATTATAAATAGAAGAAAGGCATATATGTGCAGAGAAAGGATATAGTATTGCAGGCCTAAAAATTACAAGACTTGACATTTTTCAGAGTTACTGCTGCTAAAATACTTTACTAACCACACGCAGTCAAGTGCACTGAAGAGGAGATAACTGTGGCCTAATCCACTACATAACTCCTTTGGATCCATCTTAAGGAGCGGGATAAGTATACCAATTCCTTCATAGCTGAAGACTTCCTGTTGAAACATTTAATTAAAGCAATACGTTTCTTAAACAACATTTACTAAATAGGAAATATGTAAGGAAATACAATGCAAACTGGGAAATGTAAATATTTGCATTGTAATATTTTTTAGCCCACTTGTTAGACCAGGATATAGACGTTATGACATACATAAGAAAAAGAGATATTCAGTTTTTCCAAAGTGCTAATCTCATTTGTTTACACACTTTCATATATTAATTTCAAAATCATGTAAGTTAGCAATTAAATAGGTTCAACACTTCTTAGTAGATTTCTGAGTGGTTTTGCACAGAAACCAGTTGCCAGACCCAACTTGTTAGCAATCAACTACAGTTGACATCTGCTTTTGAATTAAAAAAAAATCAGTATCCCTTAAATGAAAATATAACAAGTTTTGACATTTTCTGCACAGTATAAGATAGAAAGATACATACCTTTCTGTGGAGATCATTTTCACAGAGAACAGACAAAATAAATAATGTATCAGCTTGGATTTCCAGTAGAATGGCATCTTCTTTCTCTTTAGATTTGTTTGCTGCATACCTTAGGATGTCTGTAAATGAATATATTTTATTTATGTGAATGTTCAATACACAACTCAGAATTCTATTACAGCTGCTACTTTTCAAAAAACTCAAATTTACACTAAGGGATTTTTAAAGTAACCTACTTGTCCTGTTCAGTTTTATCTCCTGTGTTTTATAATAACTTACGGAAGTGCAGCATTGATGCTGTAGTTTCATGGCCTTTATTCTTGGTGGCACAGTTTTGGTAGCAATTTGCACTGATCAGTCTCTGTGCTGTCCCTTGTATTGGGCCAGTACAAGAAATTCAGAGAACTGATCCTAATTCAGGGACTCTCAGAAAAAAGCAATAAACTTACTGGTTTGCCCTACTGTACAGCTTCACAAACATTTGTACTGACAGTGGAAATGTAGAAGAGACATAAAATACCACCACTGCTGAGAAAATCAGCCTTGGAACCACTATGTGAAAGAGGACATTAGGACACAAGACTCCCCCAAAGCAAGAAAAGCTACTTAAATCTGATCTGTCAGGTATAGTGTTAATTTTGCTTTCACTGGAAGCTGTAAGTTTTCACAGTTTTCACTGGAGTTCAACTGAGGCTATAAAATATTTTATTTCTAGGTTTTCTATTAGAACATATTCTTTGAATTCCAAAGGATCTTTCCTGTTTTGTTTCCTTCAGTATGACTCACTCAGAGTACTGAAAACTTTTCATTATTGTAAGAAAAGAACTTAAACCAGTTTGTATTGAACTTAACCCCAAATTTAATAGTAGGTATGTGTTACTAAACAAGAAAATGCTCGAAAATTGCAGGAGTAGCAGTTAAGCAGTTTTATTCTTCTCTTATTCTTCATGTTGTTCATATAAAAGTACATTGTTATTAATTTTTTTCTACTCTAAAGAGGAGTTGTGGAAAGTGACACCATAATAGACTTAGGCAGGAAAATACTCATGGCTGGAGTTCCTAGGGACTACCACAATGAAAATACAAGATGTAACAAATGCAATATCATAAAGGGAGAAGGGACAGCTTTCGCTTTGAAATTAAATACCTGGACTTCTAGAGCTGTCTGTTTTGCTTAATTCATTGTATGTTGTAATGTAAAAAAAAAATTAAAAATCAAATCAGTTACATCTTGGATTAATTATTAGAGGTTTTTCAGTTTTTCAGCAGTCAAAGGAATAACACACTAAAAGCACAGCACACCAAAAAGCACGAACAGTCTTAGTGTCAACAGAAATGCATTAATTTGAGTACAGCAATACAAATTGTGCTTTACCCAGTAGCTGGCTAATTGCTCCCTGGTCACACAAATTAAGGTTCACAGCATCATCGTAAATGGAGGCAACAATTCTCAGCACTCTGAGGCTGTAGCGCATTTGTGCAAGTTTGTTGCCACGACCACCTGTTCCATGGAAACTGTTACCTTGACCAAAGAAAGGATCTGTGGAGCAATCACAATGAATATTGGGTTGGCACAGTGTATGCTCAGAATAATAATGTCTCAGGAAAAAAAAAATCAGCGTAAGCTAAAAATTAACAAAAAATCCCCCTTAAAATTAAACAGGATTCTTGTTTAAAACCCTGTAGTAATAAGCCTTTCTGTGTAAGGCTATACTTTGTACATGCATAAGCAAGGTATGATTTTGGTGAACATTTAAAATCATTTTAACATTTTTTAACCATACTAGGTTAATGAGCAGTCTTCAAAACTGAAAACATCTGCTTTAGCATGACATTTAATATCAACCTTTTGATATCCATTCGGCCCAAATAAAACATAAAAATATCTAAATAGATAAATAGATAAATAGATAAAATAGATAAATAGATAAATAGATAAAAATATCTATCCCAAGCAATCTAGTCACTAAAATTGAGCGCAGTTAGTTATCTTTTTGCTTAGCCCATACCTGATGCCTACAAACCATCTTTAGTCTGGAAGCTGTCTTACTGTGTACACCTCTGAGTTAACATGTCCTCCCTCACAGCAAGAATTACTGGTTGGACTTGCTGCCACAATAGAAGTATCTGACTGGCTTAAAACACGGGCAGCAGAGGTGTTTGGCTGCCCGTAGAGTTGAAGGAATATCAGTATAGTGGTACACAGGAAAAGGGGCAACAGCTTATCCTTCAGTAGAAAAAAAAATGATGGTTGATTATTTTTTAGAAACATTAGCTTTCTAAGTGACCTACCGAAAAAGAATCATTATGAATTCATGAATTTTACATTTTTCCTTCCTGTCAAAGAAAGAAAGTACAGTTGAACTGTGTTTTGAGGTTACCTATGTGTGAAAGCCATGAGCACTTACTGACCTTGGCCTATACACCATTCTAGAAACACAAGGAGAAGAGTATTCGCTTGGCAGGACAAATATTTATCTATTAACACAGGAGCCACGGCAGCTAAAACAGCAATTGCATGAAGCTGTAATTCTTCATACTGGGCAGCAGACCAGTCATAAAATCCAGGTTTTTGATTTGGTTTTACATAATAAAGCAAAGCTGGCATCACATCATTTTCACTGAGGAGCTGCAGAGTTGAGACAAACAGAAAGAGAGACATCTTGCAGGTTTCACAAGCAAATAAGAAAAATCTAAAGCAATGAGTCAACTTTATCTGTCCTACACTAAGAAAATTACTTTTTTATTGAGAAAGCATGTCACGAACACTGCAAGTGTTCTTTATATTCTGTAGCTTTCCCACAGGTTGTGGTTTCTTAAACTTTATTATGTTCTTCACGTGTATTTTAATAATACTTTGCAATCAGTTGTCTGCAATTTTCCTAGCATGGTCTAAGTTTCTAACTTTTCTAAAACAGAAATTGTATGCTGCTTTAAACAGCAGGATTTGGCCTAAGCTATGTATGATTCTTGATTTTGAGAACAGCTGATTTCAGTGTACTAAACTATGCCAGATGGACAGCTAAGTAATATTCATGTGATTCCCTTGTCTTTTTTTCCCCACATAATGTATCTTCTGTTCTGTTACAACTCACCTGTGCAGCAGATGGATTTTTAGATAAGACTTCTATTATGTTAAATAGTAACTTCTTCATCTCGAAGTCCTCATAAGAGTAGGTAAGTTTAAGACCTTCTACCAAGGGATTGGGAATTTTCACTATGAAGTAAATTGTAAATGAGTTACAAAAAAATCATCATCAAAAGCAAAAATAATGTAATTATGTAGTATGAAATCTCTTACCTTCATTAAATGTTGCAAGTACTATTAAGAGCTTTGTAAATCCACTTTCCTAATAGACATTCGAAAAACATACATTAATTAAATTGCAGCAAAATTAAGACCTATAATTTATTTTAGTTTTGATTTGTTTCCTCAGAATATGGAGTTTAATGTATCCTATGGCAGAATAAACAGACTTTTATCAAAGAAGAGATCAGCCATTTGGACAGTTTACAATAACAATGACATCCCTAAGGGTACAATTAGTTAAATCCATGTTTCATTCAGTACAAGTCTGAACTTCTATGGGGAATTCCCAAACACATGTATGCGTTGCTATAATCTACCACACAAGAAACCCCTATTCTCAGTACTCTTAGAATTGTGGGTTTTAAAATGCGTTTGTGCATGTTTTTACATCAGAGTCATCAGTACATATAATTTTGTGGCTTCAGTTGTGCATATTAATACACTTCAACTTCAGTGCATTTACAAGTAAACATATGAAAACCGCATGTATGGGCAGCATGCATTTACAAATACCACATATTAAAAGTTCAGAAAATAAACTCTTGTAATTCGTAGCTCTTAGAGAGCTAACAGAAGGACAGCAATGTGTAATAAAAGTATGGATAAGACCAAGGCTGAAAGGTGTCTATGCAGAACACTAGAGGCAAAAGAGCTTTGTTTCTGAGGTGATTAGAAACCATTAGAAACCAGGACATTGCTCTTCTTGAGCAACATAACACATTAGCTTGGCTTCAGTACTGTGGCAAAGCCACCACTGAGCTTTCCACCAGTTCCAACAGGAGCAGAGCTCACAAAAGACTGTGGACACATCCCAGGAGAATCAAGCAGTTCTAGTTTCATAGCAGCTTTTTAGATGCATCCAGAGAAAGCTGGGCTCAAGTTTGTTCAACCTAGCTCTGAAAGTTAGCATCCACCCAAATGATTTTAACAATCAGAAAAATGTTGCAAAGGTAATTTTAAAGAAAACATTGAAGTATACAACTATATCACCTGTTAGCTTTTGTCTCTATGTTATGAATTCTCTGTACAAAGACACTGTAAAGTGATTAAATAAAAAGCAATATTAAAATTTACTGATGTTTTCTCCTTACTGATTAAAGCAGTACTAAATTCTGATGGAAACCAGTAAGCAATTAGCAAATAGACAATTTTGTTCTAACACAGAGATAATATCCTTATGAGCTTTACTTTACATATATTTTTCAGTTTGTTTGTGGTGAGAAAACTATTTTACTTTTCAAAGGCTCAGGTTTCTGTGCCGATTTCTGAATTATGTAAAATACAAGATTGACATTTCTGAAGTTGCTTGGATGGTATATTAAGAAAAAAAGGGAGCATTCTGAAGCAAATTCCTCTGGTATTATCTATAAAGCAGGATTAAATGGTAATGTTAATGCTTTTCCAATATTTATACCTTTTAAAATCTCTAGGAAGGCTGAGAGTACAGAATTTAATTTATTTTAATATTTTCTTTGCATAGAAACAATTTTTGTTCATTTTAGAATAAGGAATTAAAAATATGCGTCCTCTTTACTTATCTTATAGGAAAAAACTGCCCTATTTCTAAAGCCCAATAAACAATTTGAATGTTTTATACATCAAATATGTTACTGCAGTAGTATAACAGACATTTCATAGTAGTTAGCCTTAAATGGAAAGCTTGAATGAAAAATCTGTAATTTTCATTACAGATTATGAAATCTCTTTAGTAATTGGAAAACTTCTACTCAAGTAGAAAGCAACACATTCCTTAACAGCCAACAGATCTACAGGAATCTGATTGCTTAATTATTCAGTTCATATGCCACAACTTCATTTGAAGTTCTAAATCTCAACTGTAAAACAAGAAATGAAAGGAGTATTAACATCTATAAAAAGTTAACTTCTCTTCAGGTTTCTCATAAAAATTCCGAAATATTACAGAAGAAAGAGTCATCTACATTTCAGGCAAGTCATGATAGTGCATTATGTGATCTAGTCTTAAAAAGAATTTATGTGCCTCTCATTAACTGGACCTAAGTAATTATTTTCTCAGCATCTTCCTTAGAGCTTCTGAGCTGATTTTGGACAACCCTTCTTGTTGCTGGTTATGAGGCACAGATTGAATTTGGGCCATCTGAATGTAGACTGTACTCCCATATCTTCAAACAACAAATGAGATTTAGTGCAAAAACTCATTGTAACAGAATGGCACATCCGAGAATCTGCACAAGAATACAAGAGTTAAGATTAACTTTTGCACATAAATAGCATTAGTGTAATTTTCTAAGTATCTAATAAGGCTGATGCCAGTGCTATTGGCTATTGACCTCCAGATCTGAAGTCTCTTTGAGGTAAAGACAATTGCCTTTTTTTCATTAAGAATGCTTTCTTGCTCAGCAAATCCAAGAAAAAACAGCACTGGAGACACATTAGAATAAATATTAAAACTCTAGTGGGGAAAATTACTGAGCAATATAATAACAAAGGACAGTCTCTGGAATATAACTATAAATACTTACAATCATAGGTACTGCAGGGTTTTCAGCTAGTAATGTGGCAATCACCAAGAGGTCATTCCGTAGCTGATGATCACAGTGCCGGAAACCATGCAGGGCGTCTACAAATACTTCTTTCAAAGCACTTTAAAGAAAATTAAATGCATTTTACCTTTTCCTTTCATATTCTAATGTTAGACAGCTCTACAGATATGAATTCTCATTATGCATGGATAAAAAGCCTTAGGGTTTAACTGGAGGAGAAATAACATAGAGCTTTATTATAAAATGGATTCTTAGTGTACCACTAGACATCCAACTTAAGTAGACATGCAAGGTGCATGTATTACAAATTACACCTTCCACTGTTTGTGTTATAATTAATTAACAGAAAGACCTAATATTTAATCAAGCATGGAACTGGATGTTGTTCAATGATTATTGACAAGAAATGGTCTAAACTTAAATAGTTAAAACACTGTAACTCAGTAAGGAAGAACCTGTTATTTACTCCAGCAGAAGATCTAGAAATAAGCCTTGTATATCATAGCACAGAACTGCCTACTAATTTTATAACATAAGCACTTCAGCGGTGAAGGAATACTGGCCTGCTGAGACTAACATGCAAGCTTGAAAATGCTGCAATGAACTTTTTCATCATACAAAGCACTAGATAGGGCTATTCCTCCTGCAGTATGCAGCAGAACACCTTGTTCTTGCCCTATAACAATCACAACTGTGTGTGACAATACTGAAAACTTAATGAGGATGTAATGAGAGACCTCCCTTCCCCATTTGCATTTTCTCTCAATTAATTTCAAGCAAAATGCTACATAACAGCAATGCTTTAGATGTCTCCAAAATTACAATACTAATTCATAAAATGCTTCCCTGTACTTACTGAACACATTCCAAGTTACTGAGCTGATTAACAACTTCTTCTTTTGAGGCGTTTTCTAGCAGGTTCCATAGGATATGTGAGGAGCGGAACACCAGCTGTCCTGAGGGATCAGCACTATTTAGATACAAACAGAGCCTGCTGGCTGCTTGGGCCTTCATCATTAGTCTGCAATTTGCTCCTGAAATTATGAAAATCTGAATAATTAATTCCCTGTAGGTCAGTAATTGTTTTAGGTATGTTCAGAGAACAAATGGTCTAAGAACAGCAGTAATGAGATTGTTGAAAGAACAGTTCGTACTAACCAGAGCTGGAGAGATGCTGGAGAGCTTTAAGTACCCACAACTTCTCAGTAAGTTGATTTTCAACTAATGCTAGTGACAAAACAAGAGTTTCTGCTAATCCTCCTAATTCAGCCATCTGGATTTTATAACTTGCACTTGTTGGCTGGTAACCTGCACATACAATAGCTTTAGTTTTGATGCAATAAATACTCAGAATTTTCATACATATTTTCATAAAATACTCTTCCTTTCTTAAGAAAGGATTGACAACTATGTATCATATTTCCTTAGTCTTAAAGCACTTTAAAAAAAAATACACAATAAGACCCGCTTTTCTTACATCTGAATAGTGCCTAAAGCACATCCAACAGACACCCTCAAGCAGATTTAAATGCTATATAAACAAATTAATTGCTTCTTAGAATTTACAGAATGAAAGCAAAAGCAGGCTTAGAGAGAGGTGAAAAACTTTCTTCAGTCATGCAATAAGTTGTTGGTGCACAGCCTAGTTCTCTTCTGTAGCCTGTTCACTACAGACTTAATGCCTCCTATCACCATATTACTTAAAACATCCAATCTTTGATTTATAAGCTTGACTTTCTAATGTGTTCCTGATTTTACTTTTGGCCATGCATATGCAAATCCGTATTTCATTACTGAATTACGGGGAGAGGGGAAGCATCGAGAAAATATATTTATTTTTACATAGTAACTCATGAAAGTAAAGTTTATCTTAAACAGCATAAATATATATATATGTCAAACATCATGAAATATAGGATTGATAAATAGAGATAATGCACACAGTGAAAGGAGTTTTAACTAAGCATAAACTCTGATAGGTTCCAAGTTGATATTACTTTATAGATATGAGAACTCTGCAAGATTAAACTTGGCAAGAGTTACATATATACTTAGAGATAAAAAATTTGACTTAAAAAAATCAGACTGAAACACATTCTTCATTTTGTGACAACGTATCTGATTTTCTAAATCTGAAGAAGAAGAATAAAATCTCTCAATATTTAACATTCACTTATCCTAATGGAATTATTTACAGATACAGAACTAAATGTACACAGAGCTGCTTGCAAAATTTGAGTCTTGTTTAAAAGGTAAAACCAGATTGGAATGCTTTCATATTTCTAGAATCTTGTGAGGGCTGTACCAGCTGAAGCTTGCTTAGGCCTCCTAAAATAAATTAAAACTACCAAGGGAGCACAGGAACTAGTGCCACGCTGCAGGAACACAGCAGAGGAGCACACTGACATCAAGCTTGCTCCCCGACCTGCGCTCTGGATCCACACTGTGACAATGTTCACCTGAGGCTTGGCTGCTCATAAATCTAGTGCTGTCTCAGGGCACATCATCCTGTGGGAGGGGATCCATGACTGACTTTGCCTGATAACAGCCCCTGGCACCATCATACGGGTCAAAGGAATAAATACTAGTGGATTCTGGTGACAGTTTGCATGCCTATCCATAATACCAGAGGATCATGCCTGAGCTCTCTGTAGCTTCTTTCTGCAGAGACAAGTCACAGAAATTATTCAAAGCCTATGCTCAAATGGGTCTATATGATATGAACTCAACAGAATTTAGATGGGCTCAGATCTATCCCTCACAAACAAACACAGGTGAAACCAGAGCTGCTTCTCGCCAGGCTACATATACAAAGTTGAAAACTACATTCTCTTCTTACAATTCTGATCCTAACTAACTTTGCTTTTTTCCCCTATTATCCACATTTCAGAGAACTTGTGAGCACTTCACATTTTCTGGATGCTATTGAATTCCATAAATGTAACAAATAGTTCCTTATACATTGGTGAACTAATTTCAGATTTTGAGCATACATTTCTATAAAAACATGTTAATTGCACATTTGCCAATGCCATATATTTAATATATGAGATAAAGTAACCGTATTTATAAAGAAAAATTAATCCATAGCTTATTAAAATAGGCATTTCAAAGTAGCTGGGATCATAAAAAAATAAAAATACTGTGCTTCACCTGAAAGTAGTTTTCCTGGTAGCTCCATTTTATAAAAGCTAATAACACACTTACAAATTTGTATTCTAACTTGGGAGCTTGGCACTCTCATCAAATAACCTGTCAGAAACAGGAAAAAAAATTGTAATTTACAAACTTTATAATTTTTTTAGAAAGTATTTTTAACACTTCTCTTTACAGCACTTAGTATTTCCTTTGGTCATATCCCTTACAAATCTGTAATTTAATGCAAATTTTGATTATAAAATATTGAAAGGACAGAGACTCCCACACTGAAGAGGACAAAGGGGTCTTGGAAGAGTAGCATAAGTTTAATCAAAAAGTTATCTTCTCTGCTTTATGGCTACACAAGCTTATAAGAGATTGTATGGCATTCCAGAAATTGTGGAATTCTAAAGAAAGCTACTGCACTAAGCTGTTGTCATCACTGCCATGTCAGAAACTCTGCTCCTAGCAGTTATGAAATCAAGGGAGCACGGAAAGAGATCTTTTTCCACAAGATAATTTCATTGACAGCTACCAGTGCCTAGTATGGACAATATAAACCACCTTTCAGATTTTAGTGGTTTTTTGGACATGTAACTCTGAAGAGAACCTGTAACTACCTGAAACCAGGTGGTCATTCTGCTGTCTACCTGGATCTGTGAGAATAAAAACTTCTAAAAGTATTTTTTTACCCATTGGAAAGATAATTTTTTTTTCCATGAGTGACAGGCTGATTGTGCTACCTTTCTACTATTTAAATCTTACTATTAAGTGAGCTGATATATCACTCCTGCTCTATTCTGAATCCTTTCTGACCTACAGTGCTTACAGTATTACTTTTTTTTGAAAATCAGAAATGTGACATGCAAAAAGATGTAAAAGGGTCGTAAAAAGATATTTTGGTATTAAGAGGTCCAGTGACATTAAAATATGATTTTGACACCTTTTCCTCAACAGCACTCTTAAAACATATTTCTGAAACATAGACGCTCATGGCTCATATGCAGCAGGAGGCTGAAGCCAGAAACTACTACTCCTAGTAAGGCATGGCATTAAACTGCCTTGCATTTTGTCTTTGTAGGTGATAGGTCTCAGGCTTTTGGGTTTTGAAGGTTTGAGCTCGGAGTCAGAAGTTACTGTTTCTCACTTGTGTCTTCTATTTGGTTTCAAAGAAGCAGGAAGGACATATGTTCCTTTTATCCCAGGTTTCAGTGTTTATAGTAATACACGAATTTCTCAGATCAAAATTAAATGAAAGAGGTTATATTCAGGTTTAGTTCTTCATCTGTACTGATAAACTTATCTCACTTAGCTTTTGACAGTGGCAAATAGGTAATTCTGCTAGCTAATCTCCACATTAGCTGCAGAGCAAAGTGAGAATGGTTCCTAATACTAAAAAGCAGAGAGGACTGAATGAATAATTAAAAAAAGTTACCTACATTTACTAAGAAGGTAACAAGAAATTAAAATCATGCTAATAATACGTTTGATTTTATTGTGGCATATCAGGTTCCACTCACCCAGTTGTGCAATGCATTTTGAAACTTTAGTGGAATAGTTTACTTCATCAGATGATTTCTTTTTTTGAAACGGTAACCTGCAAAATGGAATTTAAAAATATTACAACTATGTTTTAATCAAGTCACAAGAAAAGTTCAACAGCTTTTTTCTTCTTCCTTGATAATTTTTGCAAATAAGGACAATGAACACATTCTTTGCAATGCTGATTCTTCACTGAAAGTTCCAGGTTCATAATCTGGCAATTACATGTTGGCAATTAGCGCTACACGTCCATAGGTAATATTTTCATAATGCATAGATCATGAAACAAGAAATGCTAAATAAACAAATGTCATTTAAATGTGGAAGATAAATCCTGGAAGCTAGGCGCTATCAGGCTATTGCAGAGCTAGGTTATATACTGACACGTGCAGAGGTGGAAAAAAACTGGATCACATCTCTGGGCAAGACCTCTTGAAATGGATAAAAGTAAAACCAACAAGCTGACTCCAAATAGCCCAACAACAAATTTATTTTTAAAAACCACAATATTAAGAAATATTCAATGGCATTTTAAAACTACTCAGATATGATATAAACATGTAAGTGCTAAAAACTATCTAACAGCAAACATTACAATATTCTGCTGAGGTCTCTGCACCGCACACTGTGGAAGCAGCTTTCTGGTACGTTTACCTCTGTAAACACTGCCAAAGAAAAATAAAGGAGAGAGCAAATAATGGAAGAAATGCAGGGGAAGGTGGGGGAGGGAAAAACAGACATTGGAAAAAAAAGTGGGAAGAAGACTGGTAAAGAGAAGCAGTTATGAGAGAGTCGAATATTTTACTACAGGAGTTCATGTATCTGAAATTAAACTGTGAAAAACAGTCTCTGCCTCTAGTTATAGACTTCTCTGTCATATGAAGTAGCAGTGAATTGTGGTGGAATTTCCACAGTACAGAAATTAAATCAAAACCCAAGGGTGCAATTTTCCAAAATATATGCATTGCAAAACCCACAACTATTGCTGAACTGCTCTAACAGACGAAAAGTCTCACAGCTACATTTTATTGACTTCATACACTCATTCTCAGTTTTGTCATGCCTCTACCAAATGCCAAAGAAAATGAAACTGTGATGTACCTTCTCATTCTCCACTGTGTGGCAGCAAAGCAAAGCAGTACAACTGATGGTGCTTTAGGGAACTAAAAGATTCAGTTGATAAGTTCTATGTTTATTAAACCTAATAGCCGAGAGGAAGCCATGTATTTGAATATCTGTTTTACCATGTCACTAATTTTCTATCTGACAGGTTTTTTTAATCCTTTTTCTCTTCATTTGTAATTAAATACAGAAGTAACTGTAGTTACAAACATACTATAAGTAATTTTACTGAATTATTGAGGAGAAAACTACTGACAACTGTGTGTAACACCTAAATTCTATTCTACAGATTAAGATACAGTATGACAATGAAAATGCCCAAAATTTCATGCAATACATTTTTAAAGTAAATATAAATCCTACATCCTCCAATTACTGTGGTTTGTTCTCTTCTGCAATATGGCTTGTAATTTGGTAAAGCTTACCTTCAAGTACTAAAGTGTCTTTGTGTCACCCTAGACTATAAACTCACTTAGGGAACTTGTCTGAAACAGCAAAACTTATCTCAGCACTACTTGGATGGTGAATCTTCTGAGGCCAGCAGTCCCAGAATGACTTAAGCAATAAGACACAGTCAATAAGTTTTGAATGATGTAATACCTAGCTCCACAGATACTGAACTGCTAAACTGAGTCCCTCCTTCATGTTAAGAGAAATTTGACACATGGAAAACATAGTTCATAACAAGGAAAGGTGATATAAAGGATACCTTGTAGATACGGGTGTTCGTAGACAGATTCTGTATGGATAGGTGACTTGCCTTAGAAAATGTATAAACATGTTAATAAGCAGTGTTTAAATCTCTAAAAGAGGAGTGGAAGTACTTACCCAAATAATTTAATAAGTTCACATAAAGGCTCAGAGAAAGTTTCTTGTTGCTTCATTTTTTCTGAACACAGGTTAAGAATTTTGATGATTTGTTCTAAATCCTTAAGGGGCTTTTAATGTGAAATTAAGGAAATCAGATTGTCTGTACTGCTATGCATCAGAAGAAAAAGTTGAAAATTGTATTCAATGTTGAATGTATACTTCAATGACATGACCAAGAAAAAACAAGACCAATGCTTTCAAAGTTAGATGTCTAAAAGAAGCATGTGAGTCAATACTGAGGCTTTTCAAAGAAGCCCTACTTTTACAGAAGCATAACTTTTGCAGATATGATTTAGGTGTCTTAGCTGAACTCACCAGAAGTTCAGCACTAAATTTCTAAAACTGAAGGATGAAAAGTTTTTACATCCTGGTGTCAGATTTACCTGTCTAAATTCTTAGACAGCCTTGTGGTATTTAAATTGTTTTCTACTCTGGTCCCAAGTGATTAAGTGAAGTTTGAAAATCTGGACCCAAAAACATACTATCTATTTTAGGGTAGAGGCACAAAATCAAAACTGAACAGATAACTGAGACTGAGAAATTACTACCAATCCACTGACTCATAGAAACTGCCTGTAAGTACTTTGCCACAGCTCAATTTTGAAGTAATGTGAGAGCTCAAATCACTGTGCAATTAGCTGAACTGTATGAAATTAATCACATTTTTCCATATGCCCACACCCTTCCTAGTACTTCTGATTACTCCATTTGTACTGTAACCATGAAAATAGTTTCAGATAAATTAGTTTGACTTCAATTTTTTTTAAAATGCCTCCTTACTGGAAGCCATTGCTATTTTATTTGCTGCTTCTTAAATAGTGATAATTATTATGCTTGTCTATTCTGACTGGAAAGTACACAAATTACATTTTGGACATTTTCCACCACTGTACAGGTGAGATCCCTCTACTGAATTTTGTGGTACATGAATCTAGTATCCAAGAATCTTGCCAATCTACCAACCCTGGCTGAGTGTGCACAAGGAGGCCAATGACAAGGATGTCTGTGAACCATCCCTGGTCTCCATGCTTTGCAGAGAAGTCAGAGTATTACCATATATAAACCACCATGACTTCAGAATTCTACAGTGGCAAAAAGGATACAATCCCGTTTTCAAAATGCTTGACTACCTTCTTGAGAGTTTTCAGCTGCTCTTTTTCCAAATCTTTCTTAAGTAAAAGAATGAAAAGCAGGTTTTAATTGCAGTTTGCCTCGGAACATTAAATGATTATGTTTATCCCCTTTAAATGAAAGTGGAAACCAAATTAAAAAAATCACAAGACACAATGAAATTCTGAAAGTACTTTGCAGCAGAATTAACTCCTTGATCAAGTTTCATTTCTAAGTAAGAAATCTGTTCTCTTGTAACTGAAGAGGCTTTTTAAAACTCTTGTTCAAATGAGTAGATTCTTTCTCTTAAATTCTTTGGGATTCTGTGGAAAGCAACTGAGAAAACCAAACCCATATCACACATGACAGAAACGTGTACACATGTAGATCTAAGTGGCTTAGAATGCTCTGTGCCACTAGGAAACAGCGTTCAAATTCAAAGCTGAAAACAACTGAAGTGAGGATATGTCAGGGTGTGTCAGGGATGTGCAGCGTTCATTCCAGTGCTTCTGAGTGCCTGCAATTTGAGGCAGGCCAGGAAATTGTTTCAGGAATCTACAAGCTCAGAATCCTTTCGACATATTATCATATATCTTATGCTCTTTATAGAAGCAGTAAACAGTATCACCCAGCACGTTTTTCTTCAGTCAGTAAGTCTATTCTATCAGCTCTGCATCAAAAAAAGGGAGGGGAGATACCTGAACTACTTATCTTTGGGGCATTAACTTAAAATGTGCTAGGTTTAATCAAGTTGTTGTTTTAAGAATATAAATTATCTGTATTTTGGATCAAAATTAACTGATGGTTTAGTGAATTGAATCTGCCAAAACATCTTGTGGAGACCAAAAATAGTCTGTGGAAGCCCATGAGATGCTGCTTTCCTGTGCGCCTAGGCAGTCATATTTTTCTTCAAAAGTGAACTTGGTATATTTCTCCATCACCTCTCTGGAGAATTGTTTGCAGTTAACTTGGGAAATTACAAAAATTCTTTACATACTTTCTATAAGGTTGTATGTATTTCTGTTTCTCAGCTGTAGGTTCCAGTACTCTAAACTCAGATGAGCTAGAAATTTTGCACATCTAGCTTTTAAATGCACATGTTTTGGACATTTTCCACCACTGTACAGGTGAGATCCCTCTACTGAATTTTGTGGTACATGAATCTAGTATCCAAGAATCTTGCCAATCTACCAATCTACCAATCTACCAATCTTGCCAATCATTTTTTTTAAGTGCCTGTGTGAAGCCATGCTGGCTCTTACCTCTCCCTATATATATGTGTATGTTTTAATATAAAAACAGAACTGATACTATTTTCTATTACAATGACCATCTTTAGAAGTGTTCAAATACCAGAACAAATACTCAGCTTTGTGCTCTGTAGCTTCAGCCACCTGTGCTGCATATAATAAACTCATTTGGGTTTATTTAGTGCAGGTACTAAAGTAACTGTTATAAAACATTTGTCTATGCCCCATTACTACCTGTGTAACTGGGATAGTGAGCTATCGGGGTTACTTACAGAGTCCGAACCTTCCAGTAGTTTGATGACGTGATCCAAATCCACTGATCTTAACTGTGTATCCTGAAAAAGTCACACTTTAAACTGTTTGTTTCTTTGCTTGTTTTTTTTGAGATTTATGTTTAAAGGTGCTTAAACCTTAAATTGTGAAAGAGCCGCGTTGAACCGACATGAATCTCTCCAAGGATAGGTAAATCCAGGCTCTGTGCTGAGCACAGACCAGGGCTTGTTCTCAGCCCGACGAAGTGGCTGGCCAAGGCAAGGCAAGGCAAGGCAAGGCAAGGAAGGGAAGGGCAGGGAAAGGCAGGACAGGGCACGGCACGGCACGGCACGGCACGGCACGGCACGGCACGGCACAGCAGGGCAGGGCAGGGCAGGGCAGGGGCTCCCGGCCGGAGGTGACCTTGCCCAAGGGAGAGCTCACCTGAGCGGTGTCCGAGGCTTTCCTGCACCGGTCCCCGCCGCTGCGCGGGGGGCCGGGCCCCGGGGAGCGAGGGGCCGCCCGCGGGGCGGGGGGCTCGACCACGGCCAGGGAGGACATGGTGCCGCCCGGCCGCGGCCCGCGCCGTTGCCATGGCAGCGGGGCGGCGCCTCCTCACGCAGCCGCGGCCCGGCCCGCAGGGGCCGCACTGCCGGGCCCTGGGACCGCCCCGCCGCGGTGTCGGGAGCTGGGCCCCCACTGGAACGGAGCTTGGAGGGAGAGCTTGGAGGGAGAGCCTGGTCGATCAGTAACGTCTAATCATGAAAAAAACTACCATGGGAGACCACTTAGATAAACCCCAGACAGGACAGACCTGCCTGGGGTAGCCTGGCTGCGGGGAAGAGGAGGAAAGGAACCTTTTCTCTGCATAGACCAATACAAAAAAAGTAATAAAGGCAGGGACAGAAGCACATGGAGATATGAATATGTTCCACAGTGAGCAGGTGTGGGAAGCTTAGTTGGCACCCGGGATTCGTAGATGACACACCTCTTGGGCTCGTCACTTTACCTTCCCTTAATAGGATTTGGATACACTTTGGACAAGTTGCACATACATAACTTTGGATATGCACATACCCCAAGTCTTCCACTGCAGGCACTGTTGCTACCAGCCTCAGTTTTCATTAACAAATAATTAACTACTCTGATTCCAAAGAAACATTTGAATATGTGAATAAATTTATTAAATGCTAATATGGATGTTTGAATCTCCAGACAGCTTTTACAGGAAAAGGATTGATAACAGAAACAAGGAAGAAACCTTTATGGCTCTGACTGTAACCAACACAGTTCTTATTTTCATTCTTTCCAGCTTGCATTCTACACCCCTCCCATTTCATACCTGCCTTCTTCAGAAGTGATCCATATCATGTTTAATACTCACATACATTATAGAGCTCTCTTTCCATCAAAGGGAAAATACACAATACCACATATTTTGTATTTGTATATACACACAAATATCCATCCACTCTCTGTATTTAGTAGAAATTCAACTCCAAAATGACAGCAAAAATATAGCCTAGCATATATAGGATTCTAATTTAGAAAATGCTATGGCTCCTTTGACGTGCAGAACATCCCAAGTTGTGATCATAGGAACACAGGTCATACAAAGATAGGACCTGCTGGTCATTATGTAGTGCCTTCGCCTGATGTGATAATGGAGCTGCCAGTCTTGGATCTGGTGTTTGACACTTTTCATCCATCCATGTACACACATCTCTCCATTACTCTAACCATTTTACTGGCCCTTCCATGTTCTAATTAAACATTTGTTTCTGCGAACATTCTGTTTTGTATCTGGGCTTACGCTGGATGGAACAAGATTTTCTATTAAGCATCTGAGATTAATTGTACTGACAATGCTTATATGTCTGCAGGCAGTTAACAATGAACAAATCGGAATAAGTTGTTTTTTTTTTTTGCTTGGTGCCCAGATAGTAACTGAAGTTATATAAGCTGAAGTTTTTAAGTTTATTAAAAAAAAGCACTACCATTTATTTTCATTGTAGCTTAAGTGATTTGAAATTTTGTTGCTTGTGTTTTGAATGACAAATGTATAGAGAACATACATAAATTGGGCAACTTAGTCTGTAAATTATAAGCTTAGGTCACATGCCATTTGTTGGTTCACTGTTCCAAAGATCATATTGCAAAGCTCCATTTGCTCACTGTGCACCTTATTCAAAATTAAGCTTTTAAAACTTAGGATGAAAGCTACATGTGCAAGTTTGACTACAGGGATTCTGCTGCCCTTGGCAAATGGCAAATGTCCCATCCTCAAAAGCCTGCAATCAACTGTGAAAATATTTACTTAACAGTTTTCTGTCCCAATTAGGCTTATATTGTGTTTTTATCACATCTACCTCTTCCATTGGTAATAGATAATATTTGAGACACCAAAGCCTTACTTCTGAGTTTTGAATTTTATGACTTACAAATGTTAAGAAATGTTTTAAAAATATTTATGTAGAGAGGATTTTTGTTTTGACTGAGGACAAACTATTTTGGTGTGAATACACAGTTCAGCAGACTCTGTTCTTGAGGCAAACTTAAATTCAAAAAAAAACCACAGGACTGTGTGTAGGACACAGCTGTGTGTTAGAAGATCAAAATTCCAAATCTAGGCCTGCCATTTATCTCCTGTTGACTTTGCTGAATGAATTATTTCCTCTACCCCTCTGAATTTGCTGTCTTAAGAAATCATGTTGCAAGCTTTTGAAGGACTATTACTCAACACAGGATACACCTTTCATGTGCTGCATTGGGGGTCTTCAGCTCTAGTCAAGTGATATCCTTTCCCTGGCTATATTGAACCTGTAGACTGTCCAAAGCCACCTGCACTGTTTACCAAATATGACACTGAGGTCTTTATAGTACACAAATCAGAGACTTTTTAAGAATTAGTCTGTTGACTCCTTGACTTCCTTCTTATTCTTGTTTCTTTTTTTTTTTTTCAGTCAGTTCTGCCAGAACTCCTGTGTTTGATATTCAGAGAAAAAAAGGAAAGACCTGTAAGGTGGCTGGCAGTAGACTCACCCTTAACCTGTAAAGTCAACAGAACTTCCAACATCTGAATTTACCTGCTTATACTATTAAAATACAGTGTTCAGGTCACCCAGGTCACTGGGTGGTATGGATTTGAGGGGAACTTTCACACTGATTGTTATTATTGTAAGGAAACCCACTAAGTCACAGGAGACAACCTAGGCTCTTGTACAAGGTACGGCTGGACAAAGGTGTAAGTTTGGGGCCCCAGCTGCTGGTGTAGTATCAACATTCAGTAGAACAAGCACTGAGATAGAGAGATGCACAAACATATTAAATATTCTGAATTTTAAAAATACCTACATTCCATTTGGGAATCTGGGAAGGCTGGGAATCTGTAACCTAATGTGAAAGCAATGCAAATGCTGCTAGCTCCACTAACTCATGCATCTTTACTTCTCTGAACTCAGAACAGTTTATGCTGCTGATCTATAGCTGTGCAGGATTTTACCTCTCATGTATTGTTTTCCTCTTTCCTTTTATGGTGGCATATGTCTCTTTGGAAAAAAAGTTATGTATTTTCATATGAAGGACTGCAAAGTGCTTCACCTGTTTGTCTCGTTTAAAGAGTTTGCTTTCTCATACACACAACCAGACACCTGGCAAACTTACTTGAGCCTAGCAGTCTCACCATGGCCAAACTTTTTGTTTGTTGAATGAAAAGTGGATTGAATATATCCTGATAGTACTGTAGTGTTCACTTGTGTGTTCTGAAAGTATGGAGCATATCTTACAGCAGGATATGGAATATAGCTATCCAGTGTGTCCGCGTGAAAAATCTGTTATCCGGTTATTGAAAAAGAAAGAAATTGCCCCCTAGAGTATTTTTATGAACTCACATTCAAGTTTTATCTCTCAAAGAAAACGTTTATCAGAGCACCCATGTATTAGAAAGAAACACAAGCTAAAAATTATTTTGCATAAGCACAGAAGAAAAAGCAAAATACCTTACATTGATTTTTATTGATTTTTGTGTAAAACACAGTCTGTGGAAAATAGATAAGAGCATTACTAATAATTTATAATAGCCCTGTTCAGAGAGACAGCACAAACAGTCTGACAAACACAACTACAAAGAGAATATTACACATGGGAGACATATTATGCTCACTGAAAGACACTGCCAGCAAGGCTTGAGAAAAAATATATAATGATAGAGATCACTGTTCAAGTCAGTTCAATGTGTCACTTATTTTAAAGGCTGTAATCTAATTAATTAAAGCAGTATCATATAACGATTCAATATCAGTACTGCAACATTACTCATATTGACAGAAGATACTACAGGATGAACAGCCAAGAAATCAAAACTTTGTGTATTAGGAGATGCACTGTCTGAAAGAAGTTATGCATGTGCATCCATTACCACTGCATATATGAAAATATTATACTGAAAAAAATCTATCTAATTTTTATGCACCTGATATATCTAACTTTGAGAAGAAAGCTGCTTCCTAACTATATTCATACCTGTGAAATTTATAGCCACTTGGGAACTTATTACCTTATATTAATCAATAATTTCCTTTAGTGCTAGTTGGGCAGCTAATACCATATAGACACAAACATACAGGCACACTATTTTATAGGCAATTAATGCCAAATAAAAATCTGAATGTACTTTCTCATGTTCGCACATCATATAATTCACAATGTTGGAACAAAAAGTTAAATGTGGCACCAATTCACAGTAACCATTACCACAATTGAGAGAACTTGCAAAACAATTACCAAATAATTAATCTCTAAATAATTCAGGAACATGGGTACTTAATTAACTTGCACGTAGGTGCCACAGTTAACAGAATTGTAAGATAAAATTAAGGACACATGTCTACTTTAGACAATGTTAACAAAGAATACCTTAATATCCATAGAAAACAAATAACCTGTTGCTAAATACATAGAGGTCTCCATTTTACGACATGATGTGTACAGTTTTGTATCACATATTAAGCACTATGTTTTTAAATGTAGAGTAATGAATAGAAATAAAGCTATTTCATTGCTTATTTTCATTAGGCAGCTAAGTAATTTATATAAAGCTACACAAAAATATTTTTCTAGCTGGCTATTCCTCAAAATAGGTATTTATTCTCCTAAGTAACTAAGATGTCTACATTAATTTAGTTGTTTATATTTAGGCAATCAAAACTAAACTATTAGTCTCAGGTCTTTTTCCAGTGAGAAGTCCTAAGGTAAGTTCTTCTATAGAGATCAATATGTTTGGTCACATGAATAAAGACCCCTTTTGTGACAAAACGTAAGCATGATATAATGTGTGATAAATACGTGAGTATCATTTTACCTTCAGACTTAACAGTGTCTTGTTAAAGTGAATTGGTCCTTAAAGAACACTACAAAATATTAAATCACAAGTCAACATGTTATTCCAGCTAGAAGTAAATACATGACCTAACAGGAAATCATATATAATTTTTGTAGCACAAATATTTCACAAAATGTCTTCATATATTTGATCTAAAAATATTATCTATGTATTAATACTTCAATATTTCAACCTTTCAAGTAACATATAAAATTAAAACACATTTTTAATTTTCTACACACAGTTTGAAAAAAGGAATGACACATCATTATTCTCTCCAGACACCTTTGGCAGTTTAAAATTTAACAGTTTAAACATTCTTGAAGAAATTTAATAAGGAAATAACTTTTTGCATAGGAAAGAGGGCCAATACATTTCTGTATATACTGTCAGTGGTTGTGTTACAGTACAATATATATATGGACTTTGACAGTAATTTTCAATTAGAACAATATCTTAGTTCTGCAACATTATCACTACTGCACCAAAATAATTAGATAAGTGTAGGGAACATGACTACTACACATTCCACAGAAGTGTAAAATTACTATAAAAGAAGAGCAGCATATTTAATTTTGAAATGTAGTTAGATTGTTAATGGTAACAGTTTCTTCCCTAAATCTGTTCAGAGGTACAAAATTCTGCTGTCAGTTATACCATCCCATTCTAGTGATTTTAATCAGGTTTCATGCACAGAACTGGGGTAGAACGTAGCATGGTATTTATCCCATTAAAATTCTCCAAGACTTTGTGTACTCTAAGACTTTTTAAATAAACTTTATTTAAAGGATTGAAGCACAATGCCTCAACTTTTTGTGGTTTCACTCTGCAATAATGGAGTAGGAAACAGTCCAGGAACTTCAGTCCTGCAAGCCTTTCAAGAAATAGACAGCTTTTGGTACTGGAATGTACTTACAGACAAAGAAAGTTAGAAATTCCAATTGTCACTTGTTCTTCATTTTTATGAGAAAATCTCATTTGTACTGGTTTAGGGTCTCTAGCAGTGACAGGTTTTTCACTTAATGTCTAGAATGTTTGATAAAATAGTATTGTACTTGTGTATCACTAAGGTATCACTGAAACAGCTGCATATTGGAGGAGAAACTATAAAATAAGTACTCTGAAACAAACTGATTTGGTTTTGGAAAAAATAAAGAATGCAAACATTCTTTATCTATTTGATAGTTTTATTGAACTTTTTTTTTCTTTTTCTTTATTTTTCTGTAAAAAAATGGGAAACTTTAAAATTTCTTTAAAGGTTTGATAAATTTTTGGAGGACATACCTATGAAATACAGTGATCCAGAGGCAGCACCTGTCTCAAATAACTCCTAAATTATTGATTTCCAAGAGGCTGAGAGGTTATCCCAGGGAAAAAAGTCACTGGACACATGCTTTCTTTTTGGAAACATCTGCTACTTGTCAGCTATTGGAGACGAGTCTCAAAGACCTTAGCCTGACCAATTATATCTGTTATTATCATTTACTTTCAAAAAATGGTGAAATAAAATTATTTTTTTCCTTCCAATTGATTCCATCCTCAAAGCTTATAAAGGAGGATAAATCTGAGCTTTCCAACTATTTGAAATTGAAAATTTGTGAATTGAAAAAGGTATTAAATTTCTGTTGACACATGTAACATATAGTGGATTTTTTTCCCCCAAAAAATGTTTTCACAAACCTCCATTTTCAAAAAGAATTTACTGACCTCTCATTTGATACAAAACATGTTTAAAGACATATACAAATGCTTTAATTCTGGAGAGAAAGAATGCAAATATTTTAGTTTTCCTCTCTAGATTTGAACATGCTTAAAATGAAAGAATATTCCACTGTCTCTTGATTTGCAGCAAGTATACAGGATATACACAGGCTTGATGTGCAACTTGGGGTAACTGGGACACTAGAATGAAAATAAAATTGTTGCCAATATTTTGAATTTGAAATGAAATTAAGAACAACTGACATGAACTCTTTAGCTTTAGGTTGGTGTAACTGGGGGCAGAGTTTGATTCTAGAATATTCTTTTTCTGTGGAGCTGTTGGTTTCTCTACAGGCAGAGATAATGAGATTACAGGACTAGTGATGTTTAAGAATAAATTCAAGCTTCAGTACTGTATATTTCTAATGTATGATATTGATTATGACAAATTCTTCCAAAGCAATAAATAATAAATGAAGGCTCATCTAAGAAAATCAGAGATCTTAAACAGTGCAAATATAGATAAGAAAAATAGACTTTCATACAAGTAAAGAAAATTAGGACTAAATACACATTCTGATCCACTGAAATAAAAGTTTTGCCAATTAAGCAGGAGTAGCCTGAAGGTATGAGTTGAGTTTGGCTATTTTGTTAGAGAAGAGTAATTACTACTGACAGCAGCAGTAATAAATAATTGTGAATGTTATTTAGAATCCATCAGGAAATGCAAATGCCAAGTTTTAGAGATAAATTAATTTTTAAGTATAAGAATAATAATTTTGTTTCTCAAAACTTCAGGCATATTCCAGAGACACTCACTGTAAAAGTTAGACCTTTATATAAAAATAGAAGATTGGATTTGCACAAAAAGATACTAAGAATTTAAGACACACTCTGGGAAATTCATACGTAATAACAGAAACTCCAGTGCAGACACATACAGAACATGAGTATTGTGATGCTTCCAACATATTGGAAGTTTCACAGTGAAAATGGATTTTTATTGTTGCTGAATTCTCAGCTTTTCTTTTTGTTTTTAAAATATTTCCTGATATTTCAAAATCATTCAAAAATCAAAAACTAGTTACTTGCACACATATCCTTCTATAATTGTATAGCATGTTTTGAGTCTTCATTATGTAATGCACGTAAATGAAGAGATGCCAAAGGTCTAAAATCCTATGTAATACTTTGAAAAAAATTTACACTACTAGTACAATACCATTTGCTTACAAGATGTACAATCACACCATAATTGAAACTGGGTTTGCATATTCAAATGATGGAATGGTGTAAAACCACAAAGAAATAAATAAACTGTACATGTGCAATACACTTGACCAAGTGCAAGGTGCTGCACCTGGGTTGGGACAACCGCTGGTATCCATACAGGCTGGGGGATGGAGGGATCAAGAGCTGCCCTGCTGAGGACTTAAGGGTGTTGGTGGATGAGAGGCTGGACGTGAGCTGGCAACGTGGGCTGACAGCCCAGAAAGCCAATTGTATCCTGGGCTGCACCAAAAGCAGTGCAGCCAGCAGGGCAAGGGAGGTGATTTCTGTCCCTCTACAGACACCACCTGCAAAGCTGCATCCAGCTCTGGGGTCCCTGGCATGGGAAGGACAAGGAGCTGTTGGAGCGAGTCCAAAGGAGGGCCACCAAGTTGCTTAGAGCGATGGAGCACCTCTCCTATGAGGAAATTGGGATTGTTCAGCCTCGAAAAGAAAGGGTTTGGGGGTGACTTTACAGCAGCCTTCCAGTACCTGAAGGGAGCCTACAAGAAAGCTGGAGAGGGCAGTGGCGTGTAGTGACAGAACAAGAGGGAACGGATTCAAACTGAATGAGAGTAGGTTTACACTGGTTATTAGGAGGAAATGCCTCACTGTGAGGATGGTGAGACACTGGAACAGGTTGCCCAGGGAGGCTGTGGATACCCCATCCCTGGCCAGTGTTCAAGGCCAAGTTGGAAGGGGTTTTGAGCAACCTGGTCTATTGGAAGGTGTCCCTGCTCATGGCAGGGAGGTTGGAACCAGATGATCTTTAAGGTCCCTTCCAACTCAAACTGTTCTGTGATTATATGATTCTGTGATCATTACAAATTAATTTGTTTCAAAACATGATTATGTCCTAAATTATTTATCTATATTCTGAACTCAGAAGCCTGGTTTTACTGGAAGAAATACTGCCCAGAAAATGTGGTATTAATAAACAGCACTCTGACACATATGCTCTAAGTCAAAGAAGTATCTGAAAAGCATAGTTATAATAAAATACTGTTGTGATGTAACTGTGGAAAGGAACATTAAAAAATTTTTGATTTCATAATAATCTGCTCTCTGTAATTCAAAACAAAAATATTTTTGTAGTTATCAGAAGTAATAGTCATCCAGTTTTAAACTTCTCATAGGTTGGTAGTATCATAGCTTGTACCATAGGCCAAGCAAGTGACTTTACTCCTACTTAACTTCTAAAAATACAAGTTTATGACAAAAAAACCCAAACGTGTACAACAGTGATAACAAATATCATCACATTACAGTTATCCTTTCCGGGGAGAGATGTGGAACAGACCCACTTACTTCTTCTATAACACGGCTTTTCTCCCATCCTCTTCGAATTCTCCTCAGTTTCCTACTTACACATGGCAAAAGTAAAATGATCTTACCTAGAATTACAAAGGAAGGCAGAACAAGGGCAAGAACAAAATTTGGAGGTGTATAAAATCTGTAATACTCTTCTTCAAAAGCTCTTTTCCATCCGTAAATCAGTACATGGAAAGTACTTATAAGCAGAGCAACGTATCCAAGTGTTGACTTTGAAAAAAAGAGAAAACAGGGAAAAAAAAGAGATATAATAGTACTCGGTCCTTCATCTGACAGCTCTAACCCATTATTTTAACATTTATTAGACATCATGTTAAAATCTCTTACCTATTCACTATATTAAATTAGCAATATGTGGTTGTAAGTTCACATGTTCTGAAAATCACAGACTGAACTGAGCACTGATTTACAGTGTATCTCTGCTAACATCTGTAGGCCTTTCAGTCAAAACTCAAATGATGTCTGCCCAAATCCTAAGTAATGGAAGTCAACTTCAGGATATGTATGCAAATAAGGAACAACTCCAGTGTAGTTACTGGAACAACATCCATTGTGATTGGAAATTAAGTTTCCCGTTTCTTAACTATGAGAATAGATCACTTCCAAGATGCCTTATTATGGAACAATGCAATTCTTCTGGAAGGGAAATGGGCCTAACACTGCAGATTTTTATCACTCTGAGATGTGCAGCTTACTTCTTCCTTACAAAGGCTTGCATCCACTTGTCTGACATTAGCATAAACCATGCCTTACTTTTCTCCATCAGCTCTTCCCAACTGGTTAATGGGAATATCTGAACTTCGGGGCTTGGGCATAACAGCACAAAACAATGATGCAGTTTATCATAAACAGGCAGTGCTAGATGAAAGGTGAAGTAGAAGGTTCCCACAGCACCCTGCAGAGGACCTCTTACCATGGAATCTAGAGCATGCCACAGAAGGTGGTGATAGTAGGGGTCACTATTTCTGTGAATCTGCCTTTTTAAGGACCCTGTAGTTGTAATGCTCTGAAGACTTGATAATTATTAAATTGTCAAATTTCAATTAAATACTTAATAAAGTACTAACCTTAACTTTCCCAAATCATGATAAAAAAAGACTACTATTCTTTTTGGCCCAAACTGATGTAATGACTAACTTGGTTGGGAAACATTTATAGAATATTATTGAAACAGAGAAAGAATATTAAGAAAGGTAAGCGGCTACCAAGGTATTGTTTAATTCCAGTACATGGAGACACAAAGAAAAACGCAGCCTATGGGTCTATAGTAGGTAGTGAAAGAAATAATTCCATCTACTTCAAGATTAAGCGATTTCTAGGGAAAGGAGAATGTCTGAGCTAATACTATTTGCAAGGATTCACAGATATAATGGTATAAAAGGAAAATACTTTTGTTGATTTCTTGGGATTGGCACCCTGTTGACTTGGCAATATTTATGCACCTTTTTTGCCAATGGTTTCAGGGCCTGGTTGTTAAGCTTTAGATATGCTGCACACTTCTTTTTTAAAAAGAACGATTTGCTGCCAAAATATTCCATAGGAAACACTGAGAGAAATACTTGTAGATATGAAAAGGGCATATGCGGTATCTGAACGGAAGCTCTGGTAAAAAGTTTGGACAGCAAACAATACTATCAAACCTGATGCTTTAATAAGTTATTGCAGATTTTTGCTGGTATGACTGTCCTGAATTCATAGTTGTTATATCACCGCCAACAGGGAGAAGGGCACAAGTGAATCATATCCCTCACTTCTTCATCAGGATTAATGATGAGAACTATAACAATTCTTGAAAAAGAAACAAAAGGGAAATCTTACAGAGTCATTTCCTTTTATTTTTTTAATTTTAGTGCTTATTTAAACTCAATTTGCAAGCTCTAGTTTTGAGATATCTATACAAGTCTTTCTATCTAATGGCAGAATAGAAGCTAAGAAGTACATCAGTATATTTTGAACTAACAACACAAGGACAAGAAAAACATACGATGCACCTTTACTAAGTTCTTTTTTTTTTTTTGCCCTGTGGCATGCTTCTTTGAAGTGGTGATAGGGCATGTGTTACTGTGCACTGGACAATTTCAACCACACATCTAATAATCTAACAAAGACATTCCTATAGGAGCTTCTGTCAGCTACTAATGCTATCTTCTTCTACCAGTCCCTTAATTACTGCCACCAGGTACTGGATGGTAACTTCTTTAAGAGTAGAGGACTTCTGAAAGCAGCAAGGAAGCAATACTTTTTCTTCACTAGTAAATTCACATGGGACAGAGAGCAGCAACAGCAGTGTAAATCTTGGGAACCCTCTGCCTAGGCTCTAGGATGGCTGCTGGGAAAAGGGGAAGAATATCTTTGGTTGTTTTGCTTCATTATCTTCCATAATACTGTGTTTCCTGAAAGTTGAGTAAGAGATTAGCACATTTCCTATGGACTCCCCAATCTTTTAGCTTTTCTCTAGGTCTTCCCTGGTTTGTTTCTTTTCCTTCCTGATCAATCTTTTAGCTAATATGGGAGGACTACTGATAAACTAGACAAACTGGCATTGTTTGGGAAAAGAACCAACAAAAGTTAGAGGAGTGGAAAAGATGAAAGAGAAAAATCCCTAAAATGTTACCAGAAAAATGTACATATATAGAGACAATAATCTGCTGTGGGGCAAATCTGTTTCAGGAATTTCTACCTTCACAACAGTTGAATAATTCCAAGCAATTTATATTTACGAAAGGTATTTTCTAAAGTCTACATTTATGTAAGATATACATTGGATTCCTCTAGTAACAGGATATTGCTAAACTTATAAACCACCTAGAGCAACTCTGATTGGAATCCTACCCATAAACTTGCTAAATACTCAGGCCTCAATCTTCTTTACTCTGAGGAAGAAGTATCCTATTCTTGTGGGAGAATCAAGGCAGGGCAGCCCTTCCTCAAAGCATATGCACAGGAAAAGTTTTAGTAATACTGTCTCCAAAAAGCTTTAGGATTGTGCTAGCAGAGAAAAGGAATGTCTACAAAAAGGTCAGCTTCCTATTACACAAATGGTTGAGTTGTGCTGATTTTGCTAAAAAACATAAAGCTCAGCTTTCAAAGCCAGTCTGCTCTGTCCACTGCCACTTTGAGTGATGGGTTTTGGACTTCAGCTTTTAGACTGGAAAACAAAAGCAGCAGTCACTAATGCTTACATTATATATTTACAGTTTAACTTCCCTCAGAAGACTGAAGGTCCAGTGCAGCACTGCTTGCAGACCACATTCTCCATTTCCTTGTACTTTATGTGACTGCTCAAGGACTGGTTTCAATAAATTCCTTTTTCTGTTTGCAGTGTGTTGGTTTAGGCTGTTTATTCTGCCTGCTATGGCAAAATATGAATTCTTTTGTATTTCTTGTCCATGTCTATCTTTGTTCCTTATCCAAATATGTTTAGAAGAAAAAAGAAGAGTACTGAAGTGGCATTTAAGCAAACCAATGCATTAGTTTATCAGCCCCAGCTTTCTTCCCTGCTGCTTTCCTTAGTAAGCTTCAATGCCTGCTAAGTTTCATGCTAAGTTTCCATCATCTAGGATCTCCTACTGAGCAAACTCTTCATCACTGCCTCGTTTTGTGGCTCCTCTATCCAGATGTTAAGAGTGTTTCTCTTTGAATCATGATGAAGTGATCAGATCTTTGTTTTGTACAGTAGTCAGCTCTGTACTGCAGCAATGCCGTTTTCTGCTGGTCTCCTAGCTCCCTCTAGGACTGACACAGTAACTTCCTTTTACACTATTAAACCTTCTCATATCTTACTTTGTTCATATTTATACTCTGAGGGAATGAGTGGAACCTGCACTGCTTGTCCTCTCAAAGTCCTTTTTCCCCAATGACGCAGGCTGAAATTTTTGGGGCTCCTGACACCTGTGCTGTGAAGCCAGGCTAGGCAATCTCCAAAATATAATTTGGGATATCAAAGACAACAATGATTTCTGGGCAGAAACATTCACAACTGGGGTTTCTTTACAGTATTATGAAGGCTGTGGTAAATTTGGTTTGAACCACTGTGGGTAGGGGAGATGCTACTTAGGGCTTGTACTACTGGAACGGGGCTAGAAAATCGTCTATACTGTGTATGTTAATAAATTCAGATTTTCCTAGTAGGACTCAAGACTGCATATGTCCTAGTGGTAAAACTCTTCAGAAGAGGCCAGACCCTCATTTTGATGAAACCGCATTTACTAAGATGAGCAAGCAATAGTATGTTATTCTCAGTGGGAAGTGCTGAGCTGAGAAACTGTCTGAGTGTGCAGACTGACTGATTCTTCATCCGTCAGAAGCAAAAGAAGTTCAGCAACTGTTGTGGCAAATCATCTGAGATTCAGGACTAAAGCTAGAAACATACTGCTTTTCCCAGCTAAAAGAAAAGCAGCATTGAGATGGTGGGCTAGTAGTTCCATTGTTTGTCCCTCTGACTTAAGAGAAGATTAAGAAAATGAAGTTCAAATTTGCTTCATCTTACTGCACATCAGTAGAAGAAAAATATAAAAGACAGTAACTACTATGATGTTCTATCTGTTCTACTTGCATACTGGGTACAATGAAGCTTGTGCAGAAATACAGACTCCTTTTACTTTCGTAAGGAATCAGTGAAAGTCTATTTTCTGATTAAAAAAAAAAGGCGACTTTTTTGGACAAGTAATAAAGAACAACTTACACCCTGAGAAGTAATTAATGACAAAGTAAACTATCTTTAATATTCATTAACTTTAAGGAAATTTTTAGTAGTTCAGTGTTTTTTTGTGATTAAAAATTGCAAATGATAATAATTAATTACTAATATCAGTTTCAACTGTAACATACCTCCAGAGCAAAATACTCATAGATGATTCATTAGAGTTCATATTTGTTCAAATTTGGAACTATTTTGACTTGTTTACAGTGGAAATAACTGCAGTAAATATGATACAATAAAAAATGCCCATGCAGATATACATCATTGTGGTTGTTGTGTGGGTTGATTCAGTCACACAAGCCCGAAATTTGAGAAAGGAAAAATAAGACACAAATGCTGTGTTTGTGTCTGGAAGTCATTACTGGATAAAGACATCATGTCACTCACGAGTGAAAACATGTTTTTCCCTTTTACACTAATATTTTAAATCACCCAATAGCAGTACCATTGTCCACACACAGAGAACTCCAGATGGCAGGGATGTTGTAACAATACAATTGGTATTTACTTGCTCTGAAGGTTCAGAGCCAAGAGTATGGATAGACAGTTCTGTCAGGATAACTCTACTTTGGAAAACTTTTCAGCAAACTTTTTGTAGGTCTACCTGCAGTGTTCCAGCAATGGAAACCCAAGGGGAAGGGAAGACATTACCTTACAGACAGAAGACCTCAGACACCTATAGCCATTGAAGAGTTCCCCACCACTCCCTTTAAAATGTCTGTAAAGTTAAACCCAAGCCCTGAACAGTAAAGTCAGTGCCTGTGTTCTGAAGCGAACAGGACTAAGAATTAGTCCTATTACACAATATTATTACAATGGCTATGCTGAAAAAACTGTTAATCAGAGAAGACTGATTTAAGACTACATTACTGAAGTCAAAGTCAGAAAACAAAATACAACATAACAAAAGCCCAAACTGTACACACTTAAGAAATTTTCATCAGACCAAATCCTAATAAAATTTCCTATACCTGACTGCTACCTAAAACCAATGGCAACTTTGTGTAGAAGCAAATATTAAGCTGTTTATTAAAGCTGATATTTCTCAGTATTTTATGTTGGTTAGGCCTGCCTGTTTTAGATACTTATCTGAGGAAGGAAGGCAGCAGAAGGTGTGCCAGAGCCTGGAAAAGCCACTGATTTTAATAAACAAAACTTCATGTTTTACTAATGGGTATTTTCAGCTAATGGAAATAATGCAGTTGAGAGCTGTGTCAAGTCCCACACAGTGGAAGGGAAGCAAAACTAAATCAAGGACACCATGGCTGTCAGAGACCTGTGCAATAAAAATCCTGTAGGACAAATTAAGTCTTCAATTTTAACAGTTGTGTGCATCTACATATAGTAGTATCTCATCAGTATCACTGCCTTTAGCAAGTTTGTCCAAATTTATCTAATTTGAATTTAGCAAGAAATTTTAACACTGGAAAAGGAATAGATTAGTGATCATTTGGTCTTAGTTATGTTGATTATTTAAGACTAAGAAGTGTAAAATGTAAAGTCCTATTCTAACATTTATGAAATGTTTTATGTGCCTTCATGGTAATATATTTGCTAAGTAAGGATATGTTGTTTTTATTAAATTACCAGAGAGGAAAAAAAAGCTCTTGTCACGTAACAATTTGCTTTTGTTTATGATCGTGATCATGATCGAGGAATTCTTGTTAACAACAAACCCCCATTATTCAAAAAGTAACACACCTGAATAAAACTGAACTCCCTCCAGTTTAAGGCACTGTTTACTGAAGGGATGGAAGTTACTGCCAGCAAAGAAAGCAATCCAAGACTCATTATTCCAAAGGAAATATACATTTCAATTCGCCACACTTCTTCCTCATTCCAAGAATTTTCAACATTTGCATGAACCTGATGAAAAAGAAAAAAGGAAGAACTTTATTCTACAGAATATTAAAAATACCAACAGAAGTTATTTTGCAGACTTAAAAGTCCACAGTCACAGGACAACTATAAAATGGGGTCAAAAACTTCAGAGGTTTCCTCATGTCTCAGAGAAAAACAACTATTTCCTTACTGCTGGGACTGGCTCTTGCTAGATTAAAAATATATTAAACAAGGAAATTTAGATGTTAAACGAAACTGTAACATTATAAGCCATTTACAACAATTCTGTTATAAAATCAGGTAATTCTGCACATTCCTATGCACAGTAGAAAAGCAGATGTATTCTTCAGACCCAGCAAATTTAAATTCCGTACACAAATTGAATAAACCTGCAATTTGTTTTTAGTTTGTTACATTTGGAAATAGTTTAGCATAATTTCCCAATTTTGCTTTATCTCCCTAGTCCAAGCTAGTTTGTCTCTTTCACTACTGACATCAGATACACAGAATATTCTGAGTTGAAAGGGACCCAAAAGGTCCAACTCTTAAGTGAATGGCTCACAGAGGGATTGAGCCCACAACCTTGGTGTTATTAGCACCAGGCTCTAACCAGCTGAGCTAGTCTCAGGGTTCTCATTAGAGAGCTTTACCAGAAAAAAGAAACAACTCAGGACCTTAACAATTAAGAAGCTTGGATATTAAACTATTTTCCACTTTCAGGTGGACTATTGCAATATGACATGCCTTGAAAGAGGTTCACTAGCAATATTAGCAAGTGAGAGTTTTACAACATCATTAAAAGCAACTTCTTAGTAAAAGCATCAGTGGATCCTTTAGTATTACTAATTCTAAGTGTGAACAATTACAGTTTCTTGCTGTCTTCCATAGTTTTGCCCCTCCTGTCTTTCCCTTAAGCTCATTTTTTCATGCTGGCCCTTTCAGAGTTTGTGGACCCAATCTCTGTTAATTTGTTCCATTTGATTTTATTTCCTTAGTGCGCTGTCCTTTCTGTTCTATCACACCTCTCTTTCCCACAGATTTTATGGGCAGAATGGCAATGCTGTTTTTCAGGCAGTGCTGCTTCTCTGCTACTTTAAAGGTGACAGTAAGCTGCCTCACTGACAGACAGGAGAATCAGACCCCCTTCTAAAAGATGACAGATTTGTCGGAGACTGTTTCAGGGTTATGCAAGACCAATTGTTCCTGGGAACTGTGAGTCAATCTCTATTGCCTGCAAGAGATTATGTTCACAGAATTTTAAATGAATAAAGTCATTTTACCACTGGTCCAAAATGTTAAAAAGTATCAGCATTTTCTTTTCCTTTTTTTTTAACATAGATGTATCTGTAATAATGATCACAGTACCTACCCTTATACTTTTCGTACTCTTAAATGCACTTATGATATACCTACTTCCCCCATATGTTAAGTATACATAGAGGGGAACATACCTCAGAATTTTCCTGCTGTTGCTCTTATCCTGTCTATACTACATTCTCCTTGTGTATATTACTATCAGGACTTTCAGCAGGACACGTCCTTGACTCCCCCTACCACACAAATGTGACTGCAGTTTGACCCACAAGCTGAGCAAAATGCATGGAAGTTTCTTTTAGTCTCCTTACTTGGCACCAGCTGTGCATAAGATAACACAATACATTCTGTGCTGAAACCACTAGAACAAACTAAGAAAACGTATATATTGTATTCAGGAGCCATATGCACACAGCAAAGGCCTTTTTGGCTCACTGACCTAAAGACTGTCTCACCTGTTGATACGCCATGTTGAGGAACAGGTACCGCTCCGATCTCCTCATGGGTAAGCACAGGCTGTACACCACGTGCACTGTTGCAAAGAAGAAACTGAGCAGTCCAAGCTGCTTTCGACATTGGAGCCAGTTGTCCAGCCAAGGTGGAAACCGCCGATACTTAGTGCCATAGTAAAGCTGGTAAGCAGCTGCAAGAAGTCCTGATAAATACACTAGAGAAAGTAAAGTGATTGCAACAATTGGCAGAGTCTTGTTCACGATCTCAATGGGAATCTTGTAAAAGTCGCTCTGCTGGTTTCTCATGTATGGATGGATTACATCTCTGATGAACGAATAGATGAAGAAAAATGTTGCCAGGCTAATAGCAATCAGTACAGGCCCCTTCCACAGGGTGAACAGTCGCAGAGGCAAGTTTTCAATTTCCCTTGAAGATGTCAATGCCCCCACATCAATAGGAATAAAACTGAGCTTACGGGCAAGCTCAATAACTTGATGGCGAGCCTGAACATTGTTACTGCATATATAGACCTGTTGGGAAAGTCAAGGCAATTGTCTGTAGTCACAGAAAGAGACTCAAAGGTAAAAAATCCCCAACAAAACCCAACAAAAACCTTAAGGTCCTTCAGATCAAAACTATGACGCTACTGCTAAAACTGTACACTGTTATCCCACCTCATATCACCAAGATGAGAATGAAATCACATAAAAATCCAGCCAAAGTGCAAATATGCCCATTGATTTAGCAAAACAGTAAGCAAAACAAATTGGCTTTATCTTGGCGTTACTGATGAGCTGACTGTGGGATGTCCTGCAATCTGCACACTGAAACCCCCCATACTGAAATGTCTACAGGACTGGATTGAACTTGAAACAATGGCTAAAAGGATTTCAGAAAATCACAAGTTCTCTCAAAAATACAGGAATCTTGAATGATGACCCTAAAACAGCTGTAGCATAAACAGAATGCAAAGCAGAGAACTATGTAATCTCTCGATATGTAATAATTTTAACTTCATTTCACAATCCAGACTTCCACGGATTCCAGATTTGAATGTTTATCAGCAAAGATAAAAACTAGAAGCCAGATAATAACTAGTTCTAGAGACCAGTTTATTATACAGTGAAAAAAATGCACTGCTACAAAGTACTTTAAGGTTCTTTTAAAATTTACAACGGGCTATAGTTTACCCAACACTGTTTGCTGATCATCTGCTTTAGAGCAAACATGATCTGTTTTGACAGAAGTGAATTACTAACAGTGCAGTGCTATTCTGAAATAGGATAAAAGGAGTCTGGAGAGGTTATTTTTAAAATTACGCTAATTCTGTATTAATTGCATTCCATTTAAATCTACCTGAAGAGTCAGAAAACTCAATTTAATCTCTCAAAGTAGTCACCACATTGCACCAGTCATTTCTCATGTATTTCTCAGAGCCCATAAAGCTGTGAAGGACTGGATTCCTGCATAGGCTTAAATTCTTTGTATCACTTCAGCAAAGCATGAAAAACATAAAGATGCCTTTTCTATATGCAGGATGGATTTAGGGAACATACTGGGAAGGAATTTGAACATGATGTTCTCAAGTAGTCCTGGATCTAACGAATGTGTGCCTCCTTCTGTTTCCTCGTATTTATGATTCTGGGGCAACTAAAAGCTACAAAATTTCTTTCAATCCCTTTGCTGCTATTTGAAGCAAGTATTTTTAGAAAAGTTGACTCCTAAGCCCTGGGATCAGGAGCTCAGATTTCTATGCATCTTTTTCAATAGTTTATCCCAATACCGAAACTCAAATATACTGGGAAAGACTGTCTCTATCCTTGTATAAAGCATAAGGATAGACATGAACGTATTTCCTATGGAAAACATTAAGACCCAACTCCTCTCATCTGTATGTAGTCATCTAAAGGTCATCTGTCTACTCTAGGATCATATCCATGTTTCCCCTGCAATCTCTAAAGATAAACAGGCAACTCAGGGAAAAATTCAGACCACTTAGTCTATGTCTTACAATGGGATGAACTCGACTCTGAAAATTTTACTGGCTACTAAAACATAGGCTAAAGGCCCACCCAGCATATTAGGTAAGTCAAGCAGAATGAATCCCATGAGTTCTGGCTGCTTACATTCAGTTCCTGTCATTTGCATCTTACAAGAAAGTTAAACTTATACAAATAATAGCACTTACCTGTCTGCTGGCATCCTTTGGTCCTAACTGCAGTGACCAAGCTGAAATGACATTGAATCCTTTGACAATCAGGGAATCAGGAAAAAGTGATGCCAAATACTCTGCATTGGAGTCCGGATATTGGTCTACTCTTGTATTATTGCTGACATCAATCAGAATTTTACCAGCAAGTAAATGTTTGAGGTCCCACAAAGAGATGTAATGTTCTCTGTGTATGGCTACAAAAATGATGTTTGTTTTTGCTACTGCATCTTCATGATGAGTGACATCAACCACATGGGGAAAGAACTCAGCAGCATGTTTAGGGTTTCTGCTTCCTACAACCACATGGTACCCACATCTGATGAGTCTAATTGTCAATGACTTAGCGAAGTCTCCACTTCCAATGATGCCTATTGTGACCTTACTGGCATCCTTGATACCATTAGCAACATTTGGTAGAAAAGTTTCATTGAGGTTCTTGGGACTCCCCATCATAGAGATTGATTCCATATTTCCAAGACACGAAACCTACAATGATTTCTTCAGGGGGTAGGGGGTGGAAGAGAAAAGGAAAAAGAGAAAACAACAGAAGGAAAAATGCAACATCATACAATTATGAGGCATCATAATCCATAAACACCTTTGGAAACAAAATCTTTGGTTCTAAGTTCCATATTATATTTTCTTCTTAATAAAGTATGTACTCTTCAATTTTGTCTTGCAATGTGTCACTAATAGAAGGAGCAATAAGAAATATAAAACACTTCAAGCACTTCAATAATACAGCTCCATTAGTAAATAATATTTCTTTCATCTTCTCCTATTCCCTCTTCCACTGCCCTGGAATGGTAGACCACAAGATAACTTTGGGCTTGTGAAACTAACAGTCAACAGAAAAATGAGAAGAAATATGTTAGAAAAACTGGATAACTAAGGAAAATGTTAGAAAGTAGAGAGCACTGGCCTGGGATTGGTGTGAGGACAGTGAGTTCATGGAAGTTGAACTCCATTAAAAACTTATCAGGTTATTACTGTGATATCCTCTATTGGTCATGAAGGAAGGGATGCAAAAGTCTCAAAGCTGCAAATGTCATGGCTACTACCATGACAGACATCCAGCTGTCAGCCTAGAAAATGGGCTGCCCACATGGATCCAACGGCAAAGACAACAAGGGAAATTTATCAAGGCCTAGTCGTGAGATCACTAATGACATTTCTAGGTCAGACTGCTAGGTCTGGCCAAGGATGTATAAGGATTAACTGTGGATGCAAGGGCAGAGGATTCAAGGCCATGGGTCACAAATATGCTTAACAGAAATTTCTGACCAGGTAAGTAAGGTAAGTCCTGGACACAAACACATGGGACAGCATTCCACAAAAAACTAATGGCAGGAAAAGACAGATTTCATGCAATAATAAAAGGGAAGATAGTTTTAAGACTCAAATTCAGTGCAGTAAGGGATGCTTTGAAGGACAGAGGCTAAGGTTCACTGGAAAATAAAAGAAATACTACTATATGTTTGGAGAGAAGTGGTCACAGAACTGCAATAAAGCTGTAACAAAGACATTAAAAAACAACCCCCAGTAGGGAAGTCTTCACATGAAACCACAGTTATGACGTAAGTGGTTATACACTGTTGTGGTGGGTTGATCCTGGCTGAAAGTCAGGTGCCCAAAAAGCTGGTCTATCGCTCCCCTTCTCAGCTGGGCAAGGGAGAGAAAATGTAACAAAAATGAGTTGAGATAAGGGCAGGAAGAGATCACTCACTAGTTACTGTCATAGGCAAAACAGACTTGACTTGGGGAAATTAACTGAATTTATTACCAATCAAAATTGGAGCAGCAAAACAAATTCCCAAAAAAGCACCTTCCTCCCACCACTTCCTCCTTCCTGGGTTTAACTTTATTCCCAATTCTCCACCTCCTCCCCCAAAGCAGTGCAGGGAGATGGGGAATGGAGGTTCTGGTCAGTTCACCACATGTTGTTTCTGCTGCTGCTTCCTCCTCAAGGAGAGGAGTCCTTCCCCTACCCAGCATGGAGAGTCCTCCATGCACTTCTCCAACTTGAGTCCTTCCCACAGGCTACAGTTCTTCACAAACTGCTCCAGTGTGGGCCCCTTCCATGGACTGTAGTAATTCAGGAAAAAGCTGCTCCAGCAGAGGTTCCCCACGGGGTCACAAGTCCTACCAGGAAACCTCTCCACAGGTCCTGCCAGAAGCCTGCTCCAGAGCGGGCTTCCCACAGGGTCACTGCCTTCCTTCGGGCATCCACTTGCACTGGTGTGGGGCTCCTTCCTTCTCTGCTCTACCAGGAACCTCCCTGGGCTGCAGGGGACAGGCTGCTCCACCATGGCTGCACCATGGGCTGCAGGGGACTGTCTGCTCCAGTGTTTAGAGCACCTCCTCCTCCTCCTTCACTGGCCTTGGTCTCTACATTGTTGTTCCTCTCACATATTCTCACTCCTCGCTTCTGTGGCCACAATTACTTTTTCCTTTCTTTATCCTACCTATATTATCCCAGAGGTGCTCCCACCATCGCTGGTGGGCTCAGCCCTGGCCAGCTGTGGGTCCCTCCCAGACCCAGCTGGCATTGCCCCTCCAGACACAGCGTAAGATTCCAGCAGCTGCACACAGAAGCCACTCCTATAGCACTCCACCCCCCTCCTGCTACCAAAGCCTTGCCAGGCAAACCCCATACAATATTAGAACAGGAATGAATTCTGGAAACGAAGGAGGCAATGAGGGAAGGCAGGTTAACAAGCAGCAAAGAGATCCAAAGGTTGCTGTTTTGAGAGCAATCAAAAGCAGAACACATAGAAAGGAGGAACCAAATGAACCTCTTCCTGAGCCACCATGCAAGAGGTGATATGATGGTACCTAATCATCAGTGGGGTACTTTACCCAGCCATTGGCTAGGAATACAGCATGTGTGGTGAACAACCTCCCACAATTAAAAGTAGCTCTGTGTTTCAGAAATTGGAGGAAGCTACTAAAAGAGTGGGTACTTTTCATTTCAGCGTTGACTAGAAGGGAAGAACTCACTGAAACTGAACTCAGATGCTAAAGATGGAAAGCGATATGTAAAACTGACCACAAAGTCAGTATTCCAAGAAAAGATTCTAACAGTGAATCTTTCTGGCAGAGGCAGACCACAGAGATTTTTATGTACGGACTGAAAAAAGCCTTGACTTCTTTCTTACCGTGTGACCTGGAATGTATCTAACACATGACCAAACTATTTCCTGCACCATGATGGATTAACAGCTAGGAACATAATGAGAATGGCTGTATTTTGATCAGATAAGAGATATAACTGGATATGACAGAACATGCATGAGTTTACCATGTGATTACAGAGGCCCACCTCAGTTCATTCCATGTGACATGAAGGTGCTGCAAAACTTTGGGATTGAAAGGAAACAGCCATGAGGAAATGGGCTACCAGTACCATTTAACCTGCTGCAGCCCACTTTCAGTTTTAGTCCAAAGGATCCTTAGGAGAGCGCACATATAGGAATTGGACATGCTGAATTACTCTGGTGAGCTGAATTTGGCCCACTGGCCGAAGTTTCTCACTCACAATGTGAGTAACAGAATAAAACTAACAGACTTCATACAAAAACCTCAGAGAACAGGCTGACATGACTCTAAGGCAGGTAATCCAAGAGGTGAAAGAGAGCAGAGAGCTAGCAGTAACTGAAAGGTAACATTAAATGCACAATGGTAATTCAGAGGAAAGAGTGTGTAAGACTGTTTTAACTAAAACAGGGGAGCCTTAATGATCTGAAAAATCACACAAGAAATAAATAAATAAAAAAAGGTTTGTGTGCATGGCTAAGGAACAGTAAAAAAAGTTAAAAAGACAGTGCTATCGCGTAGGGATAAAATCAGAACAATGGCACAGAAGTGAGTTGTAACTAGTGAAGAACATAAATGGTAACAAGTAAAGGTTCCATAAATACAATAAAAAACAGAAGACAGAAGGCAAAATTTATAACTTCAAAGGAAAAGGAACAAATGATAAGTGATATAAAGTAGGACAAAGTGTTAAACATCATCTTTATTTCAGCCCTCAGCAGAAAAGTTAACTGTGAATGGCAGTGCAACGAAATTCTTTTTACAGGGAGACAGAAGGTGAGGTTAAAGTCAAAAAAGGTAAATTAAGAGTAAAGGATAAAGTTAAAGATTTTAAAGTCAGCAGACACATATGAAACCAACTCTTGGTGCTTAAAATGCCAATTAAAGTGACATCTTGAGAACTCAAGAGAGGACAAGACAGGCAGCACATTCCATTAAAAGAATGGAGGAGGAGGACTGAGGAAAGCAAAGACTTGTTAGCCTAACTTCAGCCTTTGGACAGATTTTACATCAAGTTATTGAGCAATCCATTTGTAAATAGATGGGAAGCAGATGACAAGAAGTAGCTGAGGTGGGTTGTTCAGGAACAGACTACAACAAAAAACAACCTTCTTTTACAAAATATATGCCCTGAGAGTTCTAAAAAGTAAAAGAAATTACATAAATTTGACATTTGCTCTTAGATAAGCTAAGAGACCACCGCAGCGCTGTGTAAGCCAGACGGTGACACTCGTGAAAGATTGCTCTTGGAAAAACAACTGCTGGAGGAAAAAACCGAACAAGCGCAAGCCGGGCGGGCACTGGACGTGTGACCCCTGCCCCGGGCACTTACGGGGCGCGGGGATGGCGGGAGGCCAGGGGCGGGCCGGCGCCCCCTCGGCGGGCTGGCGGGCGGCAGCGCGGAGCGGGGATCCAGCGCAGGGCAGCTCGGCGGGGCCCTGGTCCGGGCCGGCATCTCCAGCTGCAACGACAACACGCCGTGACATCGCCCGCCCGGCCCCTCCGCCCCACGGGCACAGCCGGGGCAGTGCTGCCAGGCCCGCCCGCCGCGGGGCGGGGGCTGCCCGGCACCCTCGCGGCTGTGGGAGGCCGGGCCGCTCCGCTCCGCTCCGCGGGGCCCCGGTACCGCCAGAGCCTGCCCGGAGCCGGGGGCAGCCGTGGCGCAGCCGCCGCCACCACGATGGGCAGCGGGGAAAGCCCCGCGCGGCTGGGCCGGGGAGCGCCCGGCGGGGATGGGGCCCGTCCCGCCCCGGCGCCTCTCACCTCCACCCGCCCGCCAGGAGCTCCGCGCCGCCGCTCCTCCTCACTGTCCGGCCCCGCAGTGCCGGGCGGGCGGGGAGGCGGTGCCTCTCCTGCCGCCGCGACCCGCCCCCTGCGGCCCTTCCGCCACGGCCGGCGGGAGGCTGGATGGATCCGGGGGTCTTAGTGGGGAAGACGGGTCGGCCCTGAGTCGGCAGTGTGCCCTTGCTGCCAGGAGGGCCATCGGTATCCTGGGGTGCATCGGGAGGAGTGTGGCCAGCAGGTTGAGGAAGATGATCCTCCCCCTCTACCTGGCTTTCATGAGGCCACATCTGGAGTGCTGTGTCCAGTTCTGGGCGCCTCAAAACAAGAAAGTCAAGGAGCTACTGGAGAGGATCCAGCGGCTAGGTACAAAGAAGATTAGGGGTCTGGAACGTCTCTCTTATGAGGAGAGACTGCAGGAGCTGGGCTTGTTTAGTCTGGAGAAGACTGAGAGGGGATCTCATTAATGCATGTAAATATCTCAGAGGTGGGTGCTAGAGGATGGTGTCAGACTCTTTTCGGTGGTCCCTAGTGATAGGATAAGGAGCAACGCTCATAAATTAAAACACATGAAGTTTCACCTTAACACAAAGAAGTGACAGAGCACTGTCAGTGCCAGACTGCCCAGGGAGGTCATGGAGTCTCCCTCTCTGGAGACACTCAAAACCCACTTGGATGTGTTCCTGTGTCACCTGCTCTAGGTCACTCTGCCTTGGCAGAGGGGTTGGACTAGGTGGTCACCAGAGGTCCCTTGCAACCCTAACAATTCTGTGTTTCTGTGATTCTGTGACAGTACCAGGGGTCAGCAACACGTGGGGAGAGGGGTGTGGGCGGCCCCGCAGTGCCCTCAGCCCCAGCCATCATCATTGCTCCAGCCCCAACCCCTCTGGCCTGCGCAACACCCCCAGCACAGGCAGAGCCAGACCTGGGTCCTGCTGACACAGTGCAGGTACCGCGCGGGCACCTGGCCGGTCCCCAGGCAAGCTCACGGCCCTGAGGGCAAAACGCACCTCCCAGACCCTGCCCTGCCTCCCCTGCCCTGGCCCAGGTGGTTCTTCAGCAGGAACCCACCACCAGCCTCCTTTCCTTATCCTCTCCTGGCAGAAGGGTGCTGCTGCAAGTGGTGCCAGCTGCAGGGCTGCAGGTGAGGGATCAAACCATCCTATGTCACAGAATGGCTGGGTTGGAAGGAACCCAATGAGCATGAACTGGTTGTTCAGATCTCCTTCCAACCTGACTGAATGTTTCCAACGATGGGGTATCCACCACCTTTCTGGGCAGTCTCTTCCTGCTTTTCACTACCCTTTCTGAGGGGGTGTTGGGTGAGTGGGGATGGGGGTGTGGGGAGTGGGGATGTCACTCCCCATGTTTCACTGTGTGACCACTGTACTCTGTGCAGGTGGGAGTCGTGCTCTAATTTCAGTGTTACACAAAATGAGAAACACAGGATTCAGCCACATAAAAGCAAAGCTAGCCCCAAGATCTGAATTCTATGTTGTTTGACAAGGAAATTTCCAGTTGAAGACAAATGGAGCTTTTTCCTGAAAAAGCTTCTGATTTTAACATTTTCTCATTTACCAAATAAATTCTGTCTTTCATTAAGAAATGCTGTACATGTGACAATGCATAGCCCTCAAGCCTTTGTATTTATTTCATTTAAAACTGACCAACCCACGTGAAGATGTATGTCTTTCATGTTGCAGCAAAAAAACTGACACATGCACAGATGATTGAAAAGAAGCCATATGATCACACTGAAACCCTGAACATAACTGTTTTCATCCTTCGTGTGTGCATGCTGACTTGTTTCTACAGTGCATTAATTGAGGACTTCAGCTGAATGAACCATATAATCAATTCAAACATTTGTTTCAATATATAGTCATGACAACCATGCTGTAGAATTTGAAAAGAGGGCTGAGCCACTTTCCTGTTGTAGTTCAGAAGCCGTTCTTCCCCCTTCCCAATTATTAAATAAGTAATTTACTTGACATTGAAAACATATATTTTAAATTATTTTTTAATTTGTTAAACAGGAACACAGAAATTCTATTGCCTAATTTTCCAAACTGCATTTTCAGCTCCAAGACACTGAGGACTGAGTCAGTATTCCACAGAAGTAAACAAAAAGGTGACTACTCAGAAAGGAATTGGCCTTTTCCATGATGAGAACCAGCATGTCAGCTCTTCAGTTTCTTGCTCTAATATTCTCCTTTTCTTTGCTATTCATTCAGAGGTCATCATCCTAGGCTTGTTTTTCGGTAGCCAGTACAGCTACAACAGTATAAGCTCAAAAATTTTAGTCCAACCAACAAATGTATCAAAGGAAAAAAGCAGAATGTTCTTTCCTGCATTATTTGTGGGTGAAACACTACCTTATGTGACTCTTGTTACCAGAAAGTTATTTACATTAAAATGGGCATATTTAGTCATGAGACTAACTCATGCACCTCAAAATGACGATGGATCATACACAATCAGAGTAGTCATAATCTTATAATTCTTCATTTATTTGAATTAAAGCCTTAATAAGAAACCTGTAAATCTGAGTGTTTGTCATTGTTTTCCTGCAGGATTTTTTTACATTATTACTGCAGCATAAAGTCTTGAACAGAAGACTCAGACCTTTAGGAGACGGTACATTAGATCTGTGTTCATTTTTTAACAAGAAGGGGGCTTTTTTCTTACGCAGGTAGTATATGGTTAACGATCCTTGATTTGTTACCTGTTTCTTGTAAAGCTGTTTGGCCTGTGAGCACTCAAAAGCTGCGTTTTCTTGGGAAAGAGCCACAGGTTCTGCCTTTCAGCCTGCAGTTTGTAGCGTGTGCCAGTTCTGACTCTGGCCCTTTATTCCTAACCCAGTTGGGTTCCCACGGGTGTCATTCAGTGTTATTTGTCACGTACGTTGTTCATTTCTTCTTCAGTTGTTTCTCCCTTCCTGTGTGCAAACCTACCTGGCTTTAGCCTTTGGCACAGCAGTAAATGAGGGAGCTTTTGAGTCGTGGTCATTTATTTATCAGCCTGTTGAACAGACACCACTAACTTGGTTTCTAGTACATTCAAAAATTAAAATCAAGGCAGTTTGATGGACTTAACTTGTTCCTGTGCTTTCCTAGCACCTTTTTGAGGTTTTGCAGTTTGAAAATTCTTGTTTGAAATTGGAACTAAAACAGCTACAACCTTCCTTCCATTGCTGTGTAACTGATCAAGCAGGAAAAGCATAGATGGCCCTGTTTTGCACAGAGATTAGCTTGAGAGCAATGGGTATATAAATACCTTTTATATACTTAAACTCTCAGCAAAACTGGACCATGTCTCTTTAGTGAGAGGATGAAATTGGATAGTTACAGGTCTCTCAAATTATGTACAAAGATCTGTGGTCAGCATAATTCTCAGATACCCTGTTAAATGGGTATCTTAAACCACCTGTTAGGAAAGGGGATTACTTTCTCTTAGCAGGTGTTTTTCTTTTGTTATCAAAGTCCAGGGTAGCAGTATTATTTCTTTCTTTACAGGATGGAACATAACAAAGGCCTTTCCAATTGGCAAATGGAACAGATATTCTGGTTCTTCCTCTTGGCAATGGGAAAGCAAAGCCCTGGGGATTCCCCCATGGCAAGAGAGTGAAAACAAACACAAAAAAATTTTACTTCCTACCAGGGCAACAAACCCAAATACAATAGTTTTTGGCATACTACCCTCAACAAAGCTAATTTCGTAACTTAGCAGAAAAATACAGTGTTTCCCAGCCAGGAACATTCAGACCATCTAATTTTTTTCTTATGGCAGCCTGCAATTAATCTAAAAGTAAAACTTATACCTCTTATCCATTTTTTATAAGGACAAAATGGATCTGCAGAGATCTGATGTAATTGTTTACTTGAAAAAAATTTTTTTTGGTTAAATAAAGATATTATTAAAAAAATGTCACCACCCTAACTATTAATTAAACAAAGAACAAAAATAAATGGTGAATACCTCAACTAAAATATCTTCTTTCAGTCTTTGGATTTCATCAATTTGTGATGTCCCCTTTTCACTAGCTCTCTGGGTATCACAACCTTTTCAGACCCTGTAGGGTCTAAATTTCAGTAGCCAAAAGCAAGGAAAGAAGCACAAACTGAAGTAGATAAAAGAAAACACTTAGATATTCTTTTGAGAAGGAGAGGGGAGGAGAAGAGTGAAGAGAAGTGAAAAAAATGTAACAAAGAAAAAGGAAAGGAAAAAGAATAGAGAAAAAAAAGAAAGACAGAATGAAGAAAAGGGAAGAAAAGCCCTTATAATGCACATTTAATAAGCTGTAGTTGAGAAATACTGGCAAGTCACGGGAAACAAGACAAAGTATCTCCTTCTTCACAAGAGAGATTACAAATTAAGGGCAAGTAGAGAATTGTTCCAAGCTCTGTTCTCCACCTCCCTGCCCCCCTGAAAAAAAAAAAATCCAGTAGAAAAACAGTGAGGATTGTTTCTGATTTTATGATTTATCAGATAAATTTTATTCACCAGAAAAAAGCAGAAGGAAGGAAACCTTTCCTAGCTTTCTTTGACTATGGTTTTCCATAACTATTGTTGATGCTCAGTTGAGGGCTTCCAGGACCTTTGTTCTTGGCTTCATGTGAAGCACAAAATCACGTATGACCTTTCCACTTCTTTCTGAAACAACATTTGCCTTGTGGAGTAAGTAATAGGAGGTCAGAAATTTTCTTCTTGGTTTGTGTCTGCTCATCTTAGAAGGCATCTACTGAGACAGGTGGTTCTAAAAGTGTGATCTTGTGCATGCAATAATTGTTGGACCCAAAGCCAGGGGAAAAATTGATTATTTTTATAATGCAAACAATTGCATCCAGAGCAAAGCTTCCAGTCAGTTGACTTCTTAACCAAGAACAGACATACCTCCTTCCTAGCAAAGCATGGATATTACAAAACTGAAAAACACATTCAAAAGACAATAATACTTGCCTGAATACTATGCTGAGGGTAGCATAGGCTGGATTGTGGTTTGACCACCATTTGACAGCCTGTGTTTTACTAACAGGATTTTAGCTCTTTAAATTCAAATTTCCTTCACAAAGCTGCAGACCACAGATTTTTCTTGAGAGCAGAAGTGAAATAAAAATTAATCAAGATCACAGAGTCATAGAATGGATAAGGTTGGAAGGGATCACAGTGGGTAATCTGGTCCAACCTCCATGCTCAGGCAGGGTTATCCTAGGGCACATTGCACAGAATTGCATCCAGACGGTTCTCAAATATCTCCACCGAGGGAGGCTCCACAACATCTCTGGACAATCTGTTCCAGTGCACGGTCACCCACACAGTAAAAAAGCTCTTCCTCATATTCAGGTGCAAGTTCCCGTGCATCAGTTTCTGCCTGTTGCCTCTTTTCCTATTGCTCAGCACAACTGAGAAGAGCCTGGTTCCATCCCAGTGCTGAACTCCGCACTCCGAGTGCAGCCTCACAAGGGCTCTGTAGAGGTGCACGATCACTTCCCTCAACCTGCTGCAATACTTTTCCTAATGCACCCCAGGATCCCATTGGCCTCCATGGCCACAAGGGCACGGTGCTGACGCATGAACAACATGAACAGCTTGACCACCAGGACCCCCAGGTCCTTGTCTGCAGAGCTGCTTTCCAGCAGGCTGGCCTATCCTGATGCAGGTACTACACTGTGTGGTATGTATCATCATGGTAGTGAAAACATAGAAATATCTCACCTAACATGTAAAATATTTGTAATCTGCTTATTACATGTACCTTGTCATTATTAGATTAGGTCTTCAGTTAGTTGATTCTGAACATTTTGTTTCACTGAATGGGATCATGCCAGCTGAGTAAAATATTCTCTGAAAAACAAAAATGAAAACATGATAATTCTACAGCAACTTAGCACTGTGAGAGGAAAATCTCTATCTTTACAGAGCAATTAAATGCTAATTCTGTTCCCAGTCCTGTGAAGATTTATGTAGTTAATTCCACAGCTATGAACCGAGACCAATGAGTTGCTACAGAGCCTGAGAGTTAAGCAGTTTTTCAATATGAAGGCAATAGTCTTTTCTTTAGGATTTAAGTTGTCATTCCCAACATATTTGTTTTCCAGCCATAAAACTGGGAGGAGTATGTTAGTCTGAGAGATTTCCTCTTGAGGTAAGGGAACATAAGAAACATCATACTTGGTCAGACCACTAGCCTGTCTAACCCAGTAATACATGTTCAAGAGCAGCAAAACAAAATGCTGTTCAAGGAGAGTGTGCAAGCCTGGCAACTGTATTTTGTACTCTCCTCCAAATCCATATTTACCCTAGTGATGTCATAGGGTACACACTTGCAAAGCCCTTTGGTGTTGCTTTGGGGGCTGTTTCTGGATTTGTCTAACCTCCTTTTGAACTTGCTAATGTTGTTTGCCTGCACAGCCCTTCGTGGCAGCAAGCTCCAGAATTTGTGTGTCTGAAGAAAGATGCACTTTCTTAATCAGTTGTAAACTGATCTCCTTCTAGTTCCATTGAATCCTCTCTATTCCTGATAATGGGAATTTGGTGAATAACAATTCTGTGTTTATCTTGGACACTTTCCTCAATATTTTATAAACCTTGATTTTGTTACCTTCCACCTTCTCTCCTCTCATTTGAAGAACTTCCACCTTTTTAGTCTCTTACTGTAAAGCAGCTGCTCCATACCCTGATCATGTGAGAAGCTCTTCTCTGTATTGTAGGGTTAAATGATCAAAAGCTAACCATGGCAAACACAAAGATCTAAGGAGGGTCAGAGGAGCAATAACAGGCAAAGGAACCCCAGCAAGCTAATCAATGAAAATGAAACCAAATTGCCTACTGCCGAGACCATCCAAGGGGAATGACCAGATCATTGTCCCTGGGGCAAAACGCACCAAGGTTATCAAGGGAAGAAACTGTTTCCCCTGAAAGGTAATGTGAATTGAAAAGGTGTTTTTCTAAAGGCATGTGGAACTTGGTATAGTGTGCAAAGAGAAAATAATTGTCTGAAAATTATTATTTAAGAATGTGTAGGACTTACTGTGGGATGTTTAGGGAAAGGACCAAAGGTGGGAAAAGGGAGGGATCAAGGTGGATCAGACTGGATAAGAATATGAAAACAGAGGGAAGAGAGCATTAAAAGGGCCAGTCACTACATGATATTCCCCTTCCAACTCCCAAACTTTCTGCAGGCTCACAGTTCCCCCTATTTCATTCACTCACCCACTCTCACCTCATTCTGGGATCTAAGTGTATCTCATTCCCACTTACCCAATGTACTTCATTTTTCTCTTCCTTGCCATTGGCATTCCCCATCACCTTATTCTTTTCGCAGCTTGGTGTCAGAAAGGTGTAAGAAAATTATATGGAAGAGTTTTCAGGGAGGTACTTAGAAATAACTAAGCAAGGGTATTAAAACAGGGCTGAATAAAGCTGGGGAGTTGATGAGGAGGAGATTTCATGGCTCAGCTGCTGTGTTGTGATATGGAGTGCTCCAGGCCAGGTTCTGGTAATAGAGAAATGGTAATAAATTTTATTGCTGTTCCCTTGATAAGACTGTCTTGATGGCAGGTTCATGGCAGAATAGAGTCCATCCCAAATACTGGAGAATGTGAACAATTTATTGATAATTGTGTCAAGGAGAAAGCAGACCTGAAGTATTTATGTGACTGCAGGGACAAATCTGTCTCTGAATAGCTAAGTAAAAGTCCCATTGGTTTCACTGGGAAATTTGCCTCTGGAAGAACTAAATGGTGAGGATTAAATATTTGCAGTAGAATAGTGATATCAGAACAAGGACAAAACTGAAGTTCTTAAGAATTAGTAATGCACCATTTAATTCTGATTTCAGTTGGTTCCCTCTTTTGCATAAGTAAGGTTTAAGAGTGGGTTAGCTTCATTGTGTCTTACATAAACATTTGTCTTCATTTAGCATGATGTAGACTTCTTTACCAGGAAGTAAAGCAGCAATGTCTGCTGTTATTTGAAAATAACTCAGTTTCTATATGGATCATTATGAAAAGTGGAGCAATATCTATGACTTGTTTCCCAAGCTTCAGAAGCAGTCTGTTCCTCATCCATAATAAAATCATAGAGCTGCATCTCAAAGAATAATTCCTTCAAGTCGCTAAACCTCTTATAACCTTGCTGGTGTTCATACATTTCAGTGGATTTTGAACACTTCTTCAGAATGCCTCAAATAGTATTTCAGGATTGGAGAAGAGGTTGCAGCATAATAGGTTCTGCAGGTCAAATTCTGCACACACTTGAGCTCTTTGTATTTGTTCATTCCATTTCCCTACTCCATGTAGAAAACCAACCCTCCCATCCCCTCTGTTTTGAGTATTCACTTCAGTTTTTTCAGACTCTTCCACCTGTCATTCTGTTGTCCTCCATTTTACCCATCTCCCTGATTAACAATTTCTGTTCCCTACGAACTTGATGATGTTCAGTAATCTCACTCAGTATCCTCCATTGACTTATTTTTCCCCTTTAACATTGGGCTCCTTTAATTTTTCCTTTCATAAGAAAATCTGAGTGCTTGTAATGTCTCCTTTCTTCTTTTTTCCAGATCTCCTATTGTCCTGTTCCTTCCAATTCCATGTTGATGCCTCTTTACACAGCTTCATAGTCCCAACCTGCCTCTGCCCCAGAATACTCTATTGTCTGTCATTAATTATCTGGGAATAAATAATTTAGGATGTTCATATCCTTGTGAAAGTACTAAGTTGATTGCAAATTAGAAGTCACAAGAAAAAGTCGTCATTATTTTAATTATGGGTAACATCAAACAATTTTTAGACTCCTAAATCATTACGGAGATGCTTGAGGAGCCTTGCAAATGGCTTATGTTTTTCCAATTCCAGCTTCTTGTTTATTTTCTTTTTAAGAATTTTCTGTTAGAACATTTAGAACATTTTTGAATTAATGAGATGCACTGTTCAAAAATTATTCTGGTACATGCACAGGTACAGACAAGAGAGAAATGCAATTCCACGTGACTGAAAAAAAAAGGCAGAGAAATAATTACAGATGGTTATGTGGCCAGTTAGAGATAGTTATGTGGCCATTCCTTAAGTCCAGCAATAAGATAATTCTCAGCATTCCAAGTAATGGAGATATTCACATGGAAAATTCTTTTTCAGTAAAGGACATTCAAAAAACCAGTATAAGCATGTGTATAAAGACTGCACTTGACTGCAAACTACAAATTTGACTGTCCAGTTCAAAAAAACCCCACACTTGTCTCACTACTTATTAAATAGTGAGCCCAATGGATAAAATTTAAGGACTAAATATTCTATCAGTAGCAGTGGTAGAATTCTACCAGTCCCACAGAGACTACACAGCTTTAACTAGGTCAAAGACATAGCATATTTATCCCAGCAATATACTTTCATGCTCTGAAGATGAAATATACATAAAAAGAAACAAAAAAAGACAAACCAACTATCTTCTGCTGCATCATCTTTATTGGAAGTAGCTGTGGTCTTTTTTATGTTTATAGAATTTTGTCCAGTGATTGGTTTTATATATTTTCATTTGAAAATATCTGAAAATTTATTATGCCTACTTAATAAATTAACCTCACTACACCCATTCAAATGTTACATTCAATCTACAGAAAAGGTCAAACGATGCATAAATTGAACCCTGATGCAACTGAATTCGATGAGACTTGTTTTAAGGAGTCCAAAGTCTCACCAAAAGGAATAATTTTGCCATCAACAACAGAGCATGCTGATGGGATCAAGAACTCCTGTCACTACCAAAAAAAATCAGTGGCATTGGTCAGCCATTGTCAGACACAGTGACTACAGCAGCTTACATTCTCTAGAGGTGGATTCAGCATGTTTTCAAAAACTGGTCTTTTTGTTTTGTTTTGTTCTTTTAAATTATTCATTTAATGTCATTTAAAGAAAATCAGCTTAAAAGAAAGCAGTTTGAATTTCAAAAATGGTTAACATAACATTTTATGTTATTGAGGGACAGTACTAGAAACCGTGGATGTAGGAGGAAAGATGTGGAGACGTGAGATAATCTCTACAAATGAAACCACAAAGCCCACAGTCATGTAGAGGTCAGTCAGTTTTATACGGTTTTTGATGACAATTTCTAGAACACATTTGTGCCCACTGATTCATGGAAAACTAAGGACATGACCAATAAGTGAACCAATGAAATATTCTTGCTACTGAAATAGGATGAAGTAATTTAAGTCTTGACTTTTAGGAGCACTTGGAACGATGCATTTTAAGCTGGTTTCAGTTACACTGCCTCTTTACGCCATTCCTCTTCCCATCCTCCCTGCTGACATATGTGCAGGACTGTCAGGTGAATCAGACTTGTGAATGGATCTGGCTGAATCATTCTTTTTTCTCCATTACTTTTTGACTGGATCCATTGCCTTGGTCTGATGAACTTCACATCCTTAAAGACTTGCAGAACTGAGAACAGAGAAGAGTGGCCAAAGGGAAGGACAGCTTACAGTAATTGCTGCTGTCAACAGGAATTTGCATTAAATCATAGCCAGCACAGCCCTGGCTTTAGCCTCCTGACCACTGACTGTTGGTATCACTTCTTGGGAATAGTATTCTGGATATGACTACCCCAGGTGAACTTGGCATAAAATTCCTCAAACCCCTTCACCAATTTATGAGTGTATCTCCAGAGTTTGAATTCTGTGTCTCTCACTTAAATATACTGGAGATACGTAACAACTGAAAGAAGTACTTTGCAGGCCTTGTAGAGGCATTGCAAAACCACTTCTGCTAGAGTGACAGATTCTGTTTTCTTCTTTCCTTTGGAGGCTCCAGGCTCTTCACCAATATGGAGAGAATGGTTCTCCTTGACTGAAGCCATTTTTATTGTTCATATCAGCAGCTTTTCTAGAGTCTACTGTGCCTTTTTACCTTTATACCCAGGATGTATATGACACAATGGCAGATACAGCATACATTGAAGCATTTATTGATGCAGAGATTTATAGAAGTAATTAGTGTTATACAAATAAGTGCCTAAAATGTGCACACACATTGATTTAATGTATTATAGTAGATATAGGCGTATTAATACACTGAATTCTGAAATAGGTACATAAACATAAATTAAAAGGTACATATGCATTTAGTTTAATTAGTGTTGAACTAAATCATGTCTGTTACAAAGGGAGAAATTAAATACTGTCAATGGCATTTTCTTCTGTAGCCTTTTATAAACCCTACATGAGCCTCCTCCCTCACTGTTGTATCTGAATGCCTTAAAAGCTTGAAAATAGAATCATAGAATCACTTAGGTTGGAAAAGACCTTTAAGATCATCGAGTCTAACCACAAATCTAACACTGCCAAACCCACCACTAAACCATGTCCCTAAGTGCCACATGTACATATCTTTTAAATACCTTTGGGGATGGTGACTCAACCACTTTCCTGGGCAGCCTGCAGACTGGGAAGTGAGTTACTCAGAAGTAGTTTACTAAAGACCTACAAAGCAGGGAAGAGGCTTGATCAGAGGTTTCACGTTCTGGCTATATGCATTCAGTGGTAGTTTCTAGAGAAATGGCTAGATGTGACACAGAAAACCCGGCTGCAAACAGTAGGCTCAAAACAATCAGTAGGGAAAAACATGCTTGAATGTTTGGATGTCATGTGTGATTTTCAGAATATCTTTTGTAGACTGTATGCAAATTTCAGCTGATAGAAGACACTTCTGTGTTTGTTCCTGGACAATGCTAGAGAGAAAAGTCTGAAGTGTGCTTAATGTCCCCAGCTGAACGGTGACCATAAAAGGTCAGTTTGTATAGTATGTGATGATCTTGAAATTGGTTTTCACCTGTAATTTATGTTAGGAATTCAACCCATATTAACTGATTGAAATGAATGAAGTTATGCTAGCTTACACTACCTTCTGTAACAAGTGCATAGAGCTTATGACTTATAAAAGATTTGATTTAGCTCATTTATAGAAATGTAAATGCAAAGGCATTGAGAACCACATTTTTCCTGTTCTGTTAGAAATTTCTTAGATTAACATTGCAGACTAGCTTCCTGTATTTTAGAGTTTTTGCCTCTGTCACGCATTACTGGTTTGATACACAATGCCACTCATTTCACTCTATATTATACAGGCCACCATGTCCCCACTTATTTTCACAGTGCTACATTATCTGCAAATAAGGCCAACTTTTAAGTTGCAATAATCAACTTGTAATAACCAGGGAAATGCAAAATGTAATATCCCTGTATCTATTTAATTTGTCTGTTATTTATTCTCAGTGTAAAAGTCCACAAAGGTACAACGGAATCATTAGCACCATATATTAGGCATACATTGTTTTCCTGTTTGTTTTAATACCAGAGCCATTACCAATTACAATTCTCAGTCAGATGATTCCAGCAACAGGTGGCAGCAACAGTCCACATCGTAGTCAGCTCCTTCAGGGAGACGGGCAGAAATGTTCCTGATGATCGCTGACAATAATTACTACTGAATAACATATTTTAAAACAGATACTAACAAATTAGTTATTCATTTAAAAATTCAGCCAGACCAATGTAACATAAGGAAAGTGAGGTTTAATGAGCTTATTAAAGTTATTATGAAAATTTCTGCAAAAGCAAATGCATTTGGAAGCCATTTTACATGGAAATCTCACCAAATCAATGGCAAGGTTCAAATGTCTATTTTTAATGTTTTTCTTCTAGTCACACAATTGTGCTGGCCCTAGAGTAAACAGTAAAACACATTTACCTGACCTGAGTTATCCCACTGGAATAATTTGTGTGAATAAAGTTTAGCACGTGTCATGGGCTGCAGGATTAGGTCAAAAGCATGGAAAATTTCCAGCATCAAAAACAAAAGAATGTGTTCATGGAATAAAAAATGGGAAATGTTTTATGGTTTCAAGTAAACAGAGACACACCTAGTCCTGCATAAGAGGGAGATCTGAGTTTAAAAACTCTTTTTTTAAACTGTGCCCAAGCCTCAGGATATATTTACCTTGTAAAGTTCCCTGCAATTCTGCTTGCCCAATTGTCTAAGTTCAAGACCTGGAGGGAATACACAGTTTCTGTCTGGCTCATGTGCCAAGGTCTCCATTCTGCAGACTGTAACATAGGATGCAGGTGACAAGGGGGAATGGTTTTTGTCCCATTATAATACTGAGATTTAACAAAGGAACACATGAAGCAGAAAGCATTCCTGGGTTCTGTGCTGTAATAATTTTTTAACTTTGTGTGGTCATCTGGAGCAATGATTTACGTTTGTTTTTGCCTACAAAAGAATTAGGATTGAGACAATGAAACCCTTGGATTTTAGAAGCAGTGGGTCAGAAGAAAGAAATGATCAAATACCAAAACACAGATTAAAGTGTAAAATAAATGTTTCCATCTTCTGTCTTAGAAAAAGTCAAAATTGCATCAAGTATGCCATACTCCTGAAGTCAAAATGAAAAGTGAAAAAGAACCATCTATAGAAAATGTGCAAACAGAGCTCATGAGTGAATATTTCATGGCCTTGAGCATATTTACATACATACATAGGAAATATTCATATTTGATCTACAGTCTGGAAGTCATGCTGGTTTGATTGGTTTGTGTGTTAGCTTCCCAACCACACCTAATCTTTCTTATCCTCTTCCTAAAACATGGGAGGAGCAGTATACATTTACAAAGCAGAACTACAATAGGAAGAAAAACTGCTATCATAAATGAAGGTGGTGTATACCAGATAAATTGGTTAACATCGACCCACTTATTCCAAGCAAACACCAGTGCGTGAACGGTGCATAGGAGCAAAGCTACATATCCCATCTTGCTCTGAAAAAGAGAAAGAAAACAGTAAGCTATTTATTTTTTCCCAACTTGGCAAAAAGAGTACTCTGCTAAGCAAGTATGGAAATCAGGAAGGGCTACAACCAACAACATGCAAGTTAAAGAAAAGAGACCATCGGCTTTGAACTAAAATGTAAGAACTACAATTCAAGAATCCAACTGTACCCCTCTATGCCACTGTAAAAGAAAACAGATGAGGCCCATTTTTCAAGCCATGATATTTAGCTAATATACAGAGGAGATTACAGGCTATTCCTGAAAAAGGGTCAATTCTCAGTATTTCAATTTATAGATGTCATATGTATCCTAAATTACTTTATTTTGGTGATAAATTATTCTGAGTTCAAAAGCAGATATATAAAGGGCTTAATTGATTTAAGCTAAATTAAAATCACAAACTACTAAGTCTAGTACTATGACACAAGCAATTGCACAGCTACAGGAAACTCAAGTCTTTCATCTCACATACAGTGATAAATTTGGCTTAGGTTGTCTACCAAATTCAGGAGTAAAGGAAATTTTAAGCTAGAGTTACTAGTAATTTTGAGTTTCTTGTCACTTAACAATCTTGTATTCATCAGTGAAGTCAGAAACTACTCCATGTTACAGAATCTGATTTTTGAATATAAAAGTTATTTGTTTATAAAACAAGTCTATCACAGTAGGGTTACTCTTCTGGGTTTCTTCACCATAGTCTTTCAGTACTGAAAGGAGTCACGCATTTGAAAACTCCCTCCTCACCTGTCCATATTCTCCGTACACTAGAAAACTTCTCTTACAAATGATGGACTTCAAAGAGTGTGCAGAATATCAAATCTACTAATTGCAGACACTTCAGATCTACTTTTAAAATTTAAATCAAATTTTCAAATGCCAGGTACTTAGTAGGTTATTGAATTTTCAGGCTTTGGTGTTCAGGGGCCTAATTGAACACTTGCTTAACTCTAGTGTGATCATACTGATGTCAGCAGAAACACCCCTGATAATTACTGCATATGCTATAAGAGAATTAAGAGCAAACCTTGGATGAAGGAAACAAGCACAGCAGTAGCAAATGCAAGACTGGCTGGATTTGATTATGCATCTGTTCTAGGATGTCTCCTTTTCAGAATACACCCTGCTGTATGGGAACAACATTTACTGGTTTACTACTACCTAATCCCAATTCAGCAGGACACAGGGCATTCCTGAAAGATAAGATGCCTAGAATATTGTGGAAATACCTTCAGCACCAGAGCTAAGGAAAGGTCCTGGAGAGAAAATGCTGCTGGTCAGAAAGTCAAGAGGAGAGAAAAAAGTGGTTTGAGTTCTTTTTCATCCCATTTTATACCCTCAACACCACAGCCTGTTCTCCTGACAAAACAGCAAATGGAAAGAACATTTCTCACAAAGCTATTAACAAAGAGTACAGAACAAACTTTTAGATTCGTTTCACTAACTCCTCTGTGTTTGATATTTCTAACTCCTAATGGTCTTAGCTGATAACACACAGTTCTACAAATGGGGCTAAAGATGTGCAGTAATGACACGATGCGCACCTGAATGTAGTGGAACTCTCTCCAAGTCAAAGAGTGACTGACAGATGGAATTGATGTTATTGCCAACAAGGCCAGCAAAGCAAGTCCCAGAATTCCTAGAGACACATAAATCTCCATTCTCCAAACATCGTGTTCAATCCAGGCATTTTCTTTTCTTTGTTTGACCTGCCAAAGGAACACCATATTTAAAATTACAACTGGCACACTTGGCCATTTGTGTGAAATACCATTTCCCTATTTTCACCACAATATTCAGGAAATAAGCCAAGAAACACAGTATTTTGGTTTGTTTGAATGTCTCTGAATGTAACTGTTATATACTTCTGGTGACAAAGTTTCCAACAGTAACTGCAAAGCAAAGGTGAGCTTTAAGGGAGAAGAACTTAGACTTCATCAGAATCATGGCCCAGGAGGGACTGGTTCTGAAGCCTGTTAAGCTGCCTTCACAGAAGCATAAATCTTGTCTTCAACAAAAAAAAAAATCCATCTATGGCTAAATACCATATCAGGGAGATTATAACAACAGGAAACATATTAACAGCACTATTTCAGGGAGCTAATTCAGCAGGCATTCTTAATGGTGGTATCCTGCCAGGGTAATTGCTTAGTTGTATTTTTTAAAAAAATACAACTTTGAACATTTCTGATTTCAATAAACCGATGTCAAAGTTTCTCCTCTTTATGACTACTTGCACCAGCCCTTTGATGCTGCTAGTGATCACCATGGCATAATATGCTCCAAATATGGTAGTTTCTGCATCTTGGAAACTGGAATCTCATGGAAGTATCTGGTAATCCCTTCAAGTCAGATTACCAGTAAGGCTGATTTCAGAGTTTTCAACAGTTAGTTTGACTGTTTACAGAATTCTTAAAAAGCTGCTAACATCATATTGTGCTTTTAATTAAACTCTAGATCAGACTTTGGGGGTAATAAAAACGTGCATTTCTAGTCTATACCTTATATTGGAATATTCTTTATACTGCAATACTTATGGCACTCAAAGTGAGAATTAGGAACTCTCTAGTCACAGAGAACATTAGAGAGTTTTTCAAGCCAGTTATTACCCATGACTCAGAAGCATTACTGAAGTTCTATTTTTTAACAAGGTAGTGTGCATCAGTTCAATTGTGAAGCAATCAGTGTTCACAAATTTAGTTTGTGGCAAATACCGATTATTGAGATTTAGCTCAGCCCTCCTTCACTGCTGGCTTATTCACTTTGCAAAAAAGATGTCTAGAAATGGTGTGTTCAGTGGTCAGTTTTTGTTGGTAGATTCTACTGGTCCAGAGAAGATTATCCACACTAAACTAATATGTGCCAAAGACTTAAATGTTCCTGTGAGGCAGTTATAATTTTGTGTATTTTACAGAGACAGAAAAAAAACCCAAATAAAGAAAATTACTTAATACACACTGGCATAGCTGTGATGACTCTTGACTCTCTATTACATGCTTTAATAACTAGGTCCTGCTCTGTCCCTTAACAGTGTTCTCTGGGAATCTACTTCAAAATCAAATATGGCAATGAAAATGGCTTTTCCCCATCTGGATTTGCTTGAATGACCCAAACAAGGATTTTCAGAATACAGAAGGGTTGGTGTTTGCGTGCCCATCGTACCTGCTGGAATGCCCAGTTCAGCAGCTTGTATCTGTATGATCTTCTCATTGGATAGCACAGGCTATAGCAGGCATGCATTGAAGCGAAGAAGAAACTGAGAAGTCCAAATTGTTTCCTTGATAACATCCATCTATCCAGCCACTGGGGAAATCTTTTATACTTGGTGCCAAAGTACAGTTGGAAACCAGCAGCTAATATTCCTGGTAAATATACTAGTGCTAAAAGGGTAATTGAAACCACTGGTAAAACTTTGTTTATGACAAGGATTGGAATTTTATAGAAAACATTTTCCTTTCTGGTTATAAAAGGATATATGACATCTCTCATAGAAGTATAAATAAATATTAATAATGAGACCACAGATGCTATCTTCATTGGCAAGTGCCACTTAGGGAACAGATCCTGCTTGCAGTGCTGTTCTGAAGAGTGTTCAAACTCACCAAAATGGTGCGCTTGATGTAAATCAAAAAGTGCAGCTGCTTCTGGTGGATTGGTGACTTGCATATCCACATTCTGGAAATGACAGAAAGCAAATACAAAATGAGTTCAAGAGAAGATTAAAAAATTCAGTAATGACAGTATTTGCCATCATGGCTTTTACACTGTACTGCACTGAAACCATATACAAAATGTATGCACTATTTCAAACAGCATGGTCAGTACTTGAGCAAGGCACTTTTAGCATAGATTTCCCATTCTTCATTATCTGTGGTGATTCCAAAATAGATTTAATTCCAGGAAGTTAACTACACTGCAAGAGAAGAAGGATTACATTATGATTACATTACGTGAAGCATTATTTCAGCTTCTTATGATATGAGTTAGGGATTTCAAATGTCAAATTTCAGCTACAGAATTAATGATGTAGCACAAATAATATGCACAGTAACAGCGTTCAGAGTCTAAAGATAATAAAATATTTCATTCTGTCATAGCTAATTTAATGACATTTAAATGGGGGAAAAGGATGCAATTGGAAATGTTTTGGATCCAGCATGTTAGACCAGTTGCACATCTGTCAACTCCAGCATCACGTCCTGTGGTCTTCTTCCTCTCCTTCACAAATGGAATAGTTTTCTCTTTGGTGAAACTTCATGAAGCTGAGGCACTTCAGTTTAAAAAGCTGAATTTTCTGCTGCCAAGTAAGTATGGCTCACAGATCTTGGCACAATTATCACTGACTTTAGAAGAAGCAAAGCTAGTATAAAAAATTTAGTGTAATATTATAAACTGGTTTAAACTGAGATAATATATTTTAAAAATATCCCTTAGTTTTAGATACATGATCAATATACACACAAAAAGAAAATCCATGTACCAACAGCAGGACACTGCACTTAATGCAATAAAGAGCCAACCATGGGCAGAGAACTCATATGTTAGGTAATAAACATGTAGGTCCTGTGAAACATAAAGTAAAGCTGAACTAATGGTGCAATGGTTCAGTTTTAGAATGCCTGATGTGTCCAGATGTCCAGAAAGCAAAATGGCATTGTCTGTTTTAAGGAAATATTATCTGTGGGTACTACTTGTAAGTAAGGCAAGTAGGTGAAAGCCTCACGTTCATCTTCAATGACACAGAAGGGTTTTGTTTGAACATGAAAATAAAATATGTGCACTGCTATCTTGCTGTAAAATCCTCATTAGAGACGATAGCCCCCCCCAACTCTGACTGTTTTACCTACAGTGCCTCATAGTAAAATTAAAAGGTATATAGTCTTTATGAGAATTTTTTAGCTGAATAGCCACTATGTGTTTATCTAATGATAAGAGTATATATTTGTAACAATGAATGAGTAGCCTACGTAACTTTTATTCTCTAGTCTGTGAAGAAGAGTGTAGACTATGCATTGCAGAACTGGAAGTTGGTATAAATTATACAAAATGAGATTCACATCTGAACCAAAGTTTTATCCAGAGACATACCTATTTCTTGAAGAGATAGTTTGCAAAGCCTAATTCATTATTTCACAGCCTGTGAGGTAGTTCATGTTAGAACGGAAAGTTGTAGCTTGAACTAGTTCTGTGCATCTGCAGTTGCAGAGGCAAAGGATGCTGGAATGGAAAATGGGTGGAAAACTTGCTGAATGCCATGTGGCAATCATGAAGGTTCCTCCAAAGATAGATTTTATATTCCTGTATAAAAATCCGAAATTATTTCTACAGCATTTTGCTCATTGGGTAAAATGCAATTAGCAGCAAACCTCATGTAGTTTTTAGCTGTCCCAAACTTTGTGTATTTTTTATCATGGACTGTGATTAAATTGAATGGGATATTCTTTATCTTTTTATCTCTTCATGTCAATATTGTGACAAGCCTTTAAAACTACTGATGATATGCCAGTGTGATGGGAGCACTGTCTCTGGACAAAATCAAATCAAAGACTGCAATATTCTATGTGACATATGAGCTGCTTTTTTACAGAAACATTACCAAGTAGTTAAGATTTCCTATATTTCTTCTTGGCATGATGTTCTGACTTGCATTCTGATCAATAGCACAATTACCACCTTCCCTCTTCGCCATTGTGGAAATTCCCTGCAAAACAAATATAGGATTTAAAACAGGTTTTGAAATGCCTTACTGGAATTTTAAGGCCTCTTTTCCCTCAAAATGTTTTCTTCCATCTCCTCCACACATTTGCTGGAGAAGGTACAATAAACTAGGGATAGGAAAGTCTGTCCTCTGTGAAGAAGATGGAAAAGCTCAGCTTGTCTTCTGGGTTAAGCAGAGACTAAGAGAGAGCATGAATCAACAGAACACAATCACTGACGAAAAATAATACTTAAGCCTAATGTCCATGTCACCAATGGAATGAATTAATCAATTCAGGCTGCAAGTTTTTAAATTACAATAAATAATTTTGAAATGGCTTACAGAAATAACAGGTAAAACATTATGAAGATGGATTTTGGGAAGTTCGTGAGACTTGCTAATGCAAGAAACCCATGCAAATGTGTTGTTTCTAATATTTTTTAGGTTTAGAATTGGTCTACCTGACAGTCACTGTACAGCTTTAGAGGCATATTCTCCCTTCAGGATTGTCAAGAAACTCAGCTGGAGCTTCACTCATGCTGTTCCAAGGTATCCTCACCACCCACAGGTACCAGCAGAAATGGTTTTAAGCTATTAAGGACTACAAGAAATCAGATGGCAGGAAAAAAGAAAGGAAGAGAATGGATAAACTGAAAGAGATGTTTCTGAAAATCCTAGAATAGCAGGAAAGACAGTATCTTGAAGAGTGTGAAATAACTACAAGGACTGCAAGAACCCTGCAACAAGGACTTCCCAGGCATGCACCACACTGTTGCACACTGCAGGAGGACAGGCACTGGCACCACACCACTGGAAGCTCAGGGTGCCACACCAGAGAGTGATCTTCTGTTCCTACCTTTAAGACAATGACTAGGTAGCTCTTCCATGTACCTTCCTACTGAACAGCTGAATTACTAAACTGTTTTTCTAACTACTGATTCTTTTGTATCCATAAACCTTTTGGGAAATTATATGGACAAATCAGACTTCGACAATTATCCTTTTTACTGTGTCTGGTTCCTTCAGTAGATGAGTCTTACAGTCTTCTACTGTCTGCTATGAGGGTTTGTTCTCTACCAGGTCACCAGGTATCTGAAGCTGAAGTATTCCTTTCCAAAGTATTCTTTTCCTAAGTATTTATCTTTGGATTTTTCCCTCATGCTAGCAAGCTCCCGCTTTGGGCATAACCTTTCAGACAAGTGTTGCAGAGTAGGGTCAACAAGAGCTTCTGTCTGAAGGTCAGGCTGTTAACCCTTTCCTACACCAGCTAATGGAGGGTTTGTATATCCTGCACACAAGAAAGCATGGACTGATGAAGGCACATTTCTGTTTTTTCCTCCTATTCCGAGGGCTAGTCCCAGTGATTTTATCACAAGTTTCGGTGTATCAGATATCTTCATAAAACCTCAGCTTCCGCAGCCCCATGATTACTTAAGAATTTCTACTTCTATATATTTCAATATACAGAATTTGTAGCTGTTACAATGACAAAGAATAATTTGCAAACAGAACTCAGTAGATGTACTTACCTGGAAAAAAAAAACAATACAGTGAACTCCAGATATCTTTTTAAAGAACTCATAATATGAAGGGCAGTCACTGTTTTTGAGCCGTACCTTCTAGCTACCACACTTCCTTAGGGGTCCAAAAGCATAATTTAGATTGGGAAGCTCTGTATGGGAGAGCCTCATTCACCCAATTCTCATGCTGCTATTACTCTTCATTTAGAAAATTAAGAGTCCAGTAATAGCTTCTAGCTAAAGGTTTGTATTGATGAGGATAAAGTAAATGACAACACGATATGAAAAAAAAAAATCTGTGAGCTAGGCGGCCAGCTGCTGATCCTAAAAGCTGATTTATTGGTTCTTTTGGGATACAATGTTCAATACAATGTTAAATACAGCGTTAATAGTTTATGCAGTGGAAGACGGAAAGAAAAAGAAAGTGTGTGTGAACGAATGCCTGTGGTCACCATGGAAATATGGGTTACAGCCATGCAAATGCATGCAAGGAAACACAGGTACCAAACCATGGTAGTCCACTTGGCTTCTGATAACAGTTAACACAAAATTATTTCCCAATAACAAAGCCCACTAATAGTTTTGGAAAACCCTAAAAAAGTACTTATAATTCAGTGGAATTCAGTGAAATAAATTGCCAGAAAGAAGTAATCTAGAGCATGCGTCTTTTTGGAATACATCTGAAAAAAAAAATTAGGAGCGCTGTGAGAGACAAGAGGCTGATCAGTTATAGCCTCATCTAAGTCACAACTGTTATGAAAGAAAGCAGTTTTATTTATGTCCACTCTCAGTGCAGACCCCTTCTGCTCAGGGGGGTCAGCTGTCAGCGAGGATAGAGGACGTCCTGCTGCAGAAAACCAAGTTTCCAACGCTGTGAGCACACTATTGCATTTTGTACCGATAAAACAGCCTCACTGTAACCCAGAACCAACAGCGATCCCCACTGTGCAGACATCACCACGAGAAAACAACATTCCGAGTCAAGGACAAGTTTTCCTGAGTAAGGGGTTTGAGGGCTGGCTCCACGAAAAAAAGAAAAAATGGGTAAAATAAACAGGCTGTGATAATAAGGATGAGGTGATGGAAGAAGCACGGGACAGTGACTGCATCTCTCTCCCTTGGCACTATCGGGAAATGACAGCCTGAAAGTGCTGGGCATGACATGACTGTCTGGCTTCCCAAGTGCGCGCTGCATCGTGCAGGACGGTGTGAGCACTCGGCACGCGAGGCAATAACTTTCCCCGCTCTTCAGAAATTCTGCTGAGCTCGGTGGAAAACCGAGTAAAAGCCCGGAGGAAGGTGGGAGCCGCAGAGCGTCGCTCGGCGTTTCTCCTGGGCCCGAGTGCGCCGGGGGCACTGCCCCTCGGGGAGCCCGAGCCCGCCGCGGATGCCCGTCCCGGCCCGTCCCGTCCCGGCCACGGGGCGGGCGGGGCCCGAGCCGGAACCCGCCGCGGCGGCAGCGCGGCCACGCGGGCGCGCTCGGCCGCCTCCCCGGCGGCTCCGGGCACGGCCGCCCCCTCCCCGCCGCCCCGGGCTCACCCACCTCGGCCCCCGGCAGCCCGGCCTCTCCTCCCCGCCGGAGCTCCCGCCGTAGGGGGCGGCGGCAGCGGCGGCCCCGGCTCGGCTCCGTCCGTCGGGTCAGCGGTGCGGGCGGCGGGGCGGCTCGGGCGGCAAGGCGAGCCCCGGTCAGCAGCGGAGCGCCCGCCGCACTCCGAGGAGGGGAGCGGCGGGGGGGTGCGGCCGGAGCCTCCACCTCCCCTCTCGGCCCCGCCCTCGGCGCCCATCCCGCTGCCCTCCGCGCCGGCGGGGTTCCGCCACTGTCCCGTCCCCCGTCCCGAGCTGCCCACGGGGGACGGAGGAGCGGTGCGGCCTCGGGGTCTCCCCTCGGGCCCCGGCCACCCCAAGGAGCGCCCGCCCTTGGGTCCGCTGGGCCCTGGGCCGGACAAAGGGCGCATTCACCTGCGCCCTCCCCGCCCCGCCGCAGGGAGGAGGAGGAGGAGGAGGAGGAGGAGGAAAAGGCGCCGGGGTGCGGTGCCTCCGCGGGCGCCCTTCGTCTCCCCCAGCCCGACCTCTGCCGGCAGCCCCGCTGTCCCTGCCGGGGCACGCGTGGGTGCACCGGACACGCCGGGGGACCGAGGGCTGCCAGTCCTGCCGGCGGCCCGCAGCCCTTCGGATCCCGGGAAACCTCTCCCTTCAGTGCTTTCTCCCTTCCCTGCCGGTTCTTCCAAGCGTGTCACTCTCCGAGCCTGACAAAATGCTCTATTAATTCCTCCTTCTCATACGATCAGTCCTCACTTTAATTTGTTTTTCCCCAAATACCATGATCTTTTACTTTTTTTTTTTCCTTCTCTGTGCTGGCGATTCTGAAAAGGCAGCTGTCTCCTGAAAGTTTAGTCATTCAATAGCATGAACTATCATTGTCTTGTGAAATCTCTTAGTGGATATTTTGACATTTAGTGGCTTAGTGACATTGCAGAACACATGGCCAGTCTGTCTCAAGGATGTTTTCATGCAGAGCTCATTGTGTCCTCCTCAGGATTTCTTCACAAAAATGATGCCAAGTTCCGTGTCTTTGCATCTTGGGAATACATTTTTGTCTCCTTTTCAGTAGATGTTAAATGAACAGAGACTCCAGCTGAATGCTACATCTGGCAGAAAAGAGGATAGCCTTGGAGATAGCCTTAGAAGAAATAGAAGATAGAATAATTATATCTCCTGTGTTAAAACAAAACCTTAACTTAAATTGTGTGTTGGTTTTTTTTAGTTACCTTCATTAGCATATTTTTCTGTGTCTTTCATAAAGGCTATTTTCCACTTGCTTTCCATTAGTTACTTTTTTTTTGCAAGGCATGCTAACCTGTGTATACTCTCACTTTGTGAAAGTGCCGTTTGATTTTCTTTCCTACTCCTGTTTTTGCACTGTCCTTTTGGGATTTCTCCCAGTTCCCGGAGTGTAGCATCATCAGGGTGACGCCTGGCGGTGGGAGCGCAGGGGAGGAGGCTTCCTGCGGCGACGTGTGCCAGCCCGTTCCTACACCCCGGCTAAAGGAGAATTTGTAGTGCAAAGGGCTAAAAGCATTGTCATGTTCCTAATGAGCTCCACGGTAATAATCTCCTCAGAAGTTCTGGTGTAAGTTAGTGTTATGGGGACTAGATTTATAGACCAAAAGATAGCTCGAGATAGCTCAAGATAGAATATCCTTAAGATATCGTTAACCTTTTCATAAAACACACAAGAGCTAAGATCCTGCATGAGCATTCTCAGATGAGATGAAAAGCCAGCCAAAGTGAACCTGGCTATAAGTACCTAGTAAGCTGCTCTGCATAGATGCTTCTAGTACCTCTGGACAAGCAATCCCCTCTCTAGTCTCTGAGTACTATTAGGTGCCTATCTGTGAATAAAAATGGAAAGCTCATTCTGTGTGGCTGCTGATAATGTGGAAATAGATTCAAATGCTAGGGAAATCTTTCCTTTCATGGCTACCCTAAGGCATGACTTCCAGGTCATTCAAAGTACCACTTGTATTACAGTGGTTACTGGAAAGCAAACTGTGGCAGACCTGCAGATCGTTACACCTAGGTGATACTACTGCATGCTCACAGCTTTGAACTGATATTTATGCAAAGTGCTTTGCAAGAAGTGTGAAACTGAAGGTAGGAAACACCACAGGAATCAGGAGTTGATTCAAAGTGAGATAATTTCTCTTGGCACATGCAGAATGGGGATGATCTCATTGACAAAAATTTAAAACTGTGCAGATTTGGCTAGCTCCAGACGTTTAGAAGAGTGTCAGTATTACTTAACTATTGCAGGATTTGGGGCAGAAAGATTAAGACCTCTGTGTTTGCTGAAGCATGGTATTTTCCAGAGAATAAAAATACTCTGATGACTCTTAGCCCATCTGTGTTTTATTCATTCTATATTCTGGACAGAGTTGGTGAGTGATGATAACAAAGGACGTGAGGAAATGGTAGATTGCATTTTCTGGAGGAACAAAATATTGCATCATTGACAAGATTTCCTGACAGTGGTTTAATCGTGATAACATTTTCACCACAGTTCTTATAGGAAGAAGTCTGTGGTTGGGACAATTTGTCTGCTTTTGCAACTGCTCTTTAGACTAGGAGCTCTGAGAACAACTTGCCAAATGGCTGAAAAAGTGGTGCAGTCTTCCAGTAACACACAGACTTGCATATAATCATACTAACAGTCTTGCTCAGAACTTGTTGAGTAAGCTAAGTGTAACTATTACTGTCAGCAAGATGACTCTAGCATGCCCTTGAGTGACTCAGAAATGACACTACATAGGGGGAACTGGTGTGGAAGGGTGGAAACCATTCCCTGTAATTTAACCAAATGAAAATGGGCTTGATTCAGCTGGATTGAAATGTTTCAACGGTGACTGGGTTTCCAGGATGGCACTTGAAGGGGTTCACTAGAGGGTTACCAAGGTGGTAAAGGGCTTACAGCACATGTTCCCTGGGGAGAGATGTGGAGGAGCTGAGCTTGTTTAGTCTGGTAAAGAGCAGACTAAGGGGTGGCATAGTATCAACCTTCAAACACTTAAAGGGAAGGTACAAAGGTGAGGAAACCCACTCCAGGGAGTGTAAAAACAGACAGGGACCACAAATTGCCGTTCGGATGTTCATATTGGATATTAGGGAAAATTTCTTCACTGAGAGGATAGTGAAAATCCTCATTGTGTCCGTTGCTTCTTGTCTTTTCCTTGGACTTCACTGAGAAGAGTCTGGCTCCATCTTCTTTACTCTCCTCCTCCCTCAGATAATCATACATAATGTTAAGAACTTCCATGAGCCTTATGATCTCCAGGCTAAGTAGTTACAGCTCTCTCAACCTCTCCTTGTAGAAGAAGTGCTTCAGTCCCTTAATCATCTTCATGGTGACCTGCACAGAAGCAATTTCAGTACATCAGTGTCTTGCTTGTACTAGGGAGCCCAGAACTGATGGGTCTCAGAGAGGCTGAGGAAAGGGGAAAGACCACCTGCCTTGACCAGATAGAAATGTTCTTTCTAATGCAGCTTAGGACTTCTGGTATTGGCAGGGATCTTCCTTTGTGTGGGACAGTGAACACAAAAATTAACTGCACTAATGTTTTTGTCTATGAAAATATGTGAGATGACAACAAGAAGACTCTTGCTCAAAATCCCCAAACCCAGCAGTCTTTGAAAAGGAATATTAAAAAGTATGTGCTACAAAGAACCATGTATGAATTTGGAAAATTATGAAAGAATTTGAAAACTAATTTTGAAATGCTCAAATATAACCTGATTTTGAAAATAACAGCATAAGGAACTGCAGTATTGAGTGCTAAATAGAATGCAGCTGAGTTGGGAATGGAAGTGGCAAGTGCCCTCTGTTCATATTGTGAGTGGGAGTTACAGAGGCACTTGGCAGGGAGTGCTTGTCCCTCATGGACTAAGGCCATTTGAGAACAGGGACACCAGACAACATATTTGGTCGACTGTCATTTAATAAGCTCCTTTATCCAAGGGAATATGTCAGAAAGAGATCAGATAAGCAGACAAGTGCTGTATTCCCTGCTGAATGAATGTGAAGTAAAGGACCAGGTGTTCTTAGTGAGTAACATTGTTAAAGTCAAACAAATTTCTTACTTGGCCTGGATTTATCACACAAATTCTGATTCGAAGAAGTGGCACTCAAGCTATTTGAAACAGTTGAATTCCCCTGGAGGATTTAAATCTTCGCTGCCAAGTAACGGGAAGCTGAGGAAAATAAATACAGTGAAAAAACCCAGAGGCTCAAGATTGTTTGAAAGGGCTGTTCAATCTAGTCCAACATGTGTAAGAAAGAAAATTATATACTTCTCTTGAATTATAAGAAATTAATAAAGCCACGTGACACTCAAATCGGTTTTTTAACAGTGATACTTTTAGATATTGTTGAAAGTACAAGTAAAGACCACATGACTGCTTCAGTTAAAGTTCAATTAAATGAGTTGAAAAACAACTCCAAGTAGAGGAGACTACCAGTATTTTATTTTCTCACTTCCTGTAAAAAAATTACATTCTGGATTTCAAGTATATAATTTATAGACAAATGCAGAAAGCACTTCCATTCCTAATTTGTCAAACTAACACCTTTCACAGTATTCCTTTCTCATAATGCATCTTGTTGCTTAGAATCAACACAGAAGATTTTGCTTTGTATTTTATATTTATATTTTTTGTGTATAATCACATACTTTTAAAGTAATTCTTGCCCTTCCCATTGTGTTTGTCACTTTTGCTTACATAATATCTAAAATTGTAATGTTATCCCTTGAAGCAGCTATGGTACTTCTCTCTGGTGTTTTGGTGATTTCAGGATTTTTACCACACACATGTCACTAGAGTATAGAGCTGACTGCCTTAAAATACTTATAATAATGAAACAACTGATAATAAAAATAACAGCAATTTGTATACAGATTAATCAAAAAAACCCCTCAATAGCCCTGCAGCACTTGAAGGCTGCGAGATGTAAAGGATACAGGAAAAGGAATGGACTCACAGGGGAAGGGTTACTGAGCAAAGACAGAATATTGGACATGCAGGGTTTTTTACAGGAAACCATTTTGCCTAAGTCTGATTAAGTAATAGCAAATAGCAGTGGTATATTTTCTCCTGTGGTGTATATGAGTATTCATTACCTCTAATTGTTAAAAAAAGATAATATTTTACAATATTTCCACAAGAGTAATTTGAAATTAAGATGCTTTGGAACATGTCTTGTGAAAAATGTTTGGTGTGGCTTATTGCTCGTCTCTATGGCTCTTTGGTCGATTTTGTGGTTGTCATGGTTTAACCCCAGCCAGAAGCCAAGTTACAGGCAGCAGCTTGCTCACTCACCCGCAGTGGAACTGGGGAGAGAATCAGAAAGATAAAAGTAAGAAAACTCATAGGCTGAGATAAAGGCATTTTAATAGGTAAAACCAAAGGTACTCTCCCAACAAAGCAAAACCACTTCCGACGGGCAGGCAGGTGCTCAGCTATGTTCAGGAAAGCAGGGCTCCATCAAATGTAGCAGTGACTTGGGAAGACAAATGCCATCACTCAAGACAACCCTCCTTCCTTCTTTTACCCTCTGCTTTATATGCTGAGCATGATGCCATATGGTCTGGAATAGTGCTTTGGTCAGCTGGAGTCACTCTCCTGGCTCTGTCCCCTTCCAACTTCCTGTGCATCCCCAGACCACTCACAGGTGGGGTGGTGTGAAGAGCAGGAAAGGCCTTGACTCTGTGTAAGCACTGCTCAGCAATAACAAAAGCATCTCTTTATTATCAACACTGGTTGCAGTGGAAATCCAAAACACAGCCCCATACCAGCTGCTGTGAAGGAAAGCAACTCTACCTCAGCCAAAACCACCACAGTGGTTTAGGAATGGTGTTCTAATGTAATTGTATTTTCCATGGGAACTTATGAAGGCATGTGGTGAGATCACAGAATTGTCAAAATGTTGTAGGATCCCTCCTACAACTGTGTTCTTTCCCAGGTCTTCTACTTCAGAAGTTTCTTAGAAAATCTTTCTTCTTACAATTTGTAAGGAATTTTTTGACACTACACCTGCTACAAAAATCTGCATATTTTTTGCCTGTCACCATAGTGTCTACAAGGCACAGTCCATGGTGTTAGGTGAGATGCAAACACAAACACCTTCTCTGCAGGCCACAGTGTAGGTTTCACATTTGAAACAGTAGGAGAGAGGTGATGCAAGCACACAGAGGGGAAGCTGAGCTGAACACAGTTTTAGGAATGTAGTGAGACAGTGATGGTTTGGATGTCAGGCTGTGGTGATAACTGTCCAGTGTGATCATAGCAGTCTCAACTGCTGGATGCCATTGTAATAACAACAGCTTCCTAATTTTAAAGAGGGATTTGAAAGAAGGCAAGGAATTGGCTTTGTCAGAATTTATGTAATTTCTTGGTTACTAAGATGTCTTTGTGAAGTGGGCAGATGAGAGAAATTCTTAAAAAGCTATGTTAAGGGTACTGAGGTACTTAAAAAAAAACCCCAAAGTTTGTCAGTAATTACAAATTTGATACAATCTAAACAAATGTGGAACAGAACCTGCCAATAAATTTGAAATTACTTAAATACTTTAATCAAATAATACCGTAGTTAATTTAAATAAGCAATATATACTTCAAGGTTTTCTCCCACCAGATTTTGGGAAAATACTTTTTATGTGGAACTACTGCATTAATACATTTGTTATGGTTGACTGCTAAAGGAGTCGTTGCTCATATGCAAAGACTGACAACACAATTACAAATATGTCTTCAATACAGAAATAATTGTGCTAATTAGAGTTAAGTTGGATATTTTGTCAGATTTGGAATTAATTTTCCACAATTTAAGTACTAATATTGATATTTTATACCAATTATAAATTCTTAGAGCAAAAGTATTTTAAAATCCAAACAGTTTTCTTACTTACAAAAGAGAAGACCTTTTGTCCAAAACTAAATACTGAAATTCTAGTTTAAGATTCTGACTGTTCAAGAATACTATCCATGGTCAAAATGAAAATGTTCCTGTCATCCAGAAGTGCTACTTATTCTGTGTGACTAACTTCAGACTACAAACAACACTGGATAGCTGAAGTTAATTGTCAGAAATAATCCAAGAGATTATATCTAAAATGAGATCTTTCTTTGGACTTAATCCTGCTGCCTGGGGCACTGGTCTACTCTAGAAGCAGAGCAGGGACTCAAGAAATAACTGGAGCAGGAAATGAGGCAGGACTGGAACAGAGACAGGGAACTCAAGCAGAGCAAGAACAGCAGGCTCTAGCATGCTGCAGGCTCCAGAGAAAAACTGTAAACTTCCATCTAAGAGCCATTCTGCCAGAAATGAGCTTTGCAGAAGACGCAAACACTGAAGGGGAATGGTGGATGTATCAGAGGGCTGTGCTACCACTCAGAGTCACTTCAGCAGGCTGGAGAAATGGGCCAACACGAGGTTCAACTAAGTTCTGCACCTGAGAAGAAATGAACCCATGCACCAGAACAGGCTGGTGGCCAACCGGCTGGAAAGAAACTTGGCAGAAAATGCCTTGGAGGTTCTGGTGGACACCAAATGAAAATGAGCACCCTTGGAAAAAAGAAGGCCATCAGTCTCCTGGGCTGCAGCAAGCAGAGAATTGCCAGCCAGTTGAGGGAAGAAGTTATCCTTCTCCTCTACTCGTCAATCTACATCTAGAGTGTACTTGAATGAGTCCAGCGAAGGGTGCCAAAGACAATTAAAGGATTGGAACATCTAACATAGGAGAAGATGGACTGCTTAGCTTGGAGAAGTGAGGGCAGGGGGCCATTTTACCTATGTGTATAAATATCAGGGAGTAAAGAAGAGACAGACATTTCTCAGGGACAGAACAAGAGGCAATGGGCGCAAACTGAAATACAGGAAATTCCATTTAAACTGAAGTGAAGTATTTCTGATTGGCTATGGTTGAGACTACATTGATTGTGAAAAGCCTGAAATCAAACTCCACCCTAATGACTATGGATGGTTTCAGGAACCGGACTTGAGAGTGCACTACCTTGAATATAGAGGTTGAGTGACAGCACAAGAGGTTGATGAGAACTTTAACTCTGTATCAGAGGAAGTGTACTCAGAAATCTCTTTTCAGGTTATTTTTTGTTTGGTTATTGCCCTTGCTACAGTAAAAGTCTGGTTTTCTGCTATTTTGCTACTCACTTTGGCACACTTGTTTTACTAGAGTTGTTGATCTAAGGTAACTTAGCATTAATGTTCCTCTGAGAATTCTGGCGCTGCCAATTCTACTCGAGATTATCCATGAAAATGGAGACAGGGAGAGTGTAGCGAAAGCAAAGACAGACACTGACATGGATTTAACCATTGCAGGCTACTAAATTAACACTTGGCAATACCTTCACAAAAAGATGAGAGTCAAGCCAGAAGGTCTTTAAACTCATTAGTAGAAAAATTGCATATGTCTTGTCTCCTATCTATTTTCAGAAACAATATCAGAAGATGAAGCAGTGTTGAGAAACTCATTCTGAGCATTCATAAAGACCACCAAAACTAAGGGAACAAGGTTTTCTTAAAATGATTTATCATTATAGTTCTCTGATTGTCAATGTGGATCTGTAACAATCCTGGCTTTGGTATAAACTACACCATGATTTTTCCCCCCCCTTCCTAATCTGCTTCAGCTGACAACATCTTCCTGACTTCCTTAGTCAACAGTTCATGAAAAAATAGAGACTTCAAAGACAGGAACTATGCTCCTGAATATTATCAGGTGATCTAGAAGGGGTTGAGTGTTGTTATTTATCTTTTACTCTCACTTAAGAGATGCCCCTATGATTACAACCATTTCTTACTGCCTAAAACAACTGTCTGGAGCTTTGTGAATTCCATTCTGCAATGCATCTATCTGACTTTTAGATGCTGTGGTGCCTTGCCTGCCTAAGAAACCGAGGGAAGCTGATACTCTTAAGGATGCCTTAATGTCTTTGAGGAACTTGCCTAAATGATTTCTGCGGCAGTATTTAATGAATGTTCTTTGATAAACTGGTGTGGTAAACTCTAAATCTTTTATCTTTGTCTGTAAGAAGGTACTCCTTTTGATTGAGTCATGACTAAATTGTTCCCAGTTCTACCAACTGCAACTTCTTGTAAATTTAGAGCTTTCAGCAAAACAAAAATCATCCTAATACACAGTCTCAAAACACAAATTAGAAGGAAAAATTAGAATAAAGTACTCTGAATAGATGTAATTTAGTATTCTTTGTGTTTTATAGTCTAGAGTGTTACTTAAATTTTTAAACTCACAAGGACTATTTTATGTTGACAGAAATTGGAAATATTGGTTTTCATTATGTGTCATGACTATCTTGTTTAAAAGTAACTCAAAATATATGTTTCCATATTACGTAAAAGTCACTGGTATAAAAATAGTTGAAGGGATTTATTACATTTCAGTAAAGGTGCTGGTAAAGTTATAAAAATAAATTATATAAATTTGTCTAATTTTGATTATATTCATGCTGAGTTCTGCCCTATTATTACTACTTGGCTGTCTTTGTATATTCTTGCATAGTTAATTTGTATAAAACATACATAGCTATTTGTAACTCTAGAAAAAATGACAGGTCAGTCTTTTTTGTAATGCCTTTTAAAGGAAGAGAGGTGTAACACATTTAACAGATCAGGAGAGCAAAGTAAAATGGTGATGAAATAAATTCTTTGGGTAATATATTAATTTCAAGTACAAGTTCACACAGAACATTCAGATGTTGTGAGAATTTTCATAAATGATTCAAATACTGTATCAGGACTACCTGTATATACATACAATTGTAATTAAGGGCTAGAAATTATATAGGAGAAAAAAAATACTCTTTTCCCATACAAGTCTTTCTTCCTGCTTAGTTATTTTGTAGAGTCAGAAGTATTAAATGAAACTCTGAAGCTGTTTGGTATAGAGTGGTGCATGTGGTTTAGAATAAATGGGTCTGCACTGGAGCAGAGAAAGAAGTTGTCTTGTATTTAAAATTAAATCAGTAATTTGAAAATGATTGGTAGTGATGCCTAATTCTGCTATTGTGGACTTGAATCAGCATCACATGTGCTTGATACTAGTGTTGTGTTATTGTTGCTGGAATTGTTCCTTATTTAGCATCATAACAGAACATGGCTTAGCCATATAGTGTTTCCTCTGTGGAAATTCTTCAGTAAATTATGGGACAGTGTAATTCATGTGTAAGATAATGGAATATTCAATACTGAAAGAGGTTGCTTCTCTGGTTCTTTAAATTTTGTATAAAAATACTCTTATACTCTTAGTTTAACTTTTACCCTTGAATAGCAACACTTTATAGTGCAATACACAGGAGGAATGTTAATCCATATGCTACTAGGCCCGTTTTCTGCTAGAAAGGCTTTAGAGGTTTGATGGTATGGACAAATGACAAAACTGTCCCATGAAATAGCTTTTCCCCTTATTGCCATGCTGTCCATCTCTACTTTCATTAACAAATCCTGAAAATTTTACTGGCCATTGTGCCACAACAGTGTTGAACCAATGTATGTGTGTTTGAATGTGTATTTACAGACACAGCCACACACATGCCCTCTGCCATCTGTCTAGTTGTCTGTCTGAAACACGTAAAGTTATATTTTGACTCAAGGAAAAAGCCAACAGCAACTGCTTCCTGTATATTTTCTCTCCTCATCCCATCTGTTGGCTTTTCCACATGTGGCCAGCTGTTTCCCTGTGACAACCTTCCCTCTTCAAAAGAACATACTTTGGAAACTGTGAATTACTCTGTTTCTGGGAAACAGCTTGTACTCTCCCCCTTCTATTCTTGGCCACCTTCTGTGGCCTGATGAGTAAATCTTCAATGTCAGTGTGGGGTTTTTTGTTGTTCTTCTTGTTTAAGACTAAAAATAAACTGAAGAAATAATTTTCATTGTTCTAATTCATATGTTTTGTTTTATCTGTGAGAAACTGAATCTTGGGTGTGCGTAACTGTATTTTGAAAAAAAGAAAACTGCACAAAGTCTATCTCTGACAAGATAAAGAAAAGCTCTAGGTGAGAAGAAACAAAAAAATACCCAGTGTTGGGTCCATCTAGTTTGAGTTCTCTGAAAAGTTCTTTTCTTCTGCACCCCCAGTACTATTGCTAAATTAGCTACAATGCCAGAACATACCCTAATATAGCCCTAAGAACTTCCAGTTTGCAGCAGCCAAACTTTCAGTTAAAGTGGTTTAAAAAGTCAGTAGTCCTTGCTTTCCAGAGGCTGGTTGTGATGGAACACGTTCCTTTGCTTGGAGAGGGACATCTTCTGATGGAACAAAGGGACTGTGTCACTATTTCACCAACCCATTTCACACTGAAATAGCACGTAGTTTTTGTAGGGTTGAAGGCCTGATCAAAAGATCATTGTGGTCAAGGGCAAATATTTTTCCACTGACTTAAAAAACTTTGAATCTGGTCCTTTGTAAGAAGCTCTTACACCTAAAGCTCCAAAACGAAGGTTGATGTCAGACTGAATGCTTGCTTTCCTCTGAAGCTGAAACTAGACAAGGAAGTAGCTGTGCACTTGGCAAACGTGCACAGCACCTTGCTGACACTCAACAGAGGCACCTGAGATATAAGGCTGGGGTTTTTTTGTATCCCTGTGTAGTTTGCAGTTTATGTTATGCTGCAATGTCTCACATCTGCTGTGCGCTAAGAACAGGCACATATAAAGTTACCATAACTCAGTTGTTGTTCTTAAACTGCTATCAAATTGTAACAAGGCTTTAACTCTGAGCATGAATACAACTACCACTCCCAGCAACAAATGGAAATAAAAATGTTGTATCAGTTATGGTTTTTACAGCAGTAGTAAATCTGTTTTAATTACTGAAATGGGTAAAGTTGTGTCCAACAAGAATAAAAACACAGTGAAAACATCTATTTCCTAACAGGATGATATGAAACAGGTTTCCTGGAGTAATAAACACTTAAATTAAGCAATGAAATCTCTGTAATTAATACTTCTTAAGGGAGATGTAAACTTAATATGAAGGAGGCAGCAAGGTAAAATAAGAAGTAAAGCAAACTAGTATCTTCAGAGGTTATTTAATTTTATTTTTTATTCATAGATTGTTTCTATAATAGCTGTTTACTTCATAAATGCACTATGAACAGAAATTCAGCTACCTATGAGGTGCTGAAAAGAAAGGTGCCAGCATGTGAGCCAGCATACCCTTCTCATCAAAACTTTTGACAAATCCCAGAGCACAAAAGTGATTATTAATCCTGGAGAGAGACTTCAGAATGTTATCTTCCTTGATACTCACTTTGTTTATCCAGACAAGATGTACAGAAGTATAAAGTCCAACAACAATTATTCCCAGTTGCTTCAGAGCATCCCTTTTCTCAACTGAATGCCTGTTTCCTAAGCCAGCAGGCTGCCTGCGGTGGGTAGTGTCCTGGGGGAGCATTCCCAGAGAGGCTGTTGGTGGGAGAGGCAAGGCAGACTGGAGGAAAGCATCCTGAAGTAGGACTATGATGACTTCTTTCTTGGTTGCTTTTGACAGATTGTTGAGCAACTTCAGAAAAGTTTAATCACTACTTTGTGTCTCTGTTTCCCCTCTTAACATAAAGATGTTCATCCTGATGTCTAAGAAAATATTTTGAGATCATTAAGGACAAATAATACAGTAGAGAAGGACAGTAGCAATTGCTATATTTATCAGGCTTGGGATGTGTTAAATTGTAAGCCTGAGACTTTATTAAGTCTGTAGCACCAAAGTACAAATGCCTCTATTACTTGTATATACTCTTTCTACAGGTTTACACACTTGTCTCCCCCATGTTCTTTATTCTTACCCAGATGTATCCCTGCTCAAGGTGTTCTGGATTCTTCTTTATTTCAATTAATTCATACATTTGGTGGCAGCCAGACAGTAGCTATGCTGCTTCCTGACTGTGTAACATTTTATTAATGAATGAAGAGTTAAGCCCTTAATAAATGAGAAGGTACATTCTGTGTCCTGAGTCCTGAGGTCTCAACATATGATAGATACTTGACTCTCTTTCGTGGAGGTACAAATTAAAATAATGTTCAGCTCTCTTGCATGATCTTTTTTGTTGGTGATTTATTAGAATGCAAAATAGCTTCACTTGGAAGCAGAATTTGTGTTATGTCTCCTGAGAATAGTGTATGACTTGGGTGGTGGCTTTGACAAAAGGCTGTTAGGGATTAGGAGTGCCTGATGCTCTGCCACTTTCCAGCACATGTTAGAACAGCCTTTTAAGTATTTGTTTTAAGTATTACCAGTCAGAGCTGGTCTCTTAAGAACCATTCACTGCATGGAAATAATAGCATGGATGGTGATAGCCATTCCTCCTCTCGGCCTTTCCTCATCTTTCTCTGCTGAGACTACAGGAAGTAAGAGGAGAGAACTGAGTGCCAGTTCTATGATTTTTGAGGCTTCTCAGTGCTGAAGACAATTACGGGTTACTTGAGGAATCAACAAATGTAATAATATTGTGCATTTTTATCGGAATAGTAAATACTTTGGTCATGAATAAACACTTTACTGTATGTCTCTATACAGTGAAGTCTTCTCCAGTTGCATTTTAGGAGCTGTTGCTGTTTATACTTGACATTAATATATTGGCAGTAATAATTTATTAAGATATGTGTGCCTTTCTGTGATACCAAGGAGCCTTCATTCTGAAATAGGATGCTACTGTACATTAACAGAAAACAAACAGGAATAATGCTGAAAGAGTAGCTAAGCATCAGAAGAAAACAACTTTATAGTGGGAGCCATTGATCTATGGAGACAAAACAAGTAGACAGTAGCTCTTAAGTCATCGTATCCAGAGGCAGCTTTATAAATTTGTATTCAATCAGAGTAGGAGGGCTGTGAATCAACAGCAGTGAACCTTTCTGTAACTGACTTTAGGATAAAATAGATTTGGGGTTTTTGTTTGTCTGATCTTTTTCTTGTTTGTTTGTTTGTTTGTTTGTTTGTTTTCTTTCTTTTTTTTGGTTTAGACTTTGAAAATGTTGAGACTGAAAAGTTCTATTCGTATCATCTCGCACGTTCTCCTGCTCTGGATATACTTTTAGATATACTGTATATACTTTTTTGTTTGTTTTGAGGGTTAGTTTGTTTGTTTTGTTACATTGCTTTTTGTGTATAGCTTTTTAAAAAACTAATATAAAAATAATTAATTAAAAAAGGCAATAAGAAAAACGTTTGACCACTAGGTGGCAGTGAAGACACGTAAAATACACAATCCTGCATTTGAATAGCAAACAGTTTAAAGGCAGAATCTAATTCACCTAAGCTTTAAGACCGTTATTGTTAAAAAAGTTGCAAGTTAGGCTGCATGTTAATGTAGCCTAAAACTCCAAAAAAGTTTGACTTACTAAAGCAACTTACTGCTTGATAAAAGCCTGCTATCTGCTTGATAAAAGCCTGCTGTTGACCTGTGTGAACGGTGTGTAAGACAGGAAAAGAATGGCTTTACCTTGGTATACTCTCCTGATACTCAGAGAATAGATGATAGAGGGCTCGGATGACTCTTCTGATTGAACTGGGAACACCCAAGGCATTGCTCATCCATCATTCCCAGTGCACATTCTACATGTCTAAACGGCCTTTCTTTTGCTCTTCTGATCCTGGCTCTGAGAGCCAAGGGATCAGCCAACATTTGACCTCTTCAGACCGTGGTGAAATCGTTGTGTGCTGTGCTGTCAGCTGTAGCCTGTGAGGATATTTGGTTCACTAGTGTGTGTGGGCACATCACCTATGCCTTTCCTCTGCTGTGCCTACAGTGTTGATCCAGTTGAGTAACACATACGATATTGCATTCTTTTGCCCCAGAAACTGATTTTGTCTTAAAAACATCTTTCCTTTTTTATCCTTATTAGTTATGACTGTAGCTAAATAATCTAGTTTTGCTCTATAGAAAATAATAATTAAACAGATAGCTTCTTTCTCAAGTAATAATGCCCTAGGGCTTAGTTTCCTTTTCTGTTCTTAAATTGTTCCTCGCTTGTACAGAAATATAAAATTTGAAGCTCACACACATGTATATACATGTACATATAATGCCACTGCTGAAGCACTCAGATTTTGTGTCTCGGTTTAGCCCATTGGCAAGGTCAAATTCCTATAAATGTCTTTTGTTGGTTCTGTGTATTTTCCAATGCATTTTCTCCTGGACATCAGTAAAATATATTATGGGGACTAGGGGCAATTTATATAATGAAAGTTAGATCCGTTTATCTGTATGACTGCTTTTCACAACTTCTAATGCATGGATCACTTGATTTATAAGACATCAAAAAATTGTCTTGAAAAAATTAGTTTGAAACCAGTTACAATGTCCTTGTATATAAACAAGGAAGTAAGCAAATAAAATAGTGGGAAATATGAATTAAAACCTGAATATTCAAGATTTAGCCTAATCTTTATTTGTTTGGAAATTAGAAGGCATTGTGAGAATCCTTTTACAACAAATCTGTGAGTGGTCCTCCCCGTGAAAAGAGGTTAAATAACACTGTTAGTCAGTATCCTACTGAATGTGTGATCCAGCCAGTTTAAAAAACTGACAGCCTGTCCTGTGGGAAATTGCATCACTGTGTGATAAATTTCTTTGCAATGGAACTTTCATGCCATGCAGACCAGACTTCCTTGACATCACATGATGTTCATCAGGTCCCACTGTTTTCTAAGCCTGTAATAAGGTAGAAGGCAAACCTACAAATGCTGCAGTGTTCTAAGATGCTGTATTCTTAGAAACCAATGGATAATTTGTGTAGGCTACTCCCATTAAAATTAGAAACAAATTAGCTTGATATTGAGGATGGGAAAATCAATCTTTACTCTCCTGGGAGCAGTTCTTTAATTTCACACCAGGAACTGGAAAATATTTTTCCTGTTTTCCCAGTTTTTGGTATATTTATATAAGAATTTTTTTTCTTCTTGCAACAATTCAAGACAACTGGGAGAAGCCACTTACATGAGATACATTAAATGCGTTTACTTGAACCACATCTCTTTCTGAATAATAATTTTTTTAATTTACTAAATGAAGATGCTGCAGAGGTTCTGTGGCTTGGGTTTCTTGTTCTTCCAAGGACTCACAGCTGTAGTTTTCTTAGATTAGCTCAGTTTGGAATGTCTGTACAGTTTTAATGATAATTGCAAATACTTAGTTAACTTGCCTAATTAAAATCTTTGAAAACTGTTAATGAACCTTGAACAGATGAAATGAAATCAAGGAGATGAAGACATCAGAAACATATAGTTAAATACTTGCAGAGACTGACACATGGAAATGCTATTTTTGTTAAGTTCATGCTGAGGCACCTTTTGAGCTATATAATTTTAACTCTTTTTTTGTGCGTGTTAATCAGTCGGAGTAAAGGTGCCATACAAAAGTTTCAAGTAGGGGACAACTGGGACTATTGGGGTGGCTAAATTTAGATTTGGTTCAGAGTTAGTAAAGCTGCTTTCCCACTGGCATGGCTGCTGGAAATACCTGGAGGTGGACTTATGTGTGAGATGGCTGTAGCCTCCTTCGTTAGCTCTGCTTTCCCTCTGTGCTGTGTGGCAGGGAAAAAATTACAGCACGGTTGATTTGCCTTCCTAAGATGGCACTTTTTATTGTGGATCTCCTGCAACTGCAGAGTTCTCTAGCCAGGTGTGGCTCTAAGGAAACCTATTGTCATGGTTTGAGATAGTCCCAAAATCCAATCCCCTAGTCTAAGCCCCCTCCCACATCTCAACCTAATGTGAGATGGGTTTTTCCAGACAAAACACACCAGACTCAAAGTGGGGGAAAGGGAATATATTACAATGACTGTACAAATAAATACCATATCACATTATACACACGATCACAACTATCTCTACCATGACATATGTATTTACAATGACCAGATCTCTTCTCCCCTCCAAATAAAAGTCCAGGAGGGAAAGAAGGACAGATCCCTTCCAGTCCTTAAGCAGCAGCATCTTCTAAGGCAGCAGGTTCTGTCTGTCCTCTCCACATGCAGCAGCTGTGGCTGGCTTTCTGCCAGCACTCACGAGGGAGGTATCCAAGCTCCCTCGGCCCCTTGACGCAGGCAAAGGGGTCTTCCGTGGGCTTCGTAACCCCAGACAAGGTCGTTTCACCACGGTCATATCACGAAGACACAGGGGGGTCTTCGTGACAGTCTGGTATCTCTTGCAGGGCCTCTGTGCCCTGTCTCTCAGGCTGCCACCGTGGCAGCAGTGCGAGGGGGGAGCCAAGGTCAACTCTCCCCACATTCCATCTGGCCGTCCCGGTCCAACTCCGGGATGTCTTTTGAGCTTCTCAGCTCCTCTCTCTCTCCGGTGCTGCATGTCCAAAACTGCTCTCCAAAATAGAAGTCCATGTCCCTCTTCTCCAAGAGGGGTCTCAAGGGAGTTTTGGGGGAGTGTGGTACAGTCTTACCCCCAGAACTCTGTCTCTTGGCTCTCCTTTCCTCGGCTCTCCTTCCAGGAGTCTTTTCTCTGGTGCTGCATGTTGCTTCTGCTGCTCCTCCAGTTCAGGTCCTTATCTCTGGCTCTCTGCCACCGTTTCTCTGGTCAGTGCCGGCTGCTGCTCTGCACCCATGGAGAAAACATCTCCCGGCATACTACAGACACTTAGTCCAGTCTAAGACTGTTCCAAGTCTCTGCATTCCTCCAGCTGGGGCTGGGAGGGGGCCAGAGGCCCCAAGGGACTCAGAGCCCCTTCCTCGTGGCTCTACAACATGGCCACCTCTCCTCAACAACCAAAACTACAACTCATCTCTTCCGGTCTGGTTGTGGTATATTTACATTTCTGCAGGAGCGCCCATTGGGCAGAATTTCAAAACTTCCAGGGGTTTCCACCCCTTGGGGTCTACCACTTCTCTTAGCCTCTGGGGAAAACAAGGTTCAAACCACTACACCTATGCCTGTCTCTCTCTCATATACTGTAGGATGTATAAAGCTCTTGAAGTGGAGGAAGGATGTGCTGTGAGCATGTCCAGTTGAGGCTGGAAAGAGACAGAGTGGTTGGTTCTCCCCATGGTGAGGAAACTGAGTGCTGAAATGAGCTCAGATTCCTCTGTGGAATTAAGGAAACACCACCATGTTCTTGACAGCATCCTTGCAGCAAATGGGGCTCATCCCTAAAGGAGGGTAAGCCCCTTTCTGTTTGCTTTCTGATTGGGTATAATCTTCCCATGCTATCTGACCAAGACAGCTGGGACCTACTTTGACTTCTGATTCCTTTGCTGCCTTCTAAAAATGCAGTCTACCTAAAGCATATATAGAAAGCTTTGGTAATCATTGGAAAAATATAGCTGGTTACTGGGAATTAACAAAAAAAGAAAGACAGAGTATCTTTTGGATAAGCCACAGAATGTCATATTCTGAATTTATTCTAAGTGTAAGAAGTATTTTTTAAAATGTTGTTCCTCTTTTGTGTTACAATTAATGGTGCAGGAACCTGCTGCCTTCTGGAAGGCAGGCTGCAAGTGATAAACAGTATTTCTAAAAAATAGCCTTTCTAGTTATAACAGTAAAATAATTATTTGTAAACAACAAAACAACCATCTTCCCCAAGATGCCAAAAAACAGTGAGATGTAGTTTCTGGAGATTTTTTGTCAGAAATCATAATCAAATCTTTCAATTAAAATAAATTAAAAAGTGTTTGCTTTTATTGCTATTGTTCCATATAAACTTGAAGTAACTCCTGAATTTAAAGATGTTGGAGGAGGTCAATGGTGATCTGAAATTCTTCTCTTATATGGTGGATAAAGAAATACAGTCATTTGGAAAGAGATTTATGTGAATGAAAGCAGATAAATTTTTCACATTTGAATGGAGAGGGAAGGATTTTCTTGTAGTGAAAAAAATAAATTAAAGCAGGAAAATTCAAATAGACCATTTCAGAAAAGGAAAGCAATCTGTGATATTTTTAGAGCTACTTCAAAGATAATTTATATGTATAAGCTAAAATGTCAAAAAGACACTGGTACTAGAATTTTAGTGAATTTCTTTGGGAACTGTGTACCTAACTACATATTACCCTTAATATTGCCCTTTTAGTTCCACAAATGAAAATTACAAATCTAAAGCATGTTTCTTTAACTCCAATACCACTGTCCTGATTTTCAGCATGTTACAGAATATAAAAAGTCCCTTTAAGATTACAGTGATACTGCACTTTATATTAAAAGTTTGGTTAATATTTCAGCTATGGCTTTCCTTAGAATATGTAAAACTTGTGCTGGGGACAGAATTTTACCTACTGCCACATACACAACATCAGCATCAGTAATGCCAATAATCAGCACTGCCTGCTGCTATGCTTAGCTGATAACATCCATTTGACCAGCATGCCTGGATTTCCCTCTGTGAAAGCTGCAGTGCTGAGAGTTGACTAGAGGCATGCCTGGATCTAGTCCTGATAAGGAGCTTGACTCTGCTGTAAATTGTGCCTATGACTGGGAACTTGAAAGGACAGAGAATCTGCAAACTAAATGTAGCTTTTATGAAATAGCTGGAGCCCAGTCAGGGGGTGGCAATGCTTATCAGTGTCTGTTAAAGCTTCAAACTGGGGCATAGAGAATCTCTGGGTAATGATTGATTTGAATAAATCTTTGCATACAAACTCCTGTTATTATTGTTGTCCCATTATAATCTTTGTCTATAACTTCTGTAATACAAAGGCCTGATGACTTAGCTTGTCCTGTTGTGTACAAAACACATCTCTTTACAGGTTATCCTCCTTAGTTCATGCTGTTTATTTCCCTCTCAAGGTGTACAGTGAATGCTTTTTACTTTCCCCTGCAGATAGAAAAATATCTTCAATTAGATATTTATCTAAAGCTGCTATCAGCAGTAAACCCAAGCAGGCCTGCCCTGCAGCCCCATCTAATAACAGCAAGAAGTGCACATTAAACTCACAGTATGGTCACATTAGTTTCACAGTAACTTTTATACATTATCACAGGACAAAAATAAAATTAGCAGCCAATAATGTTGTAACCATGAAAGCAGCATATAGGAGGGATAAAGGAAGAACAATTTAGAGCTGCCAATTATGAATATTTAGTGATAACAAGGTACTTTTTTTTTGCAGAGCTTATCTTAGCTGGATCCCTCCTTGCTTACAGGAGTATCTAATTTTTTTCCCAAATATTTCATTTTTATTAACATTTAATTCTGGTTTAAACTATTATTAAGCCCTTTTGTCCATCTTCTTACGTTCCTTCTTATACTTATGGTATAAGATTTCATGTTGAGAGCCTAAAGCAGACTTCACCTTTCTTCCTATTAAAAACGTTTTGCTTCTTAAACCTTGGGGATGAAGGTAAAGAGCAAAATGAAACGAACATGCAACTTCTAAGTGGGAAGTGATGTGTTCTTTTGAAGTGCATTTTGCTCAAAATATAAGCTAAGTTCTTGTTAGTTGTTAGACTAATACAAACCAAGCTCTTTCCGGTTTTCTGATGGTGTCATTGATTTGTGTATCTGAAATCTGCAAGGGTGTTGACATCTGCTTCTTTGAGACTGAAACACGCTGAATACTACTAATTGTTCGTTGCACTAAGGAGCATTTTATGCAATTAGGCCACATTTTTTGGATGAGAAAATCAATTTTAAATTAAAGAACTGCACTAGGGAACGGTGTAACTCAAAGGTTCTACCTAAAAGGAAATTGGAAAACTATACTAGTATCATAGTGCTTTATCATGCAGCAGATCTGAAGAGCTTTTATTTCTGCAATGCACTTCAGTACCTGAAGATGAACTTTTTGCAGAGCATGGTAATTCACTTTCAGAAGTTTAGTTATGTTATTTTGGGGTTGGCTTGATTCATGTGCAGGTGAGAAGACACCATTTAGAAACCATTCAGTATACATGAATGACAGGAAGAAGTAGACACAGGACAACTGAACAGTGATGGTCGAGGAATCTTATTTGATGCAATTGAATGTTTTTAAATTGCAGAAATATTTTTTTCCTAGTGAAGAACAAGTGCATTTATTGCCAGGAGAGAAAATACCACTGGTACAGAGAGCACCCTTTATGACATCCTGAGGCCTTGGTGACTCTGCTTCTTTTTTCCCCCTCTTTATTCTTATGCTGCCAAAGCAAGCAAGCAAGCTCAGACATAGAGATGCCACTGGGCTACTCCCCTTTGTACAAACTAGAACAACCTGAGTCTACATTCTTTCACACCTCTTCTAGCCAATGTCAACTCTCTTTTTCACCCATATTCAGTATTACTTTGCTTCTAGGTGGATGTGAGATGCTTCTGCTTCATGTCAGGTGAAGGTGTGAAACTGAGCTAAGTATTAGGTTTGTAAGCTCATAAGTCAATCCTCCATAGCTATGTTCTGTCCCAAGATCTCCAGTAAAAGATCTTCTTTTCAATTACAACCATTACTTAATCTGCCTTTGTTTGTCTATATCAACTGATGAGTTCACACCGATACAGAAAGACTCCTACATATAGGCTGAACTGCTTGAATCCTTCCCTGTAGTCATGGGCACATGGACTGGTGATGCACAGACATATCAGTGTCCAATACTCATAAGACGATCCCCTCACAAGGTCAGAGATACTGACCTTTCTAGGAATAGAAAATGTCTTACTCCCATGTAATCTACTTGATCTTCTGAGAAAAGAAAATATATTGATCATGTGAAGAGGTTGAAATTCATCCTTTCAGTCAAAGCAAGTTGTTGGTTGGTTTGGGTCAAAAATATTTATATATGTATAAGAAACTTGGGTACTATATAAATACAGGCATATCTGTGCACATGCAAGCATGAGGCATTTGCATGACGTGTCCTTTTTATTTCCTGAGCATGGTAACCAGTAATTCTTAATGAAAGCTTTTTGCTCCTTCTAAACTAAATGGAGAAAACACTCATTTCTTATGCGAAGAAGAGGCATTGTTTCAATTTGTCTCATTGATGGTGTTTTCAATCAGTTATGCAAATTTCCTGAAACAAAGTGACAATAAAGACACTGGAAAGACCCTTCAGTGGCTCAGTTCTTCAGTGTCTTCTCCTTTAACTAGTCTGCCAAGGACTTTTTGTTAGGGACTACTATAGTGCAGATTTCGATGAAGAATTCACATGGTATGATCTTCATATTTAACATACCTTTTGCATCTAAGCCTGTTTTAAATGTAATTTCATGCACTACATCCCACAAGACGAGTTGCAAAGGGATGCTAAAGGTGTTGTCATGTAAACTCAATATGCTCTCTTCAATCTGGTAGATATTTTCCTTACAGACAGATTATTTCTGCACAATTTGGGTCAGTGAACTATGCAGAATGTTGAGTTTTACAATCAGAATTCAGCAAGTTGTTGATAAGTGCCTGAAATGTAGTAGAGTTGTTACAGTAAATTAAAGAAATATTGCCATCGAATAGGTGCTACCCTTATTTGGGTGTGGAAGGCAATGTACCAAGTTCTTATATAAAATGCCATCACTGGATCTGCCCTGTCTGTTTTCTGTTTTAATTTCCCCATATTTCTTTTCCAACAATAAGTTTCTTCCATCCTTTTGGTGCCTAGAGATGTAGCAATGGCTTCACTTGAACATGGATGCTTTCTTGCCCAAAAGTTCCTGTCAGGAACTTTTATCTGCTTGAGTCCCTGAGCTGTGCCAAGTTAGACTTGTGCTATCAGACATAAATTACCTTTTTTTGTGCTGCTCCAGCTGTGTGCTAAGGGGATTCATCTCAAGGCTATATATAGGATTCTGTCTTACTATTCTCTGTGGCTTGTAAAATGGGAGGGCAGCTTTAATTTGCTCTGTGTGGGTTGGTAGGGAGGGATATCGACTCAGTTTCTTATCTGTGTTTTGCATTTCTTTCCTCCCTGAAGTAATGTGATCCACAGTTTGGGTTACACAAGTCCCTTTATGGAGAAACATTGACCCAGATCTTCTATATGAGTGAGTGTTAGTCTCAACCACATCAGGATATAAACTGATAAAAATGTTTGTGAAGTTCAGGGCTGGGCCCTATCTATGTGCTGGATACTTGTCTTTGTGGTGTTTTGAACCTGGTCCCTCTGATGAAACGCATAGAAAGATGTGATGATTTTTATCTAGAGTCCCCTCTAGTACAGCCATAGCAAGCATGGCCTGTAAGGGGAGCATTTTCAACACTTTAATGGAAAACCAGCACAGGATGGTCAGGAGACGCCTGATACCTCGCTTAGTTGAACTGAGATCAAGCAAGATAGAGTGCTTCATTCCACCACTGCTAGCTGGTAAGTCTGGAGGTGATTATGAGTAAACACTAAAGTAGTTTGTGGAATTCCTTTAATGCCAGAGAAACCTAGGCATTCACTCAGACAGTTTCAAGCCCAAGTGCATTTAATTTAATGTTCTGTTATTTTATTAGTGAAGCAGATAACTTCCAGCAGCTTGCTTATGTGTCTGCACTTAGCAGTTGTTGCTGTGATCAATTCGAACTTCCAGAATGAAATTCTGGTTGTTACTTTGCCTAATCCTGATTCAAGACTGCAAGTATTTTTGCTCATTGCATTTTACTATTTCAGTAGAATTTGCCCTGACTTGCAGGAATTGAAATTACCAGGAAACATATTGGGGACCACAAAAGCCTTGATCTTAGACCTACATCTCCCTAAAAGCCTTCACATAAATTAGAATATATGTGGATTGTGATGATTTAGTACAAAAATCATACTTTCTAGTTCTCACAATTGGTTCTTTAGAGGTATACTTTTATTTACTCATGCACTAACTCAACATCATGAATAAAACAGAAGTGCAATCACGTTAAGTACAAGTATATTGATGTGACATAATGGATGAATCCAGTGCAAAAAAAAATCACAATGTGTTTGCAGATAGGTGGCAGTGGTGATATTCAGAAAAGGATAAGAAAAGCATGACGGAGAGCAGGCTGTTCAGAAAATTGTGTACCTGAAGACAAATCCTGAGGAGGGGGTGAATGGGGCTGCCCTACTTGAATACTTGGGTGAGCATGACTGAATATAAGATACAGAAAGACACAAAGATACATGAAGAAGTAGAACTGCTATGAATAGTTGAGTTTAGGGTCTAGGGAAGACTATTCATTAGAAGGGTAGCAATGTGTGAAGGATGGGAAACAGCCACAATACCTGAGTACTCTGTTACAGAGCAGATCTGTATTTCTAATGTGTCATGAATGTTCTTCACAGAACAACAGAAACACATCAGAAATCCTAAGATTAGTCAAATTGTTGGATAATTTATACTTTTTATGATGTGCAATATTGAAAGGCTAGTAAAGTCTTTAATGCGTTAAAATATTTGTCTTGTGCCTTCTGTGGAAGAAAGAATATGTTAAAATTGCAACATAAAGGTCTTCTTAAACTGGAAATGGAGAGAGAAAAGAAGGAGTCATGATTCCAGGAAGTGCTTTGAATATCAAAGGCAAACCCTGAATATTGCATTTGCTTTGAAAGGACACTGATCAAGCTTTGAATGTTTCATTTGCATTAAAAAGGGACAAGAATACACAGTCTAAGAGAAATCATCCAGGATTGGAGGGAGTCAGCCAGCAGATGGAGTAATTTGATGAATTCCACACACTTAGCTTCTGCAACAGGAGTTTTTGGGTGATTATTATTTCTTGAGCAGCTAAGAAGAAACCTTTTTGCTGTTAGAATTTAGGTATGCATTTTAAAATAAATTTACTATTTGCAATCCAGTTTACAAGTTTGTAATTAATTGTGTGAACTTTATCTTCATAAACTAGCTTTTATTGTGCTTTAAGCTTTAATACTCGCAGAGTGTTATAGGATAAGTCTGGGTGAAGCTGGGAATTTGGGTATTTATAATCTCTTTGAATGTAAAAATAATCTATGTGAAGAAATTTCCTTAGGACAATCTGCACACAAAGTCATGTTTTTGAGCAGGCTATTAAATAGAGAAGTCAGTCCAGCGAACAACCATCCTAAAGGCAGCAGGCCATGAAGATATCTTACCACGAAGTGTGCAGAATGAAACAGGTTCCTTCAAGATTTTTCATAGAATCAATTGGACTGGAGTAGACTCAAACTACAGCAGCTAACTTGTTTTTTATCCTCAAATATGACTGTTTGGGGATTTGGCCTGAAACCGTGCCTAAGTCAAAGAGTTCAGTTGGACAGCAGCTTTCAGCTTTTACTTTTTAATTCCACCTCTGCTTCCCCCTCCTCACAAAACCTCTAATTCAGTCTCTCTGCAACCACGGAACACAAACTTGGTGCAGTCTTTCTATTATTTGTGGATATTCTCATGTATTCCAAACATTTAAACATATAGCATTACTTTGTAGATAGGTAAAGATTTTGTGAAATTTCCTCTCGTGAACCTGGAATTTTTTAAAAAGAAAAATGTTAAAATTAAATTAAGGAAGGGTGATGTTGGTGAAAATGCCAGTGTTGAGTGAGTGCTAATATAAACAGTATTCAATCCGTTGGCTAGAATTAACCATTATACCTACCAGGCCTCCACAAAGACATTTTGGTAAGCAAAACCAGAATTTACCACAGACTTACAACAATTAAGCAAGTTGAAGAACCTTCATTAGAGAAGTGTAGAAGGTACCTGTGAATGGTACAAATTACTACTCAATTTATTTGATCTATTATGACACAAAGGTTCTTGCCAGAGCCCTTGGTTTGTAAGCTAAAAAAGCCCAAACCTCTTACCACTCTAATTAGACATGTAAATCAGGTCAGATTTATTAAATTTTGGCAAGATGTGGACAAGTCATAAATATAAGTGTAATTGTGCTTGAAGGAATGTTTTGTAGCATTGCTGATGGGCACCAAAAAAAGATAGGGTTGGTTGGAATATTTTTCTTAACCCTTGAAGGAAAGGGATTCAGTGTCCCTTCTAAGAGTCAGACTAAATTGTTGTGTACTAAACCCTTGTTAGGGCAAATAATAGATAATTAGATTTCAGAATCTTTTTCATTAAAGAGGGAAAATCCTTGCTAGTCTTCCAGATCCTGCGGCAGTGTGGGTAGGGACAACCCAGGGCAATGCAGCTGTTGTGTTCTGTAAGCTATATCATGCATGCAACAAATCAAGAAGTTTTATGCAGAAGATGTGCTGTTTCTAAAACTATGAAGACAGAGTTTCCAAATTATGAGAATACATTGAGAACTGTATACATAATATTTGTGCAAATGTTGCAGAAAATTCTTTCCTATAGGATAGATTAAATAAAAATTTGAGTTTTAGCAAATGACATCGGAAATGAAAATAGCTCAGTGTGCTAGCTTTGGCTGGGGTGGAGTTAATTTTCTCCACAGTAGTTGTGTTTTGTGGTGTGGGGCTGTGTTTTGGGTTTGTGGTAGAAACAGCATTGATAATACGGAGATGTTTTTGCTATTACACTGTGTCAAAGTCTTTTCTGCTCCTCAATCCAGCCCATCAGCAACTAGGTTGGGAGTGCATGAGGAGCTGGGAGGGGACACAGCTGGAACAACTGACCCCAACTGACCCAAGGGATATCCCAGACCATATGGTCTCATTCTCAGCATATAAAGCTGGGGGAAGAAGAAAGGGGGGGGGACTGAGCACTGCTCAGCAATAGTGAAAATATCTCTGCATCAGCAATACTGTTTTCAGCACAAGTCCAAAACACAGGTCCATGCTAGCTATTGTGAAGAAAATTAACTCCACCCCAGCAAAACCAGCACACAAAATCAGTGCCGTTATTACACCAAACAGTGAGAACTGGCTTAATGAAGGTATTTCCTCTGAGATTCTCTGAGAAAAGAAAGATGGAAATTATTATTTCTACCGAGATTGGGTAAGCCTCAGAGAAATTCCTACCTCAACAGTACTTTCAGAAAATCAGGAATACTCTTAAAAATGAGGACTGCCTTCTTGCCCTTACCCTGATGGTATGTGGCTTCTAAAGCTGTAGTGGTATCATATTTATAATAAACCAGGCCATAAAATGTCTATTTGCTATCACAAATGCCATGCCTGTATGCTCAAGTTCCATTATTTATGGTTCTGGACTTTGAATATTAGTTAATCTTCAGCATTCATTGGACCTGTAGGATAAAGAACAGATCAGTGTTTAACATCCCTTGTGGAGAAAGTTTCAAGTTAAAATAGAAAAAGGTTGAGAAAACACTGGCTAGTTAGTAACTGAGGCCTGGATTCCACCTACCTTGAGCTGCCAAGAACTCTAGAATGTACTTAAATAAGGCAATATGTTTAGATATGTCACATCAGGATAAAGTTCCAAAATATTTACGCCACTGAAATATCCAAATCCTCTCCTTCCTGAAAATGATACTAGGTCTACAGACTGCCAGCCAACTACAGAGTGTTAGTTTCCACTGACACACCAAAGTTCACACAGGGAAGTATTATACAATTATAAAAAATCTGCTTATATAGAAATAAATTTAGGTATAAAAAATATATATGGATAATTTGTAAACACACGTATGCACATGCACCTGTATACAGAGACACATGTGAAGTTTTAAAATGTAACAAGAATTGGGAAGAAACACTTACAATGAAAAAGAGCAACATATGAGAGAAAAGGAGCAATCTTTGACCATCACATACATCTCATTCAGTTTTAATAGAAATAATCTTTTAATGCCTTGGTCATTTCAGGGACCTTATGATATAAAAGCTGAACCAACTGACTGATATTGAAGATGTAGGGAACGAAATACCATGTAGGTTTTTTTTCAAACCCTGTGTTCCAAAGTCCTGGTGTGAAACCAATGTAATTCTAATACACTTATTTGACCTTAACAAATGGTGTCTCTACATAGCATAGAACAGGCAGTTTACTGAGTTTTTGGGGCTTGTGAGATGTGAAAAAGAAGAATACTGAAAGAACAGTTACTAAGGAGTCTTAGTCCCTTTGAATTTGTTAAATGGATTTCGTAGTTGGGAACTTAGATAAATACCTGGAATTAAATCCTGGTGACTCCTTTCTTCATTCTTTTTCCCTCTTCTTCACTTTGCGTGTTTTTGTCTCTGGCTTTATTTGTCCTGTTTTGTTTTATTTAGTGTGTGTGATATTAATCAGTGCAGAGGGACTACTGTGTTCTGTGTTCAGTATACAGGCATCCAATCGCTGAGAATATTTTCATCTGTTCTCATGTTTAATACTTTTTTTTCATGTTGACACAATTTGTTTGGTTTGATTAAAAAAAAAACAAAGATAAAAATAGAGGAAGGTTGAAAATGTTTAATAAATAATAAATGGGTATGTTGACAACTCTTTGACACTGAAAGAAAAGCATAAAGAATTTTAAACAAAAATACAACCCCAGCAGGACATGAACACAATAGTTTTTGAAATATACCACAAACACTTTATCCATTACATTAAAAATATGGGCACCCAAAGGATGCTAAAGGTATTTTTTTTGGCCAACAGATTCACAAAGGGCTCTGTTAATGAAATAGAAATTGAATCTTTATCCTGGAAAGTTTGCAAGTAATTTTCCTGACACAGTACAGTAGTATTTTTTAGGAGGAAATACTAAGAAAGCAGAGGACTTGCTGGTGAGTTCTAACTGAGTCTAAGAATTAGAGAAGCTTGAAATGTCTGAATTTTTAACATATGAGTTTCCTGATACCTCATTTGTGCAAGTCTTTTTCTCCTTCAAATGTAAATACTTCCTTTTTATATGGTAAGGACTTAACGTCTTGTCCTTATGGAGATAAAATTCTCATTGGACACAGTGACATTAGATAACATGGGTGCAGTATGTTCTGCAGGCTTACATGAAGTAAGACAGTAGCAATCCAAAGATAAGTCACTGTATCTTCATATCTTTAACCAGAAATTGATTTGAAGGGTATGTTTTGAATTCTGAATTTAACTATCACTCATCTGTAGGCAAAAACCTGTTCTAATTTCCTAATTAAATTCCTAAACATTTTTATCCATTTATTCCAGTGTATTTGTTGCATTTTGTCCACATTAATTATTCTTTTCTCTGGTGTTTATCCTTCTAATGTAGAGATCCATCTTATTCACTCTTCACTTTCATTTTGCTAAGATAAACAGGCTAAATCCTTAGTGTTCTCTAGTAGCGCTTTTTTCTCTAGCCTCCAAATCATCTCAGATTCCTTCCAGTTCGAGTTCATATTTGTTGAAAAGACGCATGTCCACCTAGCTAAGTCCTCACTGACATCTGGTAAAATAGCAGCAATTTTCCGTATTCCCACAGGAATGCTGATCTATTTGATATAACCTGGGATCATATCTGTGCTTTCCATGAAGGCATTGCAGCAGTAGGCAAATCCTGTCTAAAACTGACCAACAGTTCAAGACACCCTTGTTCTTTTCCTTCCTTGTTAGTATTTCCCTACCAACGAGTTCCAAAGTTATGGCTTGTGAAATACTTGTGATGCCCTGATTGTGGGTCTTTGTACCTTCTTCTATATAAATTCTATTTGTTTCCTAGTATACAATTTCTTCCTATGCAAGTTGCCAGTCATCCAACCATATAATTTTTTTGAGTTATTGTACTGAAAATATGAGCAGGTGGTCATTCAGGGTGACTGTTTATTGAGGAACTCCACTACAACAACTGTTCTTTTCAAAACAACTCTCTATTTTATTTTTGGTCAGTTTCTTACTTGCCTTCAATTCTTGCAGTTAATTCCCTCTCTTCCTTTTACCTGGTGATTTTCTGTATTGTGAACACAGGATAATTTGTTGGAGACAACTTAATCTTAAAAATCAGTTATCTTACTGAAGAAAGGGTCTGGCAAGATTTATCTTTAGTAAAATCATGCAGGATTTTTATATCACTTTTCATTTAGTTTTAAGTCTTAATTTTCAAGGTTATCAGGCCATTAATATTATTGAGTTGTTGCATAATCATTTTTCTGCTCTGTAGTTACAAGTTTTATATTTGCTATTGTGTGGCTGTATGGAACTGCCCCATTTTGATTTATTAAAGAATCTCTTCAATCTTTGTCTTGGATTTTACGGCATCCTCTTAAATACACACATTGCACAATTGTCATTGTCCAACCTTGCTAGGAATCCAGGACTGTCTTTTCTTTCTGTCATTAAAGTCAAAATGAATGTTAGATTCCTCATTCCAGACCTTCTCCTCCAGCTACAGGTTGTTCTGTCTGATACATTACTGTATTCCTATTCCTTTTTCCTCTTTGAATCCATCCACTGGTTATCTCCACAATATCTCCATTGTTTGAAATGGAGAGGGTTTTATGGGTTCTTCTTGTTCCATTCTTTATTTTGGAGAAGGAATATGGTGCATATATATAGAATTTCTCTGATTGTGGACCCATAAATCTCCTTGATTTCTGTATAGTTGTCATTACTGCTTATCTAGAGGATTATCTGGTCTTCATCCCAGCCTGTTCCATGGGCATCATACAGCTTGGATCCTACGCTCCTTGCTCTCAGGATTTTGTTCAAAATCAAGGTCACACTACCTTGCCTTAGGCTTCACTCCAGAACAATACTATTTTTTTCTTTAAATTTATGACAGATGTTCCATTGTTATAGGTTTTAGAGGTTTTTTTCTTCTCTTTTATGGACTAAAATGAGACCAGGCAAGAAACGATTCTGAGGCTCTCTTTACTTTCGGAGTGCTACCATTCAAAAATTTATGTTTTCAGATTTACTTACTGGATTGGAAAAATGCTAGAGAAACCATGATAATGCCTCTGAAAGCTTTCTGGATTCTACTTGAATAGACTTTCAATTAAATATTGTTACTAAAACATTTCTTCTTCATTTGTCATTTAGTAACTTTCAGTCTCTCTCTCACCATCTGCTGTCTGCTGAGATGTCTAGTTCCCAGGCCATTTCAGGTCTCTCTTTTCAGTGTATTGTCTTTTAAGCTTCCTTGCCCACTTCAAGATCAAGAAATGAGCCAGTATCCCAAATTCTGTACTGTGTTACAGTAACTGCTACATGCCCTTTCACATGCTCTCAATCTTCCATGCATACCATTGCTCACTGGTTTTTGTCTCATTGGAGTGCTAGACAAACAGAAATTTAAACCTCACCAGGAACATGCTGAGTTTGTTCCATTATATATAATCTGTCCTTGGAGATGGGTATTACAACAGACACTGTGCATTTAAAGTCCAAAAATCAGATAACATAGCTCTTGTGGTTATACTTAAGCTATGCACATCCACAACCACCTCCTGCATATTGTTTTGCTCTCTTTTACAGTCCTAGGAACAGAACTGGAATAAAATCTTGGTTTTATGGCAATGAGGTCTTATCTTATTCAGATATGTGGAACACTGTCGACATAGTAATATTGTAGACCTCAAACACAACAGAATTTGGCCTACAGCATCCATCTTTCCTGTGTGCCATGCTTCTCTCTGAGAAGTTAATTTAATAATAGTGGGACACTAACAGATAATCAGTGCAGTGGAACAACTGACAACAGTGTGGGAATGCTGATACAATGGTTTCCTCTCCTCCCAGACTTAAAAGTCTGCATTTTGTTTTATTTTTCCTCCTGCAATGTAACAACCTGTCTTTGATATGTTCATAGATCAAAGGTATTTTCTCCCATGACTGGAGACATGATTTGCTCACGTACTGTTTCAAAACTCAGTGAGCTGATGTTGTACCATGATAGTCATCTCTGTGCACTAAATCTGGGCTGTCCTCTTCTACATTTGACTTCCAAGTCCTTAGCTAGTTTCTGTGTTTCACTCTGTATGTTTGAAGGTCCCCACCACACTGGGAAAATAAAGAAATCTGTCTGTCATGGCAAAAAAAAGCAGATGAGCAGGTTTGTGTGGTGGCCATCTGAGGTCTGTAGCCTTTAGAAATCAAAAGCAAAAGTAATCAAGATCAATCAACCTTAATGCCATTAGAAAAGAGCTTCATAGTACTGTCACATACCTTGTAGCTCTTTGGTAGTAAGACTTTTAAAAGCTTCTAGTTAAGCAGGAATCAAACTTTTAATCTAGATCATGGATAAATAAAAGATATCATATAAAATAATAAACTCGATACCTTTAATAAGGCTTTCAATTTTTATCAGAGAGATAGGGATTGATAGATGAAACTGAGACTTAGACAAGGTTCCAAAACGAAATGATGAATATATTGCTAATGAGACTAAGTGATTAGAAAGACATCAGCAAATGGTGAACAGGGAGAACAGAAGGGGGGAAGTACTAAAGTTAGAGAAGAGAAAAACTCATGAAGAGAAAGGAGTTAATTATAAGTACGTTGCCAAAGGATGTCTGAAAAGAGGATGAGAGTTTAATTATGGTTGCATAAAACTAGGCTATCCCTGAGAGTTACGTTAAAGAAATTAGAGGTCATAAAGGGAATGTGTAATGTGATTTACTCCCAGAGATATATGTAGATTTGAACCTTGTTGGTCAGAGAATGGAGTAAAAGAGTTTCTTTACATCAGGGAAAATTGGCATTATTTGGGAAAATTTTCCAATATCTTGTACTAAGTAGCCTGTAGGAAGTATGGACTGTAAGAAGAAAATTGTAGAGAAGCTGTAGGCCCAGTAAAATCATAGCAAATAATAGCATAAAATTATTATAGCATTTTATATCCTTCAATTATCATTCATGAAATTTATACTAGAACATAAGTTATAGAGTTTTCAAAAAGATAAAGGATTATTACACTGGAATTGGATGAGAAAATTTAAATGAAAATGTTAAAGGTTCACAAATATACTCAGTTATGGCAGAAACAGAAGAAGTTATGAAACCTGGCGAGTGATAATCTATGATGCACTGTGATCTTATCATGAGTGTATCAAAATAGCATTGCTTTCATAAGAAATCAAGGTTTGTTAGTCTATGAGACTTTTAGAAATGGACATCAGTGAGCACCCTTAGAATACTGAGCAAGGTGATACCTGTATAAGCACATGAATAACACAAACATGGAATTTATTTTTTTCAGATTGTGCCTCATGTCAAATAATACTTTTTGGTCTGTGTGACAAATGACTTGATTCCTGTACAGATATAGAAATCCCTGTAGACTTTGCTTGTGCTGTTTTGGGCGTGAAAAGATTAAAGTAAAAATTAAGTTGAACTGCTAGGTTTAGAAAATTACCATGTTCTGTTCATTCATCAAATAGCGTAAAAGAAATGTCCTTGAATTGAAGTATGCTCTTTCAAGATCAAAACAAGTGTTTTTTATCTTATCTTTTAAAATGAAATCTTCATAATTCAAGTGAGTTGAGATAAATATATCTTGTGCCACTCTGTTGCTAAAAACGTATATTTAAGTGGAGATAATTCTAATGTCAGTTCAATGGGTTGCCTACCTCTCTTCAGCTTTCAGTTTCAAGCCAGCTCCCATCAGTATTACAAGAATACATCCATGCGAAGGAAGTGTGAGTTGTGACATCCAGTGCTTACAAGCTGCAAAGTCAAATGCTGGAATGGAATTCAAGAGCCTCTTAAGGTTTTCAATTTGCTTCCATAGGAAATGAGGGCTGTCACAGCCTTTGGGTTTAAACACAGCACGTGTGGGAGTTGTTGGAGACAGCTGGTACAAAACACTAGAGAAAGCTACAGATGAAATTTTCACGTTAGGTCTCTCTCTGAAACTGCTGTTCAGAAACAGAACCTGTTTCCAAGGCTCACACACCTGAACTGCGCAGGTAGGTACAGAAAACTGTATCACTCTTATCTTTAAAATAGACACGGGATGTGCTTTTATATTCACTCCATCCAGAGAGTGTTCTGGATTTCTGCAGAACACTTCAAAGTATCTCTGTAAGACATAGCCAGATTCATATTGTACCCTAGTTTCCTGTTCTTGGGGTAGCTTTCATTTTAGATGAGAAAGATGAAGCGAATAAATCTTCAGAGAAAGAGATGCATTTCCGGCTGTCCACAGTGTAACTGGCAAAGTATAATAGCCACTGAAGAGTCTAGAATCAAGAATATGGTAATGATTGCATATTGCATATACAACAGCTGTAAATTAAGTAAGTAGATAAATGAAGCCTGAAATAAACAACTCTATAGGGAGCACAATTAATATAAAAGATGATAGATGTATAGAAGAGCTGTTCACGGCACAAGCACAAGAGAAGCTTCTGCAGGGAAAATGTGTTTTATAGTTCTCTCCTAAGGTGTGCAAAAAGGTTTGGGTGTAGCTACCTCTCCAGGTTCAAAGGAATGCTTTGAAGTGCTGCTTGTAAAGTTGAAATGATATTGAATAGCTATCTATCAAAGAGTGCTGAGCTTCATCAAATATTGTATATGGCAGTAAACTGGATAGAAAATGAAAGGAAGAGTCGGTACATTAACAGTTTGCGCTAGCAAATGCTGGTTGGTCATTTAAAATGATTAATCAAAACAATAACATAGGAAAGCAATCAAAACTCAAGAAAGCCAAGAGAAGAAAGACAAGTTTTTCAGTGTCACAGTATTAAAAAGGACATTGGAGTAAAGGATCTTGTCGGATCTGGGAATCAATGGCATAGAGGCAGAAGTGGGTGCACGCTGAGCTCCAAAGACTGTATTCAGCAGATACTTGTTTTCATGTAAACAGCTCAGAAAAATGATATGGTAAGTGCCTTTCGTAGGGAAGTGTATTTTCATAACTGCACCAACAGAGTGCACTAACCAGAGCTTTTGTGACATCCTTCAATTTGTTTTCATACTTCCTTCATAATGTCCATTTCTTTGTTGGCTCCATTTCTTCTTCTTCATATGTTTTCAATTAGTCTTTCCTTCCATTTTTGTTCTGTTATAGAATAGAGTTGTCAACTCTATGTCATGCGTCTTCCAAGGAACTCTCTATGTTCCAGCTGGATTATAACATGACCAGTGAATATTTTTTGCAACACATATTATTACCCCCCTTCCTTTTTATCCAGTTTATAGCCATTTTGCTTTCAGCAAAAAGGGTCAGAATTTGAGAAATAGTGCAGCATAAACTTTTATCACTGAATACTGATATTTTAGCAGTTGTTTCTGCACAGTCAGTTTGTATTAAAGATTGAAACTGCAGCTTCACTGGACTTGGCATATTTAGGAGGAGGGTAATATTCTCTGAATTGAGACTTCTTTTTTGTGTACTGAAAGCAGAAACTCATTTAGAGGCACATGTTGATAATCTTGAGAAATCCTGTATACCATTTGTTAATGCTGCCAATAGTGCCGGAGGGTTATTGCAGGGAGGTCTCCACTTTACAGACATTGAGCAGGTTCTCAATCGGTGTTTTGTTCAAAGTGATAAAATAAGCACGATCAAGAAGGGTGTTTGTTTCATAACTTGAAAATAATTTTTCCCGGTTCCTGAACCAATCCTGTATTTTGCACAAACATCTACAGAGAAAAGAGGGACAAAATCCATATGATTTGTAAATTCTTTAGATGATATCATTAGAATAGCTGTTTATTTTACATGGCTGCTTCAAATAAATTGTTACATCTCTCAATATATTTCTTTTAAACGCTGTTATTAACAATGTACATTAATTCAGGGAAAAACTCATTCTACCATAGAAGGCTAAGACGTAGTATTGGAAATGTCTGTGTTAATATAATATATTGCTTAATTAATTCATGCTTTTCATGTTTGGGATTAAATTGAATTAAATGTTCTGTGGAACAGCTAAGGATATATGCAAAATCAAAACCATGTATTGACTTAATGGGGCACACAGACTGCTTGTCCATAATTTAACATTACATTCTGTGAGAAGCTACAATGTTTTTCAAAACCTTTTAAGTTTACATTTTTATTCATGTATCAAGTCTATAGATTAAATTGCAGAGATTGAAAAATTTACCATGAAGGGACAACTGATCTCAGCACTTTATGGTTTCCTTTAAACAGAAACAGAGAAAAGCTTTGATCAATCACTAGGGAACTCTATGAGATCAGAGCAGGTCGATACCCTAACTTGCTCAGTAGTTCATACACAACACGCAGGCTGTGTTATTTTACCTATTGGGAAGATTGTCTCTAAACCTTTGGAAACAACTAAACAATGTGAAGTGGCACCACTCGTTATATAACTTGAAAAAAAGCACTTTGCAAGTGTTTTCCTGTTTTCAGTAGGTTTAGTTGTATAACCAGAGATTAACAAGACATTAGTTGCACTCTGTTCTCTCAGGTGCATTCAAAGCGGAGTTCTTGTGATTTATTTTTGCATGTAACCATAACTCTCTTTTTCCAGGTTCTTGCTTTCTGTTGTAAATCTTTTTACACACTATTCAAGAAGGTAAGACTGAAAGACCTTGATGGCAAGACAACAAAAGGGCCCACATCACCATTCCGAAGACACAAGCTACTGGTCTCATGGAAAACTCCTCTAAGTTCCTATGGAGAAAGGTGATGTGTAGGTCAGCTTTTACTGCCTTTTTAACCTAGGCCTCTAGGAAAAGTCCACCCCCTGGAGCACTTGAGAGTGTGGGAAAAAAGTGAAAGAAAATCTATAGAAAATGTATTCCTTGACATCCCTGTTTATGCTGAGATGATTTAAACTAGTAGAAGGACTTGTTCTACAAGGTCCTCTCCTAGGGTTCACATTTTTCCAAAATCTGAATTTACCATGTCACCTATATACAGTAATTCTTTTAATGTATTTAAACAGGTTCATCCACAGAATATGCATAATCTTCAAAAAGATAGATGAAAATTCAACTTGACATACTTCTTCCCCTTGTCTGAAATATGAGGCATCATCTCTATATTTTTCTGCACTGTACAATATTCTGGCAACTTCCCAATGTTCTAAAATAATAAAGATAATCTGTCTGGATTTTTCTTAGTTAAGATCACAGTTCTGAGATTGCTTTTACTCTATTTTTGGAAGTTGAGCAGGATAGCAGCCTGTTATAATTTATTCAAAGAAGGAGAAAGGTCAATCAAATAGTTTTTACATTACATTTTTTCTGGGTCTCCGAGAACAGAAATATAACCAATAGCAGTATAACCAATTCCACAGATTTTTCTTCTCACTCAGCTCTAAGTAGTGTGTACCAAAATAAGTAAATCATTATCTCCCTAGAAAACAAATAGGAAAGGCTCAGAACCAATGGATTCAGAGTATCTCTGAATGCAGTCTTTCCAAGGGGTGAAACAAGTAAGAGTCTGCACAGCCACTGCTTATATTCTACCTGTTTTCTAAGGAGTATGATTTTAAACCCACTAAGATGATTTTTTTTTTCATTGAGCTTTTAATCTCTGTGGACTGTGTTAGCCTTTTGCTATGCTGTGTGTTAGATTCAGAGGTGACCCAGTGCTCAAATTCATTGTTATGAACAAAACCTTAGAACTACTCAGCAAAACATACTGGGAGAAAATACATAAAGGTTTAGAATGCTGTAAAAGAACTGTACCCTACAAAATAAAATTAAGAGATCGTTTTATTAGCTATGATCCACATCTCAGAAATGTTTGTATGATCACAGTATTTTTCAAAATCTATGATTTATTGATAGTCAAATGATTAATTTAAAAAAGATCTATTGAAGAATGAGAGACATTCTTTTAAAAGCAAAAGTAACTAGCACGTTTTTATTTCTCAGCCGACATTTGGAACCTTGCAAGCACTTGTTCTAGGATTAAAATATCAGCATCATTAAAAAAGAACTATGTGGCATTTCTATTAAATTCATTAATTCCCCCTTTTTTCAATAGTAACTTTCCATTTTTTCACAGCTCATAGATATGAAAGTTAGCTTTATTTTTGTAATATTTTACTTCAGGGGCAAAATGTAGCTAATAATCTTATACACCATCTTTTAAGACTCTCTAAGTCAAAATGTTTATTGAAAATTCAAAGTATCCATTTTTACCTGGAAGGTTTTCTCTGCAAATAGAGTGAAGTACAACCTGAATTGACAAATGTTTGCTTGGAGATAGAACTGAAAATGCCTAGTGGGTGTTGTCTACTCTGACAGATACTGGTTTTGCAAAGCAATACATCTTAAACCGTGCATACTAATAGGAGATATTCTTGGAGCCAAGTTTGCAGTTGCCTTTGCATTTTGTAATAAAAAGGCCTAACTCAATTATCACTGTTAAGGGCAAGCTGTGAATAGCATGGTGTAGCAAATCACCAGGAATTTCTAGCAAGCAGTGCGTTTGCTAGTAAAGCATTTTCTGCCTGCATATATTTTTCTTTTACAGCAAAAATACTAAAAAAGGCATTTTAGTGAACTTGTCACGTGATAAAACTCAAGATTTTCTCTGCAGGAGTTAGGTTCCCACTTTCTAATGAAATCTGATAGGTTTTTGATGTCTCATTTCTTTAGAAAATCACAGTTTTCTAGCATCATGTTTATACTGGAGAAATTCTGTTGTCAGTAAAGTACATCCATAAAACTGATTGAAATTGCCTTTTGCCAAAAATAACCATTGCAAGTTAGTCTCAGAATTTGTGAAGGAAACCACTAATTACTGTCCCAGTCAATCCCAATAGCCCAAATTAGTCTGGCTATATCCCTGTATGCAAGTGTTGTAACATAGCAGAAGTGGATCTGCAGGGCAAAGCAGCTGGTGCAGAGGACCTGGCATCTGGAGTGTGCAGAGACAAAGGTTTTGCTGCTGCCTTACTTGGTCCTGTGAGATGGGCTTCATTAACAGCCCAAGAGCCCTAGCTGATGTGATCCAGAACCACTCTCAAATGTGGCAGAGAGAGCAGCAAGTGGGACTGCCTGGGAGATTCAGTTCAAAAGTACTTTCCTTATTTGAACTGAAAAGGCAGTGTAGATTTATCCTATAAATCATTGTGGAATATCCCCTGTGATAAGACAGCGTCTTTGAAATGCTTTTTCCTCTGATATGGTGCTCTCCATTCATAGCCATCAGTAGACCTCCTTCAGGTTCTTTGTGGAATACAGTATGAAAAAATGCAAGTAACAATACATTCTGAGTGCAATAACTCAGAAACATTCCTGATCTCTGCGAAATGATGTCATTCCCCCGGCTTGTCTCAGCACACTTAGGTAAAGCTACGCTGCATGACAGTGCTATTAGCCGAGCGTGGTTCCCACAAGTGAGTTGATTAAAAGATTCCTGTTTGCTGGAATTATTAATGCCTTGAAATTTTTCTCCATATCCTTGGTTATGCCAGTAGTATTTCATCTATGCTATGTGCTGGTTGGATACTGCCAAGGACTTGAGTAGAAATCTTATTTCTGTGGTGTAGTAGCAAGATGTTTGGAGTACTTTAACTTGCTTTAGATGAAAGAGGCGATTTATACCTTGAGCATCATCAAAGATGATTTCAGCACATTTTCTTTCTTGACACTAGCAGCTTAACTATTTCTGTTTTTCAAATGAAAGTAAGCACTGAATTAATGAAGTGCTGGAATTTGTAACCTACAGACTGCCTTTGCCTGACTTCCTTTTAACCAACAGACGTGTCAAATCAGGCCAGCTGAATCGATTCACAATTTATAAGTGTTCTTACCCTAGCAATGTAAATGCAAAATGTGTGGTACAAATCTCTTATTTATTTCACTAAGCTCACATTCTTTTTAACTAAGGTGAAAAACCTGCATATTTTGTAACTTGAGGTTTCCTTGATTCAGAAAAAGTTATTTGGTGGGCACAGTGGTTTTTTTTAACTTAAGTAGCAAAGGCCTAAAGGTCTAGTAGTCTTGCACTGGAATAGAAAGTGGTCTTTCTGCTTTTAGCATCAAAAAAAATTCTCTTTCCTAAAGATGGAAGATAAAGATATTGATCAAATACTGCTGGAAATTTGCATATAATGAACATTATGCAAATTATGAAATGTAATTTTACAAATAAATTGAGATATAATTAACTCTCTTCCATAGATACCAGTGTATCAATACATAATCATGGAATTCTGAACTACTTGTTTTTCCAGTGTATAAGACTGCCTCAAAAAACTTTCCAATAGAGATTTTTTTCTCTTTATATTTGTGGAAGTCTGAAATTTAAATACTGTGGATACGAAGTCTCTACAGAATAATGTAACTTTACTGGGTATAGGGTCATCTGAGTGACTTCAGCAAATGATTTATTTTAATTTAGAAAGCAAATTTTCTTTTATATGAAATTCCTTTTTAAACTGAAGTCCTGTGTCAGTAGAAGACATGAACTATTTTACCATACCAGCTTCCCTGAATTTCTGCTTATTAAGGGAAGAATTTAACCTCTTACAAGATAAGTATATAACATATATGGGACGAAAAACATTAAATTAGATGTAGGTAGAAACAGAAAGACTGATTCAGAAAAGTGTTTTGTGATAGAAGAAATTTCAACTCTGAAATAAAATGTTGATGGCATTGTTGCAAATGCAGTATTGTGAAAATGAAAAAATAATTAAACTCCCAAACAAACAAAATACTGACATATATTGTGTTGAAATGCCTCAAATGTCAGCATCCCATCTTGGGCAATTCTTGCAAAATATAGGAAAAAGTATTTGAAAGCATTTGATTTTTTTTTTCTTTCCATGAACTGGAAAGAGTTGAAAGAGCAAATTAATCTCTTTTTTTTTTTTTATTATAGCAATAGCAATATTATTTAATGAGACAGCTTTTAAAGAAAGAATTACAATACAGGAGAAGGAAGAGTTATAGTTAAGAGAAGTTTAATGTCATCATAGATGTGCTGAACTATTGACCATCTGCTCTAATATGTAGGGGTTTTTTTCCAAAGACAGCTGTTATAAATAATTTATTACCTGTTTGAAGAAGTTAATGAACAGTATGAAAAGGGGACACTTTTGTTGTTTCCTTTTTTTTTCTTCTGTAATGATGTTTACTGTCTGACACAATGATTATTCAATTTTCAGAGATGTTCACCACCTTCTGCTGCTGATTAAATTCCTGTTTGGTTTCTCTGCCAAATCTGCTGGATTAAATTAACAAACTCTGTCTGCTTTAGTGGGGATGACCTGTACTGACCTTCAGCTTGTACAAAATAATAATCTTTTCAGTGATTTATTGATTCAGTGCTCTTTATCTTCTTTTAAAGTAATGTGCAATGGAAATGTTTGCCTTTACCTTGCCTGAATTTGCAGACATGCTCTGCTTATTTCATTATGCTAGAGACACTGGCTCTTTATAGCTTTGCACCCTTTCCTGTTATTAATACTTTGTTTTCTTGAGAATATTCACTGGAGCTTGATTACTCTAAGGACAAAACTTCATAGTATCCTTCAATCTATAATAGGTCCCAGTCTTGAAGATCATTCACATCAAAGGACCAATTTAAGAAGATTAAAACCTTTTTTTTCCTAAAGTAAATTCAATTTTTATTTAATTATTTCCTTAATACATTTGTTTTGTTGCTGCCAATCAGGTAGTGAGGAAGCTGTAGAGAAATAATGTTAGGAGAAAATGTGAAAAGGATATAAATTATAGCAAGTGTAAGAATCTTGCATATTTAATTCTACTTCCACTGCCAACTCTACTTCAACTGTTAGTTGATTTAATAACCACTGTGTGGAGAAACTACTTCTGAAATCCAGAAAAATATAAGTACAAACTCTCTTTTCCTTTATACGGGATAGATTTAGACTGGGTGGTTTTATGGTCCTTGCATCATATGTATGGACTTTGAATGGTGCCTCGGCTCATGAAATCTGGTGGCCATCACTAAGGCATACTACTTGTGATCTGCTGTGGAAAATAGTGCTCTAAGAGCACAGATGACTTCAGCTAATATCTGTGGAATAAAGAAAGAGAAAGGTTGTTGAAAACAAGGACTGTGTTCAAGTTGAGATAAAAACAGTGCTAGACATTTAGCTACAGTCTTGACAGCTTTCCCCTCAGAGATTATTGTTTAATACTCATTGCCTATTAATAAAGGCAGCGTATTTCTAGAAATGAGTAGTTGTTATGGGCAGGTGTGAAAAACTGCCAATTAGGAAAGGGATCTACATTCCTCTTCTGAGATGTTAAGATATTTTTCCAGCTGCTACAATACCAGTTTCAGAATTTACATTGAAACTGATTAGCTCAGTGGTATAGCTCATACGTTTTCAGTTGCCTCAATACAGATTATTTTGTCATTCACAAAATAGAATTCATGTCCCTATTTTACAGCCTTTGGGGCAGTGTGGTTATGGATGGTTTGACAGCCAAAGATACGGAATCTTAGTAAGAATTGTTCTGTGTCATTCGGGTTAATTTGTGAGCTCTTGAGATCAGGACTGAAGAACTAGAGGCATAGACATGCTCATGGGGTAGACAAATCCCCAGACCTGGGTTCATATTTTCCATGATGCAGAAGATGTCAAGGAAAAATTATCAAGAAAAATGGATTATCATTGTTGCGATCATATTACATTGCAGAGCTAAATGTTGTGTGGGCTCTCTCATATTATGGGCATGTGGGAAATCTTATGTAATGATGGTACTGTTAAAAGAGCATATTTCCCCTACATAAAGGGCTAAATAAATGATGACGTCTGAAAACTTCTTTGCTAGCAAGTGTTCTTATGGTTTTGATATCATAGTTCATCCTTTTGGCTATACTTGAGTTTAGTCTAAGCATTCCAGTTATGCTTTTGCAAGATGTGTCATTTCATCCTGTGACAATGCCTGTTTTGTTGACTTCAAGTAGACCTACTTTGTTGTGGCTTGTGTTTTGTGGTCTCCAGTACCAGACCAAATATTTATGCAGTGGCGATAAGGCTTCTCTGGGCAATCCTGCATAGAATTATGAAAATTGGATGTTTTGCTATTTGACTATACTTATTTTGGTAATATGTTTCTGAATTTATTTTATGACATTCTTAACAACAACACAGTTGTGATACGAGCTCAGACTTTAACTAAGTAAAATGGCAGAAAACCTGCTCTTAAAGAGAAAGTGGCATTTTCAAACAATGCATGAGAAGACATATATGTAAAAACAGCCTGCTATGAAACTATTTAGTTATAAACAGTGAACTGGGAAGTGTGCATCTGGGACATGGTGCAGCCTTGTGCATGTGGAAGGCAGACAACGTTAGCTTACTCCAGTCCTTTGAGGCACTGCTGGTAGATATTCAGAAAGTCATTCTCATGATGTATGCACTGAATCTGACCTATGACACTCTGGAATTCACAGAATCACAGAATTACTGCTTTGAAGCCAAGAATCCAGGCCTTTCAGATACCTCGGGTGGGTCATAAATTGGCAAATGGAAATTTTGTTTAAGGAGTCAAAAGGGCTACAGATCCAGGACAACTGACACTCTGCAGAAGCACTAAGCACTGCTTAATTATTTTTCTATTTATTTTTCATCTTTCTCTTCTGTTAGGTTTGCTAAGGTGAAGATATTTTTATTTTATAACGTTGGTTGTCACTTCTCTTTAAAAAATACAGTTAATAGCGAAGTTTTTGTTTGTAGATCTCAAATGCTTTCAGGTGAATGTTGTTTTCCCCATTATACAGGTGGGAAAATCTTAAAAAAAATTCCCATTTTGCATAGCTTTGGAATGGATATTTTTCCTTTGTTGTCAGAGGGAAATTTTTAAAAATCTGCTTTGTTGACACCACTGCAGTATTAAACCATTTCTAAGCTATTTCAGTAAATCGGTTCTTTGGTTTAGCCCAGTTGCAGAGCTTCAGCAAATCCTTTTTGTGTGCAATGTAACGGAAAAATGGTTGCAATACATTTCAAGCAAGAGACAAGATGAGCACTTACAGGCATTTTCTTAAGTGACCAATTGATTTGTTGATGACACTGACGAAGGGTAGTGTCCCTTAGTAAAGAGAGATGAGGTAACCACATAATACTCTGATGCTGGTGTTTTTGTGTTATTGTTGTCTGTGCACACCGATAAAAACCAGAATGGCCACCTAAACCATACTTTAGTGCCTGTATTGATTGCTGGTTTTCAAACCAGGCCTGTTACGAACTTGACAATTTATCACTTCAGAGGGAATGAACATCCCCAGACTTCGACCTACAACTGCTCTATAATAAGGGTCTTTTCAGATAAAAAATCAACATGTAAGATAAAAGCAAAAATAAGAGCTATGTTTTTCTAGTCTTATGTGCGTGAGAGAATCAGGACAGTGTATACAGGTCATGGTATTTGCTGCATATGTATCGTCTATTGTGAAACTGCTCTTGAACAAGTTCCCCTGCAAAGCCATTTGGTTGTCTTACTCTGCTACACCCAGGATAATAGCTGTCAGTGCGCTCTCTAGGACACATTCCTGTGTATTAGAGCAGTAATAAAAGTCACTATTGTGCTCAAATAAAAATTCAGTGAGGCCCAAAGGCTGTAGCTTTGATCTGAGCTTCAAATTCCATTTAAAAGTTGTTGTGTTTTCCTTCATTCTGTAGCATTCCACACTCTGCTTTTCCTGTTTTCTCTAACTTTTCTACAAAATTATTAGGTTTGTTGTGAGAGTGCGTAAAGTTTATGACCATGTGCTACTGATGATAACTTTTACTTTGAAGAGGGTCTCACTTTCCTGCTGCATTTGGCAGCTGAAACAGGCTAGTATTATTTGCTTTACACAAGAAAACAAAAGGGATAGAGATTTTCTAAATTGATTGTCTGAGACTTGGTGCCTTAAATACATATTGAGTTTTCTAGTCAAATGCCCTGTTTCCAACAGCTATACTCTATTAGATATATTTGAGATTTGGAGAAAAAGTCTGAGTAAACAGTGCTTTTGAAAACAGGTCCTGTTTGACTTCTAAATTCATTCTTGATATCTTACTAAATGGTTTGATTTTTGGGTGCCTTGCTCTTGTAAACATTTCTGCTAACTTCAGTGGGAACAGCTAGCTGGTTTGGCATTGTCACTAAACTCCATTCTTTGCATGATTAGGCATTTCCCTGTATGTCTTCACTGTAAGTATTTCTATATTTTGATCTCAATTATCCAGTTGCTGGTTTACTATCATTTTCAGTCTCTACAGACAAGAGACATTAGATAATTATTTTGAATTATGTACCATCAGCCTATCCAACTGGCCAAGCAACGATGTTATTCCATATGAAAGCTTCTAAAATTACTTTGGAGATTCTTTAAAATGCAAAAATGCTTTCAAATTGTAAAATAGGTCTATGAAGGTATCTGGTCCTTGGTGCATTAGCCAGTCAAAAATCTAACTTACCATATTTACATATCTCTGATCTCCTGTATAGAGTATGGGGAAAACAACTTCCTCCACAGAGAGTGTTAGGTCTTGGGTGAAGTGTTTTGAGGTGTCTTAGTGAGGTGGGATGGAGCAATGCATCTATATGCAGACTGTGTAACTCTGGTGACCTTGGTCTGGAAGGAATACTGCTGCATTAGATACAAAGAAATAAGTAACAGGAAAAGGTTGTTAATAATTATCTTGAGAATGTTCTTCTGTATTAATTTTTTGTTACTGTCAGAAATCAATTCTTATTTTAAAATATCATTTCTGTCTCTAGAAAAAATAAAAATCATGACACAATGATGAAATAGACATCCTTTCACCTGAGAGAAAATCACATTTTCAGTGGGAAGGGGCTGTTCCACATTATGTTAGTGAGTGATGAATTGTAGTTTCCTGTACGAAAGATTCATTGACTTCAACACTGTGTCTCCCTATCAGCAGGCAGAAGATAGGCTATCTCTGTCAGAAGTGTGTGATATAAGTGACAGGATGCCAAATACATGGTCTTGGGAACAATTTGCCTTCTCCTGCCATGAATCATGGATGCCTGAACAGCACTTTTTCTACAAACTGTGACTGTAAGGACATTCACGCTGCATAGAGGTAGGCATACAAAACAGATAACTAAACAAGGAGCCAGAACTTCTCAGGTGTGATCTTTAAATGAATGCCAAGGTTCTCATATCATTGCTTGATGCTGGGAGAAGCTGCCTCTTGAGACTCACTCTGAGTCAATAGGACTTCAGGCTTGCTCTCCCTACAAAAGAATGGCAATCAAACCAGAAATCAGTCAAAATATGCTTAACCAGGTCACGGAGAAAGTCAGTAAGGATAAAGTTGACTTTTTCAGTTGAGAGTAGGTGGGAAAAGACTCTTCTATAATGTATGTTTCACTGTTAAGGTACAGAAAGGGTTGATGTGGAATTGCAATGTATAAAGATGCAACAGCATCTTTAAAAGCATTAACGAATCTGATGGTTTCATCTGAAGTACTTGTTGCCTTTAGTTTGGTGTCAAACAATGGCACTACTTCCATATGTGTACTGTTTTAAACTTCACTTTCCCTCTTCCTCTGTACAAAGTTTTCACTTTTAACCAGACCATAGGTTTGGAGAACCTGTTGAATCCTGAAATTCAGCTTTGTTTGAAATGTAACTTCATTAACTGAACTGCAAAAAAACCTCACTTTTTTTTGCAGCCGTATGATTAGTAACAAGAGGATGATAATCACATTAAAAAAATGGTCTGTATTTCATAGAAGGAAGTTAAATGTGTGTACTTTTATGATGATTTTTTTCCTACCAAACAACAATAAAACCTTGATGAACAGGCTAGTTAAGGATACTCATATGTATTTCTCAATTATAAGATAATGTTAATCTGATATTAGATCTTTGAGGACAGGAACGTGTAGTTACTGAAAAAGATACATGTTCAAAATATCTCGAGTAACTGTAGGTTAGAAAGACTGTTTAGAATAGCCCTGAAACTGCTGCAAATAACTCCAAGGAGCTGACTGAGGAGGTATGGGACAAAGCACATGATTATGGAAATAAAAATGGGTCTAAAAGGCCTATTTAGCTTTTTTTAATCCAAATAATGCTCTGAAAGCATCTTGACCATTAAATTACTAATAGTTTATAATTTTTCTTTGTTTCCTGAAGAAAAGAAAAGGCACATTTCAATGGTGCAGTGACTAGTGCAGATGGCAAGGTAACTGTTGGGATTATAACCAGCAGCTGCCCAAACAAATGCTTCCCTCAAATAAGATAGATATAATGCTGACCTGCACCTCTGAGAAGCTTAAAACTTGTTAGCCAAATGTCCTCTTTATTGAAATTTCACATACATATTTTACACTGTTAACACCTTTCTTCTTCTAAGCACCTAAACCCAATTTGATCTGCTATATGGTATAATTAATGATTTATCTGGAAGTCAAAGGAAAAATTAGCTTTTTATGTTTGTATCTTGATTAATATAAGACTTCATTTTGACAATGTAACATCACTAACACATTCTTTAGTGCAAAGGAAGAAACATATTCTTGAGTTCACACAGGAGTGATCAGAAATAACTGCATTTTTATAGTTTATCTTGCATGGAGGATCCTCTTAAGAGAAAATTGAAGATAAAATTTATCTTTGGAGGTGAAATGAAGGAGGATAAAGAGTTTTTCACTCTTATTTCTGTCACCAGGATTGACTGTTGCCTGTTTATCACTACGGTTCCTCTACCTTTGGGGCTCTCATGAAGAAGTTATACATGAGGCATGTAGCATGGCCACTAGCTGCTCAGGGATCCTTGAGGCAATGGGAAAACACAAAACAGAACTGTGGTATTTTCTAAATGCTTTCTACATCTTCTATCACAGTGAAGAATCTTCTCATGAGTGAATAATTACCGGGTATCTAATTGACATCCCTGGTTTGTAGACGTGTGCTATGTTGCAGGATGAACCTCTCTCTTAAACATTTCTTAGCTGTTTAGATCTTCCTACTTACAGAAAAATGTTAGGGACCAAATCTTCAGATAGAGTAAATCAAGGTCTTTCTACTATGTCAATAGAAACTGTTTTGATTTACAGCTACCAAACATCTCACCCGAGATATTGATTGAATTTCTTGTTTCCTAGTAGAAACAGGGCCTGAATAGCTTCTACATTCTATTTGCTTCCTCTACTCCTTCTCCTTCTGCATGTAAAAGACCATTTGATTATTTTAATAACAAATCCTGTTGCAGGTTTTTTACACTATGTAATAAAATCCCTTCAGAGTGTTTATGGAAGTAGGCTCATTTATTTATGCAAAATTGCTACCTTCACTTTTGTCTCATTTGTCATGGTGTTCAAATTAAATATTTTATTCATTGGTTGCAGTTGTGCCCACCATGCATATTATTTCATCATGATGGAATGAGATTGATGCTCTGTTTTGTAATCACCTATCTATACATGCCATCTCTGTCAATACTGGTTCATTTTTCTTTTTTCCTTGCCAAGAGGCTAGTGCAGCAAATCAAATAAACTCGTATAATACTGTTTTAAAATTAAGTTTATTACATGAGATTTGAAAAGTGCTAGCAAAATAATGGGAGACAGCTGGATCAAGTCCAGGCCATTCTTGGAAGGTTTCATGCTATAATCAGTTGGGTTTTTTGTCTGCGTTCCCTGTAGGATTTGATGGGTAAATATTATCAACATTAAAATATATTCAGCTTGAAGAAGAGTCTGCTAGTCTGCAAGTGTGCTTTGCAAATTGACATTGTAAAACCACTTCTCTTTCTATTTTAGTGCAGAGACCTCTGTTTTAATCTTTCTTTTTAGCCATTCAAAAACCGTTTCTTAATAGATCCTACTATACATATATATATAATATCTCGCTTTTAGAGTATAGGATCATACTGTATCACATTTTCTATCTTAGGGTACTAAAAGTATACTTTTTGATTTTTTTTTAATTCACTTTTTGGAGCAGTAGGTGTTTCCATTTTATACATCAGTTAGCACAGGACCTCATGATGGCTCATGAATTTTGATACAATGCAGTTGTGTCATATTGCTTTCATTGTGTTCAACGTATAAAGGCCTTCCTCTCTTCTAAGAAAATGTTAATATTAAAGGCTTTCCCAACAGAGTCACAAGTCTTCACTCCTGACTGTTCAACAGTATCTGAGGGACAGTGTAAGACAGTCTTATTTCTTGTTTGACTTCTATAAAGACCACGTGTGCGTGTGTGTGTGTGTGTGTGTGTGTGCACGCTGGTGTGTGTGTGTGAAGGGTTGAAAGAAATGCTGAAAGTTACAGACCACTATGTAACTTCAGGACTTACATACAGTATAGATCCATTATGAATTTCTTGAATGCTAAGTTAGCTTGTGAATATCCTGATTCAAAATATGACTATACTGGAGACTATTAATTTTAGGAGAGTTATTTGCAAAAATTCAGTTTGAAAAGTTCTTTTGGGATGTGTATTTGTGTGCTTAGAAGGGAACACATTGCAAAAATAACTGGCTGAATCTGGTCTTACTGCAAGCACTAACATGACTTGTTCCAACAGTTCCTAAGAAAAAGGTCAAACTAGAATTCAGCTATTAAGCAAAAGATTAAAGAGTTTTGTAAGGACATAAAATGTTCTGGTTTGTTTTTTCTTTTTTTTTTTTAAAGAAAGATATTAATTCTAGAATACCTTAAAAAAAAGGAAGCTACCAAGAGAACAATAAATAACCATGTGACTGATGTAGTTGTCATTCTTCTTCATATCATGACCATTTATAACCTGGTTTTGTCAACAGAACAGGAACTTTCCACCTCAATGTATGATGAGATAATGACATTTAGCTACTCAGCAAAGCAGAACACGTGTCATGATATTAAAAGACATGATTGAATCCCATTAAGGCAATGGTGGCTATATGTTCCGTTTGCTTGTTACATACTACCTGTAAAGCACATTTATCTCCTACTAAACTATGTGAGCAGTCACATTTGGATTTTTTTTAATTGAACTTTTAAGGTTTTTTCCAGCATTTGCTTCAGGCAAGGCCGAACCAAATTCCAATGAAATGAATAGAAATATTCCCACACATTCTATGGCTTTAAGTTCAGAAAATTTTAATCAACTGACAAAGCGTGCCAATATTTTTTTTAAGCATTTCTTTCCCTGCATTCCACTTGTTTTGTTTCAAAATGTAGCCATGATCTTTATATCCTGTCCCCTGGTCCTCAAATAAAGCATGATAAGCAAACTGCATCCTTTGTACATGTAGGAATAGATACATTTTTGGAAGAATTTGTAATGGAAAGTTAGAACTGCTTTCTCTAGGAAGACTTTCTGCCTAAGTGGTGGCTCTTTCTCAGAGGCAGTTTCCGTGCTTTCCCCCCACATCTGGCCTCTACCAGGAGATGCAGGTGCTTGGAGCGCAGTGGTGTGTGTGTGAAGCAAAAGGAGGTGGGCACGTCTCCCCGCAAGACGCTGCCCATGGTAAAACTTTCAAAATGCAGTGGCCTCATCTGCTGCTCACCGAGGGCCAACAAACACACAGCCCCCTCCCAACTAGCACCCGAGCACGGTTCAGCAAACCCCACCTCCTTGGCAGACAAAACACAACTCGGCCAAGGCAACGTCTGTCCCAGGTCAATGTCCACTGGCCCGGGGCCAAATCCAGCCGTGGATTTCAAAAAATCCATCAAAACACCTCCACCCCCCGTCCCAGGGTTTCTACAACGACCCATAAAAGCGGTGAAAACCATTGGCCATAAATCAGCAGTGCAGGTCACCAAACTGTCCGAAAGCCATTGCAGGATCCATCCATGCTGTTCATGAACTGCCAACACCACCTGCTCCAAGCTTAGCACCCACCTCAGATTGTCCACCTGCTCTTCCAGGGCCGCCACTTGGCCCCCCCAAGGTCTCCGGGTCAAGGGCTCTGAGTCTCGCCAGCAGAAGCCATCCCACCTGGCCCTCCAGTGCCCAAGCAGATTTACACGCTCAAGCCCACAGCAGTAAACTCAGAACTGCCTCGATCGTTTGTGGACCAGCCTCTGTCACGGACCTCACTTTGAGCCAGGTGTCCAAGGGAGTCATTGTCATGAAAAAAGCAGTCACAGGGGCCCAAGGGTCACCTTCTGGCCATCTGAAGACACGGGGGGGGTCACTGACACAGCCCCCCTGGTCCTTGATCTTCACCACAACCACCGCATGCTTATTCTGAGGATCTGCTGATTCTACGCCAAAAATGTATGGTAAACATAGGCAGGTATTCTTCCCAAGAATGCCAAAGCAGTGGAAGGATTAAAGAAAGGCTTATTTCAAATGCAAGGACCACTTTGTTTATGATGCAGCACATCAGACCTTCAGGGGCAAAAGGCAAAGCCCCTCTGCCTCCAAGGCTTTTTGTGTTGTCTCTCTCTCCTCCCCCACCCTCTCTGGCCCAAGGAGGCCTTGTACATGTCTGCAAACATGTTATCTCTCTCCATACCAGAGAGCAAGGCTGAGAAGTTCTGCTATGTAGCAGGGTGGTGGTGGGGGAAGCATTGAAATTGTCTCTGAGAAAGAGCCACCACCTAGGCAGAAAGCCTTCCTAGCAAAACCAGTTCTAACTTTGTGTTACAAATTCTTCTGGAGATGTATCTATTCCTACAGTACATGTACAAAATCATAAGAAAAAGATTTGGTTTTTTACCATTGAGCTGTTCCACCTCTCCAAATTGCATCTTCTGTTTAATAGGTCCTAGTATCCTGCTTCAAACTTGCGCTGGAACATGAGTGCTGTTGAATAGTTAATACATTTTCTGTTCTTGAAGAGACACAGAATTAGATTTCAGCTATTCTAAGTAGTTTTCTGGACCAAAAAATTTAACTTTTATTGAGTCCTTGATTTTCACTGCGTAAGAAATTATTTCTACTATTTTGTACAACAAAACTTACCTTCCATAATGTTCAACATCTGCCACCTTCATTCATATATGTACATAGAAACTCTATTTTGTAAGATATCGGAAGCCAGTGCTTCTTGCACTGATGAAGTAGTCACAGATGGGGCACAATCACCTCAAATGTAATTTCCCTCTTTTAAGGGACATTTTGGGTTAAATTCATTCTCAGGTACTGTGCTAATAAATAAAACCTATATTTGTGATAAATGATTAAGTCAAAATATTCTTTTTTTTTTCCCCTGAAATAATGTATAGTAACACAGATTACTATAATGAGGTAGAGACCCTAAAGTGTTAAAAGTCTGAAATGGATCCCTGTACAAATAATAGAAACGTTATGTGACGTACAATGAAGCAGAGGTTATTAACAATCTGAGCTGCCGCAAAACTCGTGCTCGTTTTTCTTTTCCAGACTTTTTATGTTTAAAGTGGATGGGTGGTGATGCTTGCATTTCCATGTTCAGTACAGTACAGTGTTCTATAAATTTATAAATTTAGGAACATGTTGTCTGATCACATGACATTGTAGCTGTAGATTGTGTTGTAAAAGAGGGGCACTGTCAGATATGTAAAACAGTTAGGTCACTGTAACTTAATGCATGGACAAGATCCCACAATAAGTTGAAACTGCAAGCTTGGTACTGTGTTTGGTTTTCAGGGATCCATGAACATTCTCTGTATGTTGGACATGTTCCAAGTACATACTTAGTGGTTTGAATAACTCATAAGTGCGTAAGTTCTATCATCACTTTTAGAGCACAAAGGAAGAAGGCAGATTGTAAAGAATGTAAAATTAACTTAAATAAAGGCCTCTTAGGCTCAAGTCTGAGCCTGGCTGTGTAAAAGCACATTTTCTTGAATATTACAGTAGAGCTGGACTTTTGAACAAGGCAATAATAAAAAGAAAGAATGTTACCAATGAAAATATAAATATATATTCAAGCTAAGTTATTTTTTAAGATTTTATTGCCTCTATCACTGAAAATATTGCTTTTGTATTATTTTTTTTAGGATGAGGTATATTTTGTTAAATAAATTCTTTAATTTACTTGCATAGAATTACCTCAATTATCTTTTAAGTAAGTGAAAAATGCTTTTAATTCTTCTTTATTATGTTTTCCCTGATTTACCACAAATAGAGAAAAATAGAAAGACAAGTATTGCACTGGCATCCAGGCTATGGCATCTGCTATTCCATGTGTTTTATGTCATTGACAAATGGTAAAGATTCTGTGTGCTAGTCTGAATAGAAGCTCTTCAAAGGAATAACCTGTCACAAGCTAGTCACTAGTGTTGACAATACTATTATTATCTGGAGACAATGTGAGATGGGTACAGTGGAAACTTCTTGGAGTGGAGAAAAATATCAGTGAAATTTTTTCATCCATAAATGTAATGTATTCTGCCCTGAGGTGTAAGGAGTGAATAAACTGGTAAATATAACAAGCGGGGACATATGTGAGCATTTCAATAGCAGTAAGTTCGGTGGTTTTTTCTTTTTTTTTTCCTCCATTGTTGACATAACAATATATATTCACTAAAGTAAGCTGGGTTATTTCTTAAGAAAGGGAATTGTCTGGGAAACGAAAGTCTTTCAGAGTCTCTAAATTGAAGCTATCAGGCTAATCTTTTGCTTTGTGTTTTAAAGGAGGATATAAAGGAACAAGAACCAACACTAGAAGAATCGTTTGGTTGTGTCACAGTTGCCTTTGGTTTATTTAACCTTTGGAAGACTGATGCATGTCTCCTCAAAGCTGGAGCACAAGGTTTTTCTAACATAGGCCAGTCTGCAGGTGAGCCATCCTGGCCAACACTGTGCTGTATTCCACTGCTGCTGCAGCCTGTGCAGCCTTGTATCAGAGAAAGGCCATGAAAGAAGGAGATTACAAGTTGAAAAGAGGGAGAAGCAATGAGAAAAACAAACAGAAGAAGAAAAAGTCTTGGTTCCTGTGAGTGCAGAATTGTATCACCAAGTCTTTAATGCAGCTCGTTGCAGGAATGTAATTTCCATTTGTGATAGTTTCAGGCTTTCACATATATATATTTGTCCTTTCACACACTTTTGGATAATAATGTTTTGCAAAGGCATTAGAACTCTGGTTAAAAGGATGTATTTTCTGTCCTCATTTTCTTTCCCTTCCTTCTGCCCTCTTTTTAAGTTACTAGACAGTGTAGTCAAAAACTCTGGTATCTTTTAGAAAATGATGCAGTAATCAGAAAGCTCTTGCAAACCATTCGAGTGAGTGACAAATACCTGTCATCAGAAAAAAGGTATCTAGCGTGTTGTGATCAGATGTAATTTTTCTATTGTTTATCTGCAATTTTTGTAAGGTTTCTACAAAAATGAAACCTTATATAACAGTCTGGATGGTATGCAGAAAAAATAGATATGTAATTCATGCCTTCAGTTGTAGCAACTCCTTTCTTTTTTTACAGTAACATCAGGATCTAGTGGAAAAATACAGGAAAGAGCTATATTAAGAAATAATTCAACAAAAAATTCTGAATAATGAAAGCATTTGGGAAAATCTGAAGAGTGTTTATAAATAGAAGAAGCAAAGATGTCAGAATATTAATTGCAAATGCTGCTTCCCAGCTCTATTTTAGAGAAAATGTAACAAAAAAAGTACCAAAAATCCTCCACTTTTAACCCCCAAATCTGGAAAGAAATGTTCAAGTGGTTGTTATTTGAAAGAAATGTGCAATGAAGATTGTCCCACATGAATGAAGAACTTTATAAAGGGAACAAGGCTGCTTGAATGGTAGGTTATCACTTTTATTTCAGGAGTTAGATAATCAATGCTTTCAATTTTAGATCTATGATAATTTATTTCCTAGCATTTTAAAGTAAGTCTCAGAAATATTAAATAACTGGCAGTACTTACCTTTGTCTATATTGTATACTGTGAACAGCTGCTGATGCTGAAAGAGATCACATTTATATGTCATGTGCTCTTCTGTTTGGCTGACTAGTTTCTGGATTCTCCCTCACTGGATATTTCCTGCAACAGGAAACCAGAGACACTGTGCATTCAGAGTGGTTCTGTGAATATGCTAAATCACTGTATTGACGTGCTCTTAGTTCTACTCACTAGACCTTGCTTTAGTCATTAAGAATGCCATCAGTTTGAGAAATGCCTGTAAGGTCTAACAAAACTCTTAGGACACCACACACTCTGGGGACTGTGTGATAGAGTACAGGGAAAATTCAGTCTGCTGGGAGCTCAGGAGTGACTCTCCCTGCTAGTCTTTACTCTTTATCATGTATATGAAAAGATCACAGTGAAAAAGATACCACAGCCTTACTCCTCTGCCTCCTAGGAAAGGTATGGGGCAATACAGACTTGATACAAAGTAAGTCAGGTCCCAGATTTGTCCTGAAAGTAATACTTCTAGAGGTGAGCACCAAACCTGACTTCGAGTCAGTCTCAAACCTGACTCTTAGAGAAGCTCCTGGAAAAGGGTAACAAGAGATTCCTCAAGGAAATACTTTATAAGTATCAAAAGCATTGGATTATGGTACAAAGCATAGCTGTCTGGTTGCTTTTTTTGTTGCATGAAATTTCTTTCTTGTACTTTTAGTGTGTGGTAAAGTCTGCACCTTCTGCATATTTAGGCATTGTTCTGTATCCCACAGGGGCTTAAAAGGGATTTTATGTGCCTTGCAGCTCTGGACGGTCAGTTCTGAGTGATTATAAAAGCAGAACTGTCTGTATATATGTAATTTTCAGACCAAACAGGGAGCTCCAACTGAGCTCAAGGGTATGTTGCTGCTGAACAAGGAACTTCTTTCTCATAAATTTTGGGCTTAAAGATTAGTTGCCTCTGTAAGTCTAGTGTTAGTTCCATAATTCAAGTTTTAGCAGGCTTTTGGTTGATCCAAGGAGCAATCATTGCTTGAAGGCACCAGGACATCTTTGAAATATTGCTATCACCGCTTATGCAAAGCAAGTGAAAGAAAACTTCTCTGAACAAAAGTATTACATGCCCAAAGGAAGCAGGCAGTCCATTATAGGGTTTCAGCTATTCTTAAAATGAAAAATGTTTGTTCCAATATCAAGCCCTGATCTCCTATGTTGTAATTCAAGCTTTTTTTTGTCTGAATTTTATTATATATTCATACAGATGCCAATATATGAAAAAAGAATATTTTTTTATATACTAGAAACTGTTATTCTCCCAGTTCTTTGTTAGACAAAACTATTCAGGTTTTCCTTAATCTTCCATCATAGATCATGTTTTCTACACATTTTTTCAACTCACCTGAACATCTAGAAGTTAGTTCTCTCATTTGTATATTCGAACATTATAATTTATTCTAGATATTAGAAAAGCCTTACTAAATTCCAAATATATCACAGTTGTAACTTTTCCCTTATACAGTTAGGCCAGTAATCAAAGAAGGAAAGAAACTACATTGACTTGACATGACTTGTTCCTGATAAGTCCATGTTTTCTGTTTTTTTATCACAATCTTACTCTCTTGTGCCTTATAAATGAATTTTTAGTAAATTGTCCCAGAATTTTTCAAGAAAGAACAGCCCAAGGACTAGTTTGTACCCTCCTGAGTAGAGATATTTTCCCATTTTTGAAGTGTGACATTGTGATTTCTCTCTTTTTATCTTTAGGGAATCTACTATGCTTCATCAACTCTCCAAGGTAAGTGCTATGATTCAGAGATTACTGGGGGTCGCTTTGTTAAGGATACTTAATTGAAATTCATTGAACTAAGCTAAGTCGAAAATTTCTATCATTTTCACTGTCCTCTCTCATAGTCAAGAAGACATGCCTACCTCCTTTAGAAATGTAATTTAATTAAGTATCAGATAATAGTAAAGATTTATTTGAAAATTGATAGAAGGCATTGGATGCAATAGCCTTCCTTGAGTCATTCATTATTTCATCTTCTTCTTAATACTTCCTGTTACTTTTTTAATGTGTCATGTATTTATAGAATCTTTTCTTGTTTCTTATGCCTCTTGTTAATTACAACTCAGCCTTCCTGAGTTTAACCAATGTATCTGAGTAATTTGTTTATATTCTTAAGATATAAACCCTTGATTTCATTCTGTGTGCAGTTCCTTTTCCATTTTCAGATCATTAAACTGCTACTATACACAGTCAAAATGTCTTCTACTGGACATTTTATCTTTGAGGTAGCTTCAACTGCGTAGTTGGCATAATGTTTCCAGTAACCACCAAGTCTCTCACACTTGAAAAAAATTCCAAATTATCTGTGCAAAAGACCCTATAATTAAATTCTTTCCACTGATGTCTGCTTTCTCAAAGTGCTGTCATTATTTTGTAGCCCTCTTTTTTTCCTCTTTCCAAGAATGTCTCTTCAACCTGAATTATCTTCTGCCTTAGTCAAAATCAATCATCCTCCTTTCAAAAAAAATATTGTCTCCAGTACATGTAGCAAATATTTTGGGACCCACAGCGTAATTGTTCCAAAATGCAGGAAGAAAAGTCGTGACTTCAGTCACCAACAGGCTACCTCCCTTGGGTTGTCTCTAAACAACTATATCCAACAGCCTCTTATTGATAGAACAGTGGTGATATTGCCTTAAAAGTCTCTTTTTTCTATCTCAGCCAGAACCATTAAAACTGTCATTCATTGGTTGTGTTATTCCTGAAGTTCAGAAAGTGCTCTGGATAAATAACCCCTCTACCACTGCATCTCAGGTACTTCTTACCCCTCCCAAGGTGCTTCCTTGTATACTCACTATATTCCACTAGGAGCTTGTGATGCCAATTATACCAGTTAGTTAAGCCTTTGAGTTATTCCTGTTTGTTCCTCATGTCCTAACCATGTATCTAGAAGGTATTTCAGATATTCAGTTGCTTGTGATGTTACTCTTCTGCTTGCCTCATAGTTTCTCATTTCTTCATCTCACTTTACAGATTACAGCTGACTTCCTCTAAGAACGAAAAATGGCTAAAGAGAGCTCTTCTCTTTCATTTCTAAGATTTCGGAAGCCAAGGATGTATATTTACTGAGATGCTGTCTTATTTGCACTGTAGACTGCATATCCGTTTCCTCTCCTGTCCTTAGTGTCACAAACAGACTAGCTACACTTTGCAGATTATCTGTTATTGCTCCAGGCCCCTGTATTAGTGGTAGAAAAGTAGGTACTGGGCCAATGGACTAAAGTCTATTTGCCAGCTTGCAGTCTGATGAAACACAAAAGCATCTAACTGTTATGTTTCATATTCTTTCTTTGGAGTAAAGCAAGGAGAGTTACTCTAACCCTAGTACCAGAGCTGGAGTGACCACATCTAAAAGAAAAAATGACAACCTGCTCTAAGCCATGCTTTTCTTTTTTATTTAAAGCCAAAGGAGAAAAATCAGTTTTCTCCACATGCCTGCTTTTGAGAAAGCTTTAGGGTGGACCTTTTTCTGATATGAAGGGAAAGGATAACATCAAGAGAAGTATTTGCAGTGATCTTGGTGAAGATCACATTTTTACCTTTAAAAGAAGAGATAGGCTGTGTGGGTAAGCCACAGAAGTGTCACTTTGCTGTTAAAATGAAGCTTGTACAGTGATTGTATAGAAAAATTGTATCTTTAGGTATTTCAGCAACCTGAGCTACAGCATCTCTCGGGAAGCATGATACTGAAATATAGAGCCCTTCATTCCAAGGTCAGTGACTCTGATCTGCCCCTAGGTGAAAGAGCAAAAAAAGATACATACTCCTACCTGGTGACTTTTTGATGATATATGTGAAAGAAGCCCATGGATTGCAATCAGAGAAGTGCCCACACTGCAAAACTAATGTCAGAGTCACTGATGCTTCAGCAAAATGGCCAAGGACAAAGTGGTCATGCAGATTCTACTTACTGCAAATTCCTTCTGACGGCTTCTGAAAGTCTGTCATGATGGACATATATGTATGTGCCCCGTCGCTGTACTGAGTGTTTCTGGGGAGCAGTGGCAGGTAGTGAAGGACTTCAACCTATAACTTCTCTAAAATAAAAAAATCCATATCAGGCAGCCATGTGTGCTTGAGGTCTCACCCAGGAATACTAATTTTTATCATAGATATCTGAAGCCGACCCACTCATTCTGAAGTGGAAGGTAAAAGTGTTTGACAGGCTAAAGGCAGTTTTGAAATTTGTTTTTGCAGAAACCTTGTCCTGACGGGCTTGTTTCCTTGTAATGCCATCCAATGAGTTAAGAAGAAAAGTGGGATCCAGTGCAGTCTGTCTGAGGACTCAGCCTCAGAACTACGTATAGAGCAGAACTGAAGGGGTGTTCTAGCTTTGAGGGAGGAATCAAGGTAATAGGGTATCTATGGCTCACCCACTGAATTCGGGGAACCTCTCAAATGGACTGCTGTACTGTGCTTTGGTTTGCACTGTGGAGCAGGCTCAGAGCACATGAACTGGATTCCCTTTGTGTGAAACCTAACTGGAAGATGCACTCCAGGAGTTCACCAGTGGAAAGCTGGCAATCTTTCAGAGCAGAATACAGCTAGTTTGATGCAGAAAAGCTCCATTCAATATGAGCAGGGAGGATGTCAGGTCCTCACCAGCTATTTCCCTTTACAAAGCCACTTCTGCTGGTCTGTATTGCTTGCTAACATAGATGTAGCTTAACTGAACTAAGGGATTTTGGTATCCTGCAGACATGGGATTTATATTTTGCACTTAGGATCAAAAATTGTATGCAGTATATGCTTAAAAATGAGACAGAAAAATAAAATTTTTCGTTGCACTTAATTCAGTGGTTTTGATTCCTCTGTCGTTCATATCAAAGGAAAAGAAAAAATCTTAGTGGATTGAATACTTTGCACTTGTTGACAATATGTCAGGATAAAATGTATCTTTAAGCATAAAGTATAGCCAGTCTCACTCTTGAGCTGATATAGGGAGTTCTTGAAATGACCTTGGAGGCTAAGAATGAAAAATAGACATAGTCAAAAATGCTTTTTGCCTTCTGAAGTCAGTGGGCTGGATTCACCTATCAGTGTGTCACAGAACATCACAAGCTTTCACACTGAATATAGTCATTTTAGGTGACTGTGGAAAGCATTTCTACAAATCAGTGAAATTGATATCTTAGTGCCTTTTTTTTTAAACCTTGGCAAACACAGCTTTTTATATTTCTGCATCAAACATATTTGAAAATCTCCTTAATTGTAGCAGACCTGCTAATTATGGAAGTGACTGGAGGATAAGATAAAAACCAAAAGACAAGACATAAAGAACTTCAGATTTTTTTCCTCTTCTGTAATCCTGTGACAGTCGTTTTTTATTCCATGTGAAGAAAATAATGTCAGGAGGATACTAATCATCAGTGTGCTACAGCTGAAAATAGCACAGCTGGCAGATGAGTATTTTAATGTATTTCTAGATTAAGGAAGGCAGTTTAAAGAAAACATCGTGCAAAAATTCAATCTGCTATGGGTTTAAAATAAAGTCCTCATCTGGGCCATGGTAGAGTGAATAGCCACCTTATGTTTTATCATATTGCAGTGGATTATTTTTCTAATGAAGTGTGTGTCCCCCTAAAGCATTCTTGAGATATTTTGTGTTCATGTTGGTCTCTAATAATGCAATGAGTGAGTGCAAGAGTGGATTTTCCTTTAGTAAGGCTTTATCGATACACTTTTCTTAACAAATTAAACTCTAAATGAAAGCTATCCATACAGACAAGGTAAAACAAAATGGTGTGTATTAATTTCAATGTGCTATTTCATTCTCATCAAACTGGATTCTTAGCAAAATTAGTAAGGGTTTTGGAAAGGGAATGAATTAGAAGTTTGTTTCTTGTTTATGTTTGTTTTAATACATCTTTTTCTCTTCAAATCCTTAAATAATACCTCCATATAGTACAACTTTAGCTGGACTAATACAATTGGAGCCTAAGAGATTACAAATCAACATCCAGCACTTCATCTATGGTCAAAGATTCCTCTACCTTCAAGAGGCCCAGAGTGAGGGAGAACTAGATCTTAATTACTTCTGAGAAATAGCCAGAATACAGTGGTATTAAATATTTGTAAGAAATGGCTTCTGAACTATAGAACATGAAAAGAACACGTAAAGAAGGTGCAGAAAACATCTATTTTTATTCATTTTCACCCATCGTCTGAGGTTTGGTACAGACAAGATATTTGTTCACACCTAATTTCACAGAGGAGTGCTTGGAGTCTAAGTTTGGAGTTTGAAGCAGGAGGAGGGGTCTCAGACCCTGCACTTCTCTGGCTCAATATGGAGTCATTACTGACTTCCTGCACATTCTTCCATAAATTGTAGTGGTTATCCATCAACCTCCAGGTAAGTATGATTTCACTTAGGAGATCATCCCACAGGCTAATAGGTCATACAAACAGGAATCTGATTTTCACTCATCTGTGCTCTGCAAAGGTTTCAATCTCTTAACTGCAGCCCATCATGGCTAATTTTATTGTACTAACTAGTGTCTGTACCTGAGATACTTCAAATAAGCTATATATATCAACAGAAAGATATCTCCATGGCTCTGAATAACCTTTTCACATGATTTTTTCTTTGCATGCCTCTCTGGGAGAAAGGACACAGCAGAGGTCATTCACCTTTCCCTTGGCAGCAATAAACCTCTATAGTCTAAACAGTTGGTCATTTTTTGTGCTCTCTTGTACCAGTTGATGTATTTACACCCCGTTACCTATTTGTCTGCTTAATATTTTTCCTTTTCCTGATAAGAAATACTCTCTCTCCCTTGATGGTGGCTGCTTTCTCCCCTCCCTGCTCCCATCCTTACAGAGTCTTTTCTTGAACTCCTCTCAGTGGTGGCCTTGCCAAATGATTTATGTGGAGCTTTCTTCCTGAATCAGTCTCAGTCTCATCCTTTTCTTTAGTGAAGACAGTCTGGCATTCTCCCTCTTCACTCCAAAAGGAATATTATCAATCTCAGTCAGAAACATCATTCAGGGCTAATTCTACAAACTATATACTAAAAATCTCCTGATAACCTTATCCTACATTTGAATATGTATTTTTTTAACTGAGTACATCTAATTTTCAGCACTGGGTATGGCTTGTGATATCATGGTTTTGGATGGGTGCTTTTTGGGGATAACACGCTAATCAAGACTGAATGTAATTCAGGTCCCATTAAAGCCCAGTGAAAAATCCCCTGGTAAATTAGGTCATCCTGATCAGCCACTCACTGTTTTTACCTCATTTCATGCCTTCTCCTGTTAAAGATAATCTTTCAAAGTCAAAGAACCTAATAGTCATCAAAGTGTTACCATCAGAATAAGTAAAACTGTGCATGGTTACTTCAGAGTGATCTGATACTTTTTTAGCTTCACCTCTCACCTTTTCTCCACTCCAATCATGACATTAGGTTAGCTGCTGAATGCCCCGGAGTTCTGAATTCGTTTAAGTTCTACATATAACGAATATACAGGAAGGGAAAGAGATTTGCTCATTAGTCCGATCTGCAGATGACAGGCAGTTATTTAGAAAAGTCAAATTTAGAGAGATAAAACATATAGTGAAGTGACTGCAAGGTCAAAAAATGCTAAATTATATACACTGTAGTGAAATGGGAAAATAGGACAACAGCTTAGTGGCCTGCAGTGAGACATCAGAGACCACCCGGATCAGATCAGCCCAGCCACAATGACCCCTTCGTTTTGGTGGGTAGGTCTTGTAACATCTTTGGCACAGCTGTAGAGAAGAGTTTCTGAAATCTCAGTGAGACACCTTAAACTTCTTTTCACTGCACCTAACCACTGTTCTATTGAGAGGTATCTGCATAACAGGTACATGGAGACGTATCTGCATAAGTTTGTGAACAGTCCAATGAGAATCGGTGCTCACAGTGCCTTTGATAGAAGTAAACAAGAGAGTGAGGTGGATAAAGAAGGAAATAGAAATTAATATATACTGTTATTCCCACATGAACTACTGCACAGGGATCTGCTTTCCTATCTTAGAAAGGATATGGCTAAATTAAAGGGCAATACAGAAAAAAGTCATAATGTGATTGTTTGAAAATCTCTCTAATTATGATGCTGAAAGGATGGGGATTGTCTGTTTTAGGTAGACCTGTACAAGAGTCAAGGAGAGAAAATGAAAAAACTAACAGTTTAGAGATGACAGATAAAGAAATTCTGCTATCACTACCTTGTAAGAAAAAAAAAAAAAGAACAAAGAGATATTTTTCTGAAGTATGCCAGATTTAAAATATTCAAAGGGGATACTTTTTCAGACTATGGGACTTACAAAAGTATTCCTGTAAGTTTTGCAAGAATAAGGAACCTAACCTCTGACTTTTCTAATGTGTATGCTATTTTTCTGCCTTCAGAGTGCCCTTTAGGTAGATTTGCGTTATGTGAAGGAGCACACACTTGCAACAGAGAATGAAGGGAGGGAATAGTCTGGGCCAGACTGCACATGGTGGTCAATAAGAAGATTTCTGAGATTTCAGTAACTAGGAGAGGCACAGTGAGGGTTTGCCTCCAAAGCTCTGGTGGCAGTCCTGGCAGCTGGACAGAGCACTGACCATCTCCTGAGTGCTAAAATGGGAAGCCGAAGAGTAAGCAAGCCCCTTAGGATATGGGAGTGGGCATGGGGGAATTTGAAAACAAGGCCATTGGAAATACTGAAAAGCTCTTGTGTTGGGGGGCTGTTATGATCTGCCCCTGAACGTGAGGGTAACTCGGGTTCTTGTTAGGACAGATTAGAGTGAAACGACACTGAATGATCGGAGTTTATAAATATCTGTATACATATATATGTGTGTGTGTGTAAGGTTTATTTTAGAACAATTTGGTTGCAATGGAAAGGACACATGTAGCTATAGGAATGCAACAATATAAAAGCATAAAGATATCACTGAAAAAAATGTATAAGAAAAAGAAAGAAAAAGAAAGAAAGGATAAGAGTAGAAAAATATCACCATCTGTGGATCCAGTGATGAGACTTGATTGTTGCAATTTCGACGTCCTTTGGTCCAAGTAATTGTTGCAGTCTTGATCTGTTGGGATTATTGGTTAATATACATTTATGTTTATGTGGGAACGCCCAGGTACCTCCCCTGGAGGGGGGAGTTTTACACTGTCTGTTGCAACACTGTAGGTCATGTGTAGTCCTCTGTGTCTCAGTTTGAAGAGACTAGAATGTTTGCTAAAGGGGCTAAGTTATGAGACAAACCAAACTCTTCTCTCTCAGCAATTGTAAATTCAAAATTAAGGGATCTTTAATCAAGGAAGTGTGGAAAAAAAATCAGAAGAAATAACAACCCTTTATTAAAAGATGTATGTATGTTGGCAAGAACAGTAACAGAACACAAAAAAATAACTAGACAATAGTCCTGTACCCAAAAGTCCCCTTCAAACAAAAGAAAAGCTCTGGATACTTCCCTGTCTTTAGCGCAGTTCCAATCCCGGCCGGCAGGGGGCGCTGTTGGGTCGCTGGAGGTGCAGGGCCCGCAGTGCTCGGTGTTGGCCGGCAGGGGGCGCTGTCGGGCTCTGGGAGGGGGGTCTGGGGGTGCTCTCGGATCGCGGGAGAAGCCGAAAAGAAAACGGAAACCCTTCTCCCAATGGAAGAAGGGGGAAAGGAAAGCAGTCCACCCCCACAGAACTCATTGTTGTTCTCAGATGACGGTGTTTCAAGGCTCCTCCCTTCTCTCCCAGCGAGCACACAAGACTCTGATGAAAAACCCAGTAGGTCCCGGCTGGAGTCACGAGGCAGCATGCGAGCTGATCGAGGCCGGTGGTCAGGCCTCAGCAGGACGAAAAGCCAGAAAGACCAGCTTCCAGGCCTTTTCTCCAGAAATGCCCAGACACAGACCCTGTCTCCATCCCAGAGAAAGAACTCCGCAACCTGAACTCTCCCTTCCGAGAAGAGCCAGCCACCCCCTCCCAAAACTTCTCCCCTCTCCCCCCCAGCCTCTGATGAGCCATCTGTTAGGAATGCGGTCTGGCCAGCTAGATTCTTTTGTAAGACTAATTGACCCCCTTCCCCCCACTCACTCCGTTTTCTTACAGTGGAGCAGGGGAAGAAAAATTCCCCTATTGGATTTATAACCTATAACACTCTGGTTGGTGGAAAACCCCAGAAATGGGTATGGGTGCACTTTGGGGGTCTTTGGTCATTTATTACACCTTCTAAGACATGACAGCTGCCTCTCATGTCAGTGTAGTTCACAGGATCACAGAATCACAGAATATGCTGAGTAAGGGACCCACAAGGATCACTGTATCCAACTCTTAGTCCTGTACAGGACTATCCCCAAGAGTCACACAATGCACCTGAGAGTCCAAAAGTTTCTTGAACTCTATCAGGTTTGGTGCTGTGACTGCTTCCCTGGGGAGTCAGTTCCAGTGCCCAATCACCCTCTGGGTGAAGAACCTTTTCCTAATATCTGACCTAAACCTACCCTCCTAATACAGTTTCAGGTCATTCCCTCCTGTCACTTGTCATGAGACTGAAGAGATTGTTACCTGCCCCTCTTCTTCCCCTCATGAGGAAGTTGGAGGTTGTGATAAGGTCCCCCCTCAGTCTTGTCTTCTGCAGGCTGAACAGACCAAGTGACCTCAGCCACTCCTCATATGGCTTCCCCTCCTGGTTACCAGGGCACGGCTGACTCATATTCAACTTGCCATCGACCAGGACCCCAGGTTCCTTTCTGTGGCACTGCTTTGCACATCTCATTCCCCCGTTACTACACACATCCAGGGTTGCCCCATCCCAGATGCAGAATCAGAACTTCCCCTTGTTGAACTTCCTATGGTTGGTGACTGCCCAATCCTTTAATTTGTTGAGGTCTCTCTGTAGGGCCTCCCTGTCTTCTTCCCTGGAGGGGAATTTTCACACCTGAGACAGTGGTGTAAGGGAAGACATTGGGCATGATAAAAAGCGTTATCCCACCTTGAAGGATCTGTGTCTTATTGGCCTCTTCCCTTATCTGGCTAAAAAGCCAGCTTGTAGCCTCTGGTGGTGGATGCTACTCACTCTGCACCTGGGCTGTTCCCTTGGACAGCAAAGCACCCAACGCTTTTCCAAAGGCCAATCCTTTAGTCATTAACCATTGCCATTTCAGTCTCTCATGCACAGATTGGGAAGTGACTTTAGGGGCTGAAAGTCCTGAGGAAGGGAGCACTGGGAGATATTGTGGGTAGCTCCTGCCTCCGCATTTCTGCTTGTTATTTCTGTTTGTCAGTGGAGAACATGAACAACCTCTTCTCTCCCAGAACTGCTATAATGTCCTTCCTATCTCCAGTACCCCGATTTTCCTTTGGATTAAAAAAAGCAGTTTAACAGATGCAGATATGAAAAATAGTCAAGATAACAAGAGTAAATGCTAAAATAAAGTGCTAGAAGGAATAGAGAACCTTGTGACATAGATTTGGAGACACTTTTTAGCAAATTGGACTCGGAAAATCTGTCCTTTCCTACTGAGGAGTTGGACTCCTGTAGCGTCAGTCAGTGCAGAAAAGGCCACGGTAAGTATGACAGGTCTGTGCCATATTCTTAATGGTATTGTAGCACTAATTGAAAACCCAAAGTGAGTTTAAAAATCCTCTGAAGACTGTCTGTGACATATATTGTTCAAACCGGGAGAAAACTCAGTTCACTTGTATTTCATTCCAGCTGCAGTGTCTTTTCACCAGGAGGTGCAACTGAGTCCCCCTTGACTGTGTCTCTCAGTAAGATCAGCAAAACTTTTCTGAGTGACACTGCAGAACTGGAGAGCGGAGGAGCTGCTTATGGGCCTGATTTTTGGAGGTACCGAGCAGATGTGTATCACACTGACTTTAGCTGGAAGTGTGGGTATTTAAGGCGTTTGATAGTAATAGAAAGGCCCTGACTGCAGTGGCATTTTCCTTTCAACTGAAGACTCATTCTCCAAAGTTATTACTTTTAGGTTGGAATACTTCCCAAAAGTTTAATCGATCTTTATGGAATTACATTTTTATTAGTCATGAAATGCATTTTTTTACATTGATTATTTTTCTCCAAAAAGCAATTAAGTGATGCATGAAAGGCAGAGAAGTAACAAAATTAAATTCAAAAGGTTTAAGGAATAATAATTTAAATTATAAAGATCAATCACATTGAAAATTAAATTCAGCTGACTCAGAAATCTCTTACTACAGCTTTTACAAACTTTCACTACTTGTCTTCCTAATCCTCACATAGGAATAGGAATACTCTGCATCTTAATACACATATAAAGTTCAGTCTAACTTAGAAGTAGTTAATTTCTGTTATAGTCTACTGAGAATTCAGTATTTTCTAAAGACTGCTTAAACTGAAATAAAAAAGAGCATGATAAACATATCAATAATCTGTAAGTGGGATTGCTAGGAAAGATTTGAGGTAAGCGTTGGAAAATGAAGACCTCCCATGATGAAAAAAAACTTGGTGTCTACAGCAGGCCTGAGTTAAAAGGCTGCATACAGATTTTTTCTCTGCTAGCAGTGAATGTAATGATCAGTAGTTTTCAAATTACTGTCCGTGGACACCAAGGAATTTGCTAAACCTGTCCTGGTTGTCAGCAGAAAAAAATGTTAATTAACAAGATAACCAAGGATGGGACCAGTGGCAGTCCAGGAAGCAGCTCATGAGAAAGGCAATTATGTAAAAGTGCACCGTAAGATGGAGTTTCTCAAATCAGCTAAGCCTCTGGGAAATTAAATGGTGATGGCAATACATGAACTGCCCCTGTTTTGGCCATTCTTTTCACATTTATAGCAGCTGAGAGCCCTTGTTCTAGACCTCAGAATCCCTGATATGCTGGGTGCTGTACAAGCCTGGAAGAGAGATGGCATCAATCCTAGGGAGCTTGTGAGAGCTAGGGTGATAAAGCAGCCTAGTGCAGCAGGGATATTAGTTCAGGTTCAGACCTAGGTATAGTTGTGATACAGATTTCTGGCCTAAAGCATCAGAGGAGCAGATTTAACTCAAACCTGACATGTCCCAAGTATAAGAAAACAGATAGATAGAAGACAGCCAAGAGAAGACAAGGAGCCTATGAGACAATTCTGGTCACCTCGATAAACAGTTATCTCAGTACACACATGGTTTAAGTACTTTCAGATGTAATTATTTGTGTTTTGAGTACAGGTTTTACATAGATTAAGCCCAATTGCTAAATAGCAATAGCAAAACATAAAATTACAGGCTTTTTCCTAAATGTCTACCTACATAAAGTTTTGGCAATGTTTATTTCTCTAATAAACACATAATGTGCTTAGATTTACTGACTAGTGGATAAAAAAGTGCAATTGCTTATAATATAAAAGAAGTAAATGTGCTTTTTGGCTGATTCATAGTTTGGTTGTTTTCATTTTTCCTTTAGTGAATTATAAAACAAATGCAATAAGAATGAATGTGGGTACAAGAATAAGCATTACTGAACAGTAGATGGCAACTTAGCAGAGATGAGCCTTACAGCTCGTATATCTTTGCTATCGGTAGCAATGCATGGACAACATCTGTACCCTGTAGGGGTAGAAATATTCTTACTGTTTATGTAAACAATTTTTAAAATACATGTTGGCAGTCTTCTTTCTCAGCTAAAGATTAGTTGCTCTGTACTGTTTAACAGCAACCTTCACATTAACAGAATCTTCTGTGCTAACTGCAGTGCTCTTACTGCCATAGATATGCAGTGCAGAATTTAGTAAATTTAGTAAAGCTAAATTTAGTAAAGCTCTGCATGGTATGATATCTGAAAAAGATGATATTTATTTAACATCCTTCCAAGCAACTAATACTTTTTTTTTTTTTTTGTGATTTTTTTTTTTGTGTGGTTTTTTTTCCTGCATGAAGGCTCTTCTTTTGCCATTGGAATTGTGCATGAATATAAAGCCTGAAACTACCCTTTCAGTCAATGGAAATTTCTTTACCGACTTAAGAGCGTACAGAAGTATGTATATACTGCTGTTCTTTAGCAGTATAGCAGAATAGCCTTGTAATTTTATCTGGGATAGATAATTGCAGACAGTTTTACTGTCAGTTTTGCTACATCTGTTTCTGAAAAATCTGAATTTGTATTTACTGAAGTTTTCTGTAGTTCTCAGTTCACGAGTTAAAAAACGCAGCACTTTTCTTAGGTTTTTTGAGGTACAGAAAAAGGCTGGATTCCTTTCTTTAACTGTACTTGCTTATTTTTTTCAGACATTTCTCTCTCCTGTTATCTGTTGATATATTGACTAAACTGCTGAACTGTTCACCAGTTGAAGTGAGTGGCATGTCTTTAACTTCTGTGCTTCTGGTAACAGAAACAAAACAACAACTAGAAAACAGAAGTGGGACAGAATTTTATGCAGGATAATTTAATAGGCTCTAAATTTATATCTTAATTATCTAATTCCAGTGCCCTAATCACTTAGGAGACAAGCTGTCTTTGTTAGAAGCTTGCCTCTGCACTTTTAGCTGATTAGTACACTGCTGCCTGGTCTTATTGCAAAAGGGATGGGTTGTTTTTAGTTCTTCAAAGATGTTATTCACTTGAGTCTGAACAAAGCTGATTCCCAGACACAATGCCAGAGAACAATGCTGACTCCAAGACAGATGATATTCTGGTTATTTTGAAGTTAAAAATAGGGGTTTTTTTGGAATTTGTTTTTTTTAAAGTAAGTTTCTCAAGCTTATTCAGCAAAACCAGTGCAAAGTAGGGCACAGTTCTTCACTTCATAGGTCACCTTAAAGCAACGTATTTTAAAAATTAAGATTAAATACAATTTCTGGAAAAGTGAAGGGTGGAACATCTCATAAATGCTTTAATAATAATCCTTTCCTTACATGCAAGAACATTTCAGCATGGAGCAGACACATGACCACACTGTAAGTCCCCCAGATTAGCATAGAGATTTACTGTTATTATATTAACGTACTTGCTAGGAAGTCCAGGAATTCAAAACATGCCTAAAAAGCATTTCCTTATTCTCCGTTGTAAAGAGCTTCAGGGTGGCTACACATTTGGCCATATTTGTTTTAATGATCCAAAGTTATCTTGAAAATAGTTGTTTGTTCTTCCTTCCAATCTAAAAAATAAAGTTGCTGAATCAGTGGCAATTAGAGAAACAATGTCAGAACAAAGCGAGAAAAAGATCAAACCCTGAAAAAATATATCATTAAGAAAGACTGAGAAGCTTGGTAAATGGTATCTGAACTAAATTAATGAAAATATTCAAAATTGATAATCACGTGACACTGAGAAGATCTCAGGCTTAATAATGGCTAAGAAGTACACATGTAAGAGACCAATTAATGATTAAATTTGTTTTTACTGGCATTTCATCAAAGACACGAGATGACCAGTGAGTTCTACTGAGAGAACTGTAGTTTTCAAACCAGTTTTGAGTTTGTTTGTTCCCATTATGCTACTGGAGAAGGTTTGATGTGTTTCAGAAAAAACAAGCCCTGGCTCTGCAACCCCTGCTTTCTTCCAAATCCCTTTAAAAATGAATTGGTTCAAATAGTTTTTCTGAGACTTGAAGACCCAAGGGTCTTCTGGTTTTGGGCACTCCATATTCCTCTGAAAGACAGGCATTGTATTCGTCTTTTCTCTGCCTTTTACTCCAGCCTTCTAAGACCACAGAGAAAACTCTTATTGCCTACAAGCTCAAATGGCCAAGTTGAAAATGGCCAAGCAAATTATTAAAACAACTGAATGCAGCAATGCAGCTATAAAATTAATTAACTTGGGTTTACTGTTACGTGTAAGAAAAAGAGGTCTTAAAAGTAAACCAAATCTTACTTACTAGATATGTATGAAAACACTTGAAGTAACTGAAAATTCTGCGGAAGTTCTTCACATAGAAGAAAACACTTCATTTGGAAAACATTCTAAAACTTCAACAAAAATTCTTACTGCAAATATTAATTCCAAATCAGGATTTTCATATGAATATATAGATTCAAACATACATTTCCATTTTCTATCAGCTTTTAAAATAAGCCCCCTAAAGTTACAAGCAAAAGTAACAACTGAATGAAATAATAGTTTGAATTAATTTAAGTTGTCCTAAGTTGAGAGTTTCAAAATGCTTTAGCCAAACATTGTTAATTATGTTGTCAGAGAATCATACAATGGCCTGGGTTGGAAGGGACCTTAAAGATCATCTAGTTCCAACGCCCCTGCTGTGGTCAGAGACACTTTTCACTAGACCTGGTTTTTTTCTTTTTTTGCAAAACAAGCTAACAGTAACTGTTTCATGGTATAGACCTGGATAGTCTAACTGCAAATGCCTGGTGATGACAATGTGTCAGTGTGTCCATTTACAACTGATGTTAATATAAAAGCATATCTGGGTGCCCTAAAACACAAATTAAACACCATATACAAAGTGGGTATCATAAGGTTTGCTAATGAAAAAGAAAAAGCTGACAGCATAGACCTAGGAAGGAATTCCACAGTTTTGGATAAGCACGTCTTCAAAAGTGACACAATTGACACTAGAAAGCCAGTACTTACAGGCACAGGGTGATATATCTGAGAGAAAAACAATCATCATTTTACAGGCGTGGTGATGATCTCTGAAGTAGTTGTCTCCACTTCTGAAAGAGAACTTGGAGGAGAGAAAACGGAAATAAAATTATGTTAATGGCCAAATCTGTATTCCAAACTGCAAATCCTGTGTGTAGCAGTAATTCAACTTATACAAGAAGTATATAGGAGAACCACAAAAGGTCCTTGAGGAGGCAAGAAAGATGATCAATGGTATGACATCGCTTTCAAATGAGAAAATTACTGACTAGAGCTGCCCCAACTAGGGCTGATGATGACAGAACAGGTAGAGCAGAGTTGATAAATAAGCTAGGAGGATTCATGGTTTTTTCTTCTTGTAAAAGACTTATAAGTTATTAAAAAGATTGATCAGGTTTCAGTTTTAGAACAGACAGAAGATGGTAACTTCTCACACAGTTCATAGGTCAGGCAGGGTGTGGTTGGCTGCACTAAAAAGTAGATATCAGAAGCTTTCAGATCTCTAAAAAGCAAATAAACTAATGGGAAATGTCAGTTCAGGAAAATTATTTCATAAAAAATTCATTTCTGGCTTCGGAAATCCTTGATCTATAGGTTACTGGGAACTTGCAAAAAATACATTGGGTTCACCATTGTCTATTTATACCATTTCCATACCCTCTCATGGGTAAGGTTGTTGATATTGGGGGTCAGGCATGGTTGCATTGTTTTTCTGTGGGTGATGTTAGTGTTGAGCTATTGCCATTTGCAAGGCCAAAGTTAAAAAATGTTATTAAGTTTGAAACAGAATCCATGAGCTAGAATTGATCTTGCACTGCTACTGTTTTATTCTTTCACTGTAGACAAATACTTCTGTTTTAGTTGTGGAAAAATTGTATCTTGTGCTTGATCTGCGCTGAAATATATTGGTGACTTCTGTGATGGTTTCAGATGGGCTGTGCAAAGATGAAAGCTGCAAAATACCAGTTGTTGAACTCAGCCTAGCTATTCTGGTGGCCATTATTAGAGATTTCTCCTAAGAAATGCTTTGCAACTCCTAAAGCTGTCTTGGAAACCAAAAACACAGCTACCCTTTCTCTTTCTCTTTGCTACGACACAGTGCTGGGACTCTTTTGTTCTCAGTTCTGTTCCTATATATGAGATAACCAATAGCACACCCTGAGTAATTTCATACCCATTTCCGCCTATGTCTACAATAATGATTTTTTTCAGTGCTCTTTTGTCATTTTGATCTCTGCTTCAATATTTAGAGACTAACAAAGTATCTGTTTGGTTTTACAAATGATATTTTAAAATCATTGCTATCTTAAGCAGTGACTGTCTGTAAAGAGGTGTGGATGCCTCTTAAAGGACAGTACAGGGATACAGGGATACCACATACTCCAGCCCCCAACACTGTACTCAGCCCATAATCAGAAAACATGTCTTTCTAGCAAATTAATTAGTGCTAAATTTCAATAAAAATATGATAAGGGAGATCGGTCTAGGGAGTGCTTGACTGCATCCATGTCCATTTAATATATTTCTCTCTTTCTCTCCTTCCCTGTCATTATTAAATACATAAGAAGAAATTAAGTCTTCAGCTCAGTATTAATTTGGTTTTTGAACAACATCTGCTGGGGAGAAACCCTCTCTTAATATTAGTTCTCTGCACTGGATGAACGTTACTGAAAAGATATAACCCTAATCATCTTAACTGGTGTATTGTATACTACTCACCCTCAGTTAAAAATCTGGAATGGATCAGAGGGCTTCTTTCAGTACAGTGTGTTTTTCAATACTATGGCAATTATTTCTTCATATGATAAGACAATTTCATTGCTAATGTTCATCAACGATTCCACCTAATCCATTCTTTACCTGGGAGCAGCAAATTGGGCCAACAAAAATGCAAGAGTACAAAGCTCAGAGATTTGGTATACATTTGGTGAACTATTTGTCATTTGATGAACTGTTACTACACAATATCAGTATTAAATCTATTCTTGTGCACTTAATGCACTTCTTGTAAGTCACCAAACTGTCTTCAGTTACTAGTTTTTATAGTTTCCTTGGGCTACAGGGTGGAGTCTGACCTCTAGGGAATTCATAATTTCATCCTGGATGTTCTACAATCTGTTGAAGGCAATTGAAGGTCTGTGACCCTTAATGTAGTATTTCAAATTACTTACAAACTGGGACTTGAATGTAATCACTTCTTGTGCGTGCTTATTCACAGGAAAACCTGCAGAATTCCCACGCCTTTAAAATAATCAGTGAAAACTTTTACTTTAGAAAATGGGTTTTAGATCCAAGCTCTTGCTAAAAATGTGATAGAGAAACAAAGTGTACCAGGATAAGTCTTTTTCTAGGTGATTATATTTGGAATAGATTACCAAAAAACACAGGAAGGGAAGTTCACTGCATTAGACTTTCAAATTAAGTATCTCAGTGGGGCTTGAGATGTAAAAGTTCTCAGAGACAAGTTTTCAGATTTGTAAGAATGAGAACTTTTGCAGCTAGTTTGTGCTTATTAGATACATCAAGGTTAATATACCCTATGTTCAGTTTTTGATAATGCTGCAAAGTAAAAGTGGAGCAACAGTATGATTTTTATATTCAACCAAAAAAGATGTCTAAGGAGTTATTTTGCTAACAACTCCTGCATTTCTAGAGATATTAAACTGATTTAGATCCTGGAATGGGAAGGAATGAAATCCTAAATTCTTTTAAGTTCACGCAAATCTAGTTCTAGTATTATTTGCTGGAGCAATAGGAAAGCATCTATTTCTAAGCAAACATCAATTGTACCATGTAATTTCTAGTTAAAGTCAGGCAGGGTGAAAATGGCAAGCTCACATGTGCTTTTTACAAGTTTTCTGGTATCATACTCTCTGGGTAGGATCAATTTAGGGTAAAAGTTCTTGGTAAGAATTAGACAGTTTATAAGATAGATTTCCCACCTTGGTAAGCACATTAAGTGCTTTTCCCTTAGGGCAAAAAGCATTGCTTATCTCTCATGAAAAGTCTTGAGGGTGTTTAGATTGGCTTTGGTGTTCATTGATGGAAAACTTGAACTTTTTATTGGCCTGGGAAAATGCTTTCTAGACAGTCTGGCAGACTCTACATGTACAACTAGATGTGACAAGTACAAAGGCAAAGACACAGCTCACTCTGTAAGTTGAAAAAGTCTTAAGTTGAACGGATATGATTTTTGTAACTTGTAAAAATAATAGATGGTATTAGGAAGAGGACTATTTGTGCAGAAAAAAAGAGGTATGTGGGTATCTTTAGGATTCACATTTTGGCATATTTTGTAGTATAAAGTTTAGTTACACTAAAAGTAAAAACTGCAAATCAACAAAATTCAGTAAGCTGAAGATGATTGCAAAAAATTCTGATCCTCTTTAGTTGAATGTGATTAGGATAAAGAACTGCTATGAGTTGAAATCCACAGACCGACATTTCTGTAAAGTAGCTCAAAAGTAAAGCAAAGTAAATCTAACAACAGCGCAGTATCTGTTGTCTAGTAAATTGATCAAAAACTTAAAAAGAAATATTTCTAACATACGTATTTTAGAAATGTTGACTATTCAAGTAAGAAAAGTCTTTATGACATCTTGCAGTTGTTAGAAGGTTTTTCTATTGTTTCTATTAATTGACTAAGGATAATGTGGGAAAAAATAGGACTGGGATAAGTCTCTGTTAGCTTCCTGTAATTGTCATGATTTTTCACAAACAATAAACAGTTCACAATCACATCATACATCTATTAGTTCTGCTGAATGTGTCTCATATGGCACTCTGGCTTTGAACTCATCTATCTTATATAAGTATTCTCTCAACTGTTGCTCTCCCACTGCTTCCTGTCTCTGTCTTGAGACCGTGCTGGTACACGCAGAGCAGAGAACTGTGAGCAAGGTTTGACTGAGGCTAGAAAAGCACTGAGTATTTTGGTCCTTCCTGTCCCACTACCATTAGGTTCTCTCTTCTGTTCACGATGCCCACATGGGGAGTAGTCAGAGGGGCTGATGTGGCAAACTTTGGTTGGATAACAGGTGCACGTTCCCCACAAATGCTGCAGTTGACAATGACTGACTGTGGCTGTTCTCTTCATAGTGCTGGTCTCATTCTGAAGAGCTGGGTCATGCTGCCTGACGTCTCCCTTGTCTTCCCCTTCGTTTAGCAGAGCTCTTTTCTCTAGGCAATGACAGCAAGTGGAGTTGGAGTGACAAACTTCTATCTTGCTGGGAGTTCGTGCAGCTTTTGGCTGAACCATCTTCCTTGCTCTTGACTTGCCAACATGTACATTTTTCAATGTAACAGTCAAGATTTTTGCAGTTCTTGCTCAGCATGCAGCTTTCTCATGTAAGGTCAAAAGGAATAGCAGAAAAGGCCTGATTTAAAAGGGATGAAAGGGAATGGAGGTATGGTATACTCCAGGGAGGTCCTTGAACCACACTCCAATTACAGAACATTCTAGTGTCTGGAACTGCCATATAGCTGGTATCTGTGCAACCCAAAATATAGGAACGAGTTAAAATAGGTTTTAGCCCTGCCATGCCAAGGCAACTTTGTACCATCTCTCCTCTGTATATGAGACCATTTCACTTCAAATTTCACTAGATTTCAAGTTTCTGACCGGATTAAAATCATGCTGAGAACTGATCCTCCTGAACCTTGAGGCGTTGCTGGGTTTTGATGTCTTCTCAGAAGCACGTCTGCCTGTCCTTCTGAGGGACTATGAAGAGGACAGAAGTGACAGCCCAGTGAAGAGAATATAGGTTAAAACATAGATGACTTTGTTTATATTTAACATGCATGCCACTTGACATAATTTTTTTTCAAAATTATTATGTGTTTCCGGTATCTTGTGAATATTTAGGTGCATCCAAAGAGACAAAAAGCCTTGAGAATTCATACACTAAAAATTACAGTGCACAGTGAAGAGAAATTCTTATAATAGTTTTTCTATTATTTTTCCAGTTTATGTCACTGGACAGTAGCTTGGGATATTTAAATTAAAAAAAATTAAAATAATAATTACACAGTTATCACTAACAACCACCATATAAATCTGTGAAGGTATTTTCCACACGGTTTCAATTTACTCAGAAAATGTCTCATTGGTTGAGATTTTTGCAGAATCTTTAGTATGAAGATCTGTTTTAAATGAAGAGAAAATAGTGAAAGATTAGTCTCTAGTTCAGGTATTCCATCATTTTCTGAAGGTATGCACTGAGAAATCATTTAACATGTGCAGAAATGCTTTAGTCACAATATGCTACTACTATATCATTTGTCAAACCCTAAATCTTGTGCAGGCTGAGAAACTGGTATGAAAACTATTTCAAATTGTTTTCAGATGAGAATGTTATCTGCTACCATTCACATGTTAAGATGCAAGATAAGCTTTGCTGTTTGCTTACCTTTCACAGTTGTAGGATAATATATATTGATTCTTGTGATTTTATTTTTTTTAAGCTGGTAATCTGAGAATTCTGATATTAACTTTCAGTATGTGCAGGTTTTTTTCAAACAGGGATAACAGTTTCAGATCTGTTTTCTGGTATATCTTTTTAAAAGTTCTACGAATATATCCAGGGGAGCCAAACAGTTTCTCTTGACCACTCAGGGTCCAGTTTTCCTCACATACATAATCTTTCTTTTCCTTTCCTATCCAGGTTTTACCTCCTTTAGTTTTGTCTATGACTGCAAATGCAGCCTTCCCCTCATTTTGACACTCTGAGAGGACCTCAGGGCCAGCCTTAGCATTACGACAGAACAACCTGGTGTCTCTGTGCTATAACCAAGTTGCATCAAAAACTTTGTAAGGAAAAGCTATCCACTCTATCATACAGTTGCCAAAGAGGCAACAAATGAAATTAGTAAGCAGATGTGTAAGAAGAAAAGGAAGGGTTTTTTCAAAGAACTGTTATATTTATCGCTTTTTGTTATATGTGGGTGAGGAAAGTTCAGGCAGGTTAAGAGGCGGAGACCAACTCATGCTGAGCATAATTTCCCAGATGCTGTTAAATACAAAGATACCTGTTGTGATTCCCTCAGTCACAGAGCATGGAAGCTGTGGGGACACCTTAGTGTTATGTATCTCATATCCTTGATCTCTGATATTGAACATTATGGGAGATAGGATGCTGAAACAGGTATTCCTAGACTTCTGTGCTACTTAACTGTCTTGTTTTTGTTCTTACAGGAAAGGTCATTGCTGCTGTCTCCAGAGGAAAAAAACCCAAACAAATAAGACTTGGATGGGTTTAGGAATTGATGCGATGCTAAGTATTCCAAGTATTTTGGAATCTGAGAATTTTTTCTTTCAGATTACAAAACACAGGAAGAAATGAGATGGCATTTAGTATTGTTTACTTCTTCAAATGACCGTAGCCCTGAAATTGTACCAGAATCAGAGAATGACATTAATAGCAATTACAGCACTTGCTCTTTTCAAGACTGGCATGTAGACCACTGGTAGGAGATGAGAAAAACCCCCCACCCTACCCTACTACCCATGAATTGATATTGAATTGGAAAAATGTGAATGCTGTCGTCACCATTCCTAAATGCATAATTTCCCATACCTTTGCAAATGGAGTCTAGGGAGGACTATAGAGTCCAGCTGCTCTGCAGCCGTTGGTGTCTCAGAATTCAGCTCCCATGGCAGAAGCCTATGTCCTAAAATTGACGCCATTCACACATGACAATTGGCCTGGATGTATGCCTGACGACATGAAGATTTGAGTAATTTCATTACAGTGAAATATATAACTGGTAGAAATGGCAACAAAATTAAAAAAATAATGAAATACTTGGCAACACTTTTAGGTTTTTGACTTAGGTTTCTGTGTTTAGATGTTTTTGATGCTTTAGCAAGTGAACTGTAATCAAATAAGGAGTAATTAAATTTCTACTATACTGTTTGCAGTTACCTCTGGCCCTGGGGCTTATCATAGTTCTGTGAAACTGTGGAGAGAATAATTCAACACAATATTGTATATGAACTTGTGACATAGGTGGCTTTGATTTGTTACAAACCATAAGGATTTTACCTGATTAGCATTGTTTTGGCTCTTTTAGAAACAGTTAGATGATTAACTTGGCAGGTAAAAGCAAGTCTTTGAACAACCACAACCAAAAATCACAGTAACATTTCTAGCTAGAAGTTTATAGAAGTGAGAGGGGACAAGAAGATTATGTAGCTGGTGTTTTCAGCCAAGGTGATTCCCTCAGAGCGGGAAAGGAACAACCATTACTAATATGTATGATTCCAAGAGACAATAAAATGCAGTTTAAAGCATTTTAAACTTGACAATAGAGCTCAGAATCTATTAAAACAATCAGAACAAGGCAACCAATCCCAAATATAAAGGTATAAATAATTCTCTAGGGCAGATTATATCAGCTTATTATTCTGCTGTGATATTGGCATCACAGTTCTCTAAGATTTTCTGTGTTTGTGACAAGCACATTTGTGTTTTGCTTCTCATTTTTGGTCTGTTCTGTAGCCAATGACTGTTTCTTTCCAGATGCATGACATTCACAGTCCTTACTCTTCTTATTTATCCGCGTGTGAAAACACCGGTCCATGGATATTTTTTCCTCAAAGAATTACTGACAATGTTCTTACTTTAGTGATCAAACATTCCTATTTCTGTGTTCTTGCAACTTCTGCTTCCTACAATAACTCAGTTTGATGGTGATGGGATGGAGTTTAATTAAGAGCTTCTAATATTCATTGTGAATATATGGGGCTGAACAGGCAGTCTTCCTCAACTTTTAATTTTTTCTGTGTGAAACTCCTACTAACAATGAAGCAGCTGTTCTTTTAAAGGGAACTATTTTTCACACACGTTGCATTGGGAGCTCTTGTGATCAATTTATAGTGAAGGTGTAAATGTTCTGTTTGGTTCAGGAGCCTTAATGACACTTTGCAAATCTGTTGTTTTTAATTCGCGTAAATTATTTTATCTACACAAATCTATTGGTTTACATGTGGAATAATCAGTGTCTCTAAACCAAAGCAAGTACCTTTGTTTTGGCACAAAATGCTAGTCATATATTCCACTTATTCCCTGCTACAGTTATAAATGGTAAATGGCAGGCCTTTTAAGAAATTCCCCTGTGGTGCAGCTAGCAGGAGATTGCTCAATTGTATAATAATAAAATCTGACCAGATGGTGATGAGGCTGGGTACTAAATGTTTTTTAAACTCTCCTGCTAGGTTTTCTCATTTAAAAGAGGAGAAATTCCACTTTAAGGCCTACATGATTTCAAAGACACCTTGCTATGAGGCATACAACATTGCCTATTCTGCCACATTGTGCAGTACTTCCCATTTTCAGGCAATGTAGAGAGGGTCATGACTTAAAAAGTCAGTATGTTGTCAAGAAGAAGAAAAGTTAGGGAACACATAAAAATTAGATACGGAAAGCAGATGGTAAGTACCCTATTTATGAGAACTTCATCTTTGTCCACCTGCAAAATGTCACAGCTTGAGAGCAAAATACCAAAGTTGGAGGAAGGAGACAGGGTGGTCAGCTCACAAACAGAAGGCATACGCTGAGGTGTTCCATGGAGGTACCTACAGGGGAATTGTAGCCTCCTACAGGGAGTCAGGTGTGTCTGTTCCAAGTGTAGTCACTGGAGATGAAATCAGTACAATCAGTGAAGATGAGAGAGCTCTTAACCTCATGAGCTATGCAAGCAGGAACCACTGACTGTATGGACTGGGATCACCATCAGCAGAGATGGGAGCTTAAATACCTAGTGCACATTGCAAATAACTTCTGCACCTAAATGTGACTTGTTAATCACACAACTGTCTCTTATCCGTCATTCCTTATTAGTCTGTACAGGGGCAATTCTGGTAAATTTTGGAATTGTACAGTTCTCATACAAAAATTTCTTGCAAGTCAGGCTTGCCTCTGAACTGAATCAAAAGTTTGTCACCTCAGATCCTTGAGGTAGCAGGTTCTGTCTACCGTACCTGTATTATTTTAAATCAGGATTTTTTCTCAGTATCAGAAGTTAGTTAGTTGAAATGCTACTGTTTATAGCATGCTTCAGTATATCTCCTACTGAGTACAAGATACATTCTATATTAGAATCCTTATGAGCCTCTTTCAATCCATCTATAGAATTGAAGGCTTTAAAAATCAATAAAAATCTACTTGCCTTAAGTTAGCACTTACCTAGAACATGAAGGTTACCTCTGAAATATTTTAAAATTGTTTGGCTACTTCAGGTATTTTCATTGAGGCAATCCAACCTGTACCAAAGAAACGAAGGTAAAAAAAGAACAAATAAGCAACTAGCTCATGTGGAAATCTATTGTATTTTGGCAGGGAGCTGGGATGAATGAGATTTCTCATGATGAAATAACTAGAAAATCTATATGTTCAACACCTATGTCAATCTCTGAATAAGAATAAGAGAAAGTGTGTGTTTTGGGTGGCACTTCATGCAAACTTGGGTTTGTACTTCACGTATCATACATTTAATGAAGCACACCATTACAAGGATTTCATAACACAGATTATTTTAATTTCCTGGTTAGTTTGTTCTGTTCTCTTCAGTGTCTAATACTTACAGTCTGAATGACTGAGAACTGGAGTGTGAGGTCTGACACTGGCAGCTTGACTGAGAATTGAGTCTTCTTTAAGTTGATGGACATATGGGTACTCATATCTCTGAAAAACAAGATGAATTGCTGTAGTCACATAGAACAAAAAAATTTTGACCACAATCTTTAGTACTCATTCAGTTAATTTTTGTTCAATAACTATGGCAGTTTCACATCTGGCCTTGTTTCTCAGATTATTTTGTCATCTGACAGTGGGTAGGATGCCATCTTTTAAGCTTCTATTTTATATGGGCAGCAACTAATATAATAAAGGAGATTTTGCTTCTCCATGTAGCAACTCAGGTTGGGATTTAGAATTTTACTATTTTTTAAGAAAAGAAAAGCCCTTCTGTGCTCCTCTGGAGAGCATAGGCAGCGGAGAACGCAGCTGGTTTATTGGCTTGGCAGGTGAGTCATTAGTTTCCAAATCAGCACGTTTTTTCTGACAGCTGCCTGCCTGCCCCAGAGGAAGAGCAGGCTGGGCACCATGTGCTGCCAAGGCTCCTAGCATCCCTCTGGAGCTTGGCTGTCCATGGGTGCCTGAGTCTGGAGCTGTGCCTTGGTGGATGTAACCCCCTGCTGCTGACAGCTCAGTCAGCTCAGTCGGCACCCAGGTGAAGGATGCTGCAGCCTCACCAGCTGCAGTGTGCCATGAGCGGGCTAGAGGGCAGGGCAGGGCTTAGGTGCAGCTTTGCATGTGCTGGGGAGAGAGGAAGAGCTGTGCTATTGTTCTCTGAAACCAGGACAGTTATTTTTTAATAAAATTTTAAAAAAATTATTTTTATAAATTATTCCTGTCTTCTTGTGACTCTGGAAGTTCTGATGTGATTTGGTGAGATTAGAGATTTTTTCTTGTGGCAGGAATTTAGTTTATTATTTGCTGTAAGCTCTGGCCTTTGCTCAGAGCAGTACCTTCAGTATCCCTACAACTTATTAATCACAAATATCTCAAAAATAATTCCTTCTTCTTCAGAGTTGTCATTCTTGTGTTTTACTTACATTCAGAGAGCCTATCCTACCAAAACCACAATTTTTTAATGCCATACCTCTACTCTGGCAGTCTTTTTTCAGCATCTGTTAAGTGCTGAATAAAAAAAAAAAGGCCTATGACCCTTAATTGTGGATTTTTTTTTTTTTGTGGCATAATTTAATGTCTGCTTTCTTTTCTTTGCTGTAATCTCATTTATCCACTTTTATATTTCATGCGTTATAAAAATTGCACCAGCTGGTACATCTTCTGAAATGACATGTACTGATTAAAGGACTTGCTGACCTACCAGCCACTAAATAATTATATCCTCAGCTGGGGAAATTGCACCAGAAAAAGATGCTCCTCAGAGTGAGATTCAGACAACTTACTGAATACTTTTATATCTCTTTATGTATATATTTGGTGTGACAGACTAGTAACTAAGGTTTTAAGTTAAAGCAAACCCAGATCTTCTGTATTCCAGGGAAGAACTGAGTTACCAGATGAGAAATACCTTTTCTGCCAGAGAGAAGCAACAAATAAAATGAAGCTGTGCACAGTCCTGAAACTGTTCCTATGGAAAGAAGTGACTGTCCTAACCTGTACATCATTTGTCTCTGCAATACAGAAAGAGCAGTTTGAAAAATCAAGAACTGTTTGGTGGGTTTGCATGAGTATGTTTAATTAAGCTGTTTGAAGTGAGAAAAGCTACTTAGGGGCTTATTGTCAGCTAAGAAACAGAAAGACATGTTAATGGGATGCAGGTTAAGTGAGGATACTGTGGTAGTCTTCAATGTTTCATGCAGTTTTGCTAAAAACTAAAATAAGCAAAGCTGAAGAGATTAACCAGGGCATTTAGAAGCAAGCGTTGCCTAATAGAAGTTATTAGTTCAGCTGGGAGAAGCATGGTGAACCAGGCAAGGCAAGACAGCTTAGGTTTGCTATTCAGGAGTGTGGAAGCCATTTTTGCATGAAAGGGAAGCAGTCAACTGGCCTTATCAGTTGCCTCCCCAAAAGAGGACTGTAAAATTGTCATATCTTTGGTATGAGATAATGTGTTTTTCTATCACAGTGGATGCATTCCTTGTTTATCTACATTTTTGGTGTTTTTCTTTTCTCTTAGTAATGTAATATGGTTTGGTAAGCCAGCTGATTCATGTTAGATTAGTTTCTTGAGCATCAGAATGTTTACTTGAATTTTTCCAGCATAATGGATGGAGTTTTTAATCAATGTCCCATTAGTGACTCTTTCAAATTTGAACATGTTCCTTCCATTATGTTCCTGGTAGAAAGGTTGCAGGTACATTAATCCAGTTTTTATACTCTAAATTTTGAGATAGAATCAGCTCTAGGTACACAAAGGATTATTTTGTACAAACTCATGCCAAGGATTCTTTTGCAGAGCCACAAGAAATCTACTTCTAAAATAGTGAAAAGAAACAAAAGAAAATCCTCTTCCACTATTCCAACCCTCAGATAATTGTCAGGACCCTGTCAAAGTACTTCACAACCCCATTCAATGCTGCAGACTTGGGGATGAGTGTCTGGAAAGCTGTCTGATAGAAAATGACCTGGGGTGCTGCTTGACAGGCAGCTGAACATGTGCCACCAGTGTGTGTTCAGGTGGCCAAGATGGCCACTGGCATCCTGGCCTGTATCAGGAATAGTGTGGCCAACAGGACCAGGGCAGTGATTGTCCCCCTGTACTGGGCCCAGGTGAGGCCACACCTCAAATCTGGTGTTCAGTTTTGGCCCCCTTGCTACAAGAAAGACATTGAAGTGCAGGAACTAGTACAAAGAAGGGCAACAAAGCTAGGGAAGGGTCTGGAGCACAAGTCCTGTGAGGAGCAGCTGAGGGAGATTGTGGTGTTTAGGTTGGAGAACAAGAGGCTCAGGGAGACCTTATTGCTCCCTACAACTACCTGAAAGGAGGCTGTAGTGAGGTGGGGGGCTGGTCTCTTCTCTCAGGTAACAAGCAAAAGGATGAGAGGACATGGCCTCAAGTTGCACTAGAGGAGGTTTAGATTGGATATTAAAAAAAAAGTCTTCACTGAAAGAGTTGTCAAGCATTGGAACAGGCTGCTTGGGGAAGTGGTGAAATCACTATCCCTGGAGATTTAAAAGATGTGTAGATGTGGTGCTTGGGAACATAATTTAGTGGGGGACTTGGCAGTGTTGGGTGAAAAATCTTAAAGGTCTTTTCCAACTGAAACAATTCTATGATTCTATAATTTTATAATGCAACTTAAGGTCATGGGATACAGCCTAGTATTCCTCAGTGATGCAAATTAAGGAACTGTTTTGCAGGTGGCCATATGCTTGGAAAAGCACTTATGTTCCTAGTCCTACAAATAAACTTCCACTGCTTTGTAAAACCTTTGAATAAGATTCGTTGAACTCAGAGCGAGGAGCTGTGACAGAATTCAACATGTCCAACAGGTGCACCGAAGGGATCTCAAATGGTGAGGACCAGAGTTCCGGGAGAGAAATCATGCATTGTTGTCTGTTAAAACTGTCATTGTGAAGGTGAAAAAAATGTAATTTTGGAGCTATAGAAGAGGCTGGAATGTGAAGTGTCACCATCAGCTGGTGAACACAAGGAGGAAGGTGGAGAGAGAGGTGTAGCCAAGGTGGGAGAAAATATGTGGGACTAGTAACTGTTTTTCATATCTGTTTATAGAAGTGGCCAAGGGGCCTTGCCTGGAAGAGCTTTCTGGAAAACAGTGTCTTTCAAGGGTGAGGCTGCTGTGGGAACTGGGGGAAGGCTGCAAATGCAAATACAAGGCTGACATCCTGCTTTGGGTACTGGCATATCAAATGAAGATCACTGTTTAAGTCCTTTTCTTGAAGACTGAGATTTCAAACCCTGATGCTGCTTTCAGTGTGATAAGTAGAAGTGTAGAGTCTTCTTGTCTGAAGTGAATGGAGCTGAGAATCTTGTCTACTGTAAGCCATTTCAGATTTCAGTACCTGACATGACACTAAGCAATCTGTCAGTGGAAAGTCACCCAATTTTCTAAGGTTTTGGCAGATTTCTATTAAACTGAGCAAGGTGCCAGAAAGCATTTGGATTTCAGCTAACTTGCAAAGTCTGATGAAGGTATGTTTTAACAACAAATTTATCCCAAGAGCTTTTGTGGCTTTAGTTTTTGTGTGGATTTAAGATGCAGCCTGCTAAATAGTTCATGGTAGTAGTCTTATAAGTGCTTCTTGGGAAAGTTTCAGCAGACAGCACTCAAGAAGACCTATTTTAGCATAATTCATGAAAATAGTAACAGATATTAAATGTTGAACAATTTCAATTAACTAATCATTGAGAAAACTTTCTGAGACCAGAGTACAGACCCAGCTTCACAGTTACTGAGATTCTTCTTGCAGGAAAACATATTTAGGGCAGTTTAGATAGCAGCCTGATTTAAATTCCTCTTATTTATTTAATGGTGTAATTTGGAACTAGCTAGGACTTAGTACATTTTTTGAAGTAATCTTTGAGCAAAAGTCTAGCTATGATTAGTGAAGGCTCAGAGAGGACGTAGTTATCTGTTGGGTCTGGTTTTATCCATCTTTGAAAAGAGGAAAAGACTCTTTTTGTCATCTATTAGTTGTATTGCTGCTTGGAGGGATGGAGATGGGCAAAAAGATTTTTTCCTTTAGTTATTTCTGAGAGGGGAAAACCTGAGGTGTTAAGGGCTTCAAGGGAAAAGCAATGGGGAATAGAAATGCAAGTTTCAGGAGATGTGTCTATCATAGCGCACGCAAAAACATTTTAAGAAAGAAAAGGCAGAAACTATTTTTAGGCAGAGGGTCCATTTTTGGTATCCAATATTGAGGAAACAGAGGTAAATATTGCTTATATTGAACAATTTAAATTGGGAATACCTGAAAAAAAGAAGTGCTTGCTGTGACAGACAGAGCAACATCTAATAACCTGAAAACCAGCAGCTGAAAATGAGCAGATGGAAAAGTCCTGATGCATCTTTTGGTGCCGCTTATAGATGTTTCAGAGAGAATAATATTTATATTTTGGAACATTGATTTGAGGAAAGACAAAAAGATCAGAAGGACACTAGAAGATCTATGCTTTTAAGCTGATGTGCTTATTATCACAGTGCCCTGATAGTATCTGAAATCCTCAGTGTCTATGCCCTGGTCCATTTGTACATAATTTCTTTCATCTGCCGTAACCTTCAAGAAAAACATATATTATAATAAAATTATACGTTATAGGCAAAACAGAAACATAATCACCAGTAGTTGAAATAAAGTCTTCTATGCCTGTGTCTGAAAATAAGTGTAGGAATTTTATCATCCACTATGTCTTTCAGGAGCATGTAAATAGAGATCTCTCTTGGTTTAGGTCAAACTTTTATGGGTTCAGCGTGGAGTCATTCTGAGGGGAAATTTTTCCTCTTCCAATGTTGAAGAAGCGGTAAAATTAATTAGTAAACTTTGTGAAGCTACATTTCATGCATTTAAACAAAATAATCTCTTTATAACGATAAGAAAAAGCAATATGAATTTGAAAACACATTAATCATTGCAGTTTGTAATGAATAATGCATTTGTTTCTGCATATCATCTGGTAATATATGGAAAAGCATGTTTTACTTCTTTGGTTTGCAACTTTTATGAAATGTGTGGAACTTAGCTGGAAGTTTTGTTTGCTTTGCCTTTTTTTTTAAGTATACTTTTCATGTCTGTGAGTGTAACCAGTACCTTTCCCTTTTCTCTAGCTTTCCCACCCACCAACAGCTGTCTCCTTCAAATATTTCAGCCCAATTTTGCAAACAAGTAAAAGCCTGAAGGGTGATTAAACTCTCAAAACTCTGTGAAAATATGTAGCGATGCTATGAGCTCATGTCACGTCCTAACATGAAACCAAGATGCGGACAATCTACTCCCTAAAGGACCAAGTTTCTAGTGGAAAACTTGGAGCTTACTTTTCTTCCAGCATAGATAGCCTGATACATAAAATTCCACAGCACCTAACTGGGCTCCTTCAGTCTCAGTACTTGTGAACATACTTGCTATTCTTCTCTCTCCTTTTATTATTTTTTAACTGCATTTTAAAAAAAAACTGTAACATGATCTGGAATAGAAAAATCTTCTAGATGGACACAGCCATCTGCAGAGTTCTGCTGTGCCAGTAATTGAAATTAAAGTAAAATTTTCTTATGCTAAATGTTTTTATATTTCACCGATAGTCCTGCAGTAAATAAAAATATTCCTGTTAAAGAGGAAAAATCATCACATTTGTGCTGCTCTTTTGCTGCAGTAATAAAATAGAGGTACACCAAGAGGAGAGAAAGTGTGAGAGAAATTCTGTCACACTCTTCAGGTTTCCTGTTAGTCATAATCTTCAGTTCTGAGCCATACTGGGGTATAACAGCTGAGTAGTGGACTGCTCATGCTGTGTCAGGTCTCTGAGTAATTCAGTGAGTGATTTATAAGATGGACTTGAAACGTCCAAGCTGAAGAAGGCAGACTTTTTGTAAAATGTAATTAAAATAACAACAAAACTAGATCTGTCTTGTGCTTGCCAAATAATCTATTATCATTGTATGGTGAGTATTTTTGTGTTGACAGTAGGCCTATAGTAGAAAACAATATTTCCAATAACTATAGGAAGAGAGAGATCATAGTCTGCTCTTTGTCACATTAAATAAAAACTAATAACCTAATGAGCTTTTCTATTAATACTTGGTTAAATAAAGCACCAGTGAAGAAACATTTGTACTTTGAGTATAAATGCAAATTATAAAATTCCAATAGATTGAATGATATAACTCTATAACAAATAATTTTTTCTCACAAATAAGAGGATATTTTCTCAAAAGTATCTGTATTTAATTATTCAGTTAGCTATATATCAACTATATAAATAAATTTATCAATTATCTACAAGAATTCTGATTTTTTTCCCTCTGATTGCATCAGGAAGAAAGCAGCTCTGCCAGACTGACAGTTGGGGACTTTATTCAATAGATACAGGGGCAGTATATTAAGGAAGACAAGTAGTAGCTTATTTCAGTTTGACAACTGAAATATTTAGATTCAGGTAAACCTAAAAGAAATATGTTTGGTTTTTTCCTCCTGACTGAAACAGAGGAGGAAAAAAAAAAAATCTAAAAATTTCCCCTGGAAAAAATTGATTATTTTTTTCTATAAATAAAGTTACATTTTTATATTCTTGACCAACTGAACTTTTCAGTTTACAGTGGTACTTTTAGGATGCTGTGGTGTATTGGCTCCTTTTTTACAAAGCAGCGCAATATATTACTTTCTGGTGACTGTTCCACAGAGGGAAAAAATAACTTATTATTGCTTCAGATAACTGAGTTCTCTTGAGGTGCAGTAAAAGAGGTCAGTTTTTTTGCCACAAAAACACAGGGCTCCAGTTCCTCAAAAAATATTGGGTGAGTGATGGTTTTTCACTGTTGAGTCTGTTTGCAACATAAAGGTTTCAAAGGGCCTCAGATTATTGACTTTTATTTTCAGAAAGTCATTCATTCCTCTAAACTCATTTCTATTAGTCTCTACAATAAATGTTTACAGTGAGACCTTGAACTAATTTTCTGACATCTGCAGAGTAATGATTTAAAAGAGGATTTTAATATTCTGAGCATCTCTGTAGTCTTCCTGACTTGAATTACTCCCTTGAAATTTCAAAAATCCATGCTTAAGTTTTCTTGTTTTGTGGTTTGGTGTCTTTTTTTTTATTATTATTTTTTACCTTCTCTAGGGCATTTATCATCTAAAAAAATATTTTATATTCAAAAAACTTAGTTATGATTAATTTCAGTTGCAACAGTAAGCATACAGTACTTCCACAACCAGATCTCAAGTGTCTAAAAAATGAGCTTTAAAATCTAAAGAAGACAGTTATCAACCAAACATTTTTAAGATAAATTATTTATTTGGCATCTGTAGTAGGCATCTGGGTAGAATGGAGTTATGTAGGACACCATTTCACTTCCTTAACTTGTTTTTCCTTTTCATTCAATAAATCTTTCATCTCCTGCAATACATGACAGGTTTCCTAGAAACAAAATACTATTATATAATATGAATTAGTCTTGTTGCCTATAGGGAATCCTCTGGAAAAATAGTATAGGAGTATTTACTGTGGCTGCTGGGGGCAAATGAGAGAGTCTTGTCTTGACTCTAGAACTTCTTAATGGAGAGTTTTTATTAAAGTTCCTTGGCTGTACATCTTGGAGTCTGTATGAAGTAAAATTCCTGTGTTCTCTGGAGAAATGCATGGCACAGAAGGAGATGTGCTAAGGTGGAGTAGGAAGAAGAAAGAACTGCAGAAGTTTACATACCTAGTCTTAGTAACACTCTGCAGTCATTTTTTTTCTCGGGAAAGGAGGACCAGAATATGAAAATTTGGAAGAATTTTGCATGAGAAGAAAAATGCCTGTCCTTGATGTAGAGGACAGTTTCCCCTTCAATTTATTACAAGTGCCCCAGCAGGAAGGCTCTGAGGGTTCTCAGTACAACGGCTAGAAAATGTTACTAACATGAAATGTTTTGTTCTGTGGAAAAGCTGAAGAATTTTAAACTGAATTAGAAACAATAGAAAGACTGTGGGACTCTAAAACGAACGATTAGCATTTGTGAAATTATAAGTAACCAAAATGTGGGTCTTATATCCACTGTCAATCACCTTAAATGGAGGCAGTATTATCATTGAAACCTATTATATGTATGGGAAGAGCGTTAAAGCAGTTGACATAAATAATTTCCAAATAAGACCTTGTGCTCGTCAGAAATTAATAAATTTATTTTCAAAACAGCTACATAGCTATCTAGAGAGCTTATGCTGTTTACTCCCTCTTTTAGAGGGGTAAAATTCAAATCAAACAAGCATGGAAGAAGGTTTTGGACTATCACTGATAAGGATGAAAGTGAAACTTCAGTCCTGCAGATATCTGGGCACATTTACCTTTGAACTCATGTGCAGTTCCATTTATTTATCTGAGCAAAGTTGTACTTGTTTGCAGAATCAAGACCTAAATCTGCAAAATATATTTCAGTTCTGTACAACCAAGTTCCATACAAACTGAGTGTTGATTATCCTGTAAGAGAGTTGGGAAAGTCCAGAGAGTTTTCCCCTCATGTGAATTCCAATTTTTAAAAATCATATCTCCTCAATTTACTAGTTTTAGGTATCTGTGCAGAGATAAGGAAATAAAGTAGACAAATGAATACGGGATCTAAACCAAGAAGGGTTTCCTTATGCTTCTGCCATGCCATCTTTTCCCTCCAATCTAAAATATCTTCTGGAAGAAGATGCAATCTGAGCAGCAAAGATTTTGAAGACCTATATATGTATATATTCTTAATGCACAGTGGTATAGTCAAACCTTTGAATGGTCCATTCTCCTAAGCAAAATACTCACTAACTCTCCACAAACAACTCCAGATAGCCATTATTGTCACCTTAAAAACTTTGGTAGCCTGGTGAGGCTGAGGGTGTGGGACTGTATAAGTACATATGTATGCATACCTGCACACATTAATGTATATATAAATTTGGAAATGGCTTCTCATTTTCTTAAACTACAGCAGTTATTCAAAAGGGTATGTGACACTTTTTGAGGATTGGGGAAAAAATGTATCACAAATGAAGTCTGCAATGAGAAGAGAAAAATCCTGTTTCTGAATATATGGCCCTCAGAGGATACAAAGGATTCTTGTTTACCTGTTTGTTTCTAGTCTTGCTGTTTTTTCTTTTTTTTTTTCATTTTATTTTTATTTTACTTTTAATAGAATATGTCTGCCAGACTTTACCTGGGGGATTGCGTTTCTGAATGCTTTCTATCCTGTCACTGAATGCCTGTCTTTCAGCAAAGTTTAGCTTTTGGATTTTCTTGTCTGTCTGGTAGCAGTTAAGCTGCTCATTAAGAATTTACTCTTGAAAGGTCACTTGCTGTCTGTCTCTGTGTAATTTGATTTAGAAGATGGTATTTAAAACATTTCACTGTACCTCTCAAACAACCTGGTCTTTGACACAATAAGTAGTGATATCTGGGAGTTCTCATAGAAATGAATTAAAAAAAATCAATTACTGGGAATTTTCAAAATGTTGATCAGTTAACTGACAATAATAATAGAAGTTTGACTATTTTAAGCATTTAGGCTGCAGGCACTTTTCCACCGTGATTTTCTCCCACAGCCCAAATACAGGAACTAAGGAGCCCTTCCTATTCATCTGAGTGAGGTTTCTGGGGCCCAAAAACTTTTTGGAGTGGTTGTGAAACATTTCTTGGGTATTTTACCTCAGGCAGAAATTTTCCAGAAGGATCAACCAGATTGCCGATAGTTGACACTACCAGTTATAGAGGCAGGAAGAGAGACGGGACCGGGCACCTGCCTGGTAGGCATATGTTTCTGCTACAGACAGGGCAGTCAGTGGTAGAAGTTTGGGTTAATGGTGCAAGAGGAATGACAAATTAGATTATGTCTCAACAAGAATGTAATTCAGAGCTCTTCTTTTCAATGTCAACATAAAATGCTTCTTACAGTAATTAAGATGCTGATAACATTCTCCATTCCTACCTCAAAAGCAGAGTTTCTGTCTATGGTGAAATATTTATCCATTTGGTTTTCTGTGAATGCAGAGCTGCCATCTACAGTTCTAGTACTCTGCAGGAGTAGAGATCAGCCTGACTTTCTGTGAACATGCAGCTTCTCTGCAGGCACCCCAGGATGGTAACTCAGCTGATTCCTCCAGTCTCGGAGTTCTTCCAATTGCTTTAGAAATGGAAATACTTTCTGTATATGCTTCCTTCTTCCCTTAACGACTGATGGAGAGGCAGATCCCTAAAGGGACTCTTTCTAGGTGATCTCAACTCTTTTAGTCTTTCTGGGACTTGCAGCTTGCTATGAGCCTTTATATTCATTGTTCACATAGGTGCCTACTATAGCATGCCAGGGTCACCATGTCCATAAGGGATTGACAACTGTGATGGAGGTGTAGGGAATATCCACAGCCATGGAGACCAGTTGGAATACATTAAAGACTCTCAAATGGTCTCTCAAGCGTGGATGTGTGGGTAACTGAAGGTCTGTAATCCTCACACACCTGCCAAGACTGTACATGCTTTTGGGATGTCTCTCATCTGAAGTTTCTTAGCTGACTGTCTAGATATCTATGCAGTTTCTGGGATGTTTCAGTGTTGGCTGTTGCAGTGTGACATGACATCCTTTAGTGAATACACGTGACTTAAACAGAATGCAGCAGCACAGATTGTTGTAATTTATTTTACCTTTGAGATGCATTATATCTTTCTGCCTCTTATGATGTACTGAAGGAATTTGCTTTTGTTATTTTTTTTTACTTGCCTACACTGATTTCAAAATTAAATTTTTCAAATGAGTTAAACACATTTTTACTATATGTTTTTTATGTAATTGGTAATAGTCTACCTGTAATGGGTGACATTAATATGACCATTTGTTACATGGCATCTAGTCATCTTCCTCTGTCTGGTCTGACTGTCTGGTTTACTGTCAAGAAACTGTCCTCCCTTTTTCCTTGACCATATTTATGGCTTAGAATACTCTCAAATGTTTAGAATAATTTTTTACCTAGCAGTTTGCAATATAATGCTGTCAACCGCTAGTATAGGTTATACCTTTTTAGGCTCTTGAGTTAATTTCCCTAACTGACCATCAACATCACTTGACTTCCAGAATCCTTCAGTTATGGCACCCACCTTCTCTCCACCAATGTAGATGGAGGTATTGTAGGTGAGGTAGAATAGGTGCTGTGTTGGTCTCGTAATGAAGTTCTCTATCTACTACAATGAGGAACAACCATGCCTGACAAGGGCTTACTTTAAGAGCTGATGTTAAGAATATATTCATAAGAAAAATGATCAGGGTGGGACAAATAGCCCTTATGCAAATGGTAATCTTTTGGTCCTGGACTTAGAAGTACTCCAAAATACTATTGATTGTAGTCCAGTTCCAAAGGACAAACAACTTAGAGACATTCCTTACCCGAAAAGTTTCTCAGATGTGTTCCTGCCAACACTTTTCTGTGATGAGTTGGTCTTTCCCAAGAAAAATAAAGAGAATTTTCATCAAGGAATTCCCAACTGGCCTAGTATTCAGAGCAAAGCAACACTCATGCTCAGATAGAACAAACATATAGGGAAGAGAGATGTTCTCATTAGATTTCAGTACCGCTGTGTGATATCGCCAGATTTCTGTATCTGAGCTGACAGAGATGATTTAGAGTGCAAATAAACTATTAGCATAATTAGATTAGACATACCATGGCGCAATTAGAATTGTCTCTGTCAGACCATTCTTCATTAACAGAACTTGTTCAGAGCATACTGTCTGCTTCCTGCTTCTCCTAGACTAATTAGTTACGTGTATGGATGCTTGGATTGCTTAATTATTTTCATTGTTCACCATTAACATCTTGCTGAACTGGGACATACTGTCACTTAGAAAGAGGCTGTGGAATTGACCCAGGTCCAGGAGAGATGGAGTCCAGACATCCACCAGGCTGAAATGACAGTAAGGGTAGAGAAGACAGAACAGAGAAAACACAAATGAAAGGAGTTAATAGATTTACTGTGAGAAGAGGAAGATACCAGCAAAACTGCGACTTGGAGACAGATCTTGCTGCTACAAACAGAACTGAGAAAATAGATCCCAGATAAAGAGGAAAGTTACTGGGCTTGGGGAGAAGGAAAAGATGAGGGACAGGAGAAGAGTCCTTTTATGAAGTTTTTTCTTTTTAATAACAAAATGTCATGCTCTTGTAGTTATCTTCTGATGTGATAATTAAAAGATCTCCACAGGCTTTGGCTTTCTAAGCCTTTAAATTGAAGCTGATCATGTAGTAGATTTTTGCTTTGGTTGGAAAAAAAAAGTAAATTTAAAGTCTGTTTAGGGAAATAACCTCAAACAACTGCATCTTTGGAGATGTCAGCTGAAATGTTTGCTAGCCTCTCCTTTAGAAAAAGACAATTTGGGAATGAAAAATACCATTTCAAAACAAAAATAGAAGTTGACGTTAAATGAAATGTCAAAACAGAATGAGTCAACATTTCTAAAATATCTCCTTTTCTTAACAGTCTTCAACTGAAGCTATTTTCCAAATGTGGAGTGAAGACAATTTCCAAGTCCTTCCATCCAGACTGACATCATGTTATATTTATTTTATGACCTACTATTTGCCAACAATTTTGGCCAGTATTAGTCTTGTTTTTCTGTGAAGGAGGCTTACAAAATAAATTTTCCCAGTGCTTTGAGGTAGTTCTACCTCTAGGAGAAACTGCTTTCTTGTGCCAAACTCAGCACAGGGTGAAGCACATTGGCCTTAGCTGACAATACAGTTGTCTAGTGGAGAAGAACTTGTTGGAAGGTGGTTGTGTTGCAATATCACCAGAATGTACAACCTTTAGTCTTACAAAAAAAAAAAAAAAAAAAAAAAGCACAGTTTTCTGTTAAGCTGTGATCACCTTTTATCTTAATGCCTAAAGGTTCAGCTATGCACTTTTCTCACTTCTAATCTCCCTTCTGACCATTCCAGTTGGCAGTTCCTTATTGAATTAAAAGAAGAGTCTGGCAATGCACTTCTGGTAGCACCTGCAGGTTTCTGGGATTAAGAAACCAACCAAACAAAAAGCTGACTAAGTTACCTTGTAAATTCTAATGTATACCATTAAAGGCAGAATCATGAATTCTTTGTTTGTTTAATCATAATTCAGTTTTATCAGGTTTTTTCTCATAAATAAAGCCTGAACTCTTGATAATCTGATCTGGTAAAAATTCCTACCTTCTTGGTTAACTACCAGACAAATCAGGACCTGTTCCTATTATTTTGCAAGTCAAAAATTCAGTGGTTTCAGAATCTTTTCTTGGACTTAATGTATAATTCTAATTTGGTCCTCTTTGAATAATTCTGACAGCTGCATTGATATAAAAATTAATTTGAGTGAATTTAAAAATTGAAGCAATTTTCCCACGGTATGCTGAGTACCAGGGCATATCCAGTTCTGTTGTATTCTACTTCAATATGTCTCTCAATTCTGTCTAATAAATGGATAAAATTTATATTTTCTTGTAATATAAAAGGATGGATTCATACAGAACTTAAATGTGGTGCAAAGAGGCAGACTTAAAATTTCATCAAGCAGTTTTATTCAATATATGATTGCTCAAGGACTTTGGGTATGGATATATTCTTTTACCATACCATCATAATTACATTTCGTGCTAAATCAGAAATGACAGTTTCAGATATTATTCATATTGCTTTTCTGTTCTCTCATTTCACCAGTTTCAGGAGAAGATGTTATTACTTTTTAAACCTGGCATTCCGCTTTAATTAGGTGTGCTTTTGCTGTTAGTTTGTTCACAGCCCTTCTACAGGCAAGTTGTGTGAGGCTTTTGGAGTCCTTTACTTCAAATAATTTAATGGGTTGATGGTTTCATTGCAAGATTTTGAGTGCGAACCGTGAGTTAAAGTGCTAAGCTCATTTCCTGTAGTGCTTTGCTCTGTATTTTTTCCACAGTTTCTTCATTTTATTTGACTTGAATATTAGATGTGCCAAATTTGAATATGCTGTTTTTAGAGCTACACTATCCAGATGATAAGCAGATATTTTTCATGCAACTTTTAAAATGAGATCAGTAAATCAATTTCAAAGTGAGTTTTACAGTGCTGGGATTTGTTTGCAGCAGTCACCTCAAAGAATAAAGTATCTCTTTTATAATATATAGCACATTTAATCCTTTATATAATTTATGGGTGTACTGTTAGTTCATTAGAAGTCTGACTAGAAGGCAAAGGAATGAGAGGAAGACTACACAGAAGTTCTCCTTATTGAAATATTTTTTCTTCATATTCATGGTTTAACTATCCATTGACTACAATGCACCCTATTTTTTTTTTTTTTGTTTGGTTAGAGTTTTTTAATGCTAGAATATCCCTAAAGAATAAAAGACATATAACTACTTTTCTGATTTTCTGTATCTTGCAGCAATATATTATCCCACATGAGTTGTAGAGCACCCTCATTGTACGTAAGTAGAAATTTTGTAGGGTCCTTGAACTGATTGCCTTAGCATATCCTTAAAACCAAAAATGACTGCAAAGGTTTTGGATAGTTCAGTCTAAAATGCTTGCATTCCAATTTGAAATTGTTGTTGAAATAGAGACAGTGAAAAATTTTTGAATTGATTCAAGATTTTATCTGAAAAATGTCTTTGTAACATGCTACTTCTGTCCTACCCATGTAGTCTGTCAGAATGATGAAACTCTGTGGAAGGATGTGTCTCCTTGGAAGGTAATACTTATATATCTTCCTGCATTTATAATACAGGTATCTGAACCATCCTGAGTAAGATATTGTCTGCTTCTAATTTTTTGATGATTTATTTCTCGAAAGAAATACTTAATCTAGAAAGTGTATTGCAAGAAACTACATTTTTTTTATTTCTGACAAATCTCTTTTGAAGTTCTTCATCTTGTTTGACCATAGTTATGAAGTTCCTCTCTTAAGAAATTATTGCTCAAAAAAACCCCCAAAGAACCTTTGATTCCTGATTTAAAAAATTTGTAAGAAAACTTTTACAGCACAAGAATAAGTGCTTTGTGTTTGCATCTCTGTGTTTTGGGGTTTTTTTCTGTCGCTATTAGTCTTGCCCAAATACATTTCTGTCATGAAAGTCAATTGCCCAAAGGTATTTTTGAAATCAAGCTTACAATGTTGCGTTCAACAGATTTAGGCTTTACAAAGTCAACTTTAAAAATTCAAGCTTAGTAGCTCGTTTCCAAATACTCTTGTTTATTTTCAGTATTGGAAACATGAACACATAAGAATCAAAATAAGAAGCCACCGTGGGACACACAGGACGCCAATACTTCTAGAAGCAATGCACCCATTACTCCTGCAGGATGCAGACTGCTATTTGTCTAGTGAAGCTATTGTCTCTTGCTGACTTCCAGCAGAGGATTTCCATAGTGAATGCATACAGTGTGTAGGGTTCTGAGTTTGGAAGTGGCAAGAAATGGTTCAGAAAACTTACATTCTTTCTCTGTTTCAGGACTAAGGTTTTACAGTAGAGGCCTTCTGCAATTATTTTTCTCCCATTTGGATAGAGCTGACACTTGTTATCTATTCACTAGCAAATTGTTTTTGCTGATTTTTATACCTCAGCGAGTTTCACTCAGTATAGGTTTCAAATGTGGGAGGCAGAAACCCTTTTATTTCTAAATCTTTTGAAATCTAGAGAACAGCACCTTAACTACAAATCTTCACTTGTTACAGCGTATCCTTCTTCTTACAGAAATAACCTTCCTCAACACATAACTGAAAAGAGGAAGTTAGGTTCATAGAATAGTATGTGGAAAGTGTCTCATATGCTTTTTTTCACATTAAAGATCCTGAGGCTCACATTTTACATACTGCTGCCTTTAGAATTGGTAACACCCTGGGACTTTTCAATGATGGGGATTCGTGTCACTTCAGTTTCAGGCACCAAGGCTAAGGAACTCTAGAGTAAACCTTCAGATGCACAGAAACAGTGGTAGAGACACACTAACACTTTCTAATGAATGTGCAGCTTCCAAATGTTTATGTCATGAGACTGGAAAAAGTATCAGAAAGAAAACTTTGCATTGGGACAATCATTCTGACCTTTAAAAACAATGAACATGTGGTAATATTGAAGGAGCAAAAAAAAATATTGAAGAAATGAAGAATATTAATTCCAAAGAAATCCTCTTTATTTTTGGTGTGAACGGAGTTGCAGAATGGTAGATTAGTCTAGCATTACCTTGGGTAGTGCTGGGTAAGTGAAAAACAGACTTATGAGGGGCACAAAATGAGTCTTAGCTTAAAGTCAAGAATGTTACACCAGCAGTTTGTTTCTGCAAGTCAAACTAGTTCTTAGTGCTGCTACAGGTAAATCTTATCAGTAGTATTTTTATATTTCTACACCCCTTAAACAAATCTCCTTGAAAAAAATATGTTCTTTTTCAGGCAAATTCTCAAGGTCTCTGCAGAATTTAGGACTACTTTGCCAAATCATCTTTTGCATAAGTAAGCTTGTTTGCAAAGTGTAAAATTAACTTTCCACTGGAATGAGAGACAGAATTACAATGAAGCAAGAATAGAGATTTTATTTTCAAAACCAGTGACAGTGACGTCATGTTTTTTCCCTATTTCTTTTGTTCTCTAGAGCCTCTTGCAACTTCTCTGGCAAGCATGGTGCACTGATAAACCATACTGGTGTGGTTAAGCAACAGAACTGAGAGCCATGGAAAGCCTAGACTTAGTAGCCCCACTGACCAGCTTGGTCAGCATCATTAAGCATCCACAGACTTATCAGTGGTCATTGCTAATGCTAGCTATGGTGCTATTAGAGATAAAGAGATTATCTCATTTTCTAACCCTATGTCTGAGCTGTACGTCTAACCACTGGTGTGTCAGGATGGACCATGAATAGACCTTACAGTGTATGGGAGAAAAGTTGATGATACTCTTGAAGTAATATAAAATAAAGAGTTAAATGCTGAGACCCCGAGAAAGCAATTTACTAATTAGTATTGCTGAAGTTCTGTTTAATCACTTCAACATTCAGGGGAGCGAAATGTACCTGAAGTACCAAGGTATAGTTCAGTGAGCACACTCGTTACCATTATGCTTTGATATACAAATCAAAGACTTCTTACATCCAGAGATACAAGCTGTCATTGAAGTCCATACTAAACACCTGCTTGATCATCTGCAACTGATTTTATTACGTGTTTCATGTCTTTGAGGAGTGCATTTAAGGACCAGCTTGCTCAATGTTTATTGGTATGATGATATGAATAATTGCTATAGTATTCCAGTCAGCAACATTGGGACTTTTAGCAGCATCAAAGAAACAGCTATATTACAAGAACAGAGAATATCTATGGCTTTACACTTTACCCATCCATGTAGAGGTCAAAAACTTAATCATCCCAGGTTTGGGGGTGAAAACTGGAATCTTTATTGAACATGTGATTCACAATATAAGGGTCAGGTGGGTGAGATATGTTAATGAAGATGATGAATTATGCTAACTAGGGGATGGATTATGCTAACTAGAGGATTACACAATTTTCTGCTACAGTTATGCAAGTGGTTAATATTTTCCCGTAGCGAAGACCACATGGGGGGGGAGAAAACAAAAGGGGTTCTACATCGTCTGACATCATCACAAAGTCTTTCCATATCTTGCTGAAGGAGACAGGACAATCAAATATAATTGAATGTTAACAACACTTGTAATGAGGCTCCTCAGAGTAAGGAGTGTCTCCCAGCTCCTGCTGTCCATGGCCTGCTACATAATCCCATCAGCTCCTTCTCTGCTGATAGCTGAGCCCTGGATCCCAACACATCCACACTAAAATCAAGTCTATGTAGTAATATCACATACATTATTCCCTTAAAAGGAAATTAATTGAGTAGTTTCTCCTATGTATTTACCATATATTTACCTTGTTTGTGTACAAAGACGCCCTAGGCATCTTTCAAATTAAAGAAAAGTTAATGAGCATAAAATGTGCCAATAGTTTGTACACCATCATGTTACAGCTTCAGCAGTAGTAATTGGGCTAAGGTCTATTACAGGTCTTTTAGGAAATAAAGACGGAATTTCTTAGAGACTTAACCTAATGTCTTACTCAGGCCCATGTTTTAGTAAAGAAAGAGAGTTATGTAATCTGCTTACCTCCCAGGCTTTCCTTCATTACCACAGACCCCCATGAAAGCCCTCTGGAATATTTGAACAAAAAAACCTTTTTTTTTCGGTAGTTAAACTAACTGATCAAAAACAGTGTGTGGAAAAGCATGTTTTGCTCTCAGTTATTTAAATGGTCTTTCTTCAAGACTGCACCTGTGTCTGTGAGAATGTCTGTTCCTAAATACAGGAATTAGTCTTAGTTGCCAAAGGACCAGTCAAGTGAAGGTTTATTGTAAATGCCAACTGTTAAATCAACTTCTCTCTTTCCTGATTCATACCTTGCCCATATTCTATGCCCAGACCACATTTTGTGCCAGAAACTGTTGCCATCTTGCTCAGAAGGTTTCCTTTCACAGGTTGTGAAGACTCACCAGCAAGTTTTCTCAACTATGATTTATATAATGTTTTAGGGATTGGGTTTAATATATATTGCTAAATCTGCTTAACTCTTTAAATGCTCAAATAAATTGAGATGGACATGGATGATTGTCATCCCTCTTGCCTTTGGGAGAAAGCTCCTGTTTCTTTGATTTCAACTGAAGAAAGGGTTCACTTTGCAAGCCCACAAACTCTTCAGTCCTTTTGGAGAACTGCTGCTTAAATACCACACCTGACCTCAGTCTTTCAGCAGCTGTAGGGCTGTGCCCCTCAGCTGGCACCAGGCAGGTACTCCTCGTTAAGCCTGAGGAAGTTTCTTTCCATGCTGCACTGATTCCTTTCAGTAGGTTTCAGCTTTTTCAGTTGCAAACTCAGCTCAGTACTTCCTGCCTTGCGGCTCATGGCAGGAAGAAAGGGTTGGCACGCTTCAAGGGTCCAGGGTGAAATGGCCTCAGGACTCTTTTTATTAAAGTGGTTCCCACCTTATATAGGGTAAGGCAAGAACATTCTAGCAAGAGGGTGTAACTGGGGAGGAGTTAGGGCGGAGCGTGCAAACTAGGAGGCAGGGCAAAACCATATAGGGAAAAACACTGCAATGCAGCAAAAATCAATCAATAGGAGGGTAGGGTTCAGGGCCATGAGGGATAAAGGATTTTACTAGAAAACGGAGGTACAATAAGAGGGGAATTACATAATAAAATATGAAACATAACATAAATCTCAAAGCACATATTCTTAAAGAGTCCATAAAAGTCCATATCCACCTATAAGGTATTTTCTTCTTTGGTAGGAATGTTGGATTTGATGCTTTCTTTCCAATCCTCATTTTTGCACTCCAACACTGCCTGGTCAGAAAGAAGGCAGCCCCAGAGTTGTGACTTGCTTGGTGATGCTCCTGACCAGATACAGGCTGCTTAAGACCATCATTTTGGTTCAGGTCCAGTGTCCTAGAATCCATAAGGACTGCAGGCAGGGGCAGGGCAGAGTGTCTGGGGTGGCACATCTGTCAGTCTCTGTAAACACTTCAAAGTGATCCCTGAGGGGTTTCTGCATAAATGATGCTTTCTGGAGTGATCTGCTTCCCTCTTACAGAAGTAACAGAGAGCTCCCTTTTCTTTCAGCATTGTGGCTCCAGGACTATCATGTGTGAATATTAACACAGAGAGCAAAACCGTCTGTCCTGGCCCAGGGTAGGAGTTTTAGGCAGTCTAATATGAAGTTGCAAGCACATAGTTTGCATCACCTGTGGAAATCCTGTTACAGAACTAATTTAAGAAAGGGCTGCTAAATGACTTTGAGGTGCTCCGTGGATTGTGACATATGCTTAGCTGGTGACAGGAGAAATAGAAAGCTGATGAGCTGTGCTTAGGCTGAATCTGCTGAGCTCACACAATAACAAAATGAAATCTCAACCCCGTCAGAAAAGGATTATTTCAAGTAGCTAAGGTTTCTATTTTATGTTTTATTTTTGCATATAATCCTGTGAAAACATCCTACCCTAGCAACAAATGTCACTTATTAGAATCAGGTATGCCTCTATTTCCACCAATGAATAGTGAAACAATGCCACAGCCACACAGTGAGCTCTAGTACGTACTGCAAGAAATCAGGTTGATGTTTACAGCTTGTCCTTTGAAATCACAAATAGCAATTTATTTGTTGCTCTTCAATAGGCAAGCTCTTTATTATGAATGCATCTGTCAGTATCTGAGAGCTGCCTAGAGATGTCCACTTAAAGCAGATCTAATTCCTGTTAGGTTACCTGGTTTTGGTTCTGGAAGAGTGAAAGTGTGGCTTATGCTTCATGTAGGGCATGGTGCTGAGCTTTTCTGTGAGTCTGGTCAGCAGATGGGTTGTTCTGTCATACACTCTGTGACTGACAGGGTTTCAAGTGTGTGATTTGCTCATAGGAGAGCTTTTACCTCCGTGTCCCAGAAACCTGGTCCTTCTGGTGAGCAGGTGTGACCAATTTTGCTCTCAGTGTGAGGGGAGAGAAGACTGTAAGGGAAGACACACGTGTCTAGCAGGGGAGGAGAGTGCCTAGGGAATGATTTCTTTGACCATTGTCTCTGCCTAAATCTGGTGTAATATGATCAGCACAGGGTAAGTGCATTTTCTATAGTATTGAAAATTTTCAGTTAAAGTGTTTTCCTAGTGCTTGAAGAAAGAACAGGTAAAATGCCCAGATGAAGATGAGGTGTTTTTCTTCCTCTTTTTTTCCTTTGGCCTGACAATCTCCTTCTACCTTCTTCCAGTGTCCTCTCTTCTCCTAATGCTCTCACAGTCACTGTGTAGCATCTGCTTTCTCACCCTTCCTTCTGCATGCCATCAAGTGCTTTAAGACTTCTTAACCCTTTCTCCCCTGAGCATTATTCTGTGGCATAACAGGCTAGTGACAGATAACCACACAGCGCTGCTTCAAATTAAAAGCCTTTCCCTTTCTCCCTAATAAATATTCAGTGACAAACCAAAGGTTAAGGAAATTGATACACAAAGATGGAGCCAACCTGACATGTTGGATAAAATAATTTTATCATTACAAGGGAAAAGTACCGACTTTACAATTTTTAGCTGTATGCAGAAGGGATTGCATGGTTTCTACAATGCCAGGATTGAGACTTCTGAAGAATAATTAAATTTCACTCACAGACAGTAGTTTTCTATTTAGCATATTTTCTCCATGCATATTATGGCCATTTTATCTCTAGTAAGTACAATTTTCTGTGTTTATAAAACAGATTAATATGTCAAGAGACATATTCACGTCAATCATGCATTTCTTAAAGTAGTATAAAATGGATTATTTACTAAAAGTACATGCACTTATGCAATTAATTTGCTTTGAATATACTGTATAAATTACTAGTAGAGCGGCTATGCATTGACCTTTAAAAAGCCAAATTTAGTCTCAACTCTAGCATCCCTGAAGACTGAACTAATTGATATAGAACTAAACCTGAATAAACATCAGAATAAGTAAACATTGAGATGATTTACTGATATGGTCAAAGTAGATGAAAATTTCAGTGTGTGGAAAAGACAGCTAAGACAAAGCAGCTTTAAACTAATGCTTGAAATGTTTGGAGTAAATTAAAGCAATGAAGTATTAGGTACCAGCTCTAGTTTAGCTAGGTTCAATTGTCATTGAAAATTATGGTTTTAATAAGCAATCCTAAATGATTCAGTAATTTATTTCCATTCCTGGTGGACATTTGTCTGCTGACTGACACTTTTACTGACTTTCCCAGATAAGACCAAGGATTGAGTGAACTCTAGAGGCTGAACTACGTCATTATTAGTGATCCCTTTAGTAAGTATTAAGATAAATTTCAGGTTCAGAAGCGAGATAAATTTCAGTTTTGACATTTAAAAGTGAGAAGAAATTTTTCTGAATCAAATTGGCCAATCTGGCACTGGCTATGTCCTGAATATCTGACAAACCAAACTTTCATTAGAAAGTATTAGTGTCCATAGCCTGAAATATTTCTCTGGAAGTGTCATGGATTCAGAGAACCCTCAGCAAATCTAGGACAAGGTCTGGGATTCCAGCTTGCTATGATTATCTTGTAAATTGAGCAGATCCAGGATCCTTTTGTGGCATTAAGAAAAGCTCAGATGATTTATTACCCTATAAGAGAAGAGTTCCCTTAAGTGCTAACATTGAGCCTTTCAGAAAAGGTGCTTTCTTTGTACTAGTTTTTGTATTTTCCTGAAAAAAACGTTTCTGGAAGCACCAGTTAGAATTAAAAGCATGTCATGAATGTTTCCAACTGTTTATCAGTACAAACATTTTTTTTCTTGCAGTGCTGGCTCGTGCTGTTTTATTTACTGTTATGGACACAATACGTCTGTGCCTACAAGAGACATCATGTTGCTGCTCCAGCACACTGGTGGACTTTTGAGCAAAGCAGCTTTGAGTTAGGCTGCTGTGATGGATTCAGACAGGCCAGAGGTTTGAGGCACACTGCCCTGCACACCCTGGTCAGGTCACAAACTGGCCATGTGTACCGAGTAGATGTTTGCTTCTGAGTGACTTGTCTTGGGCTCCCTTTACCGCCAGATGAGGTCTTAGAGCATGAGTCACCCAAATCCAAACTACCTGAACAGGACTTATTTCTCACCATTGACTACAAAGACAGAGCAGTTGACCTACCAGCACTTGAAGTGGGATGCTATGATTGCCACTCCAGGTCCTGTGCTTTCTGAGTGTTACTCAGCAGCTGAGATCCAGGAGGTCTTTCAGTTCACAGGAAGTTTGAGAAGGTTTCCACTTCATGTGGATGTCAGAATTAAACTGGTTTTTCAGAACAATAAAGCTTTATATGAACTAGAACATCAGCTTTTCAGGCAGAACTATATTTCATCTTTGTAGAGATAATGACTAATCACAGCACAAGAATGGAGGTTAAATCTTATTTATTTTTCATTAAACAATCTTTGAAACAGCCAGTACTTCAGAAATAAAATTGATACAATGATTTTAATGAGGCTCTGCTCCTTTGTCTTTGTATCTATTGTGCTACTCTTCTAATGTTTACATTTTAGTGTAGTTTCACACCCAATGCTGACCTCTATAAAGGATTTTGTACTGTTGTTTTAAATAGCACAGCGTTGAACACATGAATTTAGCAGTGATTAACATTATAGATGAAGTTAGACATGTTGCACTGGTTTGTTCCAAGCACCAAAGGAGCTGTACCAGGCATTCAGAAATCAGGAATGTCACTATATTCACTTTTTTGTATCATATCTGCAGAGTTCAGAAGTCAATCTGAGCCTCTGATAGGACACTCTTATTGTCAAGAAATTAAAAATGTTCTCAATGAGATTAGATATTTACTATTAGTAAGAGCAGTATTTGCAGTCATATAACTGGTTGCTACAAAAGGAACTGTAAACCTGTCTTGCCTGACAGCTAAATTTCGTCGGGAATAAATGATAGCAGGTGAAGGACAAATTATTTCACATTAGTCTCCCAGGGAAATCATGCATATTCAGTTCAAACTTCTAGTGTATTTGGAGACAGGACATCAAAGATGAATTATGTCCCTCTACGTATTCACATTTGCCTTTCTGTTGAATATCGTGTGCACCCTAGTCCCCTTATCTCAGAAAGGATGTGTTAGAACTGGTGCAGGTTCAGAGAAGAGCAACAAGCACAATCAAATCAGAAGCCTGTCTCTTATGTAAGTAAAAATTGAGCAGGCTAAGGCTCCTCAATATGGAAGAGACAACTTAGGATGTAAAACTGTAGTGGGTTTATGCAGTTAAATAACATTTCCTTTTTCTGGGAGGAACAGGATATTCCATACCATGTTATGTCAGCCCGTCTATAAAAGGAGAGGGAGAGGTAGCTTGGCTCTTCTTCTTCTTCTGGGATGGCCCTCTAGACAGCTGTGCCTGCCTGAGACGCTGCTCCCTGGGAGAGGTAGAATTTTTACTGTTAGTTTCCTTTGCCTGTGTGTTTGTAGCATTATTAGTCTCTTCTTTTTTTTTTTTTCTCCAGGTAAATATAAACTTTCTTTCTTGATAACCCCGAGGTTTCATGTCGGTTTTTGTTTCGTCTCCCCTCTGGGGGGGTGTGGAATCTGCACAGCCTCAGTGGACACCTGGCGTTCAACCAAAGCAAACAGCCACAAAAATAGACAACTGAAAAATTATGAATGGCATCAAGAGGGAAAGATTAATGTGTCCAGTGAAAACTACAGGAAAAAGAACAACTAGTAGGAACTGGGATCAAAGCAAGCAAAAGCAGATGATTCTCCAGTCAGCAGATAGCGGCCCTGTGTGAATATTTGCAAAAGACCTGGTGAACGCAAGAATCTTGAACATATGTAAAGATCAACAGGAAAAGTACTTAAATAAGAGATCCATTGTAGTTTGCCAAAGAGCCATGTTATGTCAAGTTTAGGAAATTCACTGAGTGGAAAGAGTTTGAGTATTAGGAATGGATGTTACATGCTTTTCTTGTTTTTACACCTCCCAAGCTATGTCCTTCATCTAGGTGGATTCTTGCTCTGAACTGGAAAATTCTTATGTTCTTATTCTGGTTTTGATCACAAAGCACAACTGATATCTTCCTCTATATGAACCTGTGGATTCAAGACAACAAATAGGATATGCATTGATTTTACTACAAAAAAAAAAAAAGTTGAAATACGCAGACTAAAATAAACTCCTTAGTGATGCTTCTGATGTCTTCTGGTCCCTACTATTTCTCACATGGCAGATGGGGGTTGCAGCTCCAGGTTAGCAGAATGTTGAGGATTACCTTCAGTGCAAGTAGCTGGGCGTGCAGCTGCAGTGTGAGCTGAGGGTTGAGCTCTGGGTGGGGGGAGCTTGAGGCAAGAGGCCCCGAACTGGCGCCAACTCTTTGTACAAAAAAGGGCACAGGGACCTGTGTTGCCAGCCAAGTGACTGGACACTCAGAGACACAGCAGGAGCCAATGACTCAGCTGAAAGATCCCAGGCTGTGAGGGTATAAAAGCCCAAACAGACCTTTGTTCAGAGTCCCTCCTCGGAGGCAGCCAGCTCAAGCTGTTTTCTGTTGTTGCACCATGATAGAATCACTCAAAGGAACCAGAGGTCTGAGACCCTGAAACAGAAAACCTAGGGTAGAGCTGGTGAGGAAAGCTTGCCTAACTGTGGGAGTGGGCTGAGCAGGGAGTCAAGTAGGGAACCTGTCAGCTCTCTGGAGCAACCTGTTGTGAAGGCGCTTCGGTCCCAGCAGTTAAAAATCTCTGGTGATGGAAGTGTGATTGTCAGAGTGCCTACTGAATGGTCAGACAGGGAACTTTCTTTAACTTCCTAACCAGACCCTGGTTACATTTACAGTGAATAGTATACAGAAAAATCTTTGTCACGGAGAATTAAAGATATCAAATCAAGAGTTATGCCACCATCTCAAAGTGGAAACTGACATTAATTATTTTATATAACTCCATAAACTAGTAGAGACAATAGTCTTGGACTCATTGCATCAAATAAGACAACTTTGGCTTCAAAATACAGCAGTGTTTCTCTAGCTGTTAAAAGAAGCATAAGTCACATAAGACTGAATTTTTTGCTTTGGAAAAATATCAAGTCTTTTATCTATGGCTGATGAACGCTGTTGAAAAAAGAAACATAATGGACTATGCAGAAAAAGAAAGGGGAAGTCTATAACAGGTACAGGTGTTTCACTTCCAAATGTCTTTAGATAATAAACTTATTGAACTTTTTTAGACATTCCAGTGTATATCTTTGAATCCTTAGAAATGATCTGAACAGACAGCTTAAGTGCCACTAATGTCATTAGTGTTTTAATAATTATTAATTCAGCCATTTTAACTTCCAAGTAGTGAGAGATGCAGCTTTACTTACCAATTCTATTCTTAAAATGTTTCCAGAGGTTGCTGGTGCTAGCATGTTCGAGTTTTACATATGCCAGTGTTTCTGCAGGTTAATAATATCCTGAAGGCTACAGGATTTCCTTTTGGTTTCCAAAATTACATATGCATTATTGCAAATGAGTTCTGCCACAAAGGAATTCATAATGAAAACATCAGAAGGAATTAAAGTGCTTCTTATAATACTCAAGCTTGCTCTATTAATCGGAGGGCAAAATGAATTGAGTCATTATGTTCCCAGATGGTATTAGGGACCAAATGGGAAGCCCTATCCCAGTTTGATTTTTTTTTTCAGTGTAAGTATTTTTTGCTGGGGGAGTGGGTCAACTCCAGGGTCAGCAAATACATAGTCGGTAATTCAAGTCCCCAAGTAATGTTTTAATTCAAGTTTTAATCTTTATGCACAGAGACAGCAGGTCACTGTTAACTAGCAAGAGAAGCAGAAAGATTAAGAATGTACACAGTGCATTACCTTGAGAGGAGAGGGAAGAAGCATAAGTGTCTTTTACTGTAGAATCATTTGGTTTTAAAGAGCTGTCTTCTTCAATATACATGACTTGACTGGAAATTTGTTGATGTCTGAAAGGTGCCTGGAAACCATCAGGCAGCATCATATTTATAACAACAGTAATTGTGATTGTCAAGGATATGAACAAAGCAGTATCTTTAATTAAGCCAGCTGTGATCCACCTGTGAAAAGACAGACAAGATTTCAAATCTGAAATAGGAACCACAAACCTGGAATTTTTATTTATTCATGCACATTACATGTTTTATAGGGATATTTGAGTGCATTTTTATTTATTTGTAATGAAAAAATACCTAGATATCTTGCATGCATCTCTCTGCAGAAGTAAGTTAATTAACTTCTTCAAATAACGTATTTGGTTTTAAGCAGACTGCTCTCATGCTTAAAACATCTCTTACATATTCACGATTACTTGGATGTATTTACACTGGATATTGTAAGAAGATACAGTTCTGCTCTTGCTGTCCTCCAGGTGGATGTGAATTCACTTTATCCCTGCTACAAGATGGAAAATGTTTGTAACTATTTTAGATGACCTTGAATATGTATATATACTGCACCGGAAAACTGTATTTGTTCATCTATAGTGTGGTTTGCACTAGTGTGGATACACAATACTATCTCAGCCATGTTTGGAGCTCAATGAGGTTGCATGAGACCACAAGAAACCATAAATATGTATCCAAATGATTTCCTTGCATTTGAAAATGACAGTTCTGAGAAATGTTGGAATTGGGCTAGTGGAAGTCCACGTGCCCTGCATGGCAAAGCTGAATCCATGTTTATCTTCAACAACAGGCTCTGCCCATGCTGTTGACCTAGAATTTGTGTGGTCTTTCAACAAGGGAACAAGCAGAGGACGGGTGAGGTTGTACCTTTTTTCCTGCCCTGAAACTTTTAGCTTATATCTGTAGGAAACACTTTCCTCAAAAATAGCATAGACAGAGCTACAGTCATCAGACTTATCTTTCACATAAAAGCATTTTTTCTTACTGGGAGTATCCCACGTTTTAGCCAACATGTTCCTTGGGAATGGTTTGGTTTTGAAAGACTTCCCTAGAAACAATGACAGAAACCTTTCTGGTCTGTAATTGCTGAGGCTGGAGTATCCACAGCAACAGAGCAACGTGCCAGCTGTCTCATCAGGGAGGCCAGGGCTTGCAGGTCTCAAAGCAGAGAGGTTCAGTTCCAACAGAAATCCATGTTTTAAGTGTTTTTTTGGTTCTCCTTGTTTTTGTGTGGGCATTTTTAAATTTAAATTAAATTTCATTGAAATGAAATTTAATTTTGAACTGGTCATTATATAACATTTTCAAAGCACTATAATTTCCTGAAAACCTGAAATTGTTATGCCAGATCTGTTTATAGATTCTAATTACTGATGTAGTGAATATAAAATCTTCAAAAAAGGTAAGCTAACTCCTCAGTCACAGCAATAAATTAAAAAATTGGAATTTAAAGGAAGAAATATAGCTACTCTTTTAAATAATATTCACACTGAAAGACTTTAAATTTTTTTAGAGTAAATATGAGATTAGGCAATTTACTATTTCAGTCTGACTTAATGATAAGATTCTCTTCAAGTCACAAATCCCAACTAAAGGATTAAGTTAAAGGAAAACAATAAACCTAATGATAAACAATTGCAGCAAAAATTATAACAGTTCATTTTAAGAAGCAGTCATTCTTGTGGAGCCAGTACTTTTTTAATGTCTGTATTTAACAGAAAAAGCTTTAGGAAAGTGGAAACTAACTTCCAGAGAAGTTTTGTAATTTTAAATATGGAGACAGAAAAAAGACACTTTGGAAGTTTCCTTCAAAATGAAATATTAGAAACTCAGGCTTAGGCCATTTTTTTCTTAATAAGCTTGGTTTTGTTTTGTTTTTGTTTTGTTTGTTTGTTTGGTTTTTTGTTTGTTTGTTTGTTTGTTTGTTTGTTTTTTTTTTTTTTGCATTATAATGAATGCATTTTTTGATGCCAATGATGTCAAAGTGAAAATGCTCCAGTGTAAAAATGTAAAGCATATACCCTCTCTCAGTGTGCTCTATAATTTCTTGCTAATCATAAAAACAGCTATGTAGCCACAGAAACAAAGTGATACAAAGTGCAGTATTTTGGTATAAAAATAATTCAAGCAAAACCAAATTTAGTATTTTTAAATTTAAATGCAAGAAAGAAATGAAAAGACAAGCTTTTTTTTTTTACCCAAGAAAGATTTTTAGATACAGGAAAGCTTTGTATGCACAATTTCTTTCCTCCCTGTAACACAGTTGGGGTGTATTGGGTTTGTGTGGCCAGGTGTCACAGGTTTACTTGTTCTGAAAACCAGGTAGAGGATTTTTCTTTCCCCTGCATCACTGTAAGGGGGGGATGTTGAACGGGGAGGGTAAGTTTTTCGTTGGGTGATTTACCCACACAAAAGAACTAACCAGCAGATCCACATTCCAAGTTGATGGCCCTCTGAAGACTGTGGGGAGGGGTCATGAGTTTTTTTCTCTCTCCTCAGAAACGGGAGGCACTCCACCTTTGCCCTGATGGAGAGAGAGTGTGTTGGAGGGGTCTGAGGTTCACTTTGTTTTCAGCCTGGTCATCTGGCTGTTTTCTGGTCCCAGTTTGCCTCTATTTTCCTGAGCCCAGTTCTGCCACCAGCTCAGATCTGCTTGGATTTCATTGGAGAGGCTTGACCCATCTGCAGAAGAACCCTTTGGGGAGGAGGTCGCCCTTTCCCTCCTCCGAACCCATGTTGGCAGCGCTGCGTGTCCATCGATGAAATGGGGGAAATCCTGGCCACAGCCAGCTGCAGGCAGCGTGAGTTTCGTGGGAAGAGCCCCCTTTTTCCCCTTTTCCCCTTCCCCTTCTCGATGGGGGAGAAGATCTCCATTTTCTCCTTTTTCGGCTTCTCCCACACACCAACTGCCAGAGCCCAACAGCGCCCCCTGCTGACCAACACCGCGCACTGCAGGCTCTGCTCCGCCAGTGACCCCACAGCGCCCCCTGCCAAGAGTGGTTGGAATTGCGCCAAAAGGCGAAAAGTATTGAGCTGTTTCCTTTTTGAAGGGGATTTTTGGGTACAGGATTATTGTTTGGTTGTTTTTGTGTTCTTTTGTTCTGCCAATACACATATGTCCTTTAATAAAGGGCTGTTATTTTCTTTCTTTCTCCATACTTCCTCAATTGGAGCCTCTTAATTTCGGATTTACAATTGCTTAGAGGGAGGAGCTTGGTCTTCATCATAACTCATCCTCCTTAGCAAAACACTTCAGTCTCATTAAATTGAGACACCAGGTTTTGGTACTGGGGGTACTACAGGGGTGGCTACCGTGAGAAGCTGCCAGAACCTTCCCCCTATATCTGACAGAGCCGATGCCAGCTGGCTCTAAGATGGACCCACTGCTGCCAGGGCCGAGGCCATCAGTGACAGTGGTAGCACCTCCAGGATAACACAGTCAAGAAAGGCAAAAAGCAATTGAGCAGGAGCAATTGCAGCCAGAGAAGAGAGAATATGTGAGAGAATACACTCTGTAGACATCAAGGCCTGAGAAGGAGGGGGAGGATGTGCTCCATGCTCCAGAGTAGATGTTCTTCTGCAACCTGTGGTGCAGACCATGACAAAGCAGGATGTCCCCCTGCAGTCCATGGAGGTCCATGGTTGAGCAGAGATCCATCTGCAGCCCCCAGAGGACCCCACATTGGAACAGGGAGATGTGTCCTGAAGGAGGCTGTGACCTGGGATTGTATCTACAATCTGCTGAGCAGGCCTCTGCTTCCCTTTTTGGCTCTCTAAGTGGAAGGTGGGTAAGGCTGGGACACCACCACGAAATTCTTTACTGTGAGAGTGGTAAGGTACAGGAACAGTTTGCCCAGAGATGTTGTGGGTGTTCCATCCCTGATAATATTCAACTTGGTCTAGTGGAACATGCCCCTGCTCATGGCAGAGGCACTGGAACTAGATGGTCTTTAAGGTTGCTTCCAAAACCAAACCATGCTGTGATTCTGTGATAAGATCACGGGCAGTGAGACCGCTGAAAATCTGTGGCTACACCTTTCCAAACTGCATGTCCCATAAGGTTTGTGACAAATTGCATACTCAAAGGGTGGGATGCAGCAGGGTGTGAACTCTGCAAACTCTGCTAATGTGGAGGTGCACTTTGCCACTCCCTCTGAGATGATGCATCTGCACAGGAGCACTTTTACAGGTGAGATGAAAGTAAGACAGCTGAGGTCCTGCAATACACAGTACCTTCTTGAGAATGGAACTCATCAAACATCCTGACAATCTGGTGTGGGGATGATTCAGGAAACTGAGACTTCTCTATTTGCGATAATAATTTTTTTTGTCTGACTAGCTTAAGCTAAAGAATAACTCAGAGACCAAATGTAATCAAGGCAACATTGAGAGTAATGCAAGAAAACTTAGTCTTCCCTTTTCAGTTCTCCTCTTTATGATTTGTACTTGTTACTTTCAGTATTAACACAATTTAATTCTGAGTGATACAGAATGCTGATGAGAATGATGAGCTATCATGTGGCATTTTTAGCATAGTCACGTAATAAATGAAAACTAAAAACTTCAATTTTTTCATTGTTTTATTTGAAAATAAAACATGGATATATCAGAACTAGTTGCAAATGGGGTTGTGTTTGAATCAGAGACCAAAATCAGAGTGACTAGATCACTCTCATGGATTTCTGGCTTAGGTCTTCTCAAGGAAAAGTAGGACAGGTAATTACCATTGCCACAAATATGAATCCCTATCTTCGTTACTGCATCTCCCTTGTTACTTTGATCCAGGTCTATATCATATTTTCTTTCCTAATATCTTTTCTGTTCTGTTTTCTTTTGTTTTCTTCTCATGCTGGTTTTATTTCCATCTGTGCTCTGATCTTTCTCTGCCTTTCTCTTTCTTCTTTCTTTGTTTTTATTTCTGCATGTCACACTTACTGTACCTCCTTTCTTTTTACTTTTTCCTCTGTCTCACCCCTAAAATATCCAAATCAACCTCTGCTGCTGCTGCTGCTTGATTGCTTCTCTTTGCAGCCACTAGCATTAGTTCCGCACTTCATCTGTGCAGTCAGGGCAAACAGAAAAACAGGCTTTGAAAGACCCATAGAAGTGTGATCCCAGGGGTTGTGTTTTGATTGTTTGCTATAAAATCAATGCTTGAGAGTGATAAAAGCAATTCATGCCTTCTACTGGCCAGACCTTGGCTTCCTCCCTAGACAGAAGGATGGGGAGCTGGCTCAAACCTGCAATATAGTTCCAGCCTAAGGATCATGTTATTGTTTTTACTGACTGTATAGGGAGACACAGACTGGGAGAGTATCATCAGAAGCATTAGCTGATCTTAAACATCAGAGGTGGTACCTAGGTGCATCTCAGACGCCAGAAGGGATGGAGTGAATGCAGCCCTGGGACTAGCAGGAGCACCAGAAGTGCTTCTGAGCTTCTCCAGGATTTTCTTAAAAAGCTGTGACATTCCCAAACACTTATTGGGGGTGCATGGGAGGCAAACAAGGAATGCATCCTTCTAGTAGTTAACTGTGATTCTTATTTGCATCTGTTGTTAAAACCAGTGAAAAAAAATTCTTATTCCAGGATTTGGAAGGAATCCAAATTCTCTCCACAGAGTGAAGATATTGAGTTGTCTCATGAAATAGTGAGAAGGTTTTCTGCAGGTCTGATGCCATGGATTGCCAAGGCACCTTCAGCTATCTTTGAACTCTTTCAGAAGTGAACTTCACCAGCAGTGCTCAGGGAAGTGCAGACAGGCTGAATGAGAATATGCCACATGGTCTTTCACAGCTTGCTTTCAATTGCTGATGGCTCTTGTTCCTTCCCCTCCCCTATTCCTATGCCTCTAACAAGTCTGTGCCATTTCCTTTGCTCTTTTTAACAGGAAATCCATCATTAAACACTTCTACTTTACATAAGCTTTTCAGTCATAGACAAAAGCCTCAGAGTGGGATTCTTGATTTTCATCTGCTATCTCTCTAGGTCAGTCATCTGCAAACTTTGAAGATGCAGTTACAAATCTGTGGCCAAGCACCTGGATAGCTGTCAAGAACAGAACAGGTCATGTCTGCCAACTTGGGCATTGCCAGCTGCACAGCTGAACATCAACAAAACCCAACCCAACCCAAATAAAACTAACATTCTCCAAGCATTCATTTCCTCTTTGGAGTCCTCCAGTGCTTGTATGAGAAAGGAATCAAGACTTCTGTTTAAATTCTCAGGGTAAAAATATTCAAGGCCACACTTAGAGTGGACAGTTACTCCACAAAATAGTCATTGAACTCTTGGAAGGTCTGGAAGTGTAGTTGAGATCTGGAAGTGGAGCTGACAAGAGGCAAGGCAATGACAAGGTATCTGGCTACAAAAAACTGGAAGGATTTGAGGCTTAATCTTGCTATAATTCTGTGGTAGTGAGGTGGAAATTCTAGGAGGTTTTCAAAGTTTTTTTTCCCCAGAATTATAAACAAAATAACAGTTATTCTGAAAAAGCCCTGGAAAAAGTAAAATGAATCTTGGCTATTTCCCCTTCAGGCTAGTGCCATTTTTGCTAAGCTGTCCAATGGTGCCAGAGTATGTAACATCTTAGTCATCACCAGTCTGGCAGGTATTTTGTCCCCTATATTGATCCAACAGCTATATGCCAGGATATGCCAGGATGTTTGCACCATCTGTCACACCAGAGTCAGCAGGAGGGACAAAAGGTGGACAGCTGGTACTATCAGTCTGCAATACCATTTTAAAGGATACCAGAACCTGTGTCAAAAGGCATAGAAAACAGAGAGCTTCTGTGGTGAAAACTCTAAAGCAAATACATTTCAGATGGAGCAGCTGATCTTTCCTATCACACTCACTGTGGTTATTAGAAACTCACTTCTAAAAATGACAAAGGTTACAGGATGCCTAAATTGAACATAATTAGTCTTCATTACGAATACTTTTGGTTTCCCAAGGAAAGCAAAGCTGCCTAAAATGACTGGTGATAAAAAGCGAATCTGTAATAAATCCCTCAGCTGCAGAGAACTGGAATAAGACTGCAGTAGAGAGAATTTCTGGATTGATTTTTGCCATGGAATCATAGTTACCAGGGAAGTATTCGTCAAATGCTGGCCAGAAGTTGACCTCCATTACTCTGCTCCTCCTTGCAGGTTTGTCTCTGGTAAAAAGCTATTTCACAGTCTTATGAATAAGTTGGCAAGAGAGTAATGCATAACCCAAAGCAGGATGCTTGCAGAGATTTTTCATATGTCCAAAGGCAAGTCAACCAATATTCAACTACACAGTGCATAAAGCAGGCCATCAGGCAGCGTTTCAACAAGTCAAATCTGCAAATCAGCCAAGGAAACATTAGGAAATGCATAGAATATTATGTTATAGGTTTTGGTACCGAGTATACTGCAGAAAATGTGATTCAGGACATACAGCACCATTTTGAAATTTACAGTCAGTCTATACCTTCTGGATTGCAAGTGGTGCCAACATAACATATGCAGCTGAGGATTGTGCTTATATTCCTGTACTTGTTTTGCAAAGTGTTGCAATTTGTTTTTGACAGACTTGAATGATAACTGCAGCACTGAAAATAGAATCATGGCTCATCAGAAGATAGTAATTTTGCATATTTCACTGAGACCAGTGTAATGCAGAGTGAAGACTGGAAAGAAAATAACTTGTTAAAGATCAACTGAAGCAAAACAGTCTGCTTCTGGAGTTTAATGATGAAGGCTTTGCTATTGTACACAGGAATAGTGAAAGACAGGCTTTTCTACTCTGGGAAAAATGTTGAAATTTACGATTTTATTTTCTGTTATGAGAAAAACAAAGTTGATCAAAATATATTTTTAAATAGCCATTTGACTAAAAAAATAATTTTGGAGATTTTTTCTAGTCTGATGACACTACATATAATTACATAATCCATCAACATTGGAAGAATGATATGCTAGAATATGAAATACTTTTAACAACAATCTGTAAAAATAGCATTAAGGCATCCTGTTAAAAATACTACTTTTTTTCTAGAAAAATCAATGCAATCTCACTACCCTGGCCTTCAGGAGAGCAGAATTTGGTCTCTTCATGGAAGTGCTTGGTAGAGTACCATGGAATAAAGGCCTGGAGGGAAGTGAGGCTCAAGAAAGCTGGTCAATATTCATGATTCACTTCCTCCAAGCTTAAGATTGGTGCATTCCTATGAGTAAAAAATCAAGTAAAGGGGCACAATACCTGCATGGGTGAACAAAGAGCTTCTGACAGAAGAAGGAAGCGTACAGAATGTGGAAAAAGAGACAGGCTACTTGGGAGGAATATAGGAACATTGTCAGAGTATCCAAGGATGCAAAGAGGAAGACTAAGATCCCTTTGGAACTAAATCTGGCAAGGGATGTCAAGGACATCAAGAAGGGCTTCTTCAAATACATCAGTAGCAAGAAGAAGACTAGGGAAAATGTGGGACCACTGCTGAATGAGGTGGGTGCCCTGATGATGGAGGATACAGAGAAGGTTGAGTTACTGAACACCTTTGCTTCAATCTTTACTGCTAAGGCCAGATCTCAGGAATCCCATCTCTTGGAGACAAGAGAGAAAGTCTGGAGAAAGGAGGACTTTCACTTGGTTGAGAAAAATCAGGTTAAAGATAATTCAGACAAATTTGACACCCACAAATTCATGGGCCCTGATGGAATGCACCCATGAATGCTGAGGGAGCTGGAAGATGTTATTGCTAAGCCTCTCCCTATCATCTTTGAAAGGTCATGGAGAGTAGGAGAGGTTCCTGAGGACTGGAGAAAAGCCAGTGTTCACTCCAGTCTTCAAAAAGGGCAAGAAGGAAGACTCAGAATTATAAGCCAGTCAGTGTCACCTATGCTCCTGGAAAGGTGATGGAACAGCTCATTCTGGATGAGCCAGCAGTATCCTGAGGTCCATTATTAATAACACTACCAGCAGATCAAGTGAGGCGATCCTGCCACTCTACTCTGCCCTGGTGAAGCCTTACCTTGAGTGCTGGGTCCAGTTCTATACTCCCCATTACAAGAGAGACACAGCCATACTGGACAGGGTCCAGCAGAAGGCTATGAAGATAATTAGGGAACTAGAGCACCTCAGTTATGAGGAAAGGCTGAATGAGCTGGGTTGTTTCGGCCTCAGGAAGAGATGCCTGGGAGGAGAACTTAGCAATGTACACAAGTATCGGAAAGGAGGGTGTCAAGAGGATAGAGCCAGGTTCTTCTCGGTGGTGCCCAGCAACAGGACAAGGGACAATGGGCACAAACTGAAACACAGGAAGTTCTATCTGAATGTAAGGAAAAAAAATGTTGACTTTGAGGGTGCCAGAGCACTGGAACAGGTTGCCACAGAAGTTATGGACTCTCCTCTGGGATTATTAAAAGCCCACTTGGATGTGATCCTGAGCAACCAGCTCTAGTTGTACTTGCTTTAGCAGGAGGTTTGAACTAGATGATCTTCAGATGTCCCTTCCAACCCCAATCATTCTCTGATTCTGTGCAGGAAGCTGTGATTTTGATAAAAATACTATTTTCTGTTAAAGGAGCAGCTACTGAAGTAGTTTTGACCAGCTGTAAAAATAATCCATAAATTTTCAAAGTCACATATAACATAGGATTTTATACTATATAATTGACATTTGGAGTGACACAGTCCTGCTCTACAGGCTCTGGCATGTTTGCAAGCTTCTTCAAAAACCTTCATAAAATAGCAATGGCAAAGTAAGAGAGGATACCATAATGAAATTTACCCTCAAATGTCATAACAGCTGGGAATGACAGTAGGAAGTAGGGAAAAGTGCAATTCAAATTTTTTAATGCTATTGCATATAACAATTCTGAGTCACAGAAGTTGAGCTGTGATTAATCAGACACCTGATCTCTCTGTTATCTCTCTGCGGTAGCCATGGCTAGACTAGAGTTTGATTTAGCTCAAGTCTTCTTTTGCCTAAATTAAAGGACAATAGACAACAGCCTTATGAAAATACTCTCATTATGATCAGCCTTTCATCAAAACTACTTGATGACAACTTCTCTCAAGAAAAGTTCTTGTATCAGATTATCCAAATCTAAATAATTGTTAAAAATAAGAGGAGAGAGAATGATATCCTTTGAAGTGACTACTGTGATACTGGGAAGTATCCTCAGTCTTCATGTATCGCCCCATTTAACAGGACATTAAATAGTGCATGGTTGAGCCTGTGATAATTTTCTTTGTAAAAGAAATGAAAGAATGAGAAGTACTGAAATTCTCTTATTCTAGACATTACTGTTTTTGCATGATTCCTTATTACTTCCACCTTCACTGATGTTTGCAGTCCTATGGAGGTACTTTAGGTCTGCCAGCTACAGTAGAGGCAACTGATAAGACTGTGTGGTTATATCCTGTAAAACAATATTATACATAATTTCATTAATTATAGATTAAATTCCCAGGGTTAAATGTAAATATTAGCCTTGACCTTCTTTCAGGTTTGGCCTTGGTAAAAATGGTTATGGCACTCAAGAATTTAATTGTGAAGCAAGAAATGAACAATTAGGACTATTTTCCACTGTTTGCAGCAAGATGTTTCAGAGTATCTATGAACATATTAAAATCTGATATCTGGAGTCAAAGCACATCTTTTCTGTCCATCTTTCTACTCACCAGAGGTGTTTTAAGGGGTGAGAATCTGCCTGCTACACGATCCTGAGTTGGAAAGAAATATGTTTCTTGTGCAGCAAAGTTCATTTCATGTTTAAACAGCTTTCTTCTGGGAGAGTCTTTGGAAAGTAGCTCTCCCATTTCTGCTTTTCCTTTTGCCTTTGGGCATTGTTGCAGTAAGACTGACACATCACGCGTAGATGCAGATGCTGTGAAAAGGAATATCTAAATTGTTTCTCAAATTCTGTGCATTAGATTACAATCAAATACTACTATGAAGTATTACACTCTCATGAGTATACTTTACTTAATAATCTTATTCCACATTACATCAACATCCAGATGAATTAATCATCTGTAGGAATACCTGTTTTCTTCAGTTTCAGTCTCAGAATAGATGAATATTTTTTATCATTGTCAATAAGGAAATTACTTGTGTCACCCTTGATATTAAAATGAAACTCAATTATGTTGACCTCGATATCCAAATGAACTGTCTAATATAAAGATTGCACATATTCCAGTCTTTTAAAATTACCAGAATTGGTCTACTACTTTATATGATAGATGAGTTACTAAAAGAAGTCAGGTGAAGAACTGAGAAAACTTTTGGTTCAATTAAATAGAAGGATTCATTAATAATTTATTTAATATTGGAAGAAACTAAGAATTGTCAGGAAATGGAGAATGACTTAGGTCAAGCTCTTCACAAATTATCATTCCTTCCCAACAGAAATGAATTTGAAACTAAGCAAGTTCACAGACTGTTGTTTCAGGGGAGAGTTAAAATTAGAATGCTAAAACCAGAGATTGCTACAACCTAGAAAGTTAAATATATTACATTAAAAAGAATTCTAAGCATTTTTCAGTATCCTAGAGAATTTCAGTACCCTAGAGCGTAAAAGAATGTTGTTTGCTGGTACATTTGGTAAGTGCCAAAATTGCTGCGCATAGCATGGGGTCTATATGATCAGATTCTGCTCTGAGATGTTGCCTGCCATGAAGATACCACAGCACAGGCAGTAGTCAAGCCCCTTGCAGTACTGTGAGAGCAGAAGCAATTCTACTAAAGACAAAGAGGCCTGGAGTTTTTGTGAGAGAGATCAGCTGTCGGTTAGAAAAGACCTAGAATATCTTTCAGAAATTGTTTGATGAGAACAGTATTTTTCTTCCTGTGTTCATTTGCTTTTTTTGTAGAACACAGAAATGGTATTTATTTTGTCAAAAGAAAGAAAATGTCAAAGCTTTGAGCTCTTGGCCTTTCAGCAGGTGAGCTCACCAGTGTATAGAGGAGGTCAGTGAGCTGGACTTTGGCAGGGATATTAATATTTTATAATGCTCTGAATCAGCATAATTTATGTCATCATCGGGTCATGCCACAGTCCTGTGCCTTTTAAGCCCTGAGACATCACCAGCAGTTACAAGCACTGTTCTCATTGAAGGAAGGAGGTCTCTGAAGGTAATTTCAACTCAAAACCAGCTCTTATCCCTGGATGCTGTAAAATGAAAAGAGAACTCGTTAATCCTTTTGTTGCAGAACAAAGAAGAAATGCAGGTAAATAAATGGGACTTTATATTAATGAACAAAACCCCAATTGAATTATCTCTCTGAACCAAGGAAGAAAATTGAATAGAGTTATCTGTATATGTTCTTGGAAGGCTTTCTACAGTGGGATCCCGGACTATGGCGAGGGTTCTTGGGCTCTCTTATAACAGAAAATACTAAATGGCAATAAAGCATTTATGAGGAGCACAGGAGCAAGTTTATCTTGCAAAACCGAAATTCTAATGATACCATTTGCAACAATGTAACAGCAAGTGCCACTTACCAGTGACTAGTTATTATATTTCAAAGTACTTTTAATGTATTTCAAACCAAGTGAGGGGAAGAACAAGCAAAGCTCTTAAAAATATGCTTCCCTAACTTCAGCATGTGGTACCTGCCCTACTGACTTGTAGACTTGTAGTATTCCTTATTGCGCTTGTTTTCTAATCTTATTTGGCACATATTCCTCATTGTTATAGATTAGAAATCCAAGGGGAGGGGGATTTTTCTTCCCCCTGCCTCCACTGTAGGAAAGATGGAGTTTGAATGGAAAGGGGGATGATTAGCGTTACAAAGGACCCAGCTGGCCAAGCTGCATTCCTACCAAATGGCCCATTGGAGACTGGGGGGAGGGGGGAAGGAGTTTTGGGGGAATTGCTGGCCCTCCTCAGAAGGGAGAGGACAGATTGCTGTGTTTCCTCTCTGGAACGGAGACGGGGTTTGCGTGCGTGCATTTGGAGAAAATGAGAGGCCGGTCTTTCTGGCTTTCTCGTCTTGGTCAGCCCTGACCAATGACCTCGGCTTGCTTGCAAGCTGTCTTTGTCTCCATCCCGAACCTGCTGTGCTTTCATTGGAGAGTTTTGTGCTCACTGGGAGAAAAAAAGGAGGAGCCTTGAAACACCATCATCTGAGGACAACAGTGAGTTCTTGGGGGGGTGGACTGCTTTCCTTTCCCCCTTCTTCCACTGGGGGAAGGGTCCCCATTTTCTTTTCGGCTTCTCCCGCGACCCGAGAGCACCCCCAGACCCCCCTCCCAGAGCCCGACAGCGCCCCCTGCCGGCCAACACCGAGCACTGCGGGCCCTGCACCTCCAGCGACCCAACAGCGCCCCCTGCCGGCCGGGATTGGAACTGCGCTAAAGACAGGGAAGTATCCAGAGCTTTGCTTTTGTTTGATGGGGACCTTTGGGTACAGGACTATTGTCTAGTTATTTTTTTGTGTTCTGTTACTGCTCTTACCAACACATACATATATCTTTTAATAAAGGGTTGTTATTTCTTCTGATTTTTTTTCCACACTTCCTTGATTAGAGCCCCTTAATTTTGGATGTACAATTGCTGAGAGAGAGGAGTTTGGTCTATCTCATAACAGCCTCTTTAGTAAAACATTCCAGTCTCATCAAACTGAGACACTCATTCAATGTCCCTTGAAGAATCCTACCATTGCTCATGGGTAACTGCTTCCGAGAAGCATGGAGGCAACATTGACTTCATTGCTTGAGTACCATATATCTAGCTGTCGTGGGAGGCAGGAAAGCCCAGGTTTCCAGCTTCCCACAACATCCTGCAGTAACCCTGGATGGCTCTGGGGTGTGTCGAAGAGTGGGATCTCACCTCTCCTTTCCCAAAACATTACGATTCCCTTCTGTCTTCCTAAATTTGGTAAATGGTGCACTTGCCCAAAAGCATGAATTGGAGTAATTTCTAGCAGCTATGTGAACAGGCTAATCTGCCAAGTCACCTCCGTTCAGAACTGCTTTAATCCTGATGTGCCAGTCTTCCCTCAGTGTTTGCAGTGTTGCAAAGCTTAGTGGTAATTTGGGAATGTAGATAAGCAAATCACAAATATTTTACCCTGGGCCTTATGCCATGGTTTGAGCATTTGTTTTTAGCAGTGATATGATAGTACCCACCAAGCCACCTTGCCTCATTTGTTATACCAGTCTATAAATCTCTAGTTTTCGCTTCAAGATTTCCTACTTTACAGTCATAAATGCATTTGAACACTGTAGGCACCTGTTGGAATGCTGCCAATTATGATAGCAGTAGAAAAACATTGAAGGTGTAAGAACATGCTGTCAGACTTTTTCAGTGCTAAATTCACATGTGTTGCCTCACCTCTTCTATTTAGAAATCATAAATTCTGTTGCATGAAAGTTCATATTCATGGGCCATTAGCTTTGTTTGTCACTTAGGCTAATTAGTATAGATACATAGAATCATTTAGATTGGAAAATTGTCTAAAAATCATCATCCAACTGTAAACCTCACATTGCCAATTCTATCACTAAACCATGTCCCTTGGTATAAAATCACTTAGGTTGGAAAAGACCTTTAAGATCATTGAGTTCAACCATAAAGGTAACATTTCCTCACTTCTTTAAAAGGCTTGGACAAATAGAGGTTTTTAATTTCTCAGTAGTTTGTATTAAAGCACCTGGCAGTGTTCCACTTTCTTTTCTACAGTAACAGAACAATTTAAATATGAATGTAAATACTCAGAATTCATATACACATTGTCAGGTACATGCTGTCAGAATTCCACAATACACAGCCTGAAACACATTGAAGATACAGATTCAATGTCACATTCTGTTTAAAGAGTTATCCCAGTGTTTTCCCTGATATTTTGAGCACAACATTTGTCCTGTTCACATTGATATAAGAACCAAGGTCTGTTGAGTTTGCTTTTTGGCTTCTAAATTCAATGATTATGACTGAATTTAGAATAATGTCCCTTTGCTACTTTCTTACTAGGATTGGAAAGGGGCAGGTGAACTTGTTTATATGCTGTTCTGGTTTTTTTTCTGCACACAGAATGTCCCAGTATTAAAGTGGGTAAGTTGGCACAGGAGTGTATGTTGTCAAGAAAACAGGAGTTAATATCAAAACCTAAATTAATGCAGCTTGTTTCAGGCAAACTCAGTAAACATTTATATTGTGCCAGTTTTGCAGTCAGGAATAATTTTTTTAACTCTGACAGTGGCTAAATTAGACGGTTTTCCATTACTACCTAGAAAAGTAAAAGCGTAATTGCCACTTGTGTCTGGTAAAATGGATTTTGCATTGTGATATTTAACACATAGTGAATGAACAAGCTAAAATCAATAAAAAGTAGGGTGAAACTTTGTGCTTTCCCTCCGTTTTCTTATTGTTGCCTAGGAGCACTAGGTAATTGATGCAAATATTTATTGAAGAGGTTTGGTTACCACACTCTTCTTGCATACTGTTTCTCTATAAAATCTGCATATTGCAGTTGAGTTAATAACATATATATTGAATGAAGTGCAGCAGGTTTGCTATAGGAAGTAAGTAAGAGGGGCTGTATCTTTTTAGAGGCACGAGCTGCTACTTTTAGCATTTCCATAGACCGATATGAAAATATAATTCTGGAATATCAGGACTGCAGCAATCTCCTCCAGGGGGGCACGTCATTCTCTTGTGGGCTCAGACAACAGAGATTTTGGGTAGCTGTTGGATAATTTGACATGGGCATTGTTTGTAAGGGGGTTCCCCCTCACCTGAGGTGCCAGGCTTTTGGGTGGCAGAAATGGTGGTAGACAAGAGAGAATGTCCCATGGGCTGACTCTAACCATCAGCTGAACACCATTGTGTAAACCGGTCACTGCGTGTCAGTGTACAAAGAGGGTACCTTTTGAAAATGCACCATCACTTGTTTTGTTTTTAACAAAGATTTTGTAAAAAGAAGATCAAGTAAAATCCCCATAAATACTTATTTCCCAAATTAATCTTTTGCACAGTTTTAACACACTTCTGTCATTAACATCACAGAGTTTCTCTTTGTTCAGACATGGAATCGCTATGGTGACATTGTGTATATGTATTAAAGCTGAAAGAATAATTTGAAGGGAATAATTTATTTGATGTATTGATCTACCCTCTCACCCTTTTTATCTGCCTTGGCCACTTAGACAGGAAGGTCTTTTGTCATATCCTGACCCCAGTAAAGTCAATAGTAAAATGCTGATAGACTTCACCAGAGCCTGGATCTTACCCCAGAGATTTTCACTTAGCAGTTCTGTGGAGCATTGATATTTACAAAGCAAAATGGACCAATTATTTAAACAAAGATAAAAGGAATGAACAAATAGTTTTGTGAGCACTAAAGAAGAAATGCTTGTTCTGGGCTCTGGGTCAATTCTCCAGTGTCTAATAAGATGTGAGTGCATACCTCAGGCTTTGCCTCAAGCTTCTTTTTGATATACTGCTTTCATGAGGCTATTGGGAAGATAATACTTCAGGGACCTTTGTCACTTTGTCAAATCTAGTTTTAGTTAAGCAATAGGAAGGAAAATTGCTGAATAGGATGGAAGGGAGGAGACACAGACAAAGAGAGTGATTGCATGAACCTCATATTCTAGGAGAACATTTAAAAATTAATAATTTCAAAAGAATTTTAATTGGTACCCCACTATTTTTTTTTTTATTTTAGAGCTTATTAGCATTAGTCTCTAAAGGGAATTTTAATAGATCTTTCCTTTTTGCTAAATGCAGTTTTCTAAAGCACGCCATAATGAAATCTAATAAGCATATGTGTTCTTTCAGTCTTAGGATTCCTTTAAAATAAATTAATTTGGAAGTTTGTCATAGACTATCAGAGACAAAAGAAAAGGAGTGAGGGAGAAAAGCACTTCTTTCCGATTCCTGTTGTTTGTCCTCTTCATGCACCAAATGATAAAACAGAGATCATAGATCTGTTTTACATAAATACCCATGCAGCTAAGCATGGATCAAAGGGAATGGCTAAGTTTGCAGAAAGATATGACCTTTTTAGACTTCAGGAGAAAATATTGTGGAGACCTACGACTCGAGTAAATGAAGCATATACTCAATGCCCTTCCAGAGAACCTTAAAATAAAACATGAGAAAGAAGCAATAAATTAAAGGTTATTTGAAAAAGAACAGCTGTAATGCAGGTGCATAATGAATTGTCTGAAGACCTCAGGTTTAAAGACACGTAGAAATGGAAAGAGCAACCAGCAGAAGAGAACCTACTTCTATTTCTTAGCCAAATTGCACCCATTTCATCCAAGAATGACTAAATTGTTGACCTTCTTGTAAATCTGTAATCTGTCTACAAAAAAACTCACAAGTTTTCAAAATTTGAGCACTGACTGCTTGTGCAGGTTTTGAGGACCATCAATTTCTGATAATGTCAGTAAGTGTATTCAGCAGGATAGGGTACTTGGAAAGTCGGAAAAAGTTGCCATGCATCTTAGAATGTCCAGAAATTGTCTCTATTACTGATATTCATAATTTTCTGAAAAGTATTGTGTTTCCTGGGTATGATTTTGTATTTTCCACCTTGACAGCCAAAATGTGGATTAATTTCAAACTTTTATATACAGTGACATGGTAGCAAAGAGCTCTGAGGTATTGATCAGAACATGCAGAAGAATAAATGCCAGACTCAGGAATAGATTTAAGTGATGGACTTCAGCTTTATGGCTTTAACAAAGCAGCTGGGCAATAAATGTCTAAATCACACTTACATTGGTGGTAGTTAGAAGTCAGTGCACAGCTACAAAGGGTCCAGCTGTGAAATCAGTGATGTGTGGCAGAACTCCCTATTCAGCATGTACAAGGACAGAGCCTTTCTCCCATGTGAGCTGATGGAGAGGTTATCAAGAGTGGATTCTTCTAAAGTCTCACCTTTCTCTGCTGCTAAGTGGGTCTGGATTCAACCAGCCTAGCTGTAGAAATCTCAGTGAGTTTCCCAAGTTGGTAGAAAATGCAAGAAATCAAAGATAGAATGTAAACACCCTCAAGAGGCTCCTGTTCTCAACAGGCTACATAGGAGTTTGGAGTAACTGGCAACCTAAACTAAGCACTTAAGTATCTGAAATGAGACTGGGTAAATCTAGCTGTGGTCCGTCAGCTAAGTCTATTTCAGTTACCCTTTGAGAAAAGATGAGAGATTCTAGACAAATTTGTCTGCCATTCTGAATACGGAAATTTCATATCTCACTGTGCTTGTATTATAGGGAAGGGGAAAAGAAAAGAAAGTCAGAGGGTGACAGAAATACCTTTTAGATATCCAAAGAATCTGAAAGTGCCTTCTACTGCTAAGGTTTGAAAGAATGTCCAAAGATGAAGACTAGAATTCAGTTTATCTCAGACTTAATCTGCTCCAGTCAGTGAGTTAGTGTGGTTTTTGATGAAGAATTGAAGCAGAAGTATCTAGCCCATGTCTCATTCTCTGCTACAGTCATTCCCTCCCTCCCACTGTTGAGGAAAGGAGCACTGAGGATAGGAGGCAAGTGAATAGAGATAATCATAATAATTGTAAGCAAGTGTATACCTTTTGGCAATCTGCCTCCATGTATCATAAATTTATGCTCTACGGCCTCATAAATCCTTCCAACATGCATCATTGTGGAACCTTTCTCATGTTTTAAATCCAAAGGGCAATTATTCAAAGGGGGCCATTCCTTGGTGGTTTCAAAAGCAATTAATCCATGGAGTGCTCTCTGCTGTATCACAGGCAGACTGTCCAGGTCTTCCACTTCAGTGTAATTCATCTGAAACTGCTGCAGATCCAGAGTGCCTGTATACTCAGAAATGAAATTTTCTCTTTGTATTTGAAGCAATCCCAAGGGATATGCTTGGCTTGGATCTCATCCTCAGTGGCAACACAAGTTTGTATCCTAGTGGGATCTGATTCCCAGCACCAAAGAATTCAAACTCAAAGCCTTCTGGGATCCAAACATCTCAGGTGTCTCTGATACAATCCTACAAGAACCCACAGCAAAATGCAGGTAGCTCAGATGGCTAATGTCATCATGCCTTTGTCAAACTGATTCCAACCTTATGTTTGATCCTGGCATCCAGGATCACATACCTAAAAAAGGCCTTGTCAGCTTTCAGAGGACAAACATGTCCACAGCTATATTCCTTCAGTGTGACTCCGACTCTCTCTGCTGGTTCATTTGTAAGCACATCAATTTCAGTGACAGCACTTGCATAAATTGCCTGTTCAGTCATTCCAATGCATGCCTGGAGCTGCTCCTCTGCGCCTGAAAAACGAGATTGCTAATTCCAAAAGCCATCAAAAAGGCTGCAGCAAATGTCCCTTTGATCAGTTGATTCCCATTCCTACAAAGGTGATTTTGGAGTATGTATCCGATAACCTGAAAGCAATATGGGTTTGGAATACGTATCACCTTTCTTGTCTTTACACTATCAGCAGCTTTAGTAAGAGTAACTCTTTTTAGTTTATTGCAACACTGTGACAGATCAGATCTCTCTGATCCCATCACATTTCAAGATCACGTATGAAGTGGATTCAATGTGAACTATTTATTGCTCTTCTTTGCTGTCTCAAGCTTATAAGTCTTAAAAATGGTGGAATAAAGCTTGCAGTCTCCTACATTTATCCAGGGTTTCTCCTTAGTTATCCAGGGTTTCTCCTTAGTTATCTAGGGTTTTCTGCCTGAAGTCCTAAAGTTTGAGACAGGCTCCACGATTAATAAAGCATAAATATCTGGTGAATGTGACTGGCCTCCCCATATTTTTATTTCCTACAAAACATAACTGTGATCCTGTGGATGTCAAGAAGGACAGACTGTGGAAATACACTCCTTATGCTAGCTGTCATTTTTGCAGGTACTCACTGACAACATCTACTGTCACCTAAAGCTTGAAGCTGGGATGCTGACCAGTACCATGATTTTGGGTTTCCTTTGGACCTCAGCATTCACTGGCCACATTTTCAGACCTGAGAGGAGGAGTTTTGGATGATGCACTGACTTCCATATTAGAAGACTGGTAATATTCAAGTAAAGAGTTCATAGCTAACATTACTTGAAGTCTTTTGTAAATATAATTCTTCAGTTACCTAAAAATGTCTCCCTTAGAGGCAATAATATTTCTGTTATATCGCTGAAAGAAACTGGAACTGAATTTTCTTTGGTGTTTGAGAAGTGTTGTCTTTTTCTCCCCAGTAGATTTGGTTTCTTCATTTTCAGTTTGTTCCTGTTATTTCTGGGCATCAAGATGAGGACAGAAACATAATAATTCAGAAAATTGTTATGCAGCCATATTTCCGGGACAATGTGGTACAGAAAATAACAAATCTTTCAAAATCAGAGAAGGTCCCAATGCAAAGTCTAAATTTGGATCTTTTTTCTAAGGACTGCTGTCTAGGGTAGTTTTGTGTACACTGTAATTCCAGATCCGCTCTTGTTTCATTGCCTGAGTTGCAGTCTAAATTGTTAGGAAAAGTTTAGATATGAACAGTGTAATCATGCAGATTTTTAAGGGCTTATTTTGACTGAAACTTTAAGCTTTAAAGTTTTTTTTTTTTGGTAGATCTAAATCTTGTGGTCAATAACTGGATGCCAGTATTGTCAAATATTTCACACCAAGTTCTAATGGCATTTCAGAATAGAAGACAATAGTACCCTTGCAATTTGGGCACAGAAGTCAGAAAATGTTAAAGAAAATGACTGAAATAAAAAGTATATACAAATTTATCTGGCTAATGAAATAACCAAGTTATGTGTTGCACAAGTAAAGAAAAAATGATAAAATCTCCTCATCCAACTAAAAGTAACACAGCTAAAAGTAGCTTTTTTGCTAAAAGAATTACAGAGAAACAATTCAGAAAACAGATACTCGCCCCACAGTATCTTACTTTCTTACACAATCAGTCGAACCTGATTTCCTTCCACAGCAGCATAACCGTTTTCCCATGTGAGCTGATGGAGAGGTTATCGTTGATCTATGAAAGCTGATCTAGGAAAGCCAGTAGATGCAATACTTTTGGACTTCAGCAAAGCTTTTGATATTGTCTCTTACAGTATCCTTCTGGACAAAACATCCAGCACACAGATGAATAATGTGATGAGTGAACAAGTGGCTTGCAGGTTGGGCACAAAGAGTTATAGAGAATGGGGCAACATCAGTCTGGCATCCAGTCACCCCTAGTAGGGTTCCACAGTGCTCCATCCTTGGCCCATTTCACTTCAACATCTTCATTAATGACCTGGACGCAGCACTTGAAGGAATATAAGTAAGTTTGACTAAATTGGGAGGAACTGTTGACGTCCTTGAGGGCAGAGAGGCCCTGCAGAGAGATCTTGACAAATTAGAGGACTGGGCAATCACCAACTGTATGAAGTTTAACAAGGGCAAGTACTGGATTCTACACCCAGGGTAGAGCAACCCTACTTGTGCGTATAGACTAGGGAACTAGAGGCTGGAGAACAGTGCCATGGAAAGGAACCTGGGCATCCTGGTCAATGGCAAGCTGAATATGAGTCAGAAGTGCCCTGGCAGCCAGGAGGGCCAACTGTGTCCTGAGGGGTATCAGGCAAAGCATCATCAGCCGGTCAAGGGAGGGGATCTCCCGCTCTGCTCTGTGCTGGTGCGGCCTCACCTTGCATATTGTGTGCAATATGAAAAAGACATTAAATTATTAGAGTGTGTCCAAAGGAGGGCCATGAGGATGGTGAAGGGCCTTGAGGGGAAGTCTTGTGAGGAGTGGCTGAGGTCACTCGGTCTATTCAGCCTGCAGAAGAGGAGACTGAGGGGAGACCTCATTGCAATTACAACCTCCTTGTGAGGGGAAGAGGAGGGGCAGGCACCAATCTCTTCAATCTCATGACCAGTGACAGGACTTGAGGAAATGGCATGAACTGAGTCAGGGAAGGTTTAGGGTAGATATTAGGAAAAACCTTTCCAGAGTGTGGCTGGGAACTGGAACAGGCTCCCCAGGCAAGTGGTCATGGCACCAAACCTGTCTGAGTTCAAGAAGTGCTTGGACAATGCTCTCAGGCACATGGTGTGACTGTTGGGGTGTCCTGCACGGCGCCAGGAATTGAACTCAATGATCCTGATACCTTTGCAATGTTCTGTGATTCTATGATTCTATCATCTAGTCCTGGCAGTTTTCCGTATCACTATTCAAAGGAAGGAAGGAAGGAAGTATGAATATGAAGTAGTTGAAGTTTTGCTTTTCTGTTCACACAGATTTAAGAAAAATAAATAGCAAAACTATTCAAAATCACTTAGGATTATTGATGAATTAGAAATATGCTTCATGTTTACATTAACTGAAATTGCGTGGTCCTTCCTGGGGGTGGGCTATGTGCCACACTTCAGTTTCTCATCATGACAGCTGGCTGTAGTACATCTAGTGATAGGCTGGATTTGTATATGTATCAATGTGGATTCAGAGGTTAGATTATGCACTTTTTTTTTGGAACAACCCCTCTGAGCTGTTAAACAGCTTAGGTGACCCGAATTTGTGGCAAAGCAGCTGCATTGCACTCCTTGCACTACGCCCCTGCACTCCTTGATTTCCAAATCCAAGAGTTACTGTGTTCTCAAAGTGTTTAGGAAAGTTAATGAAAATCTAGTTTTGTACTTGTGAGATGAGTTGAAATAAAAGTCTCCAAAAACTCTATGGTATTTTAAAAGGCAATTTTACCCCTAATGGAGCCTGTTAATAGATGTACCAGTCTCACCAGATTTGCTTCAATTCCCATTTGAGTCAATGGAGAGAATCCCATTGGCTTTAAGTAGGAATTAGATTAGCAGGATTTATGAAGCAATTGTGTCCTGTCTGTTTTAGGAATAGGAGTTTCTTGAAATTATCCCATTTTTGAGCAAGTCAAATCTCTGTATCTTGGTTCCAGATTGCATATTGAGAAAAAGGCAGGAAAAGCCAAACTCAGTCTGTGTGTAGTGCAATGTGAGGAGAGACAGAAAAATGCCTTCCACTACAGGAGACTGGTAAAATCAATAATCCTATCCTTAATGTTAGAAAGTAGTAAGTTTGAGGAGCAAGAATTAAACATGTACAATGCTTTCAAATTATGGGTATTTTAACCTATTTTCTTATAGTCTTTATTCATACATACATCAGGTCTGTGATCCTGAGACAAGTAGCTCTGTCTGAAATTTTTCTTTAAAAAAAGAAGCAAAAATGTGTATACAGACATGCTTTGCAAAGTGGATCTTTCCATGGTAAAGCAGCATGTACCATAATAACTGGAGCAAGAATGGCACCTATTTTTCTCACCATTGCTTTACCAAACCTGTTTGTGAGCTACTTTTCTCTCTTGCCTCTAACACGGCCTCCTAATTTAGCCAACTGTTCATTTATGAATGGATTCTGCGCAGAAAGTTGAGCCTATTTTCAAGCTCCTTGAGGCAATCAAATCCATCTTCAAATGAAAATGATGAACATAAGTTCAGTAAGTCCTATACATTTTTTCTGACATCAACTTCTCTTTTGTCTGCCTTACCTAGAGGCCTGCATGCTCCTTGTCTGTGAAAGAGCTCATACTTCACTCGGTAACCTCAGAGAGTTTGATTTAAGACAAGAATTTTACTGCAGCCTATTTTTATAGCAGAGGTTTATATATATATGTGTTCTACAGTTCAGTGAGGTTAGAGGTGTGTCATGCTGTAGAAGCATCAGTGCTTTTTATTCTCTCTAGTTTCACTGGAAAGGCCTTAATACTTTGTATTGATTTTTTTCCATTATTCAAAAAACATTTGATACTTTAACAAATACATTTGTATTTTGCAAACAACTCAGCATCTGACTTGTCATTACACAGATATAATACAGCATGGAGAAAACATAAGAGGCTGTAGTCCTTTTCCCCAAATTACCCAGGGAACTAGGGAGCAGCTGCAGTCTTATTGCCTATCTTTTACATCTCAGCCAGATCCATCTTTTTTACCAGGACTTTTATTGAGAAGTCACCAGTCATGCAGTGTATGATAAAATAGGAACTGATTCCTTTTAAAGTAAGACTTTAAAAAGTCTTTTGTGTTATACTCAGCCATACACAAATGAGCTCACATGGAGATTATAATGCCAGCAAGGAGAGATAATGTGGACAGAACTGTAGGTCTTGGCTTTGAAAACTGGGACTTGACTACAATATTATGCAGTCCTTACAAAGCATTAAAAATGAATAGTCTTAGGACAGTCAGACGTACTCAAAAAGATTCAGTGTCTTCAAAATTATAGTGTTAAACATGTTTATCCAAACCCGTGATCAGATGGGATAAATGGATGAGAATTCCTAAAGTGCTTTATAATGGCTGTGGATTACAGAGTAAATCATACACATTTTATAGTTAAAAATAAATTGAGCTTATATGGCTACAGAAACTACTGCTGCTGTAATTTGGGAGGAGGTGTGTCCCCCACTATCATTCTTAAATCCAGACATCAATAGAAATGTATAAAATATAGAAATGCCCCAATGAAATTCTGTGTGTTTTGATGCATTTGATAGCTAATTTAAATATTGTAACTCTTAATGGTTTTATTTGTATTACATTCTTTTACAAAATACATAAAGCAATAGTTAACTCTGATAGTGATGCAGCTAGAAAATTGTGAAGATTAGAACCTTGACCCTAGAACTTTCTTGCAGATATGGAGCAGGATATAGCTTGGGGATGCTCATTTGCATTCTATCATTTGGAACATGTAGCTGCAGATGAAGTGCCTCTGCTCCCTGTAAGGTGTTGGGAGAATTAAGACAGTCCTGGAATCGTGATGTAAAATAGATGTGACTTAGCACCTACAGAAGTAGGTTTGAAATTGTCTTGGGCACCCAATCCCATAAGTGTGGAGTGTTTGTATGGAATCAAATCACAGAATCACAGGATGACAGAATATGCTGAGTTGGAAGAGACCCACAAGGACCATGGAGTCCAACCTTTAGCCCTGCACAGAACCATTCCTAAGAGTCACACCATGTTCCTGAGAGCATCATCCAAATGCTTCTTGAACTCTGTCAGGCTTGGTGCTGTGACCCCTTCCCTGGGGAGCCTGTTCCAGTGCCCAACCACCCTCTGGGTGAAGCACCTTTTTCTCATATCCTATCTAAACCTCCCCTGACACAATTTCAGGCCATTCTCTCCAGTCCTGTCACTGGTCATGAGATTGAAGAGATTGGTATCTGCCCCTTCTCTTCCCCTCACGAGGAAGTTGTAACTGCAATGACGTCTCCCCTCAGTCTCCTCTTCTCCAGGCTGAACAAAGCAAGTGACCTCAGCTGCTCCTCATACGGCTTTCCCTCAAAGCCCTTCATCATATTCATTGCCCTCCTTTGGACACTCTCTAACAGCTTAATATCTTTCTTATATTGCAATGCCTAAAACTGTACACAATATTCAAGGTGAGGCTGCACCAGTGCAGAGCAGAGAGGGACAATCCCCTCCCTCCATGGTGATGCTTTTGCCTGATGCCCCCCTGGACATGGATAGCCCTCCTGGCTGTCAGGGCATTGCTGACTCATATTCAAGTTGCCATCGACCAAGACCCCCAGGTTCCTTTCTGTGGCACTGCTTTCCAGAATCTCATTCCCCAGTCTGTATGTACATCTGGGGTTGCCCCATCCCAGGTGCAGAATCTGGCACTTTCCCTTATTGAACTTCCTATGGTTGGTGATTGCCCAGTCCTCTAATTTGTAAAGATATCTCTGCAGGGCCTCCCTGACTCTGAGAGAGTTAACAGCTCCTCTGACCTTTGTATCATCTGCAAACTTGCTTAGTATTCCTTCCAGTCCTGCGTCCAAGTCATTTAAGAAGATGTTGAAGAGCACAGTGCCCAAGATGGAGCCTTGCAAACCCCACTAGTGACAGGTCACCCCATTCACTATTACCTGGAACTATTTTCTGTACCTTTCTCTTCAAAAAGGAGAAGAAGAGGCCACGCTTTTGTTCAGAAAATTGGCAGCTGGAGGAGCTTTGTTTTTGAGATAAAACTTATTTCCAGACTCCAGTGCTGAGACTATTTATCCATTTTTTATGACAGTTTAGGCACAATGCACAGGGAAAGCCAAAACCAGAAACCAGAATAAGACATCTCTTTCTTATAAACCAAAGGTCCAGTCACTCATACTCAGTGATTTCCTGCTTTTCCTATCTTTCATCCAATGATCCTTGTCTTTCTTCCCGCAGCACAGCTCCATGCTGCAGGGAAGGGTAGGAAGTGCATTTCTGCTGCCTTACTGATTCAAATGTGTTTAAACAGAAAGATATGAACTTTTAGCTGAAGGAAGATCAACTCTGTCATATTCTAAAGAAGTCCTGTAAACCACTGAACTGCTCAGTAAAACAGCCAACTGAGCCAACATCCTCCAACTGAGCCTTCCTTGCATTTCTTATGAAGCTCTCTTTGGCATACAGTATTAAGTGTCATCAGCAGCTCTTAAGCCTGCTTGGAGAAAACCTACTGAATAACATTTAGAAATCTACCTCATGGAAGTGGTAATTTTGAGGATCCTTGTTGGGCTCTGATATAACAATTACAGAAAGGTTGAGGCTGGGAGGGACCTTTCGTCCAACCCTCCTGCTCAAGCAAGGTCACCAAGAGCAGGCTTCTCAGACACTGACTGTGACATGAGCAGAGGCTTATTAATATAATAACAGTTCTGCCTTCATGTAGAAACAAGACTTTTTAAATTTCACTGGAAAAAAATCCAATTGTCTGAGGAGTTATTCAGGGGTTTTCAGGATTAAATTTTTAGCCTTAGGTGTGTATGCAGGGACTGTCTGGGTGTATCTTCACTTTTGGTGGATTGCTCCAGTGTATGTGATTTTTCAGATTAGATATAATGGATATCCAGAAGGTTAATGTTTATGAGACCCAAGGGATATTCTAGGGGCTGAAAACAATTCAGTTTAATAGGAAGGGGACCCTACTGGTATAAGTTTATCAGACGTCAAAAGTGTTTCAGACTGTAGTGAAGGATTTAGTCCCTTCAATCAGATATACAGACATTCTGCTATGGAGACTACACTGGTAAGGACTGAAACAACTAATGAAAATGCATTTTTGGAATATGCCTATATTAAATGTCTGCACAGGGAAAGGGGAAATGGGACTTGTTGTGGATATTACCCTGAAGCACAGCAGAGGATTTAATAGATGCTTTTCTTTCACCATGGGAGAAGTCCAGCTCTGCTCATTTATTTTTTCCTGCTGTAAAGATTCCTATAATCTCAGTTCTTTGGATGCTAGCCCACTCAGCACTTCTTTTACTTTAAAGATGGCCTGTCTGGTGTTTATTTTGCCTTTCGACAGCACAAGTTTAAAATTTAGAAAAGATTGGGTAGAAGGAATAGCAAATACAGTGATTACATAAATCAAAAAAAGTGCAAAAGTTGAAGTTCCCTGCATCTTGTAATTTAGCCATTTCCAAGATAGTTAGATAAGAATACCTGTAATGCACTGCTGGAATCTGAGTACCATATTAGTTTTGCTAGCCATGGTTTCACCCTAAGGCACTTGTGGCAATAATTTTAGCATACTCGTTTCCTGAACATGTACTCCTTGTAATGCAGTCAATAGGAGAAGCAGGTTAGTGAAAGAGCTGTTAATTTTCCATTGTGAGTGAATACTCCATCCTACCTGGTAGATATTTTCCCCCTCCTCCAAGTTCAATAAATATTTATGTCAGCCTCGCTGTCAAGTAGCACTCTTAGTAACAGACAGTTGCTAAATTAAGATACTTTCCTTGGCAGTAATGGAAAGCTAATAATGCAATTGCCATATGCAAGCCTCGGAGAAGGTTTGCCTTATAATTATCATAAGAGGCTGAACTGCAGCTCTAAGAATAATAAAACAACAGGGTCAGACAGTGTTACCAGCAGCTGAATTGAGGTAGCACCGAGATAACATAAAGAAATCAGGTTCCCTTCCTTGATAGTGTGGTTTCACAGAGGCACCTGCAAGGAAACTTCAAGTAAAAAAGGTGGAGAAGTTGGCAGACAGTGCTGCAGACTATGACCTGCTCACAGAGGTGTTCCTTCATCAGTGTGTCCCGGCAGCTGTAGTTGTATGTCCCAGAACAGACAGATGTGTGCTAGTAGGCAAAAAGTGCAAAAAAACTGCTACACATCCAACCAACCCTATTTTTTCCTTCCATCCATCCCTCAGCTTCTCTCAACCTTCACTGTTGTATCCTCCATAGAACGGGCAGATGTCTGATGCAACACTGTGGATCATGGGCAGTCCTCTGGTGGAAGATGCCAGAAGGGAGTCTGGTGGTACTTCAGAGGTCGTTGGTGGTCACAGATGCTGTCTGTCCCATAACTTGGGGTGGTCTTTGTTTGACCAGTGGTATGTGTATGAGCAGTTGCTTCCTTTCATACAGTTTGCCACAGTGGGAACTTTTGTCTGGATGTGTTAATCAGGGTGTGCTAACTAGACCTCACCTCTGCCAGGCCTGGAATTAGCACCTTCCTGTTGCAAATGCCTCCCTTTTGTGCTTATCTCAAGTCTTCCTTTGTCATGTCTTATCTTATGGCAAGGTCCTTCTGTGAGCTTGACAGTGTTTGAGACAGGCGACTGTGCCCTTTAATTCCTTACACTTATTCTATGAAATTTTGAATAGGGAGACTGTGCATGAAGACAGTGGAACATGACAATGTTGTCAAGGGTCATACCATGTCGTGGTGCGGATAGTACATTGTCAGATGTGGAAAATGGTACATTGAAGAACAGCCACCCCTATATGGGGGCATTCTAGCGGTTCCCAGAAAAACCACTTTAATGTTTATCAACTGAGATATTTATCACGCTGCATGCCCTAGGCAGAGTAGCTAGTTAAGCAATTTGTCATTGAAAGCTTAGAAATAAAAGCATACATATTACCAATAAGAACTTTGTTGCCTTAATTGGGCTAGGGATTAGTCATCTTGAGAAAGGAAAAGTTACATAGTTAAAAAGTCAGTGATAAATAAATATATAAATGCACACACATGCATGCACCTACTCTCATCCACACAGGCACATGTACATATGTGCACACACATCAGCAACTCCCAAAAAGTAACATATGGTCTGTTGCATTTCCAAGGTTGGAGGCCTGAAGCTCAGACCATGCTAGAGGTGGTTCCATTGGTTGATATTAAAAAGTCAGCATTTAGCAGGTAAGTGTGGCAGATGAAAGACCACTTTCCCTTACTCCCACATATATGCTTGAAAAAGGAGATAATTTATAATATACTGCAAAATGTTGATTTTTAAATGTTACATACTGTGGATAAAAATAAGTGACTATTTATTACTTCTGTATTACTGTGGGTGCTTAGCTCTTGATTTTTTTGAGCTCTTTCTACCCAAAGTAAGAAAGAAATCCTGTCTAGTTATTTATGGTGCCAGGCTAACTCCCAGAATCATATTTTTGAAATGGTGTTTGTTGCCCCTTGAAGGAGAAAAATCCTATATTAAATGTATAATTTGTATGGAAATATTGCTTCATTTTGAGAACACTGGGCATTTGAACCTCTACATTTATTTTATTTGGATGCAATTTCCCTGGACTTAACAGGGAGGCTGAGTCCTGTTAGTCCCTCTGACCACTGGAGATATAATGTTATTTTAAAGTGAAAACAATTGAACAACTTGTGCATGAACACTATTGCAAGCTGCTGTGAACACTGTAAAGTGTTTAATACAGCACATTGAATCCTGCTGAAAACTATGTGTTCCAAGTCATGTTTTGTTGAGGAGTTACAGAAATGGCAGAGGTACAAGGAGCCAAAATCCAGTGGGCTTTTGAAAAAGGTATTCACAATAAGCAATACTTTCACAACAACTGTGTAAGGTTACTGTACAAGGCATAACATATTCGTCAGGGCTGTGAAAGGATCACTCACCATCTGGCACAGCTCCCTTTCGGATGGACAGGACATTGCAGAACATCTGGCAAGACTTGGCCAGGGCACGTTGATGCTTTTAATTGCTTGAGATCCTCTCTTCTCTGGAAGGCACTGGAAATGAGGCCCCAGAAAAACCTGTCCCAATCAACACAGCTTCTCAGGACCCCCTGGCTATGCTGTACCTCAGTTGTTGTTTCCTTTCCTTGTCCTGAAGTCTGCAGCTTCTTTCTATAGCTTTCCAGTGTCATTCTGTACATATGGAAACCAGGACTCCAATACCCCTCAAGACCAGATATGCTCAGCCCTGTTTTGCCTTCCTGATGAGTTCAGTGGGAGCAGAAACTCTTGCTTTTGTGCATGGGGCAAGGATTCAACTCGTCCTAGTCCAAGATAGCTGCTCCAGAGCCAGGCTGATAGAGGTGTTCACAGGGGTTCAGCCAACCCAAATGGTGCCTTTCCCCAGAATAGAAAGAGAAGAGTGGTAGTGTGGGATAAACCAAGCTCTGCTTTTCTTTGTCCTTGAAAAGGAAAAAAGAGCTTCTTTATCTATTACAGACTTCTCACTAAAACACATTGCTGAGGAAAAGTGAAGGGCTATATTCTAGAAATTCTCTTTCAGTTCATAGTCTCAAAGGTTGTGTGTGAAATTGTTTGTAACGAAACAGATAAAAACAAATTGTTCCCTCTGTATTTATTATGGATGCACTATTTATTTAAAAATATATAAAGAGACTCTTGCTATATATCCAACTGTTACTTTGGGGTATGAAGCAGAATGTGATTCCCCATTCACAAAGAGAGTTTTCTGCTCTCCTTTTTTGATTTCTAATCTGTGCAAAGGCATTTCTGAATATGATATCTCAGCCCAGACAGAAGAATTATTAATCTGAAGATAATGGAAACTACTGAATATTTCAGTTTAACATTCATTTACTAAACCAAATAACTACTCAGGGAGGTGGGGGTGGGGAGGTGGGGGAAGGGGGGAGGCAAGAGATAGGGTTCATTTTGGAGCTCTGAATTTCTTTTTCAAGTGAAAGGAAAACATTTAACCAAATGCCTCCTTAATGAAAGCCTAAAGAACAGTCTGAACTTCTAAACATTTCTTATTCACTGCAGTAAGAGAGTCCAAAGACTTCGATTTTCATATCCAGAGTGACATTCCTCCCACATGACTCCTACCACCACCCTAAATTTGCAGGCAACTTCAAATACCTTTCAATACAAATGTTGAAGGACCTTTTTGCAGATTACATCCTCTTGGCAAGTTGCAGGTAAATCTGTCAGAATTTTGTCTTCTGCCAACAATGAAGATAAAATATATATATCAATCATCCACAAGTTAAAAAGCTGCAGTTCCCAGGCTTTCATTCACAATAAACACATTCAGGAAAAACAAGTTGTATGTATATGTCTGGTGAATGCCCCATAGAACTATTAACCAGAGAGCAAAACTAAATTGATCTAGCTGTTGTCAGACTTTCAAAATTTGACCCATCATACGCATTCTAGCTAAGATTAAAAAAAACAGAACCAAAGACTTCCAAAGCCTCATGTTCTTTTAGACACAGAGCAGCTTTCCTCTTGCATTCCTCTATTTTAATCAGCTTCATGCAGTATGTTCAATCCTCCATGAAGGCAATTCAATTCCCAGACCAACAGCTTTATCATATTTTTTTTGCTGACTTAAAAAAGAAATCACTTCCAAGTGGTGGCAGAAAGGGACTGAAAAACTAGAACTTATTTACTTGAGATGTCCCACTATACATAAGACCTTTCAATTATTTTACAAGTGGCATAGGGAGCTATAACTCAATCTGTTGAGGCAACTTCTCAATACAGAAGATTAGTCATTTATGAGACTGCTTGTTTCTGCTAGCTAATGGCTATACAGTACCACAGTATAACTCCATTAATTGGGTTTCCAAAACACAGAGTTAAATGTCTCTCAGTTACAAAGGTGTGAACCCTTGATTTTAAAAGATTCTTCCAAGCACAGTATACTGTAATAAGTTTAGTTACTGTGCACCTATATCCTCCATGCTATTATGTTCAAGTCTGTAGAAACTAAAATCCACCTACATATCATCCACTCCATAGACTAAGCACGTCATCCATGTAGTGGAATGTTGCTGGAACCTCTTGTTTGAGATGCTTTTCTTTCATACATCTCACTTCAGGCAGGTCTGTGCTCTTTGGGGTTACAGCTGTTCTCAACTATGCATTTACTATTTCAGTGCAGTGACTCACTTTATTCCCTATGGTTTTTCAAAATCCTAGAAAACACCAGCTTGAAAACAGCTCACATCTGCCCATCAGTTCAGGGCAAGATATCAGCTTTTTGTTTTCTCTTATAAATAACATAGTTCTACTATAATGTCTGTAAGTCATGTATTAACATGTCTGCCTCAGAGAAGAGGCACATGCTTAAGACGCAATGAGGACCTAAATCACCAATTAAGATTAACTGGATTAGACTGCAGTATATACTATCCAATAGGATATATTCTCATCCATGTAACAGACTGGGTATTTCTTAATGGTTAGTGGCTACTGTGTAGAGGCAGGCAGATTTCTAGCCTTAGAGGACCCATATGTTCAAAAAATCGTTTTTTAGATCTACTTTTTACAGAGACAACCTGTTAAAACATTTCTATGTAATCTGATTCACTGAAATGTCTCTTTTAAATAATTTTTTATTCCTTTAGTAATATCCATCTGTACAAGTCCATATGAGTGTCTTTCTCAGACTACTGTTTTAATCAGTGAAGGAAAAGGGAAATTCTGAGTCATTAAATGCAGTAGCTGTTGGCACATGCAACAACATAAAATATTTATTTTTATATTATGGCAGTAGATGTGTTCAGCGCAACCATTCTATAAGGAGGAAAAAAGTCTGGTCTAGTTCATAAAGGTTGAAGGAAAGTACCCAACTAAGAAAAATAAAAATTAATGTTGTTCTGCAAGAGCCTCTCAGAGTGAAGTCTGTGGAACAGACAACCTGATTACAGTTTTCAAGTAAACGAAGAGCTTTGCTAGAGAAACACAGCATGGTAGTTGTAGCCAATATCTGGCTTGGAAGCATTTTATGAGGCCAAGTGTACTTTTCCTAGTATTTTGTAATGGGAGTAATATTGCCGGTGCTTATGTATATATTTTTAAACAATTCCTTCTGGAGTCAATGGCAATTTAGTCCCATTGACTCCAAAGGGAAGGTGGGGGTAAACCTTAGGATTTGCCTTGAAAAAGGCAAATGATCAAGGCTTGTGACAATATAGAGATAAAAATTTAAGGAGTAAATTGGGTGGTTGTTTTACAAAGACCTTTAAAAAAAAACCCTGCAAGTGAACATTGCAGGTGCTACCATGTGAGACTTATTACAGATACAGCTGAAACAGCTTGTATTTTTAAGATATAATAGGAGCAATTCTAATAGCAATATATTATTTTCAAAAAACCCCTCAACTCAAACTACATCTTCAAAGTATTTTAACTCTTGATTTGTGTTATCTGTTGAATAATTTGTCAAAGATTTCTAATTGAAAATTTCTTATAATTGGCTTAAAATCTTGGTGAAAAATATCCTTCCTTTCTGTATGTTTAAAAGTTTGTTGTTACAGAAATTGGCTTCTAATATATCTAATCCCCTAAATACTTATTGCTGCAACAAACTGACTAAGAATTATATGTTTAGTAGTGGGAAGCTTTCAGGAGGATTCAGTGCTGAGAATAGTCACTGGTGATGGAACAGCAGAAAAGAGCTGAGCTGACTCAACAGGTGCTTGCAACAGAGAGTTAGTTGTGATCCTGGTCCTCCTCACCTTGTCACTTCTTGCCTTCAGACCATTCTCTGCTTAGGCAGGTATCCCTCTTGCTTGTGCTCCTGCAGGCATGCACCTGGCCTCTGACGAGCTAACTGAGTTCCTTCAGCTGGTCCTTGCTTTGCTGAGGTGGTGAGCCAAAACCTACTCCCAAGGCAGTCAAACTAAGGCCAGGAATGACACAGGGTGAGGGAGCAAGGTGCTGGGGTGGGAGTGAGGGCAGGAAAGGGCAGGGAGGGAAGCAAGAGAGGGTAAGAAGTTGCTGTATCTAAGTTTAACTAGGCTCATTGCTGAGGTGTCAGTCACCTTTCTGTGTGAGCAGGCTGAAGCAGAAAAGACAGACAGGTGCACATTTTTCTTTACAATTCCATTTGACCTAGCTGTATAGGAGAAGAAAGCACTTTACATTCAATTACTGCAACAGAAAAAAATCTGGGGTCTGACAAATGAGCAAAAAGGTTTGTTCGAGGAGAGCAGAGGTGCAGATCAGGCTTTCCATCCGTAATGGGGAGAGTCAGGATGTGAGTGATTCCTCTTTTGTTACTCTGTCATCCCAGGGCTTGTCAGGGCTGTGACTGCACCTTCATATTCTCCCTTCTCTGTTCCACCATGTATGGGAGACTTTGCATGTGTTGGACATGGTTGCATACTGCAACCTGGCTCTATCCTGCTTTCCAGATTGCTTTCCCACAGTGACCATCCAGTGCTTTCCCACAGTGACCATTTGTACTTTGTGTTTACAACTCCAGGTCATCCAGAATTGTCCTGTGCCTGTATCACCAAGGCTTCTTTTGTCATCTGATGGTTGTGCTGTCATGGGCCCTAACTAAAAATGACAGGACAATCCCTGTTGGCAACAGTGAGCTGTTGGATCTTCACTGTATTGTGGTCAATAAGCAATGCTTTTGCTGTTCAAATGAATGTGATACTAGTTTCTTTTTAGTGAGACCTAACAAAGTAGATCAGTATCTATTCCACTGTAGAACTGAAAGAAGTAGGAATCTTTCCTTTGAATTCTGTTGTTTTTAATGAACTCCTCATTCACCTTTTAAAATAATCAATATGCTGGTATATACTTGTAAGTGGACGTATGGCAAGTTGCTGAACAATACGAAGCTGCAAATAAATGAATATTAACATTCAGAGATGTAAAATCATATTTGGTAGGAGACTACTATAGTATGAAAGAATATTTAGGCGTCTTATTCCCTTAAATTGTTCTTTAACCACCAAGACAAAAAATATGAACATTGGGAGCCTTTTGAGGACAATGCTTCTTTAAATAAATATGGTAAAAGGCATGAAAATGGCTGAGTTCAGCACAGTTGTGGAACGAGATGTACTAACTATGGAGCTCCAAGTCTAGCTTCAATGCTTATGAAATTGTGAAGTTGTTTCAAAGCTGTCCAAGACAAAGCGTATTAAAACCCCCAGAATCTGAAGTTAACTGTACCCACAAAAAGTATGAAATTTGGACAGTAGCAAGTTGTAAGACATTCATACTTTCACCTCTGAGACATCCTCTTTATCCACTTAATTGTCTCGTCACTGCAGAGAAAGCTTAAAGTCTGAATATCATCTGCTTTGTCTGACCAAATACATCTTACAATCAAACTGCTTTAGTTCCAACTTTTCTGGACATAAATGATACATAAATGTCCAAATCCCTTCACTTCCCTACTCTTTCTCTACAAGCTGAAAATGGGAATTAATGAAAAGTTATTTAGATTCTTCTCTAAGCTTTTACTTCAAGGCTTTTCCTAGACTGAAATAATGGTTATGTACTTTCTTATTTTTATCATGTTGCTCAAATCTGCTAGAGAACTTTGAAAGACAATTTTTAGTGAAAGAATGCAGAAACTTAAGCAGGTAGATGTTATCTTTTTTGTTCTTTAGGATCTCAATTCAAAGCTGAGGAGTGGAAGCAGAGAAGGAAGTAAACTGTGTATTTGTTTTTAATGTTCTTAACAAGAAACTCTGAACTCTCTTGGTCTTGGTTTCCTACCTTGATCAGCTGCTATCTCCGAAACCCATTTTGGAGAGTACTTATGCTCAGTTTACCAACAGCTGCTGTGTTTTGTTCAATTGTGCCTTGTTGACTTCAGCAAGATTTCTGGATAACCATCACATCCCAAAGATAACTTTAGGCTGTCAGTTTAAAGGAATGTGTCACTGCCTTTTAAGAGTGGTGCAGGCTATGGTGGTGTGTGTCAGGGTCGTTCAAGCAGCCTGCTGAAATCAGTGGCATGTGGCAGACAGTTGTATACAGCTTTTTACACAGTATGTCAAGCTAAAGGCTCCTTCTTAAAAATTGTAAATGCTGCAAAGTACCAGGGGCGAAACTTGGAAAAGAGTAAGTATCCAAAGCAAAGGCCAGAAGTGAGGAAAAAAATAAACTAAAGGAGATGTGGGAGCATTAAAAAAAAAAACAAACAAAGCCACCTTCAGCTGAAATGCAGCAGCACAGTCCCGGAAAACAGTAAGGTAGGGATGTGACATCTAGATGTGGGCAAATGGACTCTTTGAAAAAGAAGATTTAAAACAGTTAGCACTCTCTACTATTTCTGGATCTGGAGCTACAGGTCCCTTTAACAGTCTGCATCTAAAACAGGATGAATTAGAGAGAAAAATACTGTATTCTCAAGAAAAGCAAAATAATTGAAACATATAGATTCCAAATGAAACTACAAAAGGAAGGAAAGTTCTTTGAGCGGGTTTTGACATTAACTTAGCAAATCAGGCATGAGATCATGCTACTTTCTCAGATTTCATTATTGAGATTTGATTTTGATTGCAGTCAAAGATCTAAACCAATGCACCGAACCTGGGCAAATGGAAATATCAAAAAAAAACCACTTTAAAAGGCTAGCAATCAGTAGACACTGACTAAGGAAACATGAAACTCCAAGAGTGGAAAGATGTGAGGAAGCTAAATATATCAGAGAAGCACTATAGAGCAAATGTCTACGAGTTGTAAAGTTGTAATGAGCCTGAAACGGGGAAGTTACATGGATACAAACATATGTCCCCAACTGGGAAACATTAAACCAACTGCAAGGTAGATTAGTGTTTTACAGGAGTATGCATTCAGAACCAGCAAAATCAAAATGGAACAACCAGCAAGCACATTGACAGTGCCTGATGCATATTTATCAAGATGACAATGCAAACAGGACTGAAGAACAATTCTATATAGAGGCAAAGTGCAGAAGTTGATAGAAGAAAATGTACTACTTCAGTGAAGACTGGTGGAACTGCTGTGAATTATTAACTGGGAGCTAATGCTTGGGTAAATGTTATATCTGAAAATATTGTAGATTATTGGGATAAGAAACTTAAATATGCAGAGGAAGAACAACTACAGCTGAGGGCTCACAGAGAAGACCTAACTTCTCTGTTCTGTTGTGTCAACTTCCGTACATGAATTTGTACAGGAACCTGTAAGAAAAAGTGGGTCTCTTTGTTTACAATGAGCCAATAATGAGTCTAACAAATGGAAAAACCTTGGTTTGTTTAAGAGACTACCTAAAGGTCACTTGGGCATGAACAAATGCAAAGGAAATATTGAAGAAATCAGGATGTCAGAGGAGTTAGGGAAACAAATATGTATGCTTGCAAGGAGTGCATTTAAATGTTGACTTACTTTTCTCCGAGTTTGCATATTCTATTTGAAACACAGTATGGCATGTATTAAGTTAGTATTTGCTGAACTTAGAAGCTCATAGGTTTTATTTGATGTTGCTCAAAAGATTTGTATGAGATTCTAGATTTCAACATATATCAAGTCCCAAATCTAATCAACAGAATGTCTGGTAGAGAATGCTGATATCACTGCAAAGACTGCTAAATGCAGGTTAAGGACTGTGAAACAAATCCAGTAGTGTTGGACTTGACAAAAGATTTTTTAAAAAGTGAACTGATACTGACTAAACATTCACTGAGCAGAAAGATGAGAAAAAGTCTTTTCATTCTATCCCAAATGCAGCAGAAACTACTTAGAAGGATAAAGTAGAAGAGATCAGGATATCCCACATATAGAAGGTATAGCTCAGTCATGCTATGGGTACAGTGGTTTGTAGATGCAGTTTGTATATACAAAGACATTGCTTGCATGTACAAGGCTGCAGCTGGCAGGAAGATTGCTCCTTGTTCTTATGTGAGCTCCTGACTTTTGAGCATCTGGCTTTAGGACAAGAGGGAACAGCTACAATTTATTCATATGGAAAGAGGAAAATGGAGGAGGAAGAGAAAGAGTCAAAGCATCTGAAAGTAAATTGGAAATGAAGGAATTTGCTGGACAGGATTGCAGCTGCAAGGAGATGGAAATTCGGATATTTCTCTGTATTGCAATTCAAACATCTAGAGCTCCTGAAAGCCTCTCTCAGTACATGTAATGCAGGCAGTGCTGTTATTCATAAAGATTGTGCAGGAATGTAAGCTGCCTCATTGCACAATCTCCTGTTTCAGGGAAAGGGAAGCTTGTGAGTCTCACATTGACATCTAAGCAGCCGGATGTGGTCTGAGCAGCCTGAGCCCAGGTGTAAGGTCTTGTCCACAAGTAGTTGCAGCACAGGGCAGCCACACAGCCTGAATAGCTGCTTGTGCCTGAAAACCACTTTCCAGCTAGCAGATGAATATGACCACTTTTCTGAGAGACACAGAAGACAACACTTCAAAATATTGCTTCTTCAATAAGGCATAAATTTTGCTTAGCTTGAAAGGAAGTTTCTGTTGACAGTAAAGCAACACTGGAAATTGTACAAACTGCAGTAAGTTTCTCTCTAAATCCATTGTAATTTTTATTGCTGCTGTTACTATTAGTGCCATGGTACAAACAAGTATATGTATCTGTGTTTGTGTGTGTGTGTGTGTTTGCGTGTATATGTTTATCTATATTTTTGTGCCTTATCCTCAAGAAAGTATACTAATAAAAGTGTAAATACACTCTGAGAAGGAAAATCTCCCCATAGATCCATTTTGCTTTGTGACATAACTTTAACAAGATCTTTTACAGAACCCTTAAAAACTCTACAAAATCTCCATGTAAGTTTTGCTTGCAGAGGATGCTGAAGGACTGTTAACTAGCACATGGATAGCCACTGAGCCAATAACTCTGGGCCTTTATGATTTTCCTTGTATGTACAGCAAAAGATATGTTTCAGCAACTTTTCTTGCCCAGTCTACCCTACTGGGAAATTTTGTGTGATATTTGTATGCACATGTTTGTATGGTAATGGCTTTTTTATGTGTTTCTGTGGAACAATGTTAATTCATGGCCAAAGCTGAGAGGAACAGTCTCAAGTGAAAGACTGCAGCATCAGTAATCAGGGATTTAAATTAAATAGGAGGAAATATTTTTGGCGTACTTGATTTACAGCCACAAATGTTATTAAGTACTCTAAAAATGCTCTGTCAGGCAGTCTGATTATTAAGTGTAGATATTTTAGAATAGATATTTAGGAGTATTTGAGATTATGGATCTGACTGCTCTGAAAGTGTTCTGCTGCAAGTATTGGATTTATTCACTTTTAATGATTATTTTTTGGTTTATCACCCCACAACAATTCCCCTGACACACTTAATTAATATTATTTTAAGACGTACAGCATGGATCAAATATTAAGGCCTCAAGTTATTTCTAAATAGCATCCACTATTGCAGTACTACATGTTCAAATCCTGAAATAAGATGTAATCCTCAATAAACAGTGCTCATGATTGAATGCTTAAAACTGTTGTATGTACTTAAAACAGTCTATTCAGCATAAACAATATTTCTTTAAATGTCACCAATTCAAGTAATATTTTCACCTTTAAATACAGAGAATAGCTTTGAAAACTTTATAATCTCTAAAATTGCAATATTTTAAAAATAGTTACACATGAAACTGTGAAACACTAATATTAGAATCTTAGGTAATGGCCATGCAAAAGCTGATTGTCTGTAGACAGAACAGTCTGTAAAGCTGAAGAGCAAACATTTACATGTAGAATACCTTGCCATGATGTGATAAAGCATTTATCTGAATATTACTGGGAAGAGTTTAAGTGTGGGTTTTACCTATGGAACCTCAAACTTCAAGTTTGTTTATTTTGATGCATTTGTTTCTTGTGAAATTGTTATCAGATAACTCATCTGCTGATGAGCTTCTTCATTCAACAAAGTTGGCCGAGAACAAAGTGTGAATGTTCTTCTAGGATTACTCCCTCTGAACCTGCCTTCTGTTAGGCCAGATGAACATCAGTGCTAGTGGGATAGACAGGAGAGGAATACATGTCTGGGAAGAAAGAAGTGTAGAGGACTCGGTCCACACTTCAGGGGAGCTCAAACAGTTGTGCTGTAGCCTCAGAACTGCGGCTTATTGCTGCAGCTGTGAGCATCAGAGGAGATTTATGAAAGAAAGATAAAGAACCTCCATTTCTTAAGAAGGCCTTTCAACTTTGAAATACTTTCCTTCCTTCTTCTTTCTGTTTTAACCATTTGTTGTGAGCCCAAAATGGTGTAAATTTGTTGACCTAACTCTCATAATTTGAAGTTCTTCCTTTTAAATGCTTTCTTAGGAAGAGTTGGATTGGTTGGAGAAAGCAACACAAGTCTGTCTCTTAGGGGTTTTTTTGTTGTTTGGCTTGTTGCTGTTGTGTTTTTGGTTTGGTTTGGGGTTTTTTTTGCTTGTTCTCTTTTCCACAGGTATGTACTGGGGAAACTGACTGGGAAGATTATTTAGATGGGTCTACTAGCTCAAGAAAATGTTAATGCATATACTTTAATTTATCTCTACTTTTGGATTTGGCCTTGAATCCTTACATGAAATTTCATCCTTAAGTACAGAACAAGCAAATACTTAGCTTTATCTTAAACAGAGGGGTTTTTTTCCTAAAGTGGAATCAATAATTTGCTTTTCAATAGACAAAGAATTGAGGGAAGTACTCTTTATAATTTTTAAAAGATAGTCAATATATTTTAATTCCCCCAGAAGGCTAGAAATGTCAACAAGCATGGAAACCAGAATTCTAGACAGAAATAGTAAAAAATGTTAGAATTATGTGGAAGTTACATATGGGCTGAGAGCCTTTCCATATCTCGTTTCATCCAACGCAAATTAAAATGAATGACAAATGCAGTACCTCTGGAGCATAGTTTTTATGAAGTAAATGCCAACAGCTTCTTAGTTGGAGTGGCACAGCCTTAATGTGACTGTAGTGTTACCGAATATACCACTAACATGTGGTAGAGGTTTGGTACATCTTTAAACAAGTCAGGAAAAAGAAAGCCTCTCATTTTTCTCTGTTCTAATTATCTTCGTTCCAGTGGATTAGAAAATGGAAAATGTACAAGTAAAGCTGAAGATGGTTCAGAGCTCAATCGCCTGCCAAGTTAAGTCTGACAAATGGCAAGTGTGTGTTATTAATAGTGACATCTTCCCCTAGACCAAAGGGTGACTGCGGTAACTATAGATTGTAATTGTCATCGTTGTCACATAAAATGTGCTATTATTAACTCCAGGCTGAATTTTATTGCTGAGAATTCTCATAAATTGAATGGTCAGTCATTTAAATTGCCAAGTAGAGAGCTCTGCCATTTGCTCTAAAGCTACTTTCTAAGGCAATGTATTTGACTTTAGACCTCTGGGTACTAGCTACATTCCTTAAAGAGACGTTAGACAGGTTGTTACCTGTAAGGGAGGATGCTCTGACAAATATGCTGTATTCTGTTCATGTTTTAATCATCCCTACACTCTAATTTGTAATTTTTGTTGAAAGGCAAGTACTGTACATGCTATGTTAGAAACTTAAAAATTAGGACTTATTATCTTGTTAGTGCAGCAGAGAGAATGAGTGAGGATGGGCTTGAAATATGAATGAATAAAGAGTAGTTGTTTAAGATGGAAAGATGAAAGGGGATGAAAAGAAAGTGATGTATTCGAAGAGAGAATCTGGAGATCAAGGAGTTTCCCAGTAGGATCTGATGTCTTTCATTCTAGGGATAAATCGCAGGTCAGCAGTGATTTCAAGTCTTTTCCTCCTGATGACTGGATAAATCAAAATTTTCAGGAAAGCTAGCTCAGAACAGTTGTGAAAATAACCCCCAACTAAAATATGAAGGCTTGAAGAAGTGAACAGGACCCAGGATAGGAAGGGAAATGTGGCATTCATCAAGGTCTGTATCTTGCTCTTAGAGACAAGTAGTTCATATGAAATAGTTCATACACTGTCTGAATCTTAAAATTAGTTTAGGTATTTGTCCTCACTGTATGGTTATTGCTTCAAAATATGACAGGTCTAATGGTCAGAAAACACCTCTTTACTGGTCATTTATTCTTTTGCTAGCCTGGTCCTTTACTTTTAGGTATGTCTTATGCCCTTCTAATATTATCTCAACAAGTATATTTATAAGGCACAATTATATTTTCATCCAGCTAAAGAAGAAGAATACTTTGCTTTAGTGTGCATATTTGATCTTCTTGATCTCTTTCATGTTATAATGTGCTGTCAGCTGGCTGACATAGGCCAGCTCTGAACTGGAAGACATATAATCACTTTAAACAATACTGTGTTCAAGCTAATAAGTACTGCAACATATTCTCTCTCAAACAGATTTAGATTTTTCTGGAGTTTTCCTCTAAGAGGGTTTTTGTTTGTTTATTTTTTTGTTTGTTTTTGCAGGTTTTTTTTTCTTTGCAATACAATTTTTTGTTAGATTGTATACTCTTAACTTATGTATTAAGCCTTTGGTTTTTATATCAGAGGTGCATCCACTCCAGCCTCCACAATTCTCACAGCCACAGGCCATTCAGTAACTGATTTTTGTATGATACTAGAAGCCATAATAAGCCCTTGGAAGAGAACAGAGGAAAACAAATGTGTCACTTGTACTGTGTGTCCTTGCAATGGTAAGAAATTAAGTAGATTGTTTTTTCCAGATGATCACAAAAGGTGAAACAAGTACTATACTGCAGAAGAAAGACTAAGTAAGCACTGGAGTAGCAAGAGGACAATTTCTTAAATAAGTGTTTCCCATTGACAGAAGAGCTATTTCTTGAGTTTGTGAAAAATATATTCAGCACTGTGAGTGAAAGAACAACTGCACTGAAAGTTTGGAAGTACCCTGTTACTGCTGAAATATTGTTAATAGATCCTATTTTGTGTGTATTAGAAATTTGCTAGCCCAAGTGTAGCAATGTAAATTTTGGCCATATATCAAATTAACATTCCAATCAAAGTACCTGGGTAATAGGGCAAAATTTTATTCTGTAGCTTTGCTGATGTTTGTTTTCAGTCAGAATCAGCTTTCAAATCAAATGCCAATAGCATAATGATATATTAACAAGGTTGCTGACTGATGTACAGTGATTAGCTTGCATGCCAACTACATCTGTGCAAAAGGATTATTCCTTCTCTGGTCAGTTCATGCACTCATGTGTTCTACTTAGTCAAAGTTCAGTGATGGTATAATGCTTTCCAGAGCATATCAGGATGAGAAGATAAACTAAAAGTATTAAACTGGTTCCCTGGGGCTTCCTTCTCTTTCAGATAAACTCCAAACTTATGTGTGTGTGTGGTAGTTTTTTGTTTCTGATTTTTTTTTTCCCCCAAAGCAAATTCCTTGACTGGTACAAAGATAAGGAAAACAGTGAAAAATCAGCTTCTTCATCACATTAAACAGTTGTTAAACAAAAAGTTGCTGCATTAAGTACCTGTTTACTAGGACTGAATGGAGACCAGCACAAGCACACAACTAAGAACTACATGACGGAGAAAGGTTATAGAAATATTCCGAACTGCAGTATTTAAGGGGCCATTTCAACATAAACTGATATGGATCATAAAACTTCTTTTGATTCTAGCCAAATCCAATGTTCTAAAGTTACGTAAATCACCAGAACCCTGAAATCTCTTTAATGCCTCCACCAGCGTGACAATAGTTATTCTCAGACTTCCACAAAAAGTATTATCTGAATAAAATGATGTTTTGCAGTCAGCTCTCATAGCTCCCACAGTTTCATTGTGGCAAGCATAGCTGTAGGGTAAATGACTAAAACTTCACTGGCACAAATGGAGTTACATCTGCTGGCATTAGGGCTTAATTTCTCACTCTTGTTTTTAATCTCAGGAAGCATGCAAGAACTAAATGGTACTAATCTTTCATATGACAGGAAGAAGATGATCAGTGTATATTCAATCCCAATACCACGGCCAAATCAGAGCTCAGTCCTGGCTTCTGAAATGATCTTGAGCAAGGTTTTGAATGTGAGCTTGTTGTTTCACATTTTCCCATGCAATCTTAGCCCAAATTTCATTTTCTAGGCCACATGTAGGTGTGCCACTTATTCAGTTTGTGGTGAAAAAATGAATTGATTGTCAGAAGTGAAAGAACAGCAGTATAATTTCAGCCTATTTTTGAGGAAATTTGTGGAGTTCCAAATAGGCCTGTTGTATGAGAGGACCAACAAAAAAGGACCTGCAAAGTGCTTCCATCACCATCAAAAGATGTCTTTATCTTACTGCTTCCATTCCCTATGTCAGCATGAGGCAGCTGGTACATGAGATGAGGTTGTCACACTTGTATTGCTGCAGTGCTACAAGAACATGTCCACTGTGCCAGGTCACAAGGGACTGCACAGGAGCTGGTGATGGTTTAGGATTTCCACATATTGTAAAGCTTCTCAGTGAAGAGGACATTTCCCTAGAGCCTGAGTTTGATCTTGGGAGAGTTGTGCTATAGGGTGGTCTGGCAATGGCCATGTTGTCAGTGCACAAAGCCAAATGCGGCAGCGTGTTACAGCTACTATGGGCACTGGAACAGTCTCTTTGTGTGACCTGTGAGCACACTGTTCACTGTCAGACTAGGCTGACATGGACTTAAACCTGCTTAATCCTACTTAATCCTTGTTAATGTTTTTAATTTCATTTGCTAAACTAAAAAAATACTTTAAATACTATATATATGCTATATATAGTATATATATACTATATATGTCTATATCTCAACACACATATGTGCATATATATATGCTCTCACACTATATTTGGGCCATATTCTAATGATAAAATACTGAAGTACTGTTTATTACTAACAAAATAGCTAGTACCATTGTGACCTATTGATGTCCTGGCTATTTGAACAGTTTGCTCTTATTCTGCCTAAATACTATCAGCAATCCCAGATCATCCCTGTATAACAGTTCTGTATGCTCTTGGACACTGTTGTCTTCCTACCCAAATACTGAGACCCCCAATGTCTTTTTACAAGAGCCATCCATTACAGGTGCTACTAATAATGTAGTGTGGACAGTAAGATCAGTTTAGCTTTGTGCCGTGCTTACTTTTTGCTCTTCCTGTTACAGTCATTAATGCTTCTGCCAATTAACAATATTAATTGAGCTGATTTCATTTCTATTTTGGGAGGTTAATTCTGTTTCCCTGGCTTCTGAGGATTGCTCTTGGATTTTTTGGAGAGAAAGAGAGTTATTTAGGTGTTTGGAGACTGCTCAGAGACTTCATGTCTAAAGGCCTGAAGAGTAGGGGCTGATAAGTTTTGAAAAGCCTGCATGTTTCTGTCATCATCTCTATATGCAGGAACTGCCACAACAGTTGTTAGTGTAGAGAGATCCTGGATGGGTGGAAAATTAAGACATCGAGAGAAACAGGATCACTACATCCATCTTTTGAAGTGGGAAGGTGGGAGAGGTAAGGCTGTTACCTGTGGATAACGAATAGACTATATCCAGATAAATGTATTCTGGTTTACTTTGCAGAAATAGTAGAAGGATGTTATGTATATATTTAAAGGTTGAATGGTATTTATTGAATACATTCATACAAGCTGTACAAAAATGATTCAAAAATCTTAAGTTGCTCTCTGAATAAAATAAAATTTAAATGAGTATGTGGTATGAGCAATGCTGTACTGTGGAAATAAGGTAAAGCTAAATAAAAAAAAAGGCTGAGAAATATCTTTAGTGGATCCCCTTGAAAAATGTTCTTTCTCCGTCACTTGGTGGTTGAATATCATGGGATAATCCTGTGTTTAGATTAACTGAAATGGTGGACCTAGCAATGATTTGCTCTCCATCTTTCAAAGATTACAATATTAAGTACTATATCTTTTGAGAATATTAAGTATAACTGATCTTCTCCTTCCTGGATGAGTGGACTAACAACTAGGACTCTGTTGCTTATGCAAAGCACGGTAATAATTCTGTGTCAGACGACTCCTTCCAGGGGAAGGAGTGTAAGCCCCTCACTATAAAATGAAAACACTTATCTGGGTAATAAGGGTTTCTTTTCTCCTTTGGCTAAAAGAGAGGTTTGAACCCAGGTGACCCTCAGTTAGGGAAATAACCAGTAATGAAAGAGCTTGGTCAGGAACAGCAGATTCAAATCAGTCTTTGTTTAAAATTAAAAAGTTCGCTCCATGTTCTCTCTTTGCTTTTTTTTTTCAAATATGAGGGAAGACAGAAAACCGTATCAAGTGGCTAACTCAATTCAGCCTTCTGTTTAGGCACTACCACAGTTTATCTTACGTGCTTTTACTTGTATAACGTTCCAGAATTAATCTGCTTTCCCCAGGACATCTTACACAGGAATGTAAGCCCTTCCAGTCTTTTGGCAAGTCCTGACAAGAGCTTCCCGTGAAGAAACTGCTGTGCCCCAGAGGGGACAGAGAGGACAGGGGCACTTTCTGGAAGCGTGTATAAAGGGGAAGCAGGAGGCAGTGGGCTGGAGGGCCAAAAGCTTGCAGCTGAGCCGGCAACATTGCTGCAGCTCTGCTCATTGCAGAGAGAAATCCCAACTGTAGAGCTTAATTGTTTTGTTTTGCTGGATTTGTCATACCACTTGTCAGAAAAATTCCTTTGTGTGTGGCTGGATTGGACATATGCACACAGTGCCAGCTTAGCCTTCTGATATCCTGAGGGGGCCTTTCCTATTGCAAATTATTTTCCATTGAACAGAGGGTGACTGGAAGATTGGTCCTTATTTGTCCATATGGTAGCTGTTGTTCTCTTCCAGTGTGAAACTCTGATGAGGACATTAGACACAGTTGCTCTACACATGCCTAAAAGTATTTCATTCCCTGTGGTTCTCCTATCACTGACTGTTAGAGTGTTGTATTCATTGAGAATAATGAACTCTGGTGGAAGAAAATGCTTTAAATATATAAAGCAGATTGTATGCTGTTCACATGTATGAAGGTGTGGGTGACATTTCAGGCTCTTGCTTCTATCTTGTTCCTTTATTTAAATAAGACTGGAATATTGGAGTCCTAAATCACCAGTCATGAGATGCAAAAAAGTCTTCATATATCTTCTAGAAAAACTGAGCCTCAGGATACAAAAGTATTTGGGGATTATTTTTGCTTTGTTTTGATTTGTTTTTTCTTCTGTTTGGAATCCATGTGGAATATTATTTTTGTGAAGGATTACTTTTTTTCCCCTTCCAGAACCTGTCTTAAATGAGCTGGCAAGAGATTTACATTTCTCTGCATGACTGTAGGACTGGAGTTTAAACAACGAATGAAAAATTGTCGCAGATTTATTTAAGAGCAGTGAAGTGTTGCTGCCTTAATATACACTGTCAGCAGATTTTAAAAGGAGAAGGATGGGGAGCTGTGTGATCGCTGGGTTGTTTGTCTAAACTGGAGACTTTCAGCATGAGGGAAATGGTTTAGGATTTATACTGGGTAGCCAACTGATGGTGCTTCAACAGAACAAGGGCAAGTGAAAATTGTAGATGTGAAAGCACAACTTTTTGAGAGACACTGTTTCTTTTTTTGCCAATTCCAGATTTCTTTTCAGTCCTTAAACAATTGAGTATTTTTGAGCCTTTTGAATCCCACTCAATTCCCATGAGTCAATAAGTCGTTTTCTCTGTACCACATCCTGCTATTTTTCTTCTCCTTTCTGTGCTTTGTCTCTGTTTTTTCATGGCTTCACTTCACTTTCCTGCATTTTCAATGTGGTTGTTCTTTTTGCCTCCTTGCATGAATTTTGCATTTTTAAATCAGTTTCTTTGACTTCCACAGTGGGCAAGATACTAGACACTTCTTCAGAGTAATTCCTGTTCTATGTTATTTTAGCCAGATGCTAAAGCTCCACATTGGTGGAAAACATTTTGTTCACTGTATGAGGCAAAGAAACTATAGGTTTGTGGATATATGTTAGTATGCAGTTAAAAGCCATTTCTTATGCTTTATTTGGGGAGATTCAATTAAGGAAGTACAAACAATCAGAATTTTGGCTTTTCATAATTTTGTTCTATTTTACAGTCTTTGCAACCTTAATGTTTCCTTAAACTGAAGTTTGCATTTTGTGGGGATGTTATAATCTTACATACAATGCATATAGGCAGAAAATATGCAGTGTATAATTATTAGCAAAGAAACTTAAACATTGAATCTTCAGCTTCTTTAGAGAGAAAAAAGGCTTGCAAAGAAAAACAAGATCATATAAAGATTTAATACATCTCAAAGCCAACACAATTTGGTTTGATACATGACCCTTTTATTTTGCTGCCTTAAAATGTCTCCCTCCTGCCAAAACCATTTGTTACCTTCTTCCTTGGGGAAATATGCAAAGACATGCAGTTATGCTCAGGTCTCTGCACTGGAAGGTTTTTATTTCAATCCTATCAGCCTCTATTCTCGCCAATCATTTTTCTTTTGTTCTCAGTATCCATTCTTTCCAGTAATTCACTTGAGCTACAATATCTGAGAAAGACTGAGCACCACTGTAATTTAAAGGAAAAGATCTTTTCAGGCTGATTTGGTTTCAAGCAGCTTTTTGTGAGAGAGATTGGTTTGCAGCCTCCAGGCAATTAAATACTCTGACTGAAGATTGTTTATCACCAATTATTCCGTACGGAAACTACTTTCATTTTTTTGGAAGAAGACATCAAAAACTAAAAACTAACATTGAATACAGCTTCTTGGTGAGTGACAATATAAAGCCCAGCTAGGCAAGTACATAGCAGCTGCTTGCAGCAACTGTGACGAGGAGGTGGCAGGCTGTAACAGGAGTGACAGAAATCTGGGGTGAAACACTGACTGGATTGAAATCCTCTAAGTCAGCACCATTAGCTTTAGCAGGGCCCAGATTTCTGCCCAAAGATTCATCTGGCTGGAAGTAGCTGGCACACTCCTTGTTATGACTTAGAGTGGAGGAACCACCATGTCTGCAGTAGACTTGACAAAAAATTGGCTGGTGGAACTGACAAGGATTTTTTGCTAGATAAGATGTCTGGACTGTAGCAGGTCAAACATCTTCAATTGCAATGTATTTTCTATCAGCCTTATAGACAAACTTTGTCATTTTAGAAAATCACATGAATGTCACAGTGGAAGAGGATTAGAAAAGAAGAAACTGATGGGTTTTGTTTTCATGATTAAGTTTAGACTAGTCATGATGAAATTTTCTAATGCAAAAGCAATCTGCATTTTTCCTGTGGCTGCTGTGGTCTACCTAAAGAGGGAATACTAATTTCCGAAAAGGAAATTCTCTTCTGTACCTCCCTAATATCACCCCATTAGTGTACATTTCTCTAAAATATGCCTACCATGAAATCAAGTGATCTAGTTTGATGTTAATTAAGTAGACTAGCATCTGGATGAAATCTGATGATCTTGTAAGTGGATATTGCACAAGATCTTATGCTACAGATGAAGGAAGTTTTCTTCAAAAATATTTCATCCCATGGTCCTGATCTCCTGGGAAGACAAACTTGGAAAATCTTGAAGGTGACAGGAGACCTTTGAATTCATTCCTATCTAGCTTTTCCAGATTTCTGAAACATGATATTTCCACTGATTTTCACTTTCTTTGTCATTCAAATTAGTACAGGGGTTCTATAAAACTGTAGTTCTGGCATTGCCTTGTTTGAATAACAGAGAGGATACAAGTAAGTGGGAAGCAGGTTGGCAGTAAACTGCCTCTACCCAGTTTTGCCACCTGGGCATCTCCCCTCAGATCCAGATTGATTCAAACTGCAGACAAGATCACCAAGTTGTGTCAATCCTGCCCGTATTGGTAGAACCATAGCATTCACTAGGCTGGATTTCCTGATGAGGGAACTATTCAACTAACTCTGGAGAGAAGCCTGGGTATGAACCATCATGTACTGTACGCAGCTGAGTGAGGATTGAAGCTCCAGCTGTAGAATAGGCTGAAAGAAACTTCATCTTGGTATAGGAGCAGTGTGCTCCTCTCTACCATCTCTGAAAAATGTTTTGGGGTCCACAGGTAAGATGTGATGTATGTATAGAATGTCTTATAAAACCAAGGCTGCCCAAAGAATGATAACTTATCTATGTCTAATTGCAATTTGGTTAACTGTAGAAAACAAGTCTCCCCCTCTGACTTGTAGGTAAAACTAGGCAAAAAAAATTTCAATGGAAAAAGCTTTTATCAAAAAAAGCAATTTCTTTTTAACAATTTTCAGTGAAAAAGCCTTCAAGTGTTTTGTTTGGATAATCTTTAAATCTCTTTTATATTTCTCCTTTATATCATAAACTCTAGGCATACATATATATCAGTTTAGCATGTTCTGACAGTTTTGAAAGAAAATACTCTGATTATTTTTTGAAATGATTTTTTGAGGGGACAGAAGGAATTTGCATCTCCCACAAATATCTAAATTTAAACTTTTACATTCAGATCTGGGACAAAAACAAACACTGAAATGTCAGAATTTTATACATGATGGGAATTCTTCTTTTTTGCCCAGTACATTCTGCTTAGATTACACTGCACAGCATGTGCCTTCCTTCCCTAGTCTGCTTTTGTGTTCAAAAAATCAATTTGAACAGTCTGAACAGAGATCTGCTGCTGGCCCCAGCCTGAAGGGGTTCAGAGCACCCATCACTCAACCCACAGGGCTTGAGTTACAAATTGATACCTGAGTTCAGCAATGGAAGCAAGCTGGAAAATCAGAGCAAAAAAAAAAAAAAGAAAATAAAAAGACATTGATTTCTCCCTCTTCTTTTTTTTTTTTTTTTAAGTCTTTGTAATTTCATAACTGACTTTCCTTTCTTCATTTTCTTTTGTGCTTGTAAAACAAGACAGATGAGATACCACCCCCTCTCAACAGCTGCTGTTTGACAATGTTGGCAATTGATTTTTTCTGAGTGTTGTGAAACCCCTCAGCTGCGCTGACCAGAAGACCAATGTCTTATGGTTGATTTGAAATGGACTTACAGGCAGGTTCATGCTGCTGGAACTTCAGTCAGTTCCCAAATTAAGGTGATTTTAGTACTGCTATGCACAGAGAAACAATCTTTCCTGTCAATATTTATGGACCTTTAAGGCTTGCATTGCACTTCAGATAAATATTCTTGGTTATGCCAGGTCTCTTAGCCCTTTTCATTCCTAATTTTAGTTTTGCTGTGTCACTGCCTATAAGGTAAGAAGATAATCAAACGCTAAGGAAATGGCCATTTTGCCCCTCTTTGGGATGCAGAAATAAGAATCGTTTCACTACCTCTCAATGTGTATCTATCCTTCCTTGTACAGTGCGGGAAAAATTACTCATTGTAAACAACTCAGGATATAAAATAGTGTCCACAATTCTTTAGCACCGAACTTGGGAAGAAGTTTCCCTGAAGAGGAACAGTTAGCTATGCTTGGGCTTGGAACTGGCTGTTCACATTTGTGTGGAACTTGACCAAATATTGACAAAAAGTTTGCATAAATGCTCCCCTACCTCAACAGAGGTGATCTCTTGAACTTACCTTTAAAATTTAGCTTTTTGGATCTGACTTTTTTCTGTCATCTAAAGACAAATCAAGTCTCACTATGTGGCGAGAAGTGACTGCAGGCTAATTACAGCTGACTAATTTGTGTAAACACAGCTTATGCACTCACAGAAAGGAGAGGGTTTAATTTCAGCAGCTGATACATGTTGTTTTGGGGAGATTAGAGATGAAAAGATTCATGACTTTGAACAGTAACTATTCTTTTGTTATTACCATCAGTCCCAAGCTCAGTGAGGAAGTAGCTTTCTAGCGTTCACAGAGAGGGTTTGCCTTCCTGGACAACTGAACCTGCTTTTAGTTCAGGTGGAGGGTTGTTTGTTTGGGGGCATTGTTTTTGTTGTTTTTATTTGAGTGATGTGCAAGCCCATCCTTCACCAAAGAAACTAAAAGGAAAAAAGAGCAAACAAACTGAAGAAAGCACTCTAGTTTTCTTCCCCAGCCTTGTAAATGAGCCAGACTACCAACTTTGCCTCCAGAGGGTTTCTGTAGTTCAGCTGATTCTTTCTGTATCTGCACACCTACTGCCATCTTGTTCTCATCATTTGCTTGCTTGAAGCAGAACCTCAAATTGCAAAAGTTATCTGCTTTGAAGACATTTCTCTCAAGGATGGATCTTGAGGCCTCTGACGCTGAGCAGCACATTGCTGTTTGTTCTCAGGACATTGGGCTGTAAATTCACTGAGAGTGACGCGGAAAATGTGTTCCTGTACACGCGCTCCCAAAGTGTCTGAGTGAGGTGTTGTGTATTCCCCACTGTCAGCATGTTGTCAATAACTTCTGGGAAAGCAGTATAAAAATAATCAAACATACGTAGCAAGGCAGAGGAGGGAATAGTACAGTTTTTGCACCTGTGACTTAAAAATGCTCAAAAGTAATTGCTTGAAGTGATTAGGAAATGCTGAGAATCTATAGCAATGGAGATTTTTTTTCTTTCTCTCTTTTATCTCACCCCCCTCCGCCTTCCCCATAAACCCAGGCTTGATAGCTTTGGTTAGTATAGCATTGTGCCTATCCACAACAGAAAACTGTTGTTCGCCCGAAAAAATTGCCTGCTGCATGGAAGAGTTTAATGTGCAATAAACTCAGCAGTGCAGATGCAAATTTCAGATTCCTGAAAACTGAAATTTAGCTGGAAAGCTGTTTGATGGGAGTATTTGCGTAGATACAGCCAGAATATCTCTCTTGATCTTAACCGATTTTAAAGATAACACACTGTAGAGTGCACGTAGCTTCCGCTTAGCAATAGGTGAAGATCCAGCTACTTGCAATAGTCGTTCGCATGTAGAAACTGAGGAAGTCAGAGTAAAGAGCAGGAGTATGTGAAGGAACAAGATTCAGGATGGGAGAGGTTCCAGGCATGGAGAAAAACATACAGCAATCAACAGGACCTTATGATACGGACTTTACAGTTCTTATGTGTTTATAAACATACACATTGTATGTTTCCCCAGGATTTGTATTTCCCGGGCATGCTTCCCCGCTCCCCTCTCTGATAGGCTGAACAAGCTGCAGAGAGGAGACAGTTACCGTTCGCCTTTTCCTTCCCTGGTTCCTCCCACGTTCCTCCCCGTTTGCCTGTGTCCCTACCCTGATTTGTTCTCCCGTTTGTCCGTCTCATGCTCCACCCCATATTCTAGCCCTTTCCCCACTTGAAACTCATAAAACCCCTACTCCCCTCAATAAAGTATTCCATTTGCACTTCTACCTTGTCTCCAGACCCGTCCGTGCTGTGTCACGGCCCCGTTCCCCCCTCGGACCGTGGCAGGAGTAGGAGTAGCAACTGGCTTTATTTCAAAGCTTTCACAGCATTTAAAATAAGATAGTAATAATAATACACCTAGATGATGAGATAACCACTTTCTCTTTTTTAATTTTAACTGCATAAATAACTGACTCTTCTCATTGTGAATTCTTGTGTTACAAAACTGGAGCAGCTTTCTAGGCCTTTCTGTATCATTACACAACAGAAATGCAATACCCCAGGCTGACAGATTCTGAAGGAGAATGGTTGCACAAAAAATACCAGCTCTACCAAAGGGATAGGAGAGAGAAGTGGGAGGAAAGTGTTCCTCAGCCACTCTAGATGGGTTTGTAAAGATTTATTGGGCTCAGAGCAATATGTAGCCTGGTAAATTGGTATTTGAAGGTGTCACAAACAATAATGTACTACATCTTGCACTACAATGTACAGATGTCCAAAAACTATTACAGTCCAGCCACTGCACAAAAATGGTATGAAAGGGTTTGTATGGCTTGTGAGTGGTACCAGAAAACTTTTCTTTATTTTTCTCTCTTTTTGGTAGAACTATAGAAGAGGTCCTCACTCTGAAAAAGTGCTACCAAGAGGCCAAATTAAATTTCCTGCACCCAGATTCAGCAATTGCTCTTGTCAGTAATAAGTCTGGGGGAAAGTACCTGTATATTGAAAGTGTGTCCTGAAGTTTTTGATAGTTATGATATCACAAGCACCTGCAACAGATGGATGATACTGTAAAATTTTGTAGAGCTCTATGGTATTACAAATTTCTAGCTCTTTAAAGAATATAAATGTTCTCTCTCTATCCTAGCTTTGCCAAAATTGCTCTTTCTCAAATTTTTGTCAGAACTTCTCTGCCTGCTTCATTCTGGCTGCTATGCTATGGGCTGAATAAACTGTCCTTCTAAGGCTGCTTTAATGAAGTATTTATTTTGTTTCCATTGAAAATTATGGCATTTGTTAGTATGTTCTCTTTAGTACAGCTTATGTAATGAAGTCTAGGATCAATCATGTTAAATTGTACATGCTTCTTAAAGTGGATCGCTTTCTTACAATAATTCTGCTTTTATCCTGAGGTGAAACTTTAAAACATGGAAATAGTTATATGTAAATCTGTTCAGTCCCTAATAAGAGAACTTACAGTCAGGGATGAACAAATGCCTTCCCACATTGCTTTAAACACAAAATAGGTCTCATGACAGCAGGAGCTGTCTGGGGAGAATCTTCAGGACTGTCTGAAACCCCCACCTAAAGACCTTCTGCAAGAGTTAGATCCTTTGTGGTAAAGGGGATGTCTCAAGCCAGCTGAGTATCTTGTCTATGCAGGAATGTGATGAGGAGTTCCTGGACACAGGGAGTTGGTGAACCTAGTGCACTGAGCGTGCACACGGGAACAATCCTGGTGTCCAGCTACACCACAAAACTAAGGGTTCTAGCTTGAGTTCTGTTCTTCTACCTCACTTGTAATGTCAAGTCCATTCCTGCTGCCACATAAGTGGCTTTCTGTGTTTTACTTTTGACTTGTTTTGTTCAGACTATGTCAATGGTCAGCACAGAAGACTTGCTTGACATTCTCAGAGCTATTTACTATTTGCTCTATAAAACAGAAGAGAACTTGTTGTTTGCTCTGGCAAGTGACATTAGCCTCTCAGCTGAGAGGTAATTTTCAGTAATTTTTTAATTAATGGTCAGCAGTTCCATTACAGTTTTGAGAAGGGGGAACAAAAGCTCCCTCTCAGCTGAGAGGTAATTTTCAGTAATTTTTTAATTAATGGTCAGCAGTTCCATTACAGTTTTGAGAAGGGGGAACAAAAGCTCCATTGTGAATGGTTACAAATTATGTTGATCTCCATATTGCACACAGGAAGAGTGAAAGCGACCCTCAGCTTGTCAGAATGGTCAATATCTTTATGAATTAGTGTCTTAACCTCAGGAATTAATTAAATATCTTCAGACTTAGAAGAAAAAATATTTGTATCCTTCATTTTATAGAAAAAGAATTTCATCTGGCTTATGAGAAATAGGTCAACTGTGATGTTTGTGCTTTGATACTCTGTGGTAACTGATGCACACATTTGCTTTAGGAACAGATCTAGGAAGAAGATTATAAACATCTTGTGGATGCTTGACATTTAGAGAGCCCACCACCAAATTGCTCTTAGCATTGGCTAGCATTTCAAACATTGGCATACACCAGCTCCAAGAAATGGTTCTCAAAGGCTCCATCCTCAATGATGCATGGACCAGGCCAGAATGTGGCAGGAGGACAAAAGCAGTGTTTGTCAAAGCGATGTTTCAATAGAAGGAAGTGTTCTTTTGGATACTTTATACAACAGTATAAAGTGACAACAGTCACACAAAGCCTGACAGTCCTCTTTTCCTCAGCCAGACCACTCTGCTGATCATTATTTCAGTCCAGGAAATTTTTCTGTTTTTCTTCTGGTGTTCTTTGTTTGGTGTGGTATCAGTCTTCTATGTTGTGCCAAACTGACAAAAAGCAGACTTGGCAAGGCAAAAATCTGCTTCTTACTCTGAGTGTGTGTATGTGTGCACGCAAGTGTGTGCATTATTGGAAATAACACATTAATTTATTTCCCTGCCACTGACATAAAGATGATCTATACTCGTGTATTGAATTTATTGTCTCCTAAGCTTCCTGGAGAGAATAAATATTCACATCTGATAACATGAACTGTCATCAGCATAAGTCTCTACTTTGGAAAAAAAATCTGCTATTTTTGTATGCTATTTGTGTCAAATTTTATAATAATTCTTTTAATGGGATTTGTCTTTCAAGTAGGAACTGAGGAGAGAGTTAAGGATTTTGATTAGAAGACATCTTAAATATTTTCAAACTGGGAGTCAGTGTGTGATATCTGTGGCCACCTGCTCAGTATTTATAGCAATTAGAAATTTTACCATAATTAGGACTCATTATTACTTATGCCCAAATTGTCAAGCAAAGCAATCTATAGGTCTGTGAATTTTTAGTGCTTTGGAAAAATCTAAAACTATTTAATAAATAAGAACTTTATGAAGGATGCTCATTTTATGCATTGAATGATTGCATATCTATTGGCTTTGCTTCTTGTTTGGAAGAAAGAGGCCTTTAAAGAGAGCATAAATGATCATGTGACAGATAGTGAAATATCTTATTCTCATACCTCTTCTCATTTCCCCAGATCCTTGTCAAGGACCTCATGCCCCCTCTCTTATTTATCAGTACAGGCTTCTCTCATTTATCAGTACAGGCTTTATGTGAAAACTGTGTGTGAGAGAAAAGAGTATGTGAGTTTATAGGTATTGTTGAAAACTCAGAAATGTCAAGGGGTCAAAAATAAAAAATTTCAATAGGCATTTGGAGTCTGGGTGCTTCTTTTGCAAAATTTATCCAGTTTTAATAGGGCTTCTGACAGATTAAAAAAAACCAAAAACAAAAACCCAAAACCCACCAAAACGAATTCCCCCAAGAAAATTAGCTTACATTGCATTAAACACTGGTAAAGTTTGAGTAACATTGGCTAGGCAGTGCTTTGCTATTTTCCCAAAGGAGGCTTTGTATTAAACAATCAGCTTGTTAGGAGAATGCCATTTTCATTTTCATTGGCTCCAGTTCCCTATAGTATACATTAAAAAGCAGCAGGGTCATTTTCTGTATGCAAACTTCTAATTTTATAGGATTCAGAAAGTGCTCCTGAGGGTGGTTTTGAACCTTTACTAACTTGTTGAATGAACTCTGCAGTAGTTTCCTTTTGCTTTCAAAGAAATAACTGTTCTGAGCAGAGAAATTAATCCAAAATCCTGTGGGAAGACTCTTAACTCATAATCTGATTTTCCTGTTGATTTTTCTGATATACTCACTGAAGTCCTATGTGAAAACATGACTAGGAAGAAGAGAATTTAAATTCAAATTTTTAAAAAAAGTCTTATATAAAGAAAAAAATTTTAAAGGAGAATATTGGCAGTGCTAGAGAATGATTGTTATTTACAAAAATATGGGAAATCATAGAATCATAGAATGATTTGAGTTGAAATGGATCTTAAAGATCATCTTGTTCCAACCCCATTACCATGGGCAGGGACATCTTTGACAAGGTTGCTGAAAGCCCCATCCAGTCTGGCCTTGAACACTCCCAGGGATGGGGCATCCACAGCTTCTCTGGGCAACCTGTTCCAGTGCCTCGTCACCCTCACAGTAAAGAATTTATTCACAATATCTAATGTAAACCTGCCACCTTTCAGTTTAAAGCTCTTCCTCCTTGTCCTATCGCTACAGGCCCTTGTAAAATGTCCCTCTCCAGACCTCCTGTAGGCCCTCCCCCTGGAAGGTGCTATAGGTCTCCCTGGAGCTTTCTCTTCTCCAGACTGAACAGACACAAATCTCTCAGCCTGTCTTCATAGGAGAGAAGTCACTGTCTATGCTCCTACTTATGAGTATTCTCCTGTCTGTGAGAGATGAAGAAAGAAAGTGTCTTCTCTTAGAGGAGGGAGCAAAGAGAGGGAGAATGTCTTGGGCAGTAGACAGTGATTCCCACACTTGCAAAAATTCACTGGAATCCTGTGCCCCAGGCAGCATCAGGGCAGCCAGCAGCAACCTGCTTCTGCTCAGTCCCCACAGCTGCTCTGAAGCAAATTTTCTTATTCTTTGGGAAGCAACTTTGCTCTTGGGAAGGCAGCCTGTTCCACAGTGTCTGCACAATTTCAGTGGGAAGGACTTCTCTCATCAGCTCTACCTCATATGTCCCCAGCATGGCATCTGCTCCCGGTATTCTGACCGTACTTTTTTTGCCTATGGCAGCACTGAGTGCTGGCTGATGTGTATAGTGTTGGTGTGTACAGTGTGCTGATGTCACACTTCAAGCATTGCTTTGAGAAAGGAAGTAAAAAACCTAGAACCACATCTGTTCACTAAATGATATTCTCAAGGTTTATGTAATCTGTATTTAGAGACTTAGATTAAAAAATCTGATATAGAGAAGTGCTGTGAACCTTCGTTAAACCTAGCTAGGGTGAAGAGCCTAACATGGTGGTAGTAGGGGGCAAGGTCTCATGCCTTATGCCTAATTATGAATTTAGGAGCACACATTTAGACATCCCAATCTGTAGATCTCAGCCTATTTGAATAGCTTCAACCAGTGCCATAGCGACTGAGTCTACACTAGGAACTTCTAGGAATACAGAGAGGAAAACCATGTCCTGTAAATAACTGATTTTTCTTATTAGATGGAATAACCTTTTCTTAAAAAAAGTAAAATTGCTTTTTATGGACAGGTTGTAACTTTTGTAACAAAAAGCTTTGTTAGTATGTGTGACATAATGGTCCCTGCTGCTATGGCAGTGGTTGTAACAGATAGATAAGATATTGTAGTATAGGGTCTCTTGTGGGTACTGGTTTGCTCATAGATCTAAAATACTGTAAGAAACCAGACCAAAGACAATCTTTATATTTGATAATACCATTTCCAAAGGAAAGTCTTTTAAATATTACCTAGGACTTTGATGATTTCTGTAAAAATAACTGTAACAAAATTGCAGAGTAGAACATGGAAAAGAAGTACTCCTCAGAAGAAGTTAGGAATCTATTTAGAATTTGAAGTCAGAATTACTTTTAAGAGATTTTTTCTTTGTGTTTCTAGGTGCACTGTATATGTGACTGATACTTCTGACAATGTAAAGGTTTGCTTTATTGATATCCTGTAAACAATATACAGTACACTTCTTATGCATACTGTAGTTCCTTTAATATACTCTATTGTTTATGTGATTCATAGTCCAACAGACTAATGAAACAGGCTCTTAAAATTTAATAGAACGTAGTTTAGTGAGATTTGTCCTTCTGAAGAAGTTCCACTGTGAAACGAATATGTAGTTGAGGGTTCAAGCCATAAAGACACCCCTTTTAACAAATAAACTAGTTAACAACTTCTTCTAATCAGAGCACCAGAGCACACTTCTGATCAAAGAGAGCTGAAAGATTCATACAAGCAACAAACTATGCAAGCAATTAGCACCTGCATTACTGTGATCTATATGTGATCATTTATTCCTGTAATTTTCACCCAATACTCATGTGTACACACATAACAGGATGACCTTTGTTAAAACAGGAAGCACCTGTCACAGTGACCTCTTTGAGGGCTGTTGTTAGGCACTGACTGGGAGCAGTGGATGCTGGTAAGTTAGGATGAAAGCCACCAAGAAATTTCCTATTTCTCCCTAGGTTAAACAAAAGTGCAGAAAACTGCATGCTATTTTTTTCTCACACTTACAGTTATTGGCCAAGTACAGTTGGAATAGTCCAGGAACTGAACATGTAAGATTTACTGTAGACTTCTCTTACATGAAGGCTGCAATTCCTCTGTGATTATTATATTTTCCATTTCATGCCTTCCTAGTTATGTTTGGATTCATTAAACATGAAGCCTACACAGCTAAGCCTGAAATGACTGTGTGCTGGAAGTGATGTTGCTAATTGCTATTACTGTTGCTAATGGCTAAAGAAAAACTGGTAGGCTCACAGGAGGAAAAAAAGGAAATTGGATATTGTAAGCAGACTAGTGCAGATTAAAACACAGCTAATATGCCTCATGTGAAAAACTTATATTTAAATTACAAATGTCATTTTCTTGTGAAAATTAACATTCCATTTAAACGTCTGTGTGCTTGTGACTTTCTATAACTAAAGGTGAACTGTATTTAGAGTATTCATGATAAGAGTAGAAGAGAGAAAAAATGCCATGAAAGGTTTTCTCTTTGTAAAGAACCTTTATATCTATTAGATTAATAGAATTTATATAATTAATATGTTTTTACAAAATGGAACATTAAAATGTTTCACTTGTTTTTTGGTGATTAGGTCTCTCTCCATATGGTATGAGTGAATTTGCAGAATTCTTTTCCCTTTGCATGTGGAAATATGAACATTAATTTGACTTATGTTCTTACACATTTTTAGTTTATATTTTTCTTAATTTTATTAGTTTCCTGTAGAATTCTGGATTCTGGTAAACAGCAAGAACTTAATTACTTTACCTTTGTGATTTGCTGCTTACCTAGGAGCATGGAAATTGCTTCTAAATCTGATATAATTTACAGGATTTCAGAAGCAAATCCACAGGGAAACAAACCACATGATGAAGATGGGGTGGGTACTGTAGGGAAGTAAGAGAGCAGTTGTTTAGAGAACATTTTTGAGAACAAGTATCATGTTGTCAAAAAAGCTGTTTCATACAATACCAAACACCAGTGCTTAGAACAGCTAGAGAGAGAACTTTTGGAAGAAATACAGAAGAGCAATCCCTGAGGACTGATGCCCTGGGAACTGGAGAGTCACACAGAGAAAGACTTCATGGAAATGAACTTTCACAACAGTACTCTTTTTAAAAGTTCAAAATGCATTTTCCAGAGTTTCTCTGTTGGTGGCATAAGATCTTTCAGAATAGTGTAGTGGAGAGGAAAGGGGAAGGGAAGGCAATAATTCTGAGGAGGATTGCATTGCTGATTAACAGTCAATCCTCCTTTTTCTTTGCCTTACTTTCAGAGTACATGTGAACATCCTGACACATTTTTATTTTCTGACAGGCATGCATATGCAAAATGAATATATATGTTAGAATACTTGTATGTATTTGCACCAGTCAATTGAAAATGAAAAGCACATTCTCTTTTCTATTACTTTTTGGTGTTCTGTATGACTACTAGCTGGATACTTCTCCACTGTAAGGCACAATAAGCTGATAGACTTGTCTTACTTCTGAGAGTGCTCTGGCTGTTCTCTGCTGGCAGATGGTCAATTGGCCAAATAGAGCTGAAGACCTCAGAGTCTGTAAAGCTGTAACAAGCTCCTTTGCCCTATTCCACCCCTGCAGATGAGATGAATCAGGATCAGAAGTCACACAGAGCATTTAACACTGCTAATGTTGGTACAAGGAACTGAAAGAGCACGGAGACTTCAAAAGCATTCTGCTTATCCAGTTAGTGGTTGCAGCAGTTCATGAAAGCACATAAATCAACGAAAAGAAATGAAAAGTATTTTTTCCCCTCTGTAAGCACTTAGAGAATCCCGAGGGAAATTTGTGAAACAAACCAGTACAAATGTATGTTTTATAGAAAACTAAAACCAGCTTGTAGTACAATCACAATATCAATAGAACAGATGATGGTAGAGTACTGATATTCCGTACTCCGTGTGGCAGTGGTTAACATCCCAACAGAATGGTTTGATAGGTCTGAAGAACTTAATGTAAAAGACTGAGAAATCTTTTCCTGGTTTGGGTGGAAAAGAATTCCAAAATGGCTCAAGAAAGTACCTCAGAAGACAGAGAAACACTTTCTGAAGTTCTATTGAATGTGTGATGTAATTTTAAACATTAGAAAAAGACTTGTGCAAGAAGAGGGCAATCTGTTGAAGCAAAAATGAAGATTTTTATGTTAATTTTCTTTTCTGATAAAGATGAAAGATATACTCAAACAGCAAGTTATAGGGAAACTGCAATGGTGCAATTAGACTAAAGAAATGATGCAATGTCTAGAACATGGAAAAAGGAATTGTAAACTTTTAGCAAACATGGACTCATACCTTTGTGGCCAGAGGTGCTATGTCCTTAGATGTGTGTGACATGCATCATCGTTCCACATATGTGTATGTGGCCAGAGATACAAACACAAGCTTGGACTGCTGCACTCCCAGAACTCTCTGTTCAGGCTGAGATAATAAATTCTGTTGAGGGAAGAAAAAATGTATTGGTTCTGTCCTGATGATCTGATAACATGGTCATGTTGCTTTTGGGTCAACATAGGTTATTTTCTCACCAAGTGAGAGCATAGCTGGGGAACTACTCTTGCCTACAACATGCACTTATCTGTCTGATCAGGGGAGAGTCAGTGGGGGTGGAGTGGAAGAGAACAGTGTCCAGGCTTGCCAGTTCTTCCTTTAAGATTCCAAGGGAGTTGCTTGAGAAGCTGGGCTGATCTCACTGAACTTACTGCATAACTGGAAGTGAACATCACAGTATCCTGTTTAGAAAGCTATTATTGTAGAAAATGTCTGTTTCATTTAAAAGAATGATGAGGAAAAGCATCTCACAATTTTTCAGACTCTTGAGACGATATGTACGTCTCTTCTGTGATTTACACCAGTACAGTCATGATTAGTTTTACTCTTGTAATGAGGGCTGCTCTAGGCAATCCACATTTTTAAGCATAGATAACTCACCGTGCACAGTACACACCAAGTAATGACACAATTGCCATAATTCTACATTTGAAAAAAATCTTAGTATTCTCACTGGATACATAATGAACTCTAACTTGTCTTCCAAAAGTAATTATTTTATTTTCTTGTTACCTTTTTACACATTTTTGATGTAAAATAAATCATGAGTTTACTGTCATTAGAAATGAAAATAAACAAAACAATAAAAGCTACATCACTGCTGTTTGAATCTTCAAGGGTAACTAAAAAAAACCTCAGTAACAGCATCATTCTGTCTTCCAAATTGCTGTAATGATACATATCTGATATCAACTGAAGTTAGATTTGTTAGTGGCATTCTAGCAAAAGTGTTTTATATGAAGAGAATTCACTCTTTCATTTATGTATGAAGTCAGTTTTATTTGCCCTGTGAAGTCCTCTTTGAAGAGTTTGTCTTCTTCACCATCAGATAACCACAGAAAAATGAAATGAACCAGGTTAGTTCTCTTAGTCAAATTTATTTCCGTGGATGTCACTGCTGAGAGCATCAGGACTTTCTAAATCTTTTATCATTGCTTTGGTTCAGGTAAAGTAACTTTTTCTGCTTCCATACAAAACAGAGTCCTCATTCTTGAGAAACTGTTCTTTTCTAGAGAACACACAGCGTGATGAAACTGTCAGTGCTCAGTAAGTGAGATTAAAATTCTGTCATAGCTTGTTTCTGTATGGAAAGCAAGACAAAGTCTGGTTATCTTTTCAGCCACAGGTTTGCATCAGAATTGCAGCGGGGTAAAGCCAAGTAGACATAAAATCAACTGTGATTTTTGATCATCTTTTGATCATCCCATTTTTACTGAAATTGAATTGCTGCAGATGTCTTTTTTAGTGCTTAGTTAATAAGGGATGCAGCAGAATATTTGCAAGGCTCACCAGAATTACGGGGGTACGTCTCACTTCTGTGTGGGGAGAACATGCTCAAAAGTTAACCTTTTCTTGGAAGTTCCCATGTCATTAGAACATTTGTTATGCTGATATGGGTTGATCTTATCTAATGGATGATATTAATCACGAAGATGTTACTGAATCAAACAGTGAAATCCAAGGGGTCTCTTTTGGGGTATTTGAACTACGTGATATGAGCACCATTCATCTTCTATGATGAAGAACTGTGCAAGTATTTCATATATACTCTGTATACTCTACTAGACTTTTCAGCTTTGCAAAAGGTACAAAAAATGCAAAAGAAACCCTAGATGAGTAGCACTGTTGATATGTTGCTATAAAGAAGCTGGCCTATTTTGCAGAAGGAGAACAATGACTTGGTTTGTTATTTAGGAAAGAAAATAGAGACTTGATATTTTATGGAGAGGTTGTTACCCAGGATTGCTTTGGTTAGTGAGGAAATGCAAAATGAATCTGCAATAGTAATTGCATTGTAAGTACCAGAGTGAACTCCACAAGACAGATTTATGAAGCTGATAAGAATCTGTCATGTTGTTTAATATGTTAAGTTCCAGGAAATGAAGTTGACACGTACATTTTACTGTTTTGTATTTGATTTCCATTTTTATATTGTTTCCACTTATAATCAGGTTTGTTTCCATCTTTCCTTTATCCTTAATCCAGGTGCAAAACAGTCTCTTCCCATGCCAACCTCATCCAACATCTCTCAGGGCTGACCCTATTAAGCACTCACTCTGTCTGCTCCTTGGCCCTACCTAACCTAAGAGCAGTTCCTTGTCTGAAATCCCTTCCCTCTCTCTTTCTATTTCTCTTTCATTGCACTGAAGAGACAAATAAGTGGACAGCAGCAGGAACTTTCAATGGTTACGTCTGATTCTCACAGAATCACCTGTCAGGAGTGTTACCCCCAGAAGCAAGACTCCTGCGGTGGCTGATGAGGCAAAATTGAAACTCTGGAGAATTAGGAATTGCACCAAGGGTTGTTCATGCATAGATGCCTCAGTTGTCAGAGGCAGCTATGCTGCACATCTATGAAAAAGTCACTTAGGCAGCACAGGGGTCTCAGATGCCTGAAGATATCTCAACTAATAGTTGATGAACTTAGCAGAAATGAATTAGATTCTTAGAGGACCAGGGCATCATAATCACTGCAGTCTTAATGTAGTGAAGCTGGGGTAAAACCAAAGTGTTGGCAGTTCAGTGAAGGCATATGAAGGTGCATTGTCTGGCTGAGAAGCTGGAGAATGTGCTGGGTGCTCACAGATGTGAAAACCTATGTCTCTGATTTCATAAAGAGGCCTAGGAGCGTCTCTGCATGCTCAGCAGTTCCCAGGTTTCTGAATAGAAAAAGCAGTCAAGAATGTCTTCTTTCTTGTTGGACAGGATTTAGCCCTTTTCCTCTTGATGCGCTGTAGAATTGTCTTGAAGATTTTCAAAATTAGAGTGGTTTATGATGAAACATTGATCTATTTTTATATGAAAAAATAAAACCTTTTTGTCCAAAAGACAGTAGCTTTTCAGTGATTTTTAGTGAAACTAGGTGGTTATCTTATGTTTAAAATTAGAGAAACATTTAAAATGTTATAGTTTTGGCTTGGCATAATTCTATTTTCACTGATTTTATGCACAATGCAGCATCAAATCTATAGGACCTGACGTTTGGACAAATTTTCTGCTGTCATTTTTCTTTAGAAACAGAATACAATTGCACTGCTACAAGATAGAAAGGTTAAGTGGAGAAAGTCCATGTTACTTTCAGAGTTGATTGATGCATACCACGGTGTCAAATGCTTAGCTGTTTTGCTCAAATGCAAATCATTGACTTGCATTTGGATTTGCACTGGAATGCAAAGTGCTCTTCCCGCAAACACTGACATGCAGGTACCAAGAGAATAGATGAAGCAAGATTTGGCCCATTATGAAATGAAACTCAGTACTGAGGCATGAAGATATTCATCTCCAAAAGAGCTTGATGATGCATTCTTGTAGCACTGTGCAAGAATGCTTCAACCTATAAATTAGTATTATCCTAGGGCATCAGAAATTCAAATATTCTAATGTAGCTTGCTGTAAATTTAACAGATGTATGCAAGTGACTAATGATTAACCCTAACCCAACAACTATTAAATAGGAATTTTTGAAATGCACTATAAAATAAATAGCAATGCCTGGACTATCTAAATCATAACTCTGAGAGTGCTACCACAAGCTGGAACTTTCCTGTGTGAGGTAAATTCCTTGGTAGGAAATGGGGAAAATGCTGTGATAAGGGAAAAAAGACAAAGAAACAGCTAATGAAAAGATTTGTTGAAGAATCAGAAAAAACATTATGGGGAAAAGGAAGAAGGTAAGAAGACATGCTAAAAAAAAAAAATCCCCCACCAAAAAGAAGCCCAAGCCCAAAATACGAGAAGGAGTAAAGAGAGGAGTCAGAGATAAAATGAGGCCAGTGTGCGGAAGACTGTGAGAGATGATGGGAACAGAAGGGAGAAAGATCTGCAGGCAGAAGGCAAAGCAGAAGGGAGAGGACTGGAGATACTCTCCACTATTGGAAAAAGGAAGACCTGCGTGATTGGCAACTACTTGTTAAGAAAATCTGACAAACCTGTTATTAGACCGGCCCCAGGAAATGGAGTGGTGTGCTGTCTGTCGGAGTCATAACCACAGTAGTTGGGGTTGAGATGATCTGGCAAGAGGGATCCACGTGTTGCATTGCCACACTATTGCCTGGATGAGTCCAGGATGACATAGCAGAATGGAAAAGGCAAAAGACTTCTTTTTATTAAAAAAAAGATGGTTAGTTGTTCCTTAGAACAGTTACACTTTTTAGGTAAGATCTGACATGAGGAAGGATTGGTGTCATAAAAAGGATTGGTGTCATAAAGAAGATCTGCTGATGCTGACTTACTGAAAACTTCTTGAAGGGTGACTATTCTGGAATATTAGGTTCCTAAAGTAAGACTGCTGATAAAAAAGCCATTGAATCATGACTTTGGATCTGCAGAAGTTGTTTTATGTAGAAAATCACCAAATGAAGAGGTTTAAGGTTAAAGAACATATTTGAACTTCGGAAAAACCCCCCCCCCCCCCCCCCCCCCCCCCCCGCCAAAAGCAGAGTGATAACTTGAGGTTTCTACTTCTTCCACAGCATTTAAACAGGATAGAGTCGTATCTTCAATAATGTGTGGTGACTTCTGCAGTTGGAAAACCTTAGCTAAGCAAGGAAACACAGCAAGAAACCTGACCGTGACAGTGGGCTTGGTAGAGCCCTAAGGGAACTGGTATTGAAAACGTGTCCTCTCCATTCCTGAAAAATATACTTCCCTCTTCTTGTGAGTTATAACCCTAGTAAGTGCAGGTGCTACAATCCGAATGTGCCATGTGCCCATTGTGAGCTGCCCTATTTCTTTCCCAGGAAGTAGTTCCACTTAAACATAATGAAAATGATCATATTTGTTGAAACCATAAATATTGGTAGGTACTTTGAGTCCAAATAGTTTAGGTTTATATTTTCCTCCCTAGATAAAAGAGGAACATGATGGAAGATGCTGCATGCAGGAAATGCTAAGACAAGAACACACAGGAAATTTTAAAGCAATTTGTGAGTAAGTTTGGTGAATTTGAGTGCAGAGTTATTTTTGCTGGAGCTCATAAAAGTGGTGATCTCTCCATGTGTGCTTTTGCCTAAATATCTCACAGCAGAAGGGCTGTTTTCAGCCAAACATTTTCTGACTGTCTTGAAGAGCTACTACAGCATTCAGTATGTCATCTTCCCTCTGGGTCAGAGGCTTCCTGGGTGATGAGTCTGGCTCACACAGTGTTTATCTGCTGGTCACTTAATTGAGTAGCCATCTGGACCACTTTTGATAAATCCTGATACACAGTCTGTGTGCACTGTTTAAAAAAATTGTGGGATTTTTTTTTCTGATCGCTATTTTGTTTGTGCCAGGCTTGTTTTGACCTTAACCCCATCTATGCCAAGGTGAGAAGTAGCAGCTTTGGACAACCCATGCAAACCTTCTGGCAGACCACATGTATGTGTCAGGAACCACAAGAAGCATAAAATCTGATGGAGACAGAACTGATTAAATCTATATGGGTGTTTTACTTCAGACCTCCTGCTGTATCTTGGCTTGGTTCACAGAGAGGTTTTGTTGTGCATGAACTAAAAACCTATTTGGGAAAAACTAAACTAGAGGTCCACTTCAGGTGAGCATCCAAATATCCTCCAGTCTTTCCTGAATGTATGTGGGTATGTATGTCATTTGGATGTCCATAAAATCTGGAAAGAGAATGTGCCATACAGGGTATCAAACTAAAAGTAGTTTAAAGAAAAAAATCTAAACCATTTGCATTGTAAATGTAGGAGCTTGTGCAAAATACTTATTAATGTAGGCATTGCTGTATGCTGGACAGGAGAGTGGACCACAGATGCCACTGGGAATTAAATTACATGGACCAAGTAAAGCATCATTATTTCCAGAGCACAGGAAATAAAGGACTCTGTGTGCTTCTCAGAACACAGTAGTGGTCACCTTCCAGGATTTGGTTTCAGTTCCCTTAGGAATAAAACCAAAGGCATGTGTGTTTGTGAGGTATGGTAGCCAAATGTGACCATGTCCCAGCTACCAGGTGACTTCAATGCAACGTTGTTCTTATTTGAGTTGTCAATATAAATTTCTCCTTGGCCTTCAATAAATCTGCATCTCTGTACAGTGATGTATAATGCTGTCCAGGGTGGGATGCTTTTATCTATCAAAGTCTCTAATGTTCTTTTTGTCCTGTCCCAGGACTGTTCCTGCTTCATAATCTACAGCCTTTGCCCTGAATGTGGATGACCTGAATACAAAGCATGTGTAGGATCAGATACTAGCTGCTGCTGCGCCTAGTTGAGGGATTTGGTTCTCTACCTGTCTCAGGTACTTGTTCAAATCAATAGGTTAGTTTGGAAAGTTTCCTTCTTCCTCTTGTTTACCACAAAAGTAACCCTGAACCTGAGCAGTGTTTTCACTGGGACACTTTCCCATGTAAATTTAGTCTCTGACAGACTAGTTATTTCCCAAGAGGCAATTCGCACACACCTCTGCTCAGGTCAAACACCTTATACCACTCAAATACTGCTCACAACTCCAGTGCTAAACTAAACCTCAGCAGACCAGCATTTGTCAGTTACAGCATAGTATCTTTAAGAGAATATGTTATAGCCCTTATCTGGTGTTTTATGTGTTCTCCCATGGCTATTAAATGTACTTTTGTAGCTTTTTTTTACTTACTGTTTAATACAATGTTGTCACCACTATAGTCCTTTCCTGGATTTGGGATAATTTTACCTTAAAAACACTTCGAAGATTTTTATTGGTTTTCAATACTGCCTTTCATAAAATATTCCCTTTGTGCTTGCTTTCTTAATTAACTAAACTATAGAGATGAATCCCTGTTTTTCTGGTTCTGGTCTTTTTGATATTATCTAAACCAGAACACTTCTAGCAGGAATTTTTCTCCCCACCCCCCATTATTGTCATCAAATCTTTACCTTTTGACCACTACACAGGACCATGGTGAATTTTTTCTGCTGAAAGGGAAACTGCTGACTGAGTTAGGTAATTCTCTGCCACAATCTGTTTCTCTATAAAAGACTATGCATGAATTTCTGAATGCAAAGGAAACTGTTTACTCTTTTCTTGTGTAAATTTTCAAAGTCTCTTTTTCATATGTTCTGCCCCTGCTCCTTGCACGATTGCAGTTATCAGGGAGCTAAGCATTTTCCAGACTGCTGCAGCAGTAATGTTCCCATCCTGTGACACTGTACTGATTGCTCTATTCCCATATTCCAGGTATGACAGCATGAACCCTCGCCTTGTCAGGGTCAACCTCATGGCTGTTTTTTCACTCCCTACTGCTTTTTTTCTGCCAAGCACAGAAACACACAACTATAACCAAGAAACCCCTTCATCCAAGTGTTGGTAGCCACTTTCAAGTCAGGGTTGTTGGTATCAAATCAATGGACTGTTGGATCACTTGATATAGACAGTAGAAACAGCTCAGGAATTGGTGTGTTACCTTCTTTCACATGGGTAGTACCAAATTGCTAAGCCAGATTTCCAGCTCACTTCAGTTACCATGGCTTAGGCTTGGATGGAATTTGCTTACTTGAGTGGCTTCCCACTGCTTTTACTTATTGTAGTATCAAGGGACGTTCAGGGATTGCACACAGACACCCATCATGCTAAAGAAAACCTGTGCTCATTCAAGATCAATGAATCACTCGCTGATCGCTATTAAACCCTTTTAGAAAAATTCCTCCAGCTCAATTCTGTGAATCACCTACGTGGAATTCTAAATGCTGACAGCCTTTGCAATCCATCTGTACAACCAAAGTGTTATAATAATAGTAATATTACTCATAAAAAAAGCACCTAAAATTGATATAAAAATCAGTCTACTGACAAGAAATCAATTTAAAAGGCTAGACAGTACTGATGGAAACAAGGAATATCCTTACAGTGTTTGGCTGCACCCAATTTAAGATTACCTGCATCTCAGCTGAGTTGAATGTTACTTATTTTACTCAAAGTGCTCCCTGTGAAAGCTTCTCTTGTGACATATTCCTTGGTTACATATCTTTTTTCTGGACAAAATTCTGCTCCCTGACATTTTTTAGATACCATATTTGTTAACAGTGGCCCCAAAACTCAAAGCTTGTAGTACCTATTCTGGTTTGACAGTCTACAGTGGACATACTTGAGATTGCCTGACATCCCACTGCCTTGTGCCAAGTGCTACAGGCAGTCTGGAAATGAAGTCAGAGTTCTCAGATTTTTCCAAAAGATTTCTGGGTGGAAAAAGAGGACATGTCCAGGAACATACAAACTCGGGAGTCTTATGCTCTTTGTGGTAGTTCTTATTCATGGGGTGTGAATTTTCTCTTTGGAAAGATGCTGTCTCTATGGGAATTACAACTGTTCCTGTGTTTGAAATGATTTCCCATGAGGAGTTCTGGGTCTAATTTCAAACACTAAATAAAAACATGGTCTACTGGAACCAAAGGCGTGTTTCTTTCATGATCTGTATATGTCTGTACTCTGCCCAAAGTAGGCAAAGAACTAACAAAAAAACAATCTGCAGGACTAGGCAGATGAGAAATTTTTATGATCTTGCATTTTGATGTTGCGTTTTGTCTTACTGCATTTACATTTGGGTGTCTATTAGCAAAATTTCAGTCAGGGGTTAGTCAGAAGCTTATGTGGATGTTAAAGGGGATAGACATTTCTGGTAGCTAACTTATTCCACAACAGAGCCGAAAAAGCATGTGTTAATCAGAATGGTGAAGAGCAGAGCTCATACAGGTATGAGCTAATGTAATTTCTAACAGGGTTCTGAATGCAAACAAAGTGTGCAATGTCTTTGAGCATTGACTAGGTTCCAGTTACAGTGAACTTGAAGAGCTACACCCGTACTATAATTTGTAGCTATCATGTAAAATTTGCTCATAATTTGGTGCTGAAAACAGCTTCCAGAGCTAAGCAGCGCTGTCCCAGGAGAACAGTAAAAGGTACATCCTTTTGATGAGACTGTTCTTATCTGTTTGTTAGTGCCTCTCATCAAATATAAAGTTATACAAATCTGCTATGCAAGTCTAACTTACTTCTATAATAGTTCAGAGGTATTCTGTTCCAGCTAGAGGGAAGAGAGATGCACCTACATTGTGTGTGTGACATCAGAAGTAAGTTTCGTGGTGCATAAGCCTTCAGGTTTCCACAGGAGACATGTGAATGCAGCAGCAGGTTCTGATTCCTCAAACTTATTCTGAGGCCTAGGGCAGCCTATAAAATATAGGCTAAAGTTGAAAATAAAGTTTTAATTAACAGCTATCATTTCTGAGACTGCTGCTGACAATACCTGGCTTGTTAAAATGGGTCATTGTTTGTGAAACTGTAATTAAAGTGATTCTGTGTCAGAAAGATTGGGTGTGTTCCTTCTTCCTTATTTCTCAGTGCAATCCACTGGTGTCTTCCCAGCCCATGCCGTTTTCTCCTTGCACACCCACACATGGTCATCACTGCTTTTTGTTATATTCTACATGACAGCTACATACTCATGTCAACCCATTACCAACATTTTCAGTAGAATAAGTTTTGTTGGTTGTCTTTTTTTTTTTTTTTTTTTTTTTTTTTTTTTTTTTTTTTTTTTTTTTTTTTTTTTTTAGGAATGGAGAGGAATAGGCAGGTATGTCTTATAAGTAGGAGAGTGTGCTGACTGAATATTAAATAAATTGTACGTGCTGAGTAGAGGAAACTACTGTGGTTCTGCTCTAGATTCGGAGGACTTGGGAGTAGAGTCATAGCGTATAGGTTCCACTGATCTCCAGATTAAAGTGTCATGCTAAAGACTGGATTGTACTAGGCTACACTGCTACAGACCCTCATAGTCCACAAGAGAATACAGATGGCGTTTATCTCAGCAGGAAAAAGGTTTTGATCAGTTTAAATAGTTACCCAACTAAACTAATTTTGACCACCCTTAGGCAACTGATAAGAACATCCTGATGAACATTTTGTTTTCAGGAAACTGGCTGCTGTGAGCAGTGTCTCTCTTGGTTCACTAGTCTACAAGCACATTGTCAAATGCCAACCAGAGTGATGCTGAATGGCATCATGCAAATGAGCTGGGCTGGGAGATGAGCAACAGCACCTTCTCGAATTGAACAGTTGGGCTCATTTTGCATATTGCAGGTTCCTCACTGGCTATTTCTGTGTCTTACAAAGGGTCATACTTGAAAGAAACCCTTTCTTCATCCATCGATAACAGTTCAATATCTTGCATAATTGTTGGACAGAACTAACCTAACTTCCTTTCTTTTTCTTTATGTAAACTACCTTATGTATGACAAATTGCTTGGTCCTAAACTACTACTACTACTTGGTTATAAAAGTACATAGGGCATGCAATGGTTAAATAAAAATGAAATTATATAAAGCTATGTTTCTTCCTCATACCATAGTGGAACTGCACAAACAAATTGGTGCCAGGTCACCGTGTCTGGTTCAATCCAGTGCCCCATTAAATTAATAGAAAGACTCTGGCCCCAACAGATCTTCAATCAGTCTCATCCTGCAGACAGCCAAATGATAAAAAGAGCTTGGTGATTCTTGATGATTTACTCTTCTGTAACAAATGAATACTACTTTATTTTGGAGAAATAGAAGGCCGGAAAGGGAGGAGACAAAGGACAATCTGATTTTACTGCAGGAGAAAGAAAATAGAGGAAGTAGATTATAAAAAACTATGCTGGCAAAAATGAATTGTCTCCTTATACAAATCATACTCTTTGAAGAGCTACTATACATTGCAGTGAATCAAGCTACTTTAATTAATTACTTAATACTTATACAGTGTTTTACTGATCAGTAATAAAGATTGTTAAAAAAAAATTCGCTAAGTTGTTATACTATATCCTGACACTTGTGTGCTGTTTTAAAAAATCATTCTGTCACAGAAGGATGCTAATGACTTAACAACCTTTAAAGCTTGCCAGTTTGTGAAACCTTGATGTTTAATCTAGATAAATGGGCTTGTTTATGTAGCTGTGTAATCAATGTGTGCAGTAGAATTATGGTGCTGTGCAACCATTAGCTCTATTTACATAAATATTATGTTTTATCAATAGACAAATTCATCACTTTATACAAGAATGTACCACAGAAAGAAATTTAGAATTTTAATGAGAACTATCTGCTGTATTTTTATGTCATATTGGATGTTTATAGCATATAGTATAATTTTTCATAAAGCTTCATGAATCATTGTAGCAAATAATTGATTTTATACAATTCAAAAATTACAAGGCTTGGAAAATTTGAACTTTCTCAGCTATTACTAGTTTGTGTACTCTGAGGAAAACTGCTTCTGACTGGATACTTCTCAAAATAAAAGTTCTGTTCTGTATTTGTCACTTGTGAATATATGCAATAACCGTGCATTTAGAAGAGCTGTTGATATAGGCATTGGAAGTTTATGTTTCTATGAACTAGATCACAGCAATAGAAAATCACAAACAAGAACAGAAGTGAAAGCTACGGTCAAGGAGGGGTTGTGACTTAAAGCATAAATTGATAGTTGACATTGAGATCTGCTTCAGAGCTTTTCCAGTTTTAATTTGGAATATATAAAAATGGATCAACTACTGCATAATACACCTAGACATATTTATACACTTGAAGACATAGAAAACAATGTTTTTATTTGTGATGTGGTACTCTGAGAAAAGTTTTTAGGAGTGGATTAATTGTTTTTGCAAATAGTAAATTTATGAGTAATGAAGCTTAGGAAAGGAGAACAACTACCTATGCATTTGAGCAAAATTGGTAAATAGATTACCTTAAAATGAAACAAGTAGATAAGATTAAAAAAAAGTGAAAAATATTTTCCTTGCATGTTTTCTAAATTAAAAAAAAAAAACCTTCATTTTGAAATGGTTTCAAATTGAGAATTACTTTATCTTCTATGAAATTTATCTTTTGAAAGGAAATGAAATAAAACTATAAAATATGAATTCTTTGAGGTTGATGCAAAGTAGAAGTTTTTTTATTTGTGTAGGAGAAGAGATGGGGAGGATTTATAGGGTGCAGGTAGGAAAAATTCATGATTCTCACAACTTTACTTGTCTGATGTTCTCTGCTATGCATGCAGCCTTAGTAAAATATCCTGTGGTTGTGTAAATTTGTGGAAGTTCTGTTTTGAATTTGAGAGGATCCATGATTTTACTCTCAATATTGGTGTTTTTAAGAAGGATTTCTGCACTTATTTAAAGTAGAGAGAAAAACTGGGAGTTAGGAAGGCAAAGGCTTTTTGAGATGGATGGATTAGGAGGATGTTCTTCCAAAACAATTAGACCTGGATATAACCTCTTGCCATTTCTCACGTGTCCCTCCCTAGTAGTATTCCATCTTGATCCATTCTCTTTCCTTAGATTTCCCTGGAAGTTAGAACATTCCGTAAGTGCTGTAGTGAAAAGTGCCAAAATTACTCACCAAGTGCTGTAGTTTTTCTGCTTCACCAAACAAAATATGAGGAAGTGGCCCACAATATGTTCTCTCTTTCTAATTACTCCATGTGCTCCAATTCTTAACCAGGTATTGAAAGGTAGAAAAGTCCAGTGGACTAGGTAAACTTTTCTAGTGCATTTTAGGAATAGGATGTTACTTTAATGACACAAATTAAACTGTACTCTTAAGAATGTCTTCAACTCTGTACTTGGGATTGATTTATTATTTTATTCTCAGAGAAATTCAGGTATTGAGTGAGTCTGAAATAAACATTCAGGGGTGAACCCAGCAAAACATCTGAAAACTTCAGTACCTCGTAGTTATTACTACAAATACCATAAAAGTTAAGTTTTAAATGTTCACTAATGTGCCATTTTATTTATGCTTCTTCATGGGAGGATATATGCACACTTATGATTTGGCACTATGTGTGCAAATGGGACACCAGGCCAACTGCACAGATTTCACACAGAAATCCATGTTTCTTCATGTACAAATTATTAGCCAAAAATTCAACAGTAGATTTCAAATCCTCTAAAAAGGTTTTGTATTTAGTATGAAACTTATGTAATTCCTTAATTTCTACAAAAGTTTTTTTTTTTCTGCAGCTTTATCCACTGTGAGTAGAATGCACATTCAACAGTGATGGTTCCTAAGTGGTTCAAAATATTTTAAACATAAATTACTTGCATTCAAAACCTTGATCTTTGTTCTCAAACCCTTAAAAATGGCAGGAAAATCAGAACTTCTTGTCATTTGTCTTCACCCACATGTATTAGTAACATTCTATTTCCAGACCATAATTCTGATTCAATGTCTTTTAACTGATGAAACAGGCAATTTCTCCTGTAATTTTCATTGCTTCCTATTTGTGAATTAAGGGACTTGACAAGCCACTGTAATGGTTGGACAATTCTTGACATTTTAAAAAAATGTCCTGTCCTTGAAATGCCTTTCTTTTGCATGTTTATAGGTTGAAGGGTGATGATGAGGGTGATAGAAAGGGAGTTAATAATATGCCATACATATTATGCAGCTTTGAAGCGAACCATAGCATGACCTATTCAGTGAAACCTAGGTAGGCTGAGACTTCTCAGTTCTTAAAGAAAAACTTGCATTAGAAAAGAACATCTAGACAAAAAAAACAACCACAACACCAACTCCCCCCCAAACAAACAAACAAGCAAACCTGAAAACAAAATAAACAAAGCCCCCCAAACCAAACCAAAAAAAACCAACAAAAACCCCCAAACAAATTCCCCCTCAAAAACAAACAGAAAAAAAACCTTTGGGAAAATTCTGTTTGTTTGTAAGGTCCATTTAAATGCAATCATCTTCCTCTGGAACTAATCATGATCCCATACTGGTATTCCTCCCATTTCTTTTCCATAACGTGATCTTCTGTCCACCTTTCAGTGTCCTGAGAGGTCATGGCACCATCAGCCCGATCCCAGGGAAACAATAATTAAAGAACTCTTTTCTGACCTCGATGTCCAATAAAAAGCCTCAGAATATAAAGAAGTAGCATCTTCCATTGATGGAGACTGAGGTGTGATACATGAGATTAGTTGGGGGTAGGGTATGAGAGGAACTTGGGATCTGTCTGGTAATAATTTCAGAGCCCAGAGTCATCAATAACCTCCAGTTATTATTAAAGTTTATAGCATTGTCTTTTTTTGTCACCTCTATCTGTTCACCCTTACTGGTTTGAGTGAGTGAAGGTAGTCAGGTTTTGGTGGGGGATGAGCTGCAGGGATGGCCTCTGTGAGAAAAAGCCAGGGGCCGACCCCAGGTTGGAAACAGCCTATTCCAGATGGATACAGCAAACGCTGCAACAAACCCAGAACAGGACACAACTGAGCCCTTCAGCAATGCTGGTAGTGCCTCTCTGAAAGCATATTTAACAAATGGGAGAAAATTTTGGAGGGGAGACCAGGAGGGAACAAAAAGGGGTGAGAAGTAGCAGAAGGAACATCAAGGTGAGAGGTGGAAAAGGAGGAGTGCTCTGTGGCAGAGCAGATATTATTAAAGGGCCTTCAGCTCATGGAGGATCAGCAGCAGAGCAGAGAAAAAGAGGAAGACTAGCAATGGAGATAGATTGCTATAGTCTGATCACAGCCCCACTACAGCCCTTGTTGTCTCACTGAGGTGACTATTACCTGCAGCAATAACAAGTGGGAGGAGAGGAGTCTGAAGTCAAAATGAACCTGGGAAAGGAGAAGGGGGGGGTGTTCCCTAAGTGTTTTAATGTTTTTTCTTTCCTTTTTAAACATTTTTTTTCCACCCAATATCTCAATAAATACTTCAATATTTACATAAATCAACAATAAATTAAGCTTAATTGCCAAGCTGAATATGTTTTGCCCATGACAGTAACTGGGACACGATCTCCTTGCTTTTATTTCATTTCACAAGTCTTCTTGCTCTCTTATTATTCCAATTTTAAGCCTCCCTGTCCTACTGGAGAGGAGTATGTAAGCAACCAGGTGGGTGTTTGGCTGCCAGCTGAGGCTAACTCACCGCGTCAGGTCGTCTGTCTCCATGGGCAACCTATCCATACCAAAGTGCCAACAGCAATTGGTAGCTACACACTTTCAAATGAGTATGGCTACTTGTTAATGAATAGTTAAGGAATCATACTATCATATCAACATCCCTGGGACAAGCTGAACTGTAGATCTTCCAGTGGTCAAGCTTCTGCAGAGACTGCTTGCTTACCACACTACACTTGCTAACCTCATCTGAAAATTGGCCTAAAGCAAAACAAGTTCTTCCTGAAGCAACTGGTCAGTCTCCTGGTCCTCTTGCTCTTGACGCATATTCTCTGCTCCTCAGAGTGCCTAGTTTGATTTCTCTTGTAGTAGTGATCAATGGCTGTCAACTGTTTTTCTTTTCTCTGGAAACTGTTCCTAAATTAGCCTGTCATGTCTTCCTTGAAGGGCACATGTAACAATTGTCCTTCTTCTACCGTCAATAAGTCATTACTGCTGCACAAAACTCTTTTCAGAGCTGACCCCATCAAAAACATTCTGGTTAAGATTTCTCCTTGTCGTAGCACCTGTCTTAGACATGAAAACCTGACTCTTATTTTCAGGTAATCTCATTTACTTAAGATTTGTATGGTATTTACTATCAGGTTTTGGATGCCTTTAACAGATAAAGAAGTAAAGAAGAAAACCACCATATTTGTGTGTTGTTTTTTTTTCTGCAAATCATCATCATCATGGCCGGTCTTCGCAAACAAAGATTTGGGAAAGGTTTCTACCCACATTTGTCACAAGCGCTGGTGATATAGGGCTTTGCAAATGTGGGTAAGGCCTTCGAGCCTGCGCAATGGATTTTTTAGGTGAGATGCAGTATGCACTGAACTGATCCCACCCTTTAATCCTAAGGTTCGTCTGCCAGGGCCGAGCGAGCTTGGACAGTGGTAGTGAGGTCCTCAGGACATAGGTTTGTTTAAAGTGACCTTCTCTTAGATGGATGGCCTTACGGGGCTGAACGAGCTCCATCTGGGTTTAGAGTTGTCCTTCTCTTCTGTGTATTCCAGGGCTCCCCTCTCATCTCCCATGATGGCACTGTCCGCACAGGCAAAGCTCCCATTCTCTTGCTCCTTTCCACGCCCGGGGCCGGAACGCGTGCTGCACGGCGGCGCAGGCCCAGGCCGGCCCCGGAACGCATGTCTACAAATAACGGCATGTTAATTATTGCATTATGCGCCTTTGTTTTCATGCCTATGGGAGGCCCTACAGAATGTATTTTATGATTTCCAGTGTATCTTAGTAGAGGGCATTCAGTCTTTAATATTTTTTCAAGAGCCTGTCATTGAAGATCATTAGTTGCTAGCAAAGTAAAGTCAAAACACAAATGTAATTGTTCAGCCAAGGAGGGTCTAATTTCTCTTTCTCTCATTTCTTGTTATCTCATTTTCCCATTTCTCTAACCTTTAAAATTCCAGATCTTAATTTTGAAAGTAAAACAAAGGAAAATTATTTCAGAAATTCATATTAACTCTATAAATAAGTAAAAAAGAAGTAAAGCCTGAGTAAAGCTGAATAAAGCTCATTTATTTTTCTTTAGTCATTCATCCTTCACATCTGCTTTTGTGATTGACACTTGCATGTGTACAAAAGGAACGAGGAGGAAACCGAATTATTTCCACTCCCTCACACGCTTCCTGGGCAACCTTCATCCCAGCATAGAATACACTGCAACAAACCAGTGTTCTGGTTAGATCTGGCCTTAGATGCCAAACTAATTTACTTTTGGAGGTCACAGGAGAACATGATCTTAAAAGTGTAAAACAAGATTTAATTGGAGTTATGCACAGGGCTCTATCCAATCATGGAGGAAAATAAAAAGGGAGTGATGTCTGATTTTGTGCAATGCATAGGAATCAGGTATTTCGCAATGACTGTCCAATGACTATTACAGTCTTTCTTTGCTGTTATGATGGGTAGCTTTTTTCTGCTTCCCTTTACAGCGTTCACAGTGACACTGCAGCTCCACCTAATAAGGAGTCACGCTGAGATGGGATGATCTAATTTGCTATTTTCATTGAATCAGATTCTGGAAATAGATCAAAATTATTTTTCACCGCTTCACCCACAATCTTTTCTCACATACTTCTTTTACTCTTTATTCTTTTTGAAAGTAAGTAGCATCACACCAAATAGTACATGGTTTTGAAAAGATTATTCTAGAAGTGCTGCAATTGCTCTATCTTGCCATTTTTATTCAATTTAAAACTTTGGGTTAGAAAGGCTTCACAGTACAAGATAGAATTATGTCTGAAGATGTCTTCTCTCCTAAAGAACATCCAATTGCTGAGCAACACATGCTATTCTCAACTGATATCTTGCAATTGCCATAAAAAACCTCTTCTGATCTGTCCTTCTATTATCACTCAATGCTGATTTAATAAAGTTTGAAACTTTTTAAGGAAGTATATTTTGAATATTTTCCTGAAATGACAGATCCATATATCTTAGATATCTGGAGTTTCATTATGTATCCTTGAAATAGAATCTGTAACTTAGAAACTTTTTCTTTCTTTCCTTTCTTTCTTTCCTTTCTTTCCTTCCTTCTTTCTTTCTTTCTTTTTCTTTCTTTTTTCTTTCTTTCTTTTTCTTTCACTGTAGATAAAATATCTAAGACGTTTAATTATTTTAGATGGTCAAATGCTTCTGACAGATAAAACCTCCATTCTGAATCAATGGTCTGAACACTTTCAGACTCTTTTCAGTACCAGCCGTGTAGTTTAAGAATCAGCAATTCTGTCCATCACACAACAACTGGTGAAGAATGAATTGGATATTGCCCCAACTATGGGAGAAACTCTTAAGGCCATACAGCAGGTGAAAACTGGCAAGGCAGCTGGGGTTGATGGAATTCCACCTGAAGTCTGGAAGCATGGGGGCCAAGCACTCCATGCTAAATTTCACGAGTCTGTGGTGCGCTGTTGGGAACTAGGTGAACTACCATCAGACCTTCGTGATGCAATCATCATCACTTTGTATAACGGAGATAAATCAGACTGTTCAAATTACAGAGATATTACTCTACTCTCCATTGCTGGCAAAATCCTGCAAGAATACTTTTGAACAGATTTAATACCCGCTACAGCAGAAGGAATTCTACCTGAAAGCCAATGTGGTTTTAGAGCCAACAGGAGTACCACAGACATGGTATTTGTTCTCAGACACCTGCAAAAGAAGTGTAGGGAACAGAACAAAGGTCTTTATGTAACCTCTCTTGATCTCACCAAGACTTTCGATACTGTGAGCAAAAAAGGTCTATGGCATGTTTAGGATTGTCCCCCCAAGTTCCTTAAAATGATCATCTTACTTCATGAGGATCAACACGGCCAAGTCAGATATGGCAATGCACTTTCTAAGCCCTTTCTAATAACCAGTGGTGTGAAACAAGGCTATGTTCTGGCACCAACCCTATTCACAATCTTTTTCAGCATGATGCTCCAAAGAGCCATGGCAGACCTCGATGAAGAAGATGGTATCTACATTCAATATCATACCGATGAAAGCCTATTCAACCTAAGGCGATTGAAGGCCCACACCAAGACCTTAAATCATCTTGTCCAGGAGCTGCTTTACACTGATGATGCTGCCCTCATCGCCCACACAGAAGCAGCTCTGCAACATTTAACATCCTGCTTTGCAGACACTGCTGAGCTTTTTGGGCTGGAAGTCAGCTTAAAGAAGACTCTATCAACCTGCACCTCAGGAAGTCTTCCATCATCCCCATATCACCATTGGCGAATCAGAGCTCAAATCAGTCCAGCAGTTTAATTACCTAGGTAGCCTCATCTCCTCAGACAGTAAGATTGATGAAGAGATAGACAACAGGTTAGCAAAGGCATACAGTGCCTTTGGAAAGCTTCATAAAAGAGTTTGGCAAAATAAACACTTGAAGAAAAGTACAAAGATCAGTGCTTACAGAGCGATTGTGCTGTCTACTCTTTTATATGGATCTGAATCATGGGTCATTTACCTCCACCACCTGTGACTCCTAGAACACTTCCATCAATGCTGCCTCTGTACAATCCTAAACATCCACTGGTCAGATTATGTGACCAACACATCTGTTCTAGAACAGGCAGCAGTCACAAGTATAGAGGCCATGTTGATGAGAACACAGCTGCATTGGGCAAGACACGTCTCCAGGATGAAGGACCACCGCCTCCCTAAGATCTTGCTTGATGGTGAACTGGGAGGGAAAAAACCTAGTCCTTAAATTTTGAAACATTTATTTTTTAACTTGATTAATATTATGCCAGTGTGAATGAGATTTTTAATGAAAATTAGCGGGATGTTTTTCTCTTTGCTGGGTTTACTTTCTGTTGCTGTTTTGAATTTCATGTGAAAGTCATAGAATTACACATTAATCAGGTAGCTAGATTAAATAGGGCTTGCGTTATAGTACATTAATAGGTTCTGGCTAAATCTTGAATGGTGTGATTGAGAAATTCAATTAAAAAAAAAGATTTATTCAGTTTGGGTAATATGTCTTGATATCCGTGAATCTACAGCAGTCAAGAAAATTGAAGGAATCTATACCAGAAATCTGCTATGTAAAATAGGTACATATGGGTGGTTAGAGGGACATTTGCTCTTCTTCATTAATGGGGTGTCACAGGATTCAGATCCCTCACTTTGACTTGAAAATAAGAGGAGATATTGGCATGAATTTTTGGATTACACCTGGAACACTGATTTCAGACATTAGCTATCATCTTTATGTTCCTGTGTCCCTGTTTTAAGGAGTATCTTATATACAAGCACAGTAAGGAGTTAAACCCTCTTGTATTTGTCTATGGTACCTGTTTATCCTCCTCTTTGCATACTTATTTATCTCAGTGCAAAAATGAGCACTACATGGATGCAAAGCAGGATAGACTTTTCACCAAGGTGAGGAAAAAAGACATATCTGAACTTAATGGTCCTTTAATCTTAACTTCTTTTTTTCAGAGTGTGGTTTTGTTGTTTTATTTTTGGGAGGGATAACAGAGGATGCAATTAGAGTCAGAGTTTAACATTTTCTCTGTGGCACTTTTAGAGTCACTAACTAGTTTCCTCCTTTCAGCTGGGAACAGCCAACCTGTATTTCAAAAAAATCTTTCATCTTTTTGATTCCAGTCCATTCTGTCTTGATAATTTTACATCCTTTATTTATAAGTATACTGAGTAGTAAATAAAGAGAACATACTGTGATTTTGTACTATAAACAAGAAACGAAAAATAAAGGAGAAAAGTGAAGGGTGGATAGGTCCACGATTTTTTTCAGAAAACTTACTTTAGATTTCATTTGTAAGGGGAAAAATATCCAGACAAAACCAAGTTTTATGGAAGCAGTGTGTTCACAGATAGCAGAATTTATGCAATGAAAGTTCAGAAATGCATAATAAATAGGTTGTTCTGAGTTTTCAGTCCTCTTCCTTCATATAGGAAAGATCTGGACACTTCTTATTTATAGACTTTAAAGAAGAATATAAATCTCTGAAAAATGGAGTTGTGAAAGAAGGGGGTGGAAAACCAGTCCCAAAAATGCATTCATGAACACAAAAAAAAAAGTTAAAAATGAGTTTGTAATTTATTGCAGCTCAGAGGCAGCAATAACTAATACACTGGAAATTTACCCATTTTATGCATCTATTTTGCTTGCTTTACTACTCTGCTGTTCATAAAAAGAGCATTTATTTCAGCAACTGTCATGCCACTTGGCATTTATGTGATCTCTGAGCTATGTGTGAAAATGCACTTTTTTTCCAGTTTCAATTTTTATTGAAAAGTTATTTATTTTACAAATTGGTATCAAGGTGATTTGTTCTCCTGTCTAACTAGTTTTACTATTCTACCTTTATTACGTTCATTCTTATCACTTGGGAATCAGAACCATAAATCATTTGGTTTTGTTTTTCACATCCTGAGTCCTACTATTGGAATTGCATTCCATCCTCAGCATGCTGCTGTCTTAAGTCCACCCTCTCCTCTCGCAGTTATAAACTGGGAGATTAGAAACTATATCTTTTAATTTGTATACATTTTCTAACTCTTATGCTGCACGTATGAAGCACTTAGGGTTGTCCACTGCTTTTTGCTGGGACTTTTAGGTCTTTTGACAATTTACTCTGTTGTTTCCCTTTGCTGTTGTTATTACCTCTGTCCCGCTTACTGCAGACCTCCGTTCCAGTGTCAGAGCTGCTCTGTGGCTGGCACTGCTCACTTCTACCTTGGGAACCTCACCTGTCCTGTACAACTTCCAGCATCAAATGTGGGATGAGAGGCATCAGGCACGTGAAAGAACTAGACAGGGCAATGCAAGGTAATCTCTTCCTGATGAAGCACTCCCTGAGCTAAGATTCCTGATGGCTGTTCTGGCTGTTGCAAAGAGGTGCTATGGTCCATATCTCTGATTTGTAATATCATAGTTTCAGAGGTTCCCCAGTAATCACCTAGAGGGAGTGAAGATTATTAGATGATCTCCTGAGATTATCTGTAGTTTCCAGGAGACATTTTGTTCCTAATTTCACCTCCAAAGATGCCAGCTGAAACAGAGTTAGAAGATAATTAACTGCAGAAAACATTTAGAATTTAAATCAAGAATCAATTTAAAAGAACGGGAATTAATTTTAAAGAGATAGTTTGAAAATGTGTAGTTGAAGTTTGCTTTTAGAAAACTTGGCTTTCTAACAAAAAAATTCCCCTATATTTACTCAACTATTAAACACATCTGCAGGTCACCTCATTTCTCTGCTCTTTTGTTGTGGCTGTCAGATTAAGTGACCTTGCTTCTTTAAGAAGATTGGCATAAAATGGAGGCTGTTTATTTCTAATTGCAAACTTTGCATGTGACAAGGCCATATTACTTCTTGGTCTAAAACTGATCATAGAATAAATGTCTGCTCAATGGCTATTGATGGGAAAATCTCATCTGTTACCTTGGCAGCTTCAGTATTTAGAAGCTGAAAACCCAGATGTGAGCTTGCATTGTGCTTGTTTATGACTAACACAATCTGCAGGGCCACTCAGTCCTGTAAAATATTCAAGGCTTTTTCCTTGCTCTAGATAATTTAGCTGCAGTGTCTTTCCTGGGCTACACATTTTGTCCTGACACTGTATGGAATTTATAGGGAAGGTGTAAAGGTGGAATGAAACCTAATTTTGTGGAAATGAGTTAGAATTGCTATCTTCTGAGCATCAATTGTGAAACATAGAGGGTTGGCTGCCTCAGTGAGGAAAGCCCACCTGTGCCACAGGTATTTTTACAATTGCACTCCTATTCCCATGGAAAAGCCTTTTGAATTCACTTGTACTGTGTCAGATGTCTGCAAGCCAAACAACAACTGCATTACTTTCTGTGCTATAAGGACAAACTGGTTGCTGGCCCATAAAATAATAATGGGAGAGCTACAACAAATCCTCCAAGAGACCTGCTCATTTGAGAAATATCCATAAAAACTGTGTTTCTATTTACATGCAGAAGACCCTCTGATCCTGAAGGAGATCCCAAGCATAGGTATGAACCTCATATAATCAGTCACATTTGCTTTACAGGTAATTTAATTTTTGGTGCATCTGCTCTCAGACATACCACTCCAAATAGTGCTGCCAATTAATAGTTCTCCTTTGCCTCAAAATTTAGAGGAAAAAACAGAATGCTGCTGACAAAAACCGTAAAAACGCAGACTCTGCTAGCCAGCTCTGAACACTGCTTTATTAAGCCTGGTATTCCGCATCCAAGAGCAGCTAATGCGTCATGCTTCAGAGGAAAGGCAAACCCCACAATTTGTGCACAGCCATAAAATAGAAGTATTCCTTGCCGAGCCTGAAGCCATAAGCTTATTCCCTGAAGCATAAGATTTGATTATATGTTTGTTTCTCGGGGAGAAGAGTTGTGAGTATTTAAGCTTTTCAGGCTGGAGATCATGCATTAGATTAACCTGGAGGACTCTGAGGCCCATGTAGAACAGATTGTGGAATTCCCTTGGCAGAAATGAGCTAAGCAACCATTACTAACATGCTGTCATACTGTTAACTGGAGCCGAATGACAAATTCATAGGAAATTTTGGTTCTATTTCTGCTTTTAAGTGATCAGTGAGAAGCTTGTGATTTCTTCTGGGTGTAAGTAGCAACCTTATTTCCCACACTGTTTCTAAGTTTGTGCTGTGTTTGCAAACATTATAATCTGGTATGAGTAGTAGCTGGGATTGAAGAGCTGAATCATTATGCTTGTTCGCCTCTCTAATTGTGAACTGCCTGCAAGGCCTGGGAAGCAACTATTTTGGCTCTGTTCACTCTTTTCTACCTACCTCCAAATCATCTTTCTTTTTTCCATTCTAGGCAGAACAAAGTAATTTTGTTTTTGCTTAGGCCTTTTAATTTTTCTTAATTGCTTTTATCTGTTTGTTTGCTCTGGAGCTATGTAATATTTGCCAAGGAAACCAATGCAGACAGTACCTATGGCTCCAGTCACACATAGTTTGGGGCTGGTCCAAGTTTTGTGAGGAAGATTCATCTAGAGTAGGCAGATGGAAAAGAAAAAAAAGAAAAAAAGTTGTGATTTGAACTGTTATCCTGTGGCTTGTGAGCAACCTCACAAAAGTCAAAGAAACTGCAAAAAGGTTTGGGTTTGCACCAAAGATGAGTTCAGATATTGCCTGGCTCAGGAGCAGGAAGAACACAGAGGCCTTTTAAAATGCTCCTTGCACCACCCTTCCTTTATGGCCTGAAGGACTAATAGGCTGCTACATGGTGCACATTCTTCAGTCATCCTGCAGTATCCAGTTGGAATTATTTGTGGACTATCAGTAGCCAGATACACTTACATTCAACCTAGACTCACAAACTGCTACTCTTGCCTATGAAACCTAAGAATAAGAAGTTGAGTGCCCTTGTGGCAGCATTAATCTGGTTAATTCACTCTTCAGTGCTTCAGAGAGTCAAAAAATTAAAGTTCAACCCAAAGTTTTGGTATGAGCAAAAGCTTCTGTCCCACCTGCTCTAGTTTCAGACAGAAAATGCATTTTTGCCTTCATACAGTTCTTTGACTTGTGAAGTTCTTTGACTTGACTGGGAGGTCCTGCAGTATTTCCTTCAAAAGTGGTAAAGTTCTTTTAGCTTCCAGTAGGAGCTAAGGGCAGTGAACAGTTCCTGATGCCTCCCAGCATAACATTTCATAACAACTCTTACATTGCTCCCCCTGTTTCAGCAATAACATCTTTGTGACTGAAGACTAAAGAACTGACAGCAACAGTTGACACTTGCATGTCAGAGAAGTTTCAGCTCTGCCAGTACAGAGTAGCTTTGTTGTCTTCTGGGTGTAGTTTAGGCTTAATTTGGACCTACAGCAAGAACTTGGAGACTATGAGTACCATCCATTGCTTAGATTGGATGCAGGTCCAGGCATTACCTCCAAACCACCTAGACCCTGCTGTTTTCTCCCAGCTGCACAAGATGGGTTGCTGGCTTCATGGGACTGAGGTGGTGGGGTAGGACTGAGGAACATCTCTTTCTAGAGATGTGGTCTCAGGGCCCTGCTTAAAGCAATGGTAGGTGAACCTGGCTTGTTACCTTCACTTGCCATCTTATTTTTCTCTCATGGTTATTGGATTGTTGATGGAGTCTGTCACAATCACCTGACCCACTCTGCTCACCTCACTCAGGTACATTGTTTTGGTCAGGGAACTCATATGCTTAGGATGTCCATTATGGATTACTCCTGTAGTCTGGACCCATAATAGCCCTGAACAACTTAGAAAGAAACCCATTTTTCAGAATCACTTGCAAAATGTGATCAATATTTCTGGTTTCAAGGGTATTGCATATTGACAGAAAATAGTAAGTGAAAAGTATTATTTTCAAGTTACAAATGGTGATATTTCCTGTCTTCTATTTATTCCAATTTTTTTTAATCACATGACTGACTTTTTCATCAACAAGTTGTTTATATTCTTGCAAACACTGAAAGAACTTATGAATGTATTGATTTGGATGAGAGATCACATACAAAACAGCTTAAGGAAATGTAGCTAATAAAAAGTTATTCTGCAGAAAATAATTTTTCCCTCTTTGGAGCAGTGAAATTTACTATCAAAAATATCCATAAAAAGTCAAATTGTGGCAAAAAGCCAAATTGTTTACAGGTGAGTCCTGCTGTCCAGAAGCATATCATCTTCCATTTCATAAGACCTGAAACCTCTATTCTGGTGGCAAGTGTGAACTTATATTAAGTTATAAGATGCAGAATAGTCCCTTCATTTCTATTTTCAGGCATTACTCCCTGCTGAAGACTGTCATCTGTATTATTTATTTTCTTGGTTTCAGATATCTTGCCTTCCAAATTTATGCTCTTTTAGGAGTAAAGATAAAAACCGATTTATGTAAAAATATTTTGATGTTAACATAAAACATAATTCAGACAAAAAAAAGCCTGCTATCACACTGCAGCACTAGCAGCCCAAATACCTTAGAAGGCAGAATGCAAAAGGGTTCTGTAACCCAACTGAGAGGTGGTGCTCTTCTTGCTGCTCTGAAGTTCTTAAAAATTGCCTAATCTTTAAGATTTTAGGGGGCTATAATATCAACAGCACTGTTACAAAACATTTTCAGGCTTCCAGAACAGTTGAATTCAATTTCCAAATATGGAAGATTTTAATTTCCTTGGAGCCAGGATGGGAGCAAGGTGGTGGTCTCCTCACAGGCTGACATTTTCCTACCATTCTGCAGTAAGATTGCTTGCAATATAAAATTGCAAAAACTTGTTAATATTTGCCAGTGCAGCTGGACCCCCAAAACTTTATTTAAGATTATAAGAACAACAGAGGAGTAGCAATTACAAATGTCATCTTCTAGTTCACTGTTTTGGTCTCCTTCTTTTCTTCTTCTCCACCCAGTCAGCAGAATGCACCTTAGACACTCAACTAGGATCACATTTTCAAGGTGTCTCTTAAAACTTTGGTTTTTTAACTTAAAGGTTTTAATCCTGAATTCCTCTTCTTCTTGTTCCTTGATGGAGCTGTTCTCTTTTTACTCACACTGCAATCTGTCCCAAATTCAAGCCAACAAATCAAGCTAGCAGTTTGACAGAAGTGACATGAATGGGTTTTTTACAAGCAGTATTCTCAAATTCAGGTGTGTCTTTCACAGTGTTTAGTACTGTGTTCCCTGAAATTATGATGTTGTTTCAATTTGAAAAGAAAAAGAATCAATGCTGGCTTTGTCGTAACTTATTCTTTCCAGGGTTTCTGTGTTAGGAAGCATGTATAATGAAATGCATGTTGAATATATAACACATTAAAATATAGGAGAATATAACCTTAACACAGGCTTCCTATACTGCCAGTAAATAATTTCTAATATATAATGTAAACTCTTATTCTCATGATGTTTTTGTCTTGAGGGATACTAGACAGCTATAGAGTCAGTATACCTATTAACCACTTAGTGATACAATACATTGGGGTAGTTCACACATTAATTTCTTCATTGATCAAAATAATGTTTAGGGTAAAGGACCTCTGCTCACAGGAAGCCATTTGGATTTGCATGAGTTTGGGGAGATTACAATTTACGCTGTAGATGAAAATTTTGTGCCACGCTGGTATGCAGAAACTGGATTCTTTCTTTGAGCTGGACTGAGGATCAGAAAATTTCTTGCATGAGAATTCTCAGACAAGGAGATTACTTTTTTTGTTTAATTTTAGCCTCCTCAATTCTCAAATTAAGTTCATAGTGCCAGCATAGCTGAAAGGGAGACACTGATGGCAGAAACACTTTAGGACAGCATTGCTGCTCAAAACCTTCATCTTGAAAAACTATAGCCTCTCAAGTACTCATTCATCTTTCCTCAGTTTATTGTATTTTCCATCATAACTGCTGAATTTTAGATGGAGAATGTACTTCTTATTGTCAAAGCTGATTTCTCTCTCTGAGGAGCTGGCTTCTCTTTGTGCATTACTGTACTTTAGCACACAAACATGAATTGTCAAAATCTCACTTTAATTTGTTGAACTGTACTTTGGAAACTGAAGCAGCAGAGCCCAGCAAGCATTTTCAAAAGCTACAGTATTAGTGTACTGGTGTCTCTGACCTGAGTAGCTCGGCACTAGCTGGGATCTTGCCAGCCTGTTCTCCTTGAGAAAGTGATAACACAAGCTGGACATTTTTCTTGGTGCTGATGATGTACAGTGGGTTTACATAAAAGACCTTGCTTCTCCTGAGGGAGGAGAAAAACAGTAGAAGGTTCCCCTACTCACAATTCCCAAGCCTATTTCCAGCTATCTTACTCCACAAAGGAGTAAACCTAGTTGCTCCTAATTGTACCTAAAGGTGCCAAATATTTTCCAAAGCTTTTTCAAGATCTGAGATTGCCTTCAGGTGAGAACCAAAGTTGAAGGCAGCCTTCAGAGGCTTCCCAATCAGAAACCCACCAGGGGCTGGGCAGGAAAAGGATCTGCCCAGACATGCAAACAGAGGAGAGCGGCTTTCTCACCTGAGGCTTTACAAAACAGCCTCACTCCATCGCTGGGTGCCTCTAACAAAAAAACCCTGTGCAGAACGGGACTGATAACTAAACTTAAAGAAGGATTAGGTATTTTATGTCTTGGTTTCAGATAAGAAAAAGTAAATGCTAATTACTATAATTTTTGGTTTTCAGTTAATATGCCTTAAGAAGGAATTAAATAACACAATTTAGAACACTTCATAGAAGACATATAATGAAGTTTTTTTCCTGGCAATACTTTTTTAAAAATAAATATTTTACTTGCAGAGGACCTTAGCTTCTTCACTTATTACTTGTCAAAGTTGACATTTTTTAAAATAGATATTTATGAACCAGATGCTTATTTATCTTGAGTAATATGTTACGGCATCAAATTTGGAAATTCAGTCATTTTCAGGAAAGCATAATGCATATATTCGCTTCCTACTGTTATGAAGGATTGTACTGGGTACTTATGGCTAAGCATAATTGAGCATATGACTCAAGAGTTTTCCTGAATGGTATATACAAAGAACCACATTTATGAAATTTGCTGATTTAGAGTTCATGTACAAAATGAATTGTCATATCAATGTCATATTATTAGCTGAAATTAACCTCATGATACCTTATAAATTTATTTTGATTTATTATATTGAAAAAGATTCTGGGCAGAACTTAAAAGAACAACCACATTACAATCTATACTGAAGAAATATGTAAAAGGTAATCTTGATTATTTTCTGTGTCTGTGTTAAATATTACATTTTAAATAGCATCAAACTGCCAGCATCACCCACAGCAGATTTAGTGACCGGAGCATGTGCTTCATGTTGATCACCAACTCTCCTTTCAAAAATGTGATTTAAGACTTGAGACAATCTTGATCCTTCCTGGTTCTATTCACGGAGTCCTTGTACTACCCATCAACACTGACGCATGAAATCCTCCTAGATCTGGAAGTACCTATTCCATTTTCCTCTCTGAGTTTCTAGTCAAGAAATGAAATTGGTGGTCTCCATAGTACTAAGTGAATACAAGGTAGACTTAATTCTGACTTGGGAACATTTTACACTTATTTTGCAGTTGCTCAAAATGCCTAGAGAAAATCTAAGACAATGACTAAACAGGATTGTGTTTTTCTTGGTAGGAATAAATTACAGAAACATTTTTTCTTAATTCACACTGGTGTATTAAAATGTTTCGTAAAACAGATCACCTGCAGAAGTGAGGGGATGAATATTATTAGTATCTGTATGAGTCATATACAAGCAATAAAACAGAATTTAATTTTTCCCAAGTAAATATTGCCTCCACCTTCTTTTACAGTAATAAGTAGTTAAGACTGCTAGACCAACCTCCAAAACCCTCTCCAGAAATGGAGAGTGTTGACAGTTCTTGTGACTCATGCTATTTATTATTCTCTACAACAATCTAAGCAGTTTCCTGCTCTCTCTACCTCATATATACAGAGTCTGAGTCAAATGCCTGAAAGACAGAATCAAGGGGGAAAGGCAGAGGGAGTCAGCAGAGTATCTAGGAATCAAAACCTAGAAAGACCAAAGTAAGAACCAATTTTCAAGTGTGACATTTCATTTTTTCCCCTGTTGTATAATGAGGTGCAAGAGAAGAGCCAAGAGGTGAAATAAAGACGCATATGTGAGTTGCAGAACACCAGTGTGTATGACTTGGGTCTGAAGTAGCTATGGTGAGATTTATTAGATACAGTAAGGCTTAGGACAGCTAGTTTTATGTGCTTGTCTTGATCGTTGTGAACTAGCATTTTACCTTTTTTTCACCTGCAACTAGTCAGAAGTTTAGAAATTGAGAACTTTCTTGCAATAAACAGTTCATTAAACATTCTAATAAACTAAATAAATGACAAAAAAAATACAATTTATATTAGAAATCATACTTTAAAATTCTGCATCAGCTCTAATCCTGAGCTCTAGCCATCGCAATTCCTGTATCTGACTGGTTGTTTTAAACTTTTTGATCAAATGATAAATCATATTGATATGAAAGAGACATTATACTTTAGAGAAAACAAATCTGAGTAACATCATACTGACAGATTCTTTACAGATTGAATTGTCAGGATTGAATTCTCAGACATAAGGAGAATGAATATGGTATTAGCCCACACTATTATTCAGGATAACTCAATCATAATAGGGACAATACTTATGGTACATTAAAGGAAATCCGTGTGCTTGAAGAGGAGAAACCCCACTAATAGCAGGAAATTTCATTTATGCCATGCATAAGTGGAGCGTGTCACAGAGAATAATTTTAGGCATCATAAACTACTGTTTCTTGGAAGAGTTATTTCAAAAAAGCTACAACAGAAAAGCTAATTAGTCCTGATGAAGTTGTGAATGACAAGTAGAACAAAGTTCAAGGCATAATCACAAAAAATTTTCTCTAACATTAGTATAAAAATACACTAAAATTTAACAGCCTTATTGGAAAAGAAAAATGTATATGGTTTGATTAAAAGGAATTGAATAAGACTGTGCAAAAGCATGAAATTCTTGTAGGCGACATGAAGATTTCAGATATCACAGTGGAAGCATTGGGTAAATACATATTGCTTAACAAAAGAAAAGATTCTGAAAGAACCATGTAAAATCAAAATGATAAGCAAAATTCTATCATCATTAACCACATACTCTGTTAGAATGAAAAGTCACACTTAAGAAATAAAAGGAAGACTTGTCCAAATGAGAAAATTTGAAAGGAGCGTACGTACTCTCTAGTTGAACATAAGGCCATAATAGGGGACACCAAAAATTATTTTGGCAAAGAATTTGCTTAAAACATTAACGAATACTAAAAGTTCCTCAGAAACAACAAATGCAGGAATTTTACCGGCTTGTATTGTGGATTTCTTGTTGAGATATAAAGAAATAAGGTCATAGCAAAAAATCATAGAATCATGGAATGTTCAGATTTGGAAGGGACCTTAAAGATCATCAAGTCCCAACCCTGCCGCTATGGGCAGGAATATCTCCCACTGGACGATGTTGCTCGAGGCCTTATCCAACCTGTTTTTGAACACTGCCAGAGCTGGGGCATCCACAAACTCCCTGGGCAACCTGTTCCAATATCTCGCCACCCTCACAGTAAAGAATTTCTTCCAGCATTGCCAGCTGGTTGAGGGAGGTGATTGTCTCTCTCTACTTTGCACGGGTGCAGCCCCACCTTGAATGTTGTGTGCAGTTTTGGTCTCTGCAACGTAAGAAAGACACTAAGCTATTAGAGAGCATCCGAAGGAGGGCAATGGAGATGGGGAAGGGCCTTGAGGAGAAGCCATATGAGGAGCGGCTGAGGGCACTTGGACTGTTCAGCCTGGAGAAGAGGAGACTGAGGGGAAACCTCACTGCAAAGAACAAAACAAATTCACAAAGAGCAATCCATCAGGAGTCATCAAAAATAGGTGGCTAGATTGCATCCAGATTGAATCTTTGGATCAGGGACATCTGAAACTGTACTGTGCTGAATGGTGGGTTGACATAACAGGGAATTTCCAGTGGATGATCATCTAATACTTCCACCTTTTGATAAACTTATGTCACTGGTCAGTGAGGTTTATATCTGGCCATATATGACTATTTTTACGGTTTTAGCTTTGTATTTCCTAGTGGATATTTTTTGCCTAGTCAGGTTGTATAATGGAAGGAACATATTTTAAGAAATCACTTTCATGACATTATGAATAATTGTGGTATTCCTATCTACAATAATTCTATTAATATTTTGAATGGAACATTTATCAAAGATGGCTTTTCAGTTTTCATCCAGTTTCTATAATTTTTAATGTGAAGTTCTATTTGACCTCAGGTCAAGGTCTTCCTTAATTGTTTACATTTAATGTGGGGACTCTTCATCAATGTAATTTTTTTCTGCTAGTCACTGCTAACTCAATTTCATCTCACAAAATGAATTTATCGCATTTAGATTATATCAAATGGTAGTAGAGTGTGAAATCTAAGCAAGTATATCTCATGACATTTCTATCCTTCTTTTACCTTCTATTGTTTTAATGAACCACTTTAAAAAGTCCAGATGTCTGTTTTATCTTTTTTTTTTTTAATCTTTCTGTATTAAAATTGACCTTCTCACACTGCTTTCTCCTTTACAAGAATTCTTAGCTGAGAATTCATGATAGATGATTGGTGTGGAATTTTTATTTTTCCATTTTCAAATTTTGTAATCTGAATTTAGAAGGGATTCAAAGGGCATGGTGTGGCCTTTACAGCACTCTTAGCTGTGGATCTATGTTAGGTACAAATTATTCTATTCAAATCCCAGTTTTTGCATAGGCTATAGTATGAGGTAGATTTATGTTCCCGAGTACTTTGTAGAAAACAGAACCTAAATTTCATGCTAAACTTTCTGTTAAGCAGGACTTAAGCAAAAGGATCATTTACCACTAGCTTGAATGCAAAATGGTAAAAATTACAAAATAGCTAATTACAGAATAAAATAATTTAAAACTCAATTTGAATCATAACAACAAGCATTTGAACAATTTATGGTAGTGAACATCGAATTGCATCATTTGAACTTCATACCATAGCACCTGGGGTTGGTTTGCATTTCTTGCTTGGAAAGTTAGGTTTGTAAACTTTGAAATACATCAGACTTGAACAAGGGCTAGAAAGAAGCTATCATTTCAAAGAGGGGAGTAAGGAAAGATCTCTGTGAGATGAATTGCCTGGATCTGTGAATCTGGGTTTTACAAATTTTCCCTGCTGTTCAGCCCAAGGAAAGAATCCCAAGGATTTTTTGGTCACCTTGGCCACAACTTTCTTCCTAATAATTAATTTATGTGTCTCATACTTCACATATAGGCTTTTATGCATCCTGTTTTAAGTCCATGCGAGTTTAGTGACCTCTCTTGGAGGTACAGATTTTAAAAGGTCACAGCCAAAGCTCAGATTTGATATGCAGAAGTCTTTGTATGGATCTCATTTTTTGTCAGAATGACCTAATGGAGGAAATATAGCAAAGTATGTATGCAAAAGATATTGTACATAGGACCTCATCTAAGAGGAGAAACTGCCTGTTTCTACCCAGAGATGTGTCTGCTGAGAGTCCCTCTAGAATCTGACAAACATCAGAGAAAAGTCTGCCCTGCAACTCCAAGTCTCTTAAGTCAGACTGATGCCTTCAGAAAAGTGTTGCAGGCAGTGAACACATTTGATGAGCCAGACAATTGTTACCCTTTTGTTTAATGCTGGTAAATCTAGGAGTGTCCTTCAGCATCTAAACAAGCTTATTTCTCTCCAAATAGGTTAACTTCATCTTTCTAGTTAAAGTACCTTGTCTGTGATGATGTATTTAAGATTTGCTAGAATTAAGTACAATTGTAAACAGTTTTTCATCCTTTTATGAGTAAAAGTCACAGTCAAAGTGGACTTTTGTGTTTACCAAATGTTACTGAGCGGTGAGACATGGACTTTGGGGAGTGTAAGTAAAAAGATTCAAAAAAGAAGCAGTAATCTGCCTGCTCCCTGATAAAAGGTGAATTAGCAATACAGTATTCCTGCAACATAGACAACTATAAAGCCTGCAATTCAGCATTGTAACTTGCTCATTTAAGTGAGTTCATACGTTTATGGAATGTATGAATTAATCTCTTTTGCGGAAGAAAAATTTTTGAAGTGTTCATGTGGAGGGAACTTAGACGGACAAAAAAAGGAAATTTTTGGGACCTGCCCATAGGCTACATTTTGCTACATTTTCTGAGATAAAAATTTAAATCTCAGAACAATAGGCTGAATTTCAGTGTTATGCTTTTGAATGTTTCCTAAATTTTTGCAATAATCATTCACATGGAAGTGTGCAGTACCTTAACTGACTGATTATTTTGTCAGTGACATTAGTACACTATACATTTAAAAGAAAACTGGATCTAAGGCTGCCTTCAGAGCTCGGTTTAGAAACTGAAATGTGAATGGAAAGTTTGTGAATATACATAAGAGTCCAAGAGAAGAAACGGTTGGAGTTGGACATCAAACAAGGTAACACCAGATTTCCTAGGCCAGGGTGTTATATTGGATATTTGCACATTAAATGCTCAATTTTCAGCCCTACCATAGTGTGCTTTTCAGCAGCAGTTGGTACTTGAGCAATAGCCATTGCAGTTATATGGAATTAGTGGTGATTAAAATAAGTTAAAATTTAATGATAAAACCCCACAGCATTGCATCATTTGATATAAAATATGGCCAATCAAAAAAAGTAAAGAAAAGGCATAATAAGGGTAAAGATATGAGATAGGATTCAGAAAGTGCACTTTATAAAGTCCCAAACTTAGAAGGAATAGAGATAGAACTGATAAATATTTTTTCATTTATCTTAGCTTGCAGCTGAGAGGCCACTCCACATATTGAGCACTGTTTGCCCAGATTTACTGTGCCTTCTGTACTATGTGACACATTTACTCATGGCAACTACTAAAGGTTAATGGCTTGGTCACAATCTTCTTATTAAATATGGTACAAACACTAACTTTTTATTCATGGGTCATGAGAGAGTCTCAGGGTCACCTTTTTACAACCTTCTAAATATTGTCTTTAAATTTATGTCTGTTATGTTGCAGGTGTTCAGCTCCAGCTTCACCAAACTGTAGAGACCATGAATAAAAAGGAAATTCCACCCTTTGTAAAAAAATTGGCCCTCGATCAACACCAGAAATAAATTGTCCTATTGAATAGTCTGAAGGTATCAGAGTTTGGGGAATGTCTCTTGACCTTCCTGGAATATTTCTTCTTTAGTATTACAAGGCAATTACCTTGTCACGGTCATACCTGTTGACCCTAATTCTTCTTCCCGTACAATTATTAACATTGGCTAACACAAGCCATTCTCTGAGCTCACACAGTGATCTGTCAATCAAAATGCAACCTGAAATTCAGGAACAACTACAAAATGCATGTCTGGACACAAATTGTTTATCAGACTGTAAGATACAGGCTTCATAATGTTTCTTGGCACAAGCAGAGGTAAAGAAGCCTTTCCAGGCTCTATGCACTCTTTGGGACATAGATGTGCCAGTAGGCTGCACAGAGCAGCCACCACTGTTCAGGAGAAGAGATCCTGTGATGAAAATCCACAGCTTCTGTCCACATAGTCATCAAATTCTCCTGTTTTTTTTCTGCAAGACCTCTGACTCATTTCCACTGTCTTTCTTCGATTTCTCCTAGATCCTTTCATGTGCTCTTCATGTTTAATCCTGCAAAAATGAGTCCATGCCAGATGGCTGCTGCTTCTTGAAAGATATTTACAATTTCCTGTCCCTCAGTGTGACACTCACAGAGGTCTTCAGTCCCCCTGATAGCTTTCAAAAAATGTGCAAAGTTCTGGACATTTGGAATCTCTACCTTAATTTGATTTTGACCAAAACTTTCCTGGAGTTTTAGAAGTTATGAGAAGTCCTTGATAAAGAAGATGGTGTTGTGTGTTCTTGCCTCATGGGCATCCTGATTTCCAGGTGTTCTGGCAGAGCTCTTTTTACAGCTCCATTCTCCAATTAATGGTTTTATGCAGGAGTTGATACAAGAGAGTAAGGAGAATTTAATCTGAGAAGTAAAGAGGATTCAGAGTAGTATGACGAATGCAGATGCTATGATAAAAGCAAGAGATGACTTCCTAGACATGACTCCCTAAGAATGCATAAATAACTTCAGGTTTCTGAGGAGAAATTTAATCTTTTATTAGATCGATACATACAACTGGCAAAAGCCAAGCTGTTTGGGGCATACTTTTATAGGTCTGAAATGTAAGCACTAGTCTCGATAATTGAATACAGGCTGGGAATGTCTACTTCTAATTTAACTGACACTACCCATTTTAATCAATGAGAATTTTACTTCCTTAGTGAAGTGGGGAAGAAGGAACTGTTTGATTTTCCTGCATTATAAGATATTCTGAACAGTGTCAGAATTTACTGGAGCAGAAGACAGTAGTCTTGTTTGCTGCAAAGCTTGTAATTTTTCCAACTGTATCAATGAATCTAACGAACTCTACAAATCCTAGTTTTATGTTGAGCTCTTTGGGCTGGAAGTCAGTTTAAAGAAAACAGAAGTTCTCTATCAACCTGCACCTCAGGAAGTCTTCCATCATCCCCATATCACCATTGGCCAGTCAGAGCTCAAATCAGTCCAGCAGTTTAATTACCTAGGTAACCTCATCTCCTCAGACAGTAAGATTGATGGAGAGATAGACAACAGGTTAGCAAAGGCATACAGTGCTTTTGGAAAACTCCATAAAAGAGTATGGTGTAATCAACACTTGAAGAAAAGTACCAAGATCAGTGTTTACAGAGCGATTGTACTGTCTACTCTCTTATATGGATCTGAATCATGGGTCATTTACCACCGCCACCTGTGACTCGTAGAACACTTCCATCAACGCTGCCTCTGTACAATCCTAAACATCCACTGGTCAGATTATGTGACTCATACGTCTGTTCTAGAACAAGCAGCAGTCACAAGTATTGAGGCCATGTTGCTGAGAACACAGCTGTGTTGGGCAGAGCACGTCTCCAGGATGAAGGACCACCGCCTCCCTTAGATCTTGCTTGATGGTGAACTTGCCACCTGCTGCCGCAAGAGAGGAGCCCCGAAGAGGAGATACAAGGACTCCCTGAAACAACATATCAGCCTTGGCCATATTGATCAACATAACTGGTCTACTCTGGCCTCCAACCGGGAGGTCTGGAGACACACCATCTATAACGCTGCTGATGCCTTTGAGAACGCACTCAGGATCACGTGGAAAAAAGACAACACAGAAAGAATTGTGTCTTGAAGAATTTACCACCTAAGGAGTCTTTCTGCTGTGCCTTTTGCAACCAGACATGCCTGTCTTGTATTGGCCTTTTTAGCCACCAGCGCGCTTGTAACAAACGTGGGTAGAGACCTTTCCCTAATCTTCGTTCGCTAAGCCCAGCCATGATGATGACAATACAATGAAGGATGTAACCAAAACATATTCACAAGTTAGCAGGGATGTTTCTCCAGTCAGTCATACTCCTTGAAATAAATATTAATGACGCTCAGCACTTACATTTCACTGCTTTTCTCCAAAATAATTTAATTAGACAATATTTGTAGTACTAGTTGGTGAGGTACTTGAACTCAAGAGAAAAGAGTTGTGGGTTTAGGTGGAATATGAAATTAAAAAGCCACTGCAACTTTGCAAAGTAACAGTTGAAACAATAGACTGTCAATATGCTCTGGATATTCCATCCACAGCATCTGAGTATGTTTAGCTACCTGAGATAACATAGGTCACCTATGTCAGCCAAGGCAGTAGTTGTAGGATCCTGTTTCAAGGCTACAGTAGACTGCAGAAAAATAGTGAGGATATGGATCTATAGTTAATATTATTATGATACACTATTCAGTCCAGGCAGAAGAAGCAGACTGCCTACTGAGTCCTAGCTGGCAGCAATTACAGTTTCCTGCACACACAGACAATAAATTCCTCCTAGGTGGTCTGACCCTGCTTCCATGTCCTGTACACTTACTTTTAATGTTTCACTATAGTCAGGAGATCCTTGCTCATCCACCCAGGCCTCCTGACTTCTCTGCTTCATTTCCTGCTCATTGGGGTAGACAGTTCCTGTACTGTGAAGAGGCACGTTTGAAAATCAGTCAGCTGTAGTAAGCCCCTCATCTTTCTGAGTCTTTATGTCATGGTGTTCTTCTAAGAAGATTAATGAGATCTGCTCTCCTGAAGTAGAGAATGGTGATGCATTTTTCCCCCCCATTCTCTGCTCTTAGGATTCTGAACTCCATCATCTCGTGGCTACTACAGCCAAGGCCACCCCCAGCCTTCATGTCTCTAAGTAGTTCTTCTTTATTTGTGAGTCTGAAGTTTGGCAGAGCATCTCCCCTCACCAGCTTCTTAATCACCTGTGTCAGGAAGTTGCCATCAACACTGTCCAGAGAACACTAGGACTGCCTGTGCCCTGCTGTGCTGAAAGAAAAAGAAAGAAAGAAAGAAAAAGAAAGAAAGAAAGTGCTGTTAGTCTTATAAAATGATTGTGATTTGATCCTAATCACAAAGAGATTAGGATTTTAATTTTACATTTTATATGTTATAGTTAGCAACTAACTAAAAAAAAAAAATTAGGCTCAAAGTAAAAGCCAGGGTTCAATACCCTGTAAAGGGAGTCAGGTTTAAAATAGATCTAATGTACCACATGTACTGATTTGTCTCTCTCCCAGAATTTAAAAGTCTATAGTTGAAACCAGAGAAACTGGAGATTGCAAGCACATTTACTGACCCAGAACTAAAATACTACCAAAGAAAAACAATTAGTTCAGCCTAGTGAACTGATCCAACTCCACTCTGACAGAGCTACAGAGACTTATGAGAAAGCTAGTGAGAGTGACTCTGAGTCTGTTTAGAGTGCTGCCTTAGTACCTACTGCGAGATGCAGTCTCTTTCAGCTAGAAGGAAGAATGTTTCTAAGAGCAGCCAAAATAGATGCTAGTCTAGTGACTTTTTGCATAATAAAATAAAAAAAAATCCTCCAGGGACAGCTGGTAATTAGAAAGTCTCCAAAACTGGTTCATTAAGCCATTTGCTGGCCAAGTACAAATTCTGAACAGAGAAAAAGAAATTACAGTCTGTGTTTTAAATGTTATTACATGTTTTAACTGTCATTATGACCAGCTAAAGGAGCTAATGGTGTTAGAATTAGTGCCTGCATCTCTGTGGGAAAAGCAGGCTCAGACAGGGCTCATTATACTGTAAGTGGAATGGCCATTTGTTAGCTATCGATTGCAATTCCAGCTATCTGAAGACTGCTGTGCTGTCAGATGCAGCATGGATGTCATGCCCTCTCTAACAGCTCCCGACAGTTACTGGATACGGAATTCCGAGCACAAAAGCCATATGGGATATAGGGGACTGTCCTGTCCTGTTGCATGGTAAGAAATATATGCATGTCTCAGGGAACGAAGCCCACAGCTATATAGCTTTTTCTCAAGGAGGTGGCCAGGCAGAAATAGATCCATCCTTAACAAGCATGCTATAAACACACATATAATTCTGTGTGTATACACATAAATATAAAATGGATATTTATAAAAATATATATAATAACGTATATAAACATAGACATATAAATCAATCAATATGCAAATTTTTGTGCACATGTGGGCACATGTATTCATGTTTAACTATGTTGGTATATTGTGGTTAAAATTGATGCTGGGACTTTTTTTTCCAAATTTGAATTGAGAAGGACAATTAACAAAATCATTCCTCTGTTGCCTTACAGTGTTGATGAAGCTTACTTCACCAGTAAGCTTCCAGAAACCTCTTATGGATGTTTTTTATGGTTCTATAATTAAAATGTTACAATCTTGAGGAAGGTGCTAAGAAGTGCCTGGCAAATTACCTGGCTTCTTCTGAAACATTCAGCATTTTGGAGTTATTGGACAGAAAATTTGAGTCCTATGAAATGAAGCTGATTTACAAGGAAATGTTAAAAGGAGGAAATCTGAATTCTGTCTTTAGAAATCAGGTCTGTGAATATAAAGGAAGGCTGAACCAGAGTTAAATGTTCAGGTTGCCAGCTCAAAGCCCAGGCTTTGAGAGGCAATTGTAGAGGCAGCAGTATAGAGCAGCCATGGCTGTTTCAGATAATACAATAAGTGGACAATATCTGCTTGCTTGTGGATAACACAGCATTCCTAGGAATGATTAATGCTGTGATGCTTAAGGGGCGATGAGATGTAGGTGAGCCAAGTTTCATCCTTTGCTTGGTCTGCTGTTGGTGGGCATGAGGCTTCCGAGTCCTACATGAATGTCCCTGCTTCTGGATAATCATCTGTTCTTGGAGGGAAAATTTGTTTCCTAATTTGCCCAGGGGAAAATATACAAAAAGCCTTGGGGAAAAAGAAAAAATCCATGAAAGGTGTCAGTTCAGTGATATCAACATATTTTTCAGTCGTCCAGTGCCCTGAGACACTACAGGAGCTTTTCTGAATAGTTCCTGCCTTCTGAGGAAGCAAGACACGAGGATGCCCTCACAGGAAATAAATGCCAAAATGGCATGACTTAGCTTAAAATTTAAAACTCTAAGCCTTTTACAGGTAGGGTGCACTGACTGTGGTAAGAAATTACTGCGTGTGTGTGAAATAAAACCAGGACATCTTTTCATAGGTCAATAGTGGATATAAGGAAACAGAAGTGAAATGGGGGAAAATGAGTTTTCAGTGATAAAAGTGTCAGTCTAGAAACTGGTTGGTCAAATTCTTTCTACCAAAATTGTTTCTGATAGAAAATTGTGGGGAGAGAAGACAAAGGCAATCCTAATGAACCAATTTTTACTATTAAGTTAGAAAATACTTTGATTCTGAAATGATATCTTAATGCTTGATGGGAACATTTGCTGATTGCCACAGATTCCATCACGGTTTTTTTTATTCAACACTTTCAGATACCTGACAGTACACAATAGTATATCTCTGTATTCAGCTCCTGTATACATCCCATGACATTTATCCACTTTGTTTATCACCGGGGTAGATTAAGTGGTGCTGGAAGGCTAAAAGCATGTAATGGGTCATGTATCGCATGGGTTATAAGCCTTGAAATTATGGGATTTGAGCAGTTTTTTCACAGCCTCCAGGAAGGAGTGAACAATTCTCAAGAAACATGTCAGTCTGCACTGTGAAAAAATCTCTTCTTGACCCTGAATCTGAGTGATCAGTTAACTGCTTTGGTTTAATGTAATTTTTATTTATTCATATCTGTTATTCATTTTGTCAGTCTTTAATTATAAGGGCTGAAGTTTTCCTAGGTGGGCAAAGAGTGAGATAGACATTGCACAGATAACTAATGGGGGGTGATGTTGGTGATAGTAGTTTATGTTTTATATTACTTGCTTTTGTGATTTAAAGAAGTATTCATATTTTGAGGGTTGCAAATACACGTATATGGAGAATTCAGTTTTCTCCAGCTAGTTCTCAATAAATTTGAGAAAAGAGAGGCAGAACTGTCATTGTTCTGACCAAAGCCCATCAGCTCTCTTAGAAATTTTTTTCCTCCTTCAGCTTTTCTAGTTACTAATCTTTACTTTCCAAAGACAGTGACAGCTATTTGATGCTGCTCCCACTTTCATTCTCTACCCCTCCCCTCAATCCCAAATGTTATCTGTTTCATTTGAGTGCTCCTTAGTTTCATCTTAGTTTCATCTGTTTTTCAGACAGTAAGTTGTATGTTATTTCTCTCCTGTTCCTTTCGGAAACTGGAAATAGACAATTCACATGGCATAGATTTAAAGGGATGCTTTTCTTATGTAGTTGGGAAAACAATTGCAAAATACTGGATGACTAGGAGACTGGCTACTGTATTTTTACTGGTATTAACTATCAGTGGACTGCTGCTAAAATTCAATCATAGTTGAGGATCCATGCATGGTTCCATCAGGAAATGATAGAACTTTTGCCATTGAAAGCAATACAGCTCTGGTTACTCATGGGCAGCAGTTTCTCACCAGGCAGGTAAGCAAACAGGGGAGGATGAGCAGATGAATCTGGTGAATATGTGTGAAGTTGTTTAACACCATATTCCCTGCAGCTGCCCACTCTATCCCTCTACCCAAAGTAGTGCTACTTCAGCAGCAAGAACAAAGTGTCTCTCTCCTTGAAGCTTCCTTAGCCCAGCCTCTCATCCTTTGTAGGCTTTTTAGTTCATCATTTCTTGTATTGGCACAAAAGCCATATAAAGAAAATGCAAGTGAATAAAACACTTATAGATGTAAATTTTCTCTACTGTCTGCCCCTGGAGTCAGCAAACAGCTTGTGGCAGGTGTCTAAGGATGGGAACATCTGAGAATACATCAGCCTATTTGCAAAAGGATGCCTGTGTCCCTCCAATGTAGGTTTCCTTGAGGCCAAAATATTTTTTTTTAAATAAATTTACATAGGTTTTCTCTAGTCTCTTTGCATTGTGTTACCAGCATATCAAGAGCATTAACATGTTTGCTATTAAAATCAACTAATTAATACCAGAATCATTGTTACTTGGGCTGAGTAGCAATTTACCCACTAGTTATTTAAAAAATGATTTTCAGGATTTCATGCTATTCAGAAAACATGCCTCATTCTCCCTGAAATTCATTCAAAATCTTTTGGTATCTAGAAAAAGAACATATTTTTTCCTTTTTTTCCTTTTTTCCTTCAGAACTTTCAGTGTTGCATTTAGGTATAAGTTTCATAATTCTGCAAGGCTTAACAGAACTTCTTCAGTGATGTCTCCTAATAGAGACTGTTCAGTATAAAAATATCTACATCATTTAGTATAAATGGCACAGACAACAAATGAAGTCTATATCTACTCAATTTAAAAATTAAAGTTTAGCATGCAGTGGTTTTGGATGGTAACTTCATGTTAGAATAATTATTTGACTGCCATCACTTTCTTATCTTTTTTTTCTATGTTTTCCCCTTTATGTGTTTTGCAACTGAACAAAGCATGTCTATACCTACATAATCTTCTCCGTCCCTCCTCCCCTGAGAAAACAACAAAATGATGTTTTTTTACAAAGGCTGAGGATATTAAATGGCTGCTGGCAGAAATTATCTGAGGATCTCGGCTGCTGCACTGAAACCTAATGAGAGATCTGGGAATTTCTCAGGTTTCAACCTCTCCTGTGGTTCCCTAGAAAGGACAAGATGCAAAGTAAATTGTCTTCAGGCCATACTGACATTTTTTGAGGAATGTAAATAAAGATGTGCTCAGATGTAGACCTTGGGCCAAAAATCTTCAATGCATGAAGGAAAAAGTATTCCCAGAGAGAACTGTCCCTTCCAAAAGAAACAAACCCAGGGATTTTTCCTCAGAAGGGGCTGATTTCTGGGAGAAAAAAAATCCCAGTTGAGTGAGTAAAATTTTTATCAAAGGACTGGTGATTTGATTAACTTCTTGTAGGATTTAGCTATGGGACAATGAACAGATTGTATCACGAGACACCTGAAAATTTTTTAATGCATGATTTAATGTCTTGCAAAAATATTTTATTTACCAGAGAAAGGGCATAGGTTATTGTTCTGAATTAGCTGTTTGGTTTAGGATGGCATTAGAATAATTTAGGAATAGGAAAAAAAGATCCAAAGATGGTTACTTAAATATATGCATTTTTATGATCCTTCTGTGCATGAGATTATTGATAAAGAAACAGAATAAAATTCTGGGGATGGCTGTTATATGAAAGCTAAATGAGTAATTTATTAGGCCTTGGCTTCAGTTCCTACAAAATCCATGTTAGAATTAATTGCTTTAATTGCTTAACCAACATACCGATAGTTCCTCTGATGAACATAAAGGCAGTTTTCTAGTCCTACAGCTGATCACTTCACAAGTGATCCATTGGGACAAGGGAAGAACATGATGCTTTTCAAAAAATTTGTTGGCTATTTTATATCGGAACTCCTGACACATGCACATGCCCACCCACACAAATCCTTCTCAAATTCCAGCAGTAAACAATCCTACGGCTAGTTTCTTTATGCCACTGTTTTCTTACATGCATGTGTCCTGCATGTGGGAAACTGTTCCACTATTTCCTACAAGCAAATGTTAGCTGCCCTTGCTGCTGCTACTAATGAGTAAAGTATAGAGTTTTCAAGGTATCTCTGGGGAATGGAGTCCATGGGTTCTTTTCTTCTTTGGCCAATAACTCTATAGATACTGAATTTAATATATAAATAAATAGTAGCAGCATGTGGTTCTGCACAAGTAATCTGACCTGACATTTGGTAGCTCCTGCAGTCTCTTTTAGCTCAGTGACCTTTGCTGGAAAAGTGAAGTACTGTAGGTGATCTGATCCAATACCCACTGAGGCCAAATTAGAGCTTTCCTTTTACTTCACCTATGTTTTGACTGGGACCACATCTAGAGATGTAAATGGAAATCCAGCACTTCATGTCATCCCGACTTTATGAAGCACATGGCAGCCTAGAGAGATGAGACTGACTCCAAAAGAGCCTGACTATAAAAAAATCTATTATAGCTCATGTCAGAGAGGGAAACATCTTTGAGAAAGTGCACAAAGAGTAGGAATCAGAATGTCCTCCGTGGATGTAATCTGAGGATAATAAGCATGAATAATAAGCAGGAAAGGAGAGTGGTCTAAGTTAACAAACTTAAGTTGAATTTCTCCTATCTGGAAAGGAAGATCTTTACAATTCTCAAGGTAGACCCACAAATCACTGTGTTGTGAGGGTTGATTTCTTCTAAATGACTAAGTAAAGAAGGATGTATTACTATGCTATGTACTATGTAGTGTCAGCATCCATGGGTTAGTATTACCCATTCTGGTGGGTATATACTTGTCCAGTAAAGTAAGGATAAGGTGTAAATGGAAGTCAGTGTTCTCTGTTTAAAATGTGTAATTCAGCAAAGTGAGAGACAGCTGATCTGGCTACTGTGTGTTGAAAAATAATTGTTCTCATGAGACAAGTGAACTGAACATGCAGTACTTTTAATAATAATTAAAGAGCCCTTGTCTGGCATGATTGACAGCTGGAAATGATGTTTTATTTTCCATATCTTGGGTATACAGTTCTGTCTACTGCTATTACTTGCTGTTTTGTGGAGAGGATCCCTGGGGATTCTTTTCTGTCTCTAACAACGCAGCAAGCCAGTGCTTTGGCATGCACATCTCTAACGGCACACAAGTTCTGAAAAGGAATCTGAAAAAGTAAAGAGTCTGTAATCTGTTTCAAAAGATTTTAAATTGCTTTCTCTGACATCTTTAACTACCAAAAAATGCAGACGCCTTTACCATTGCTCCAAAGAAGATCAAGTGACAGTAATGGCCTTTGATGACTGGGTGCTGGTGATTCAGTTCTGCCTGGTGCTGATGAGTTGTGTGCTCTTCTAAATACTCTCAATTTCCATGATGATGAAGGGAATCAAGGTATTAAGGTCTACATAATTTACATTTCCTCATATTCATTCTGGAAAAGCATTATTTTAAACTGAACTGAAAACACTTCTGTGCAGTAAGTTTTTGGTTTTAGGTGTATTACAGACATCAATAGTACATCCTCATGCAAACCCTGAATGAGAGCCTCATAATAAAATTTTATGTCTTGTTTAAACATTCCAGAAAGTCAAAGTTTGTCTAAGTTGCAGTTGCAGCTGCTTTTCAAGAAAGGTGCTACTCTGAGGTAGCTAGGGAAACGTTTGACCCACATAAAGAAAATCTTTGTCCACATGATAGCATTCAAACCCTACTTTAAATGTTCCTGCCTGTCCTGTTACTTTAAATTATGTTCAAGCAGAGAATTTGATGAGGAGTAAAAAACCGTTAAAACAAATAAAAAAAATTTTAAAAACCTACCTTATCTCTGTAAACACATTGGAGGGAGTATGAACCTTGACTGGCACCTTCAAATATCTGGCACATTACTGCATTTTGCATATTCAGAAATAAGCTTCACAAAATCGTAGAACAGCTCAAGTTTGAAGGGATCAAAAGATCATCTGGTCCAATTTTTCCTGGGATAGGGAGCCTAGATGAGATTATTTGGTATCCTATACAATTGCATTTTGAAAACCCACAGTGATGGGACTCTACTCCATCCCTGGGGAGGTTGCACTAGCGTGATCAACTGTTCTTGTGGCAAAAAAAAAATTAATATATTGAGATGAAACTTCTCCTGCCGCAACTTGTACTTACCCATCATCTTCTCCATGTGGTTCCTCACGAAGATAAAGTGTCTATCCTCCTTGGGGCTGCCCTGTAGGTACTGGAAAACTGTGCCAGGTCCTCCCCAAGGCTTCACTTCCTCAGGGAGGAAAGACCAAAACCTTCAGTGTTTCCTCAGGTTCCCCATCTCTTTGATCACCCATCCTTTTGATCACCTTTGTGGCCCTCATTTGAACCTTGTCTAGTCTGTCTGCATCTTTCTTGAATTCTAGGGACCAGAAGTGGACACAGTACTCCCAGTACAGCCTGACAAGCACTGGGTAGAGTTGGGTGATCACATTTCTGTCCTTGCTAGTAAACCTCCTGCAGGTGTAGCCCAGATCTAATCTGCCTTTGTTGCTGCAGTGGTGCACTCTTGACTCATGTCCAGCCTGCTGCCCATCAGCACCCATATGTCACTTTCAGCAAGGCTGATCCACACAAATCCTAACCTGTACTGAGGCCTTTGGTTAGTTAATCCCAGGTTCAGGACTTTGCACTTGTCTTTTTAAACTTCATAGTGTTCTTGCTAGCCCACTCTTCCACACTGTCTAGGTCAATTTATTCAGCAATAAACTCCTTTTTCACAAGGCCATAGATGAGTTGCTTATACCAAAGCATCCACATATTTCATGAAGGCAGAAAAATGCACCCCATTATCCGCAGCTTGAATCCTTCCATTTGTCTTTGCAATGCACTCAGAGCTCCAGGGCGTGTTTTGATAAATAATTAAAGGCTAATCCTGGAAATTTTTTTCGTATGGAGCTGCCACTGAAATGGATGGGTGTTCTGAGTATGGCAAACTTGCCCTAGTGGACCCTTAATCTTTCAGTAAACCAGAGAGGCATTTGTTTTGCAACTGAGTGTTTGGTGGAATAATGAGAGCATGTGTATTGAAATTTTATTTCTCATCATCAATACAACATAAGAAAACAATAGTGAATTTCTGGAGATATTATCTTCTTAAATTTATAAACAATTCACTGTTGACTATCAATCACGATCAATTTTTTATCAATTAGTACATGAAAGACACATTTCAGCAGCCATTGAAATATTTATAATCACCATTACATTATCCTATGGTTCTATGAGTTTGCTCACATGAATATAAGTAATCAGAGTAACTCTGATTTTCTCTCTGTGCCGGTTTAAAGGTAAACCGGCGGGGGAAATGAACCCAACTCAAAAGAGAGATTATAAGTCAGAATAACAATTTAATAAAATAATACAATAAATACGATTATTCAGACAAATAGTTGGTTTTAACCCACAAAACTCAGATGTATAACCCAGCACCCTGGGGCATGAACAGAGTGGCGTTCGTTGGGCCCCCTGAGTCCAAAGTAAAAGGAGAGGGGAAAAACCTGTTGGTGGGAGTGCTGTTGCAGTCTGGTCAAGAGTGGTGATTGCAGTCCGGTCGAGGGTGGTGGTTGCAGTCTGGTTGAAAAGTGGTGGTTGCAGTCCAGTCGAGAGTGGTGGTCTCAGTCTGGTTGAGAGTGGTGGTCTGCAGTCTTCTTCTGGATCCCACGAGTGGTTAAAAAAGTTCCAAGACTCCAAGATTATATATTCTCCAATTCAGGCAGGAATGCCCAGTACTTCCCTCAGGGCGGGGAGTTCCACAGAGGGTGTGAGGACAGGGAGCACCCTCCTATCTCACAGGCCTCTTAACACCTAGTTTATAGCCTGAGGAGTCAGGCTGCTCTGGGCAGAGGGTGTAAATAGTCTATTGACAACAGTTTCTGGGAAATGGCATGGAAGGCTGCAGAATACACAGTTCTGGGTTACACCCATACCATGATGAACTGATCCCAGCTGTTCTGACTAGGACACTCTCTCAGTAAAAATGCCAGAGATAAAACTGCAAACAATTCAAGACTAGCTCTTAAGTATAAATGACTAAGGTAACTAAAAAAACAACCATGATGGATGGCATAATAACATATAAGATAGAGCTTATCGAGAAACGCTGGTGTTCTGAAAATTCTGTATGAAAAAAGCTGTTTTGCATTGCCAATGTCTGAATAATTTCTTTCAAATTGCTGGCTATTTTATCATCATTATTATAATATTTTTTAAAAACAAAATGGTAACTCAGCTTAAAGGTCAAGAGCCACAAATAGACAAGACTTTCCTTTAGATATACTGTCTGCATATGAAAAAAGGTTTTAAGCTCTTTTTGGAATGAAAGTTTCAGTTAATTCCTCATTTTTTAATGCTGTTATTTACAAGGCAAAAGATTCTATGTGTCTCAGTGGACTAAAGCAGATTATTAAAAAGCCAGATATATACAATCCTAAATTGAAGGGTTGCTTTACTTGCTATTTTTTGAAATGTGCTGTGGAGAGTTCTCCGTATTTTATTTTTCTCATCAGAGAAAAGCTGCAATAATAACCACAGAATCACAGAATATGCCAAGTTGGAAGGGACCCACAAGAATCATTGAATCCAGCTCTTAGCCCTGCACAAGACCATCGCCAAGAGCGACTCCATGTGCATGAGAGATTCATCCAAATGCTTCTTGAACTGTCAGGCTTGGTGCTGTGACCACTTCCCTGGGGAGCCCAACCACCCTCTGAGTGAAGAACCCTTTTCTGATATCCAACCTAAACCTCTCCTGACACGACTTAAGGTCACTCCTTTAAGTCCTGTCACTGGTCACCACAGAGATCAGTGCCTGTCCCTCCTCTTCACTTCACAAGGAAGTTGTAACTGCAATGAGGTCTCCCCTCAGTCCCCTCTTCTCCAGGCTGAACAGACCGTGACCTCAGCTGCTCCTCCGAGTTTTGTGTCATCTGCAAACTTGCTTAGTATCTCTTCCAGTCCCGTGTCTAAGTTATTTATGAGGAGGTTGAAGAGCACAGGGACCAAGATGGAGCCCTGTGGAACCCAGCTAGTGACAGGTGGCAGGTCTGATGTTGCCCCATTCACTGTTATCCTCTGTGCTCGACCTGTGAGCCAATTGCTCACCCACCACATGGTGTGTTTACCCAGCTGTACAGTGGTGAGAACTTGGGATGCTGTGCCAAGCTTGGCAATCCCTGCCAGCAGACCTGCTTAGCCACAGTCACGTAAGGCACATCTGTCTCCATGGTGACTGCAAAATTAGTGTCTGCTTCTAAGTTGTGTGAAGTGATGAGACAGAAGTTGATATTTGGTCATATTTTTGGTTCTTTTTGAGACCCACAGTGTGGCCCACTTAGAACATCCTTATTCCTTGCACCAGGTCTGCCTGCCATGGACCAGAGATCTGATCCCAGAGATGTGTCCTGACCTCCTGTCCCACTCCTGGACAGTGTAGCAGCAAGGTCTCCACAGGTCCTCTCTTTCCTCAAGGGGAAACATGGCATAGGTGCATACTAGGCAGGTTATGTAATACTGGAAAATTAAATACTATGATGTATATGAATTTGTGTGTGAATTCCCCCTTTTTAAATTTCTGAAACAACATTAAAATGTTTCTGGTTAGTAAATATTGATAAAACTGTATTTCTAATATGTGAATATAATTTTAGTTGGACAAATTAAATAAAATGCCCCTGTGCGAATAAAATTTCACAGAGCACGGTATTTGAGGTTAACATTTAAATTTGCTAAAAAAATTTGTTAGCTTTTATTTAAAGTTTCACTATTTGCATGATTTTCATGGGCTTTATCATTTTCTCACACCTTTTTGTTCTCAAATTGCAAGCTTTGCCCAGTTTGTGTTTTGCTTGGCCTTACTTCTGTCACATCCCCCGTCCTGGATCACAAATGTTTGTGGCTAAAATCCTTGAGGCAGTATGGGAAGGAAAAGAAAGCTGGCTCAGGAAAAGGAGACCCACAGTCTGATTACCAACATTTCCAAATCTTTTTAGCACATTTGCAATGGAAAGCATAACAGGAAAGAAAAAAAAGTCTCCTTGTCCTGGCATATCCATGTTCCACTACACTGGTTCTAGAATTGCATTCTGTGTTGTGCCAAACTACCCAGCTATCCTAATTTTACATCTGGTAGATCCGGACAGCAATGGATACCTTCAGATGAGAAAGGTTGTTTCCACTGCAAGGACCAGTCTTACCTCTGTTGTTCCTTTTTGCTCCCAGTCTGGAGGCAAAGTTCCCCCAGAAGAACCTTCCCCATGTCCCACTGGTTGTCCCAGTTTAGAGCAACCTTCAGGTACTTGTGCTGTGCAGGAAAGAAATGGGATCAGAGGACTGAAGTCGCACAGTAGCCCTCTTCATAGTAAATTGTTATAACACTGCTGCTGCCCAAGTTGAAAAAGGAGAAGCAACTTCACTTTTTGTTTAATTAATGTTGCTTTTGAATTGGCAAGAAGCTGAAGGTCTAATTTTTACCCTGAAATGGATTGTTAATAGAGTGGGGGAATATCAGTTGCAGCTCTGCCTGATGTTGGTGGAATAACGTGATGTTGGTGGAATAACCTCTGTGCTGTACAGACTAAGCTCCTGGAAAAAAGCAATCTGCGCGGACTAAGCGTCAGTGCTTCTAGTTTTAGATTTATGAAAACCAGTAATCTACCTACTGAATGAAAAAACCTTGAAAAACCCTGAACAATTCTTGTGTTTTGAACTTGTGGAAAACTTACTTTAAAAATGGAAAGGGACATTTGAGTTTTGATAGATTCTGCTAAGGTAATATTAAAATTAAATAGAAGCTACACTACACCACTCCAGAAGGCACGGGAGAGTTTGTATTTCATTTTTAAACCAAGCAGGTGCCAGAGGACTGTTGTCTTGTTGATATGATAGCACTGTTATTATTTGTTTTTTAGAGAACATGTTTTCTTAAAATGAAAATTATGATGCTATGTTAGCAGAAATAAATTCATTAATGGGATTGTCAGTTTAGACCATTAAGTCTGATGATGAAGGAGTTCTACTTTTGACCAGACAGCCCTATGTCAGGGATATCTGGAAATAGACTAACAGACTAACAATCCCATCAATTGTTAGCATCCTCATCTAATGGATCCAACTATGTGCTCAGGGTATTCTTTGATGGCACAAGGAAAACTGAAATACAGTGTGCAAATTAAGATGACTGCTTCACGCTTGGCATTAACTGTATGGCATCTATTCCATATGCAGGATTCTGCTTGCACACTGGTAATGCATGTTATATAGTGTCACATAAATAATGTTATTTAACAACTTAAATGCTTTCAGAAGTGTTGCCTTGGGATTTTATATAACAGTAGAGCCATGGTTGCTCTACATAGGTTTGTGTATCAGAGAGGTAGGTTCCTCTTCTTGGGAATATAGAAATAGAATGTCCAGGTATTAAAAGAAGAAATGAGAAAAAAAAGAGAGAGAAATCTGGACACCACTGAGTTCATTTGTTGCAGACATAAGCTATTCTAGGTCTAAGCAACAGTAGAAATATTATGCCATTGGCAAGGCTTTAATCCAAATAATATTGTTGAAAAATTATACCACAAAGCAAAACTTTTCCTCAATGAACAGCTACAGCATTTCTTTCCAGTGAATTTGGACACCTTGGAGAACTGGCTTGTTTTTCAATTGAATGCTTTTAGAGAGTGAGAGTGGAGCAAACTATCAAAAAAATCCAAAGACAATGGTCAAGTGCAATGACTTGTTTGGCTTTTTTCACCACATTTTTTTGTTCTTCTAGAATAGCACCAATGGATAACCTTGTACTGTGACCTCTCTGGTTGTTGGTCTAACTCTCCATTTAAAAAAGTGATTTTCAAATTAAAGATGCAGTTTTTAATTTTTTTGTGCTAATGATATTGCAGATTTTCTTGTGCATACATTACTATATTATTGGCACATCCAGATACAGTTAGTCATGTTCTTAAAAAAATCCCCAGGCAATTGACATTAGCTGTGCTTCAGTACCTGCTTCAAATGCTCTCTTTTGTCCTTTTCCACCCTACTTTTCAAACACCCATTTTGGTGTGTAAGTTAGTCTACACAGACGTGATCATGTCTGAAGCACACGACATTGGTGTGAAATTGCTGGCTGTGGTGTGTTGACCCTGCTGGATGCCAGGTGAGGTGCCCACCTGAGCCACTTTATCAGACACCAGGGAGACACTGACCCTGGTGTCTGCAGTGTTGTTTTTCTCACATATTCTCACTGCTCTCTCATCTGGATGCAGTTGCTGTTGTGCAGCAGCTTTTCCCCCCATCTTAAACACACTGTCCACAAGCACTACCACTGTTGCTGATGGACTTGGCCTTGGCCAACGATGGGTTTGTCTTAGAACCCGCTGGCATTGACTTTGTCTGACACAAGGGAAGCTTCTGGCAGCTTCTCACAGAAGCCATCTCTGTATATTGCCCACTACCAAAAGCTTGCCACGCAAACCCAGTACACTGACACAGAGACTGGACCCTCTTTACTTTTTTTATTCACTCTTTAAGACTGAATTTAGTAACACTGAAATATGTTGAGAGTTCTGAAATCTGAGGTCTCATGTTTTTTCATTGGAATAGGTATAGAGCAAGCAGAGAACATGAGTTTCTATGCATGGTATCTACCATGTGCTACAGCCTTGACTTTTTGCAGACTCTCTGGAGCTACAATAGTAATTCGATCTCTATGCCCATTGATACTGCTGCTTTGCTGAACCAGTTGTCCACTGGAGTGCTGCTTCATTCCAGCTGTGTGAAGCGTAGGGTGTGCAATTTACTGTAGCTGTCACTTTAAACTGTATTTGGTTGGAACAAACCATAAATAGAAACCAGCTCTTTCGTTCAGAGGGAAATGTCTGGTATTTGCCTTGTTTTGATAAGAAAAGAACCCCAAACACAAAACATTTAGAATTTGATAAAAAAATCTAAAACTTTTCATTTTGCTTACAATGTTGCCATTAAAATTCAGCATTTTAAAATTCCAGAACATAAATTTTATGTTTGGCTGAAGATTACCAAACAGCCTAGTTCAGCCTGCTGAACATCAAAACTGAACACCATTATGCCTGAATGTGACCTCCTGGGATCTGAAGCTGGATTTCTGGATGCTTTTACTTTCTCTAATCAAGTAATGTAGGTAAACAACGTATGAATACTAGTCTGTGTCACACTCTTGGATCAAAGGGGAGAAAAAAATTGCATCATGATATACAGTGTTCATGTAGAAAGATAGGCTTGCACTATCGGCCCCGTAAACTCCCATGAAGCAATATGGCATTTAATTCTGAAGTAATTCATCCCTGTCGTAACCAACCTTAATAAGATGAAGATTTTACCAGCCCTTAAGAAAGACACAAAAATACTGGAGAACACTCAGTAAATAGTCAGGTAAAGAAAGGATCCAGGACCTGGGAAATCACTCTTGCGATGGCTTGGGAAGTTTATAGAGTTCAGCCTAACCAGTTTGCCAAAAAGATACTAGAAGGTGGCTGCAGGAGATGGTGGTTACGTAGAGTTGCCACATAAATAAAAGAAATTTGAAGTGAAAAAGAGACTTTTCAGCTCTCCACAGGAGGAGACAACTGATTTCAGTGGATGAAAATTTAAATTTGACTTATCACATTTTGAAATATGATGTGATTTATCATTAAATATTAACACTAGTTCATTTGTTTTATGTTAGTTTGACTTTGTTTTGTTCGACTGCTTTCTAATGCGTATGTTTTAATCCAGATTCTTAAAAAAAAATCTACAGCCTTTACACACAGAAAGTGATGTTCTCCTTTGGCCTTATCTGAGTCCACAAGTACAGCTGGTAGCACTATTCCAGTTTGTTAAGATCCATCAGCATGTAGTTTTTTTTCAGAAATATGAACAATAGCTTTTCTATAGCTAAATTAAATTTCTTGATTAATAGATGCCAACTGGATCAAGACTGTAAAAAGGCACATTTTCAGTTTTTTCTAAAGATGCCTTAATCTGTGGGTTTCTATACTGAGATTTATTTCCAGCAGGCCAATTCATCTTCCGTTTTGTTTCAATCAACCTTTTTAAAAGTGAGTGCTATAGAGCTAGAATGCAAAGAGTAAAATTAATACAGTTATTTTGCACCTGGTCTATGAGAAATAATTTAACTATTTACAGAAAAGAAACTAAGTTGAATAAAAGATGCTACCTAAACTGTCTGAAAGCAATAAATATCAGCTAGAAACTACAGATAATAGCATCATATTTTCATCTCTTGCTTTAATGAATAAAGTATATCTAGGATCTTATAAATTATTATTTTTGCAGATAATAATTTATTAACTTTCTTCAGTGTTTATTTCTGCTTCAAATATGAATATATTGCATGGTATTACATAGCAAAAGAGGGAAATTGCAAAACTTAAAGGATATTTTATTATTAATGGTACACTGGCTTATAACCATCTTTTTTTAAAAAAAATTTCTTTGAAGTAAAATTTTTTGTAAGTAACATTAGTTGTCTGCCAGGGGGGCTGAGTGGGAGGTGGAAGAAACTCTTCCATTAAAAAAAATATGTTGTGTTTTAAGCCTTGCATTCAAATCTGAAATTGCTCATCAACTTTATGTGGCAATTGAAATCCATTAATGATGAAATTTCCTGAGACAGCTTCTCTTTGCTAGCTGCTAGGGGAGAGCATGAACACCTGTGAATTAGTTTGAGGTCTGCATTTAATGGCCTGAGCTCATATCATGAAACCATTTTCTTGACTTCTGGTTTTAACATTCATCTATTCTCTTTTTTTCTGATAAGGCTTGCCCTATGACAAGAGCTCCCAGGAGCCAATTCCAGAGAGTGACAATTCCCAGGAAAAAGTTAAGGAAATGAATCAGAGGAGAAGAAAGCCCAAGACATTATTTATCATTTGTTTCACCTTATTCCTCTGTTTTATTGATAAGAAGTTTTATCCAAGGCTTTGGATTAAAACTCAGACTCCCTAGACATAAATAAATGTTGTTATATCTTTTTTTTTTTTTTTTCCAGAGAGCAGCATAAGGCACTAAAACAATGTGTTCTGATTTGACCTGCTGCTTGACCTTTAGCTTGCTTTAACAGTGATGTAACTGAAATTGCTTCTACTCTGGCCATGTTCCCCTGCCTTTGAGGGAGGAGCAGCAGGAAAATGATTCAGCTTCTGCTCTTCCTTGGTCATTTTGGTGATATCTATCACCTGCTTATGTCAGTTAATGTCAGACACACACTAAACAGCTATTCAGTCTGTGGTTGTGCTCTTCTGAAGGTTGGTATCAGTCCCTTTCAAACCTTCTACCTCTAGGGCAAGGTACCACCAAACCTTAAGAGCCTGCTGGATGCTTAGCTACAGACAAACCCAGAAGCACCCATATCCCACAGCTCAGGTTTTGCTCTCAATACTACAACTTGTGCTGCAGCTCTCTCTGTCTATTCATGTTTCCTGTATCGCAGGTCAGGCTCCACCAAAACACTGTACTATAGTTTTGACCTGGGTTTTAGAATCCTCCTTAAAAAGACAAGTGCCAAATCTTTCCTATACTGTCCAGGAGCTCTCTGCACCTTCCATTCTCAAACCTTGCTGAGTCTCTCATTCCTTAGGTACTTCTGAGACAATGGCAGAAGTTTCCTTTCTGCTTATACCTACACAGTGTGTCTTCCACAATACTTTCTGACTCCCAGTCTCCCTTACTGTGCTTCCCACAGCAATCTGGTACGTGATCAGCTGATGCTGCCCTTCCCACACTACTTTGCAAGTTCTTGTGTGTGGGGCTATAGGTACCAAATACACAACAAGGAAAGTGCTCACCTTCAACACTGCGTAAAAAAACCCGACAAAAGTCTCCAATAAAATTGTTGTCCAATGCTCCTGAAAATAGGCCGTCTCCTTGCTCTGTGCTGGTTGTCAGTTTTTAAATGCCAGATTAGCGCAGGCAGTTGTGCTGTGGGAGCACTGTATTTGTCCTAGTCAGTGACCATCTGTGTTATATGCATCTTCTTTTGCAGAAATGTTGCTGCCCAGCACGAGAGTCAGGCTTGTTCTTCTAGAAAATGGGAAGAAAAAGAGAAACTAGCTGGCATGGAGAGAGATAAAACACATGGAATGCCATCTTAGCCTGTGGGATGACAGTATGAGAGGAAAGAATCTAAGTAAAATGCTGGAATGACAATGCGGACAGTTGGGGGAAGGCAAAAGACTAGCAAGATTTGGAAAAAGGGGAAATGGGAAAGGTGTTTGGAGAAGAGAGGAAGGCACAACAAAAATATAGAATGTGTTAGGACTGATTGCATAATTAGAGAATAGAGAAATGGCAAACAGGAAATAATTACAGATAAAAGAAAAACAGCAGAAAATGGGAAAATAGGGCAAATGACCAAGTGAGACTAGAATTTTCAGTTCGCTTTAGTCATGGCTCAGTCTATTGTTTTTCTGTTGTCCTGTTGATGTTGCAATTTATTCTTGGATTTAGTGTCTCTTACTGCAGTAATAATGGTTAGGTTTGGAAAGCATTAATTGGGCAAGAATTGAAGCTGTTAACTAACTGCATCAGGATTGAGGAAGAATAGCTTTCTCCAGAACAATAGTTCTTTTGAAATCTAATGTTTCATGGGATTTCTGTGATGGGAGAATGGAAATGACTAATGTTTCTCTTTGACAGTGTTGAAATATTTATATCAGTTTGATTTGACTCACTCAGTAAGGATAATATATTCTCTTTAACATTTTAATACAAGAGTTTAAATGAAATGACCCAGAATGATGAAGTCTGAGGTACTTCGACAGTATTGAAATGAAAGGTTTTGTTAATTAATTGAATTCTTCTGAGATGTTTATTTGTCTTCAGTTTTTTTACTGAACAATATGAAATTTCAGAATTCCTTGTGGAATGAAAGAGCTATTCCAACTCAAGTACAAAAATAACTTCTAATACCTGCTTAGCTAGTTAATTTAAAAATTAATAACTCTGTTTCTTAAACACTGGAGTAATAGATTACAAATTAGAAAGAGCTGGCTAAAATCCTCTAGCTCAGTTCTTTACATAATAGAATGTCAGTCAAGCAATTCCTGTTTTTGCAAAAGCCTAGTGCTTGGAATGTGATTTAATATGGCAAAACCACTATAAATTATGCTATATTGCCAATTATAAATGCTTTCAGTAATGCAAATTTGTGTCTTGTTGCCAATGCAAAGCTATTTTCCCTCGACCCCGCCACTGTGGGTTTTTTTCTGGTTTTGACTGTTAGATTAAAAAAAAAAATCTGTTCTTCATGTTAGTGTTATGGAATGGGATAATACCACCATTTAATTTACCCTTTCTTAAACTAAATAGTCTGAGATCTTTAGCTCTCTTTTTTTTTTAACTGACAATTTCACCTTTCTCCTAAAAGTTGTTCTTGGTTTACTTTCTATTTCATTGAACCTTTTCTGAGTTGAAAACAACAGAAGTCAGCAGAGCACTTGATAGCTTGGTAGCAAATATAGATTTTTTTAATAATCAATATTCTTATGTCTACACTTGTGAGTTGACGATCAGCCTGTCTGGCTAATATTGCACTGAAACCACTTACAGCTGAGGTTCAGCTGTAGTTCCACATCAACTTCAGATTCTGTCTACATTCCTGCCTTTTATTAATTAACCAAATTCTTCTTCTCAAATGTTTATTTGTTTTCAATTTTTTTCCTGTACAATATGAAATTTCAGAATTCTGTGGACAAATAAAAGAACTGATTCCAAATCATTTGCAGAAATAGCTTTTGATACCTATTTAGCTAGTTGCTTTAAAAATTAATGAAAGCCTGGTTTCTTAACCACTAGAGTAATAGGTGATAAGTCTGAAAGAGCTGGATAAAATATGCTGCTGAATCTTTTGTATAGTAAAATATTTTATTATATGCCAGCATGTGATTGTATTTAACAGGACAAAATCACAAAATCACAGAATCGTTAGGATTGCAAGAGGCCTCTGGAAATCATCTAGTCCAACCCTTTGTCAAGGCAGGTCAGCTAGAGCAGGTGACACAGGAACACATCTGCCTGGGTTTTGAATCTCTCCAGGGAGGGAGACTCCAGGACGTCTCTGGACAGCTGTTCCAGTGCTCTGCCACCTTCAATGTAAAAAAGTTCTTCCTTATGTTGAGGTGAAACTTGTGGTTTAGTTTATAGCCTTTACTCCTCATCCTGTCACTGTGCACCACCAAAAAGACTGAGAGATGCTCCAGAACCCTAATCTTCTTTGTGGCCCTCCACTGGACCCTCCTGAGCAGCTCTTTGTCTTTCTTGTACCGAGGAGCCCAGAACTGGGCACAGCACTCCAGATGTGACCTCAGTACAGCTGACCACACTCTTCCTGATGCATCCCAGGATATCATTTGCCCTCCTGGATACAAAGACATTGCTGACTCATGGTCAGCTTGTCATCCACCAAGACTCCCAGGTCCTTCTCAGTAGAACTGCTCTCTAGTAGGTCAGCCCCCAATCTATACTGGTACTTGGGGTTATTTCTCCTCACGTGCAGTACCCTACACTCATCCTTTTTGAACATCTTTAGGTTTCTCTCTGCCCAACTCTCCAAGCCTATCAAGATCCTTATGAATGGCATCACACCCCTCAGGTGTATCAGCCACTACCCCCAGTTTCGTATCATCTGAAAATTTGCTGAGGGTGCCTACTATCCTTTTGTCCAGGTTGCTGATAAATAAAACCTCCCATATAATGCCTGTTTCTCCAGCCTCACTTCATATTTAATGGTACAAAATTCCACTTGAACTAACTTCCTTCCATTCTTCCTTCCTTCCTTCCTTTAAATTGATCTAAGCAAGCTGTTTGCTCCCAGTATCTAAGTACTTTCAAGTTTGACATATTTGTCCAACTCTCATCAGTAGCAGCATTTCTGATTTCACAGCTGACACTGCCCTCAGTAAAAGATTGGAGCAGATGATCTATTGTGGTCCCTTCCAACACGTACAATCCTGTGATGCTATGATTTTATTTCTAGCAAATAGAAAAAAATAGCAAATGCTTTCCTACAGTTTTCATACTTGATAATAATTCACAACTGTGCTTTGAGACCAGTTAATTAGATTTTAATACATTAATGTCTGGCCTGTTGCTTTTGTGTTCCCCTAATATCTAGATCAAAGATTGCATGATACCAAACCACGTGTCCTAGAGAAGCTTTCGATATCATTACTATTCATTCTAGCAGCCAAAATTATATTCTCATCAAAACCTCTCAAGATGCACCACCCTTTCTAACACGGAGTTTTTAAGCAGATAGTCATAGATGACTAAAATTAACATTTTAGCAGAGCCAGTAGAGAACTGAAGAGAATTCTCTTGGATTTATTGAGTGGGTAATGGTTCTTTCTCATTCCACTCTGCAATGTCCCCGTGTTATGGCTTAAGTTTTTGTTATGAGAACAGCAATTTGAAGCATGATGCCAAAATGACCAAACTTCTTTTTCAAAAGTCTCTTTCTCTCTCTTACTGTGATCTAGTTTTTAGGTTGATAAGCAGCAGCAAAACTCTTATTCCTTATACTAATTTTTAAAAAACATTATTTTACCACTACTGAAATAGTGGACTCTGGCTGCTTGAAGTAAAAGAGTTCCTTTCACCTTCCAAAAAAAGCAGGGGCTGAGACAGTATATTTATTTCCATAGTTTGACTTTTTTATTAAATATATTTGCATGATGTGCTTGAAATTGATTTTACATATTATAATGCTATTTTTATTAATATATAAACTATAATTATATCCTAAATAAATCAGTTACCTTTAATACTTAGGAAAACTCACCAATTGTATTTTATGCAGAATATTCAGTCTGCTGAATTTCACTGCTCTGATATGCCGTTACAGTTCCGTAAGAACATCACAAAAAGATCACAAGGAAAGCAAGAAAGAAATGTGGAAGGAGAGTTAAAAAAGGATAACACAGTTTGTGTTCAGGTAAGAGAAAATGATTATAAAATGATAGTTAGCTCTCATTCAAATACTCAGATGAGTTCCAAAGGCTTTTGTCACTTGCAGAGGCAGCAGTCCAGGGGAATGCTCCATCTCACCTGCTGGCAATGCAGCAGGGTACTACAAGGAAAAGCTGTGGGATTTGCAGGAAGGAGCAGAAAGAGACATGTCAGAACTAAATTACTGATTCTCACCTGCCATATTCCTGACAAATGCTCCATCACCCTACCATCAACTGCCTTAAAGATTGCTGTCTGCTAAAGTGTTCCCTCTGCACTCAAAGACAGTTGCACGGCCACCTGTGCAATTTAATTCCACCCATTTTAGGTAGTGCTGGATGTGTCAGTGTTCCTTTGCTGAGAGCAGGTGCTTGACACTTCTGACTTCAGATAACTTATGTGAGTGTATCAATGGTGAATGAGAGCTAGACCCAAGTAGGAAATCATTAACAGTGACAATTATATCCATGTTTCTAATACTGGCTGATACTTTAGCCATGACACGTTAAGCAGTGCGGAAGTGGCATGCACGAGGATGCATAGGTATGTCGTTTATTTTTTGGAAGTTAAGTAAGTCTGTGTGATCTTTTTTTAATGTGGTTTCCCCAAAGTTTCTGGTTGTTGCACCATAGAACATCAAACATACCCTTTTTCTTTGTATGGTTGTTCAGATGAAATACAAACCAAACAGCAGGCTAAATGGGTCTCATGCAAAATAACAAAGCACTGCACATTAGCTGATTATGGTAAGTTTGTCTTCCTGACTGCCTAAGGAAAATAACTCAGTGTGGGTCAGATGCTCAGCTGACACAGTGGTGCAGATTCACTGAAACATAAAGGAGGCTGTAACTGTAAGTATTTTGCCAGTTCAGAGTAACTCTGAGATGAAAAATAATATAGTAGAGGCTATTCTTTACTAAGTCATTCTTCTTCCTGCATGTACCACCTCTGGTGAACTCCAGGCATATTTAATTATGTTACCATATGTTGCCCTCCTTAATAGACATGTTTTTAATAACTTAACTCACAAATGTTCATGAATAATTTAAGACTGGTGGAGGTGGAAGTAGAGAAGGTTGGGTTTTTGTTTTCTCTTCAAACTAGCACCTCAGCAGACTCAAGACCTAATCTTTACCAGCGATGTTTTTTGTTTTCTTTCTAGCCCTGTTCTTATCGGCTTCCTCAAAAATTCTCTCAGTTTTAAAGTCACTACTCAAATCAGAGTGAAATAGGTTGCAAACAGCAGATAGAGTGCTCCTTTAACAAATTAAAAATGTAGATTGCAATCTATGCTTTTTCTCTGGTCAACAGTAGAAGAGTTTAGGCCAAGAGCAAGAAGGTTTAGGAAAACAGTTTATCCCACTCTCCCTCCGGTGTCTAAGGCTTGTGTGATGGCTAGGGTGAATCTATGTCCAGTCATGAAAAGAGTTAAGGTGATCAACTTTACTAGGCAAGCTTTGGATTTTGTGATGAATAAAAAGGAAATAAAGTAGAAAATTTGGTCTAATGGGAAAAAAAAAATTTGGAAGCTTTGATTTTTTTGCAATCCTGGCCCAATATAGCTGCTACAATGACACTTAAACTAGAACCCTAACCTGCAGGTGGGTGTGGACGAGCAGAGTCCCAAAACAAGTGACTTACAACAAGCAGTGCAATTAGTACTACCTGCTCTGGCCTGCCACTGCAGAACCATAGAAGTACATACATCTGTAGACAAAGATACTGCTGTTTCCATTTAATTGCTGGATTTTGGTGTCATGTGGAGGATGCATAATTGGCAGATGTAGCAGAAAATATCCTTCCTTTCCAAAGTGAAGATAACTGCTGTGCCCAATGCCTGATGATTCTTGCTGCAGTAAGAATAAAAGATTTTTGACATAAAATTTCCTATTGGAGACTGGGGAAACATTCTACTGCTTTGAACCAAAGAGAAGATAAAGACATACCTCTAACTAGAAAAAGAATACAGTTCTTTTATCAATAAAGAAGCAGATTTATTTTGGAAGGAATGGTAAATGAGATTTTTCTCTCAGTTCTTTGAGGTCTGAGAGATTTTATTTTCATTTTTTGAACACTTCCTTACGTTGCAGTGTCAGTGGGGAATGTATTTTGTTCTTTCACTTTTGCTGAGTTCACATGTCACTCCTGTTACTAATGTCATAATGTCAGCTTGACTCCATTAATAGTCATTGTCCATCAAGCCGTTTTGCCACCTGGCATCTTTCTCTCACAGCATCCATTGCTTGCAACAAAGCAGTCAGATAATTTTTCTCTGCGGCTCGTACAGCAGAATATGTGGTAGGTGCTGGTCTGACGTAGCAATGACTGATGACCATAATCATCCCTGTCTGGATAGAAAGTGTATCACCTACCAATTTTTTCTGTTCCTGCCAGCTAGAAAAGCAAACTAACAAAATAGCTGACAGTCCCTGGCATAGGAACTACCTTCTGCACCAGCTATTATAATTGGTTGACACCTATTTGCTATGTGAATAAAGAAACCTAAGCTTCAGTATCTAGTTACAAACTAGACAGCTAATTCTTCACTGCAGAGTGGCTGAGCAGGAAGGAAATATAAACAGAAAAAAGGAGCTAATTCTGCATCACAGGAAAAATATATGTCTCACATCTTCCAATCTCATATCACGTCCAAAACCACAGCTTTATAACAGGGAGGATACTCTTCAAACTCTTTTATGTTTCTCACAGTCATCTCATGTTCTCAACACACATAGTTTGCCTTGAGACAAATAGAAGGTGACCAAATATCTGAACCTGGAAAGAAGAAGAATTTCTCTGAGTTGTCCCTCTAAAGTTGGAGTATAAGGGCAGTAAGATGATGTAGGAAGACAGGACAAGCAACCTCACAAGGCAGTTAGGAAAATTATTGCTGCAATTCTGTTCAAACCAAAATATACTGAACTCACTGCAAGGCTCCTCGGTATCCAATGAGTCTCTACTCTGCAAAGGCCAAGGCTGATAATTTCTTTCCTGCAGAGAGAGGCTTGAGACATCTCACTTACCCAGCTATCAAAGACCAGCCCCACATTGAAGAGGCTGCAGATTCACTGTCAATATTGCAAACTCTCATGATTTTATCAAGAGTTTTCTTGTATCCATTACTCTTCTAATAGCTTCTGGAGCCAAGTGATAACATGTCAGTCTCGGATTTCATTTTCAACATCACAACATTTTTATTCCTTCTAACTGGGAAAAGAGCTTGAAATAGGGGATCCAGAAAGACTGATGGAAAAATCCCCCAGTAGCTGTTTTAATTATTGGTGTTTTAAGAACATCTCATAATACCTTCCAAGCAGACTTGTAGTTTTGTTTAGTTCCTAGCTTTAAATGCTTCCTTTTGACAGTTCCAGGTAAGGGGGAGAGTGTATGTCAGGTGAAGAGCTATATAGGCACTTTGCCCAGGAAAGAAATACTTCTGTAGAAAGAGTGACTGCACAGGATGGATAAAAATCAGTGTTCCTTTTGAAATCTAAATATGGTAGTATTTATTTTGGGATGGCTTTTAAAGGTCAGATCTGCTCATGAGTACTGAGAAAATCTAAACATGAAAAAAGTCATATAGGTTTTATATAAATTAAATTAGAGTGACTGTTTCATCAAATTAAGGAGTAACTAGAGGTCCAGAAGTGTACTGTGTTCATTACTATGTTTAGAGTTGCATAGGCACTTGCTTTTCATTTTATATTTGGGGGTGACCCATTTAAGGTTAAAGTCTTCCATAGGTGCTGCATAATATATTGCAAGTGCCCCCATGCTGTGACAGTCTGGACAGTTCCCAACCACTGTGCAGGTTTTTCTGTCAAAGCAGCAAGATTTTATGGTCTTTTCCAGTGAAGGTTCTTGAAGTCATTGAATACATTCTCTGTCCAGGAAATCTGCTACAGGATAACCTATTTACTTTGAAGTAGAGAGGCGTTTTCAAAATCTGTATTGCTTTATCCAACTGCTTCATTTTAATTTTTACCCCTTTGAGGAAATTTCTTCTGGTTACTGGTTTGATTTGGGTTATTTGGGTTGTTAATCATCAGGGATTGTACCACAGTTTAGACTTCATGGTTACTTTTTTATTGTCAATTTTGTGAAGCTGGAAGAAATATTTCACTGCTTGGAGGTATTTCCCACAACCCTTGTTTCTTCCTGTTCAAGAACATGAGTAATTATTAATTCTCCTGCTGCTTTTTATCTGGTGGAGGATATATTACCTTAATGCACAGGTTGTAGCCAGGTGTGTCTGTCCAGCAGAATATTCTTGCAGGACAAAGTGCAAAGTTGTAAGGAAGTTGTTTTCTCATCCTTATTCTCTGTGCATGCTTGCCTGTTTTTGTTTCTTGTTTTTTGTTTTCCAGTGTGTCTTTTGGCCATGGTCTTGAGGCCATCATTTTTTCCTATTTTTGGTGGAGGATGGTGCTTCACCTTTGGCTTTTCTTCCAGAAGCCTTTCTCGATTTCCTTTTCTAAAACCCATTTACTCAAGGAATGTCATTATGAAATCATTTTTCAATGCCCTCCTGTTTCAGGTGGTGATTGCATTGCTTTGGGAACTGAGCCAGAGCTCAATGTAAAAGTAGAAAGCAATTACGTAAAAGTTTCCTGTTAAAATTTTCTTATGCAAGGAATTCACAGGATGATAACAGCCCTGAGCCCAAACTGCAATGGAACTTAAACAAACAAAAACTTAGGGCACATAATAAGGCCTGCAGCTTGCTGCTACACTGTTGTCAGCAAGCACTGCTCAGGATTAGGAATTCTCTGCTTGGGCTACTAGCCCTACATGAGGATTTCTGAGCAGCCCAGCTCACTGGGCTGCTTGGTGTGGCCTGTGACTTCCTGAGCCTTTTGGAAGAAGTGCAAGAAAGAGTACACTAACTGGTACTGAGAAAATTATAGGTTTTAAAATCAGACAAAAGAGCGGCTTGAATGCATGTCCAAGCCCATGGCTGAGTGCCTTTCTATCCCAACTGCAAGCAGGTTTTTTTTGCTCTTGAAAATAGGCAGTACAATTGCCTATTGTTTTCAAAACCAACTTATCAACTAGTCTGAGGCAATGTACCATTGGACACTTCAAATGTTTCACACTTCATAAAATGGTCGGCATCTGGGACAGGAATTTGCAATAGAAAACATCTGACCATGCAAAGAGAAGCACTTTCTTTCCTCCTACTGATAACTAAATGAGACTCTGTTAGCTGGTACCTCTGATATCAGCATCCCAGTTAGCTCACTACATGTGAGAGAAGCTGATGGCTTTCTCGTCTGACTAGGACTGCCTAAATAAAGTGTAGGTGTCTGTCTTAAGTTACATAGGCTTTTCCTATAGTAACCACAGCAAAGCAGACACAGAGACAGAGATGTTTCAGAGACAGATGAATGGCACTCAGACGTGTATCTGTCTTTCCCTGATAACTCTGTGGACAGCAGAGATAACTAGTCTGACTGCCCATCTTAGACTAGGCAACTAGCTTTTAGCCAGCTATAACACTGTGCAATTAATGCTGTGTAGAATATCTAGAGTCTGTCAGTCTACAGCTTTGTAGCACAGGAGACATGAGAAAGAGCACTGATGGAGTTTACATTTCTGTTTACCAAATGTAAGAACACAAATGTAAAGAAAGTAAAGAAATTGCTGATTTATTTTTTTTTATATAAGGAATAACTTCAACTCTGATCATAGTCAAAGAATAGAAAAGACTGCAATTTTTTTTACTGATTGCATGTTTTTCACATTGCAAGCTCACACCTCTAGTAAACTCAAATCAGCAGCACCCTTTGTCTTCATAAAACTAAATATTTACTTTGGTGTTAGAAAAATAACCAAGTAAATTAGACTTGCAGTGCTATTTGAGGACACTGTTATGATATAATGCACATTCTTACTTGTTTCCAGTAAGTAAAAAGTAATGGATTTGCTTAAAGATGCTCTATGTGCAATTTGCAGCTGACACAAATCTTACTTACATCATTTAATGATTGTTACCAAAATAACATAAAGAACATTTTGCAGTATTTACTTTATGTTCAAGACTTCTGTACACAGTATGTCTGACTGTACAACTCAACATGGCACGTAGCTGTGAAGAAACTGGAAAAAAATCATATCTAGTTTTGCAAAAAAAGACTTTAAAAAAAGAATGGCTTTTACTCATTGAAAAAAAAGTCCAAACTGTAAATCAGTTTTATGCTTTATCTTCATCAGAAAGAATAATCATCGTCCAAGGAATTGGCGTATAGGGAAATAAGCCTGCCCTGAGCTGTGTGCTACTATACAGAGGCAGCTTCAAGGTTGCCAGCTAAACTGTTTGACAAGTCTACCAGCGAGTCAGATCCTGCTGCTGAAGAAATATCTTTGAAAGCCCAGTATCTGAGTCCTTTATTGTAATCCAAGACTATTGGGAATGATGTTTCAATTTGATTGTAGCTGGCACAGGCTTAGAAAGAGCTGTCGGAGTTACCGCTGCCTTTGTCTCCTTTCAGTTAACTTGTTTCCTCTCAGTTGCTTATTTAATAGATCTGGGACACTTATTTGACTGTTTTGCTTTATTCCCCTTTCCCAATATTGTTTCCTAATTTTTTCTAAATTTCATTGTTTGAAAGAGGCATGTTCAGCTCTACAAGGGATTAGATGCAGACCTTCCCTTTTTTCCCACGTGTGTGATGTAAGAGAGTCACTGACTAGAAACTAATATTTTGCATCTGAAGACTCAAGACACAATAGTCATATCATTATATATATTGGATATAGCTTTTCAACTGAAAGGGCAAATAAATTCAACTCAGTCTGTGTTAAATAGATAGGACTAGGATTGTTTTTTCCAGTTGAATTCCAGTCAGAATAGGGTTTAGTGATGCTGAATCCTCCTAATTGAATAACGTATTTAGGGCGATCCACACCTTGAAAATCATAGCAGTTTGTCTCCATATTCTTAATTATGGCTTAAAAGATAACAGGCAGAAATAGTTGACACTGGGCAAAGCACCCAGGCAGTCTCCAGGAGGCAAAAGGACTTATAGAGCCCAGCATAAAGCTCTTCCAACATGTCTTGCCAGATATCTTCCCAGAAATGAGCTCAGGTAACTCACTTGGGTTGGGGGCTATACCACCTTCGCTAGCTCTTTTGTGCCTTCACTAGTGTTACTGCTCTTGAGCACAATCAGGATACAACCTTTGCCTACCAGGCCTACTGAAGACTGGTACTCTCTTGACAAAACTACCAGCATACTGTGTTGTAGCCTGGGACAAAATCTAAACATTTGCAATCCTGTGCAGATTCTTTCATGCAAGTGAGATTTAAAAAAAAAATAAATTAAATAACAATATTTGTTAGACCAAGGTATTATAAATTTCTGCTTCGAGTCTTTGAAATGGTCCAAATTGTTCATAAGAAAATAGTAAATTTAAGGAATGGTTTGGTTGGAAATATTTTTTAGTCCAGGAAGTAAGAATAATTCCAAACCCATATTTAATCTTCCACAAAAAAGTGAATTTTTCTCTGAAATTTTAAAGAATTCCACATATATGGGTATGCATATTTTGCATTTCATTCATAAGCTCTATTCTGCTCTGTAGTCATTCATAGGCACAGATTTATTATCTGGGGTAAGGGTGAGTTCATCACCCAAAAACTGGCCTAGAACATACCTTTCGTTATAGGTCTGATTTCAGCCAAGTGACTGCAAGTTCCCTACATTTAGATCACCCTGGTGTCTGTCCCTGTCTTCAAATGGTGGCACTGCAGCTCACCAAGCAAAATACTCAGGAGGCTCTTTTGTCAATTCTTTTTTGATAGAACAGCTGTACAGGGACAAGCCTGGCAATAGGTTGGGTTTTTTTCCAGTTTTTAAAAATCCCATTCTAGTAGAATCTGTGGAGTTCCCAGAAGGCTTTCTGTGTTCACATCATACTTATTTAGTTAAACTAAGACAAAACTCTTTCCCTTTATAAGTGTAAAAGCATTTCATTATGACCCTATATTAATTTCATGTATTTTCTTCTTTACCCCTAATTTGTTTTTTTTTCTTTTCTTTGTTTTTTTGTTTCCTTGATATATGCAGATGAACATCATGTCAATGCTTCTTTTCATACCCTGAAGTCTCTTTCTGACAAGGAGCTCTGCCTATTACCTACTACACCTGGAGAACTTGGTTTTTCATTTTGGGTAAATATCTGGCTGTTTATCTCCCATTTTGAACTAAAGCTAGTGCAATTAGCTGATGTGAAAGTACAGACTTCACATCTGCAGATTTTTCCTGCACTTTTTCCTCTCCGGCTTGCTCAGGTCATTTTTTTCTTCACACTGTGGAAGGCAAAGGGCAGTCAGGAGTTGTGATATCCCAGGGCAAGGACAGCTTCATCTATCAGGAATCAAAATTAAAGGCCATAGGATTTAGATTAGAAGTCATTACAGAGGTGAGGAAATTTCCTTAACACTTGGGATACATTTAATTCAAAGAAAAAAATCTGTTAATATTTTAGTACTGTTAATGTCTGGGACAGTTTTATTATGTCAGAAGAGAATCCATTTTGGTTTCTACTCACACAATTATAGATGACTACTATAGTGGTAAAACACCCATACTTGCCTGATTACAGGTATATCTTATCCTTCCTGAACTAATATAGCACATTCCTTAAAGATTGAATTGCTCAACATGTATCAGTAGTTTGTAAGGCTTCTGCTGTTTTTTACCATTTAAACTGTATCACCAAAAAATATAAGCAATGTCTGAGCAAATAGTAATTTTTTTAAAATATTCTAGCTACTGACTTTCTTGATTAAGAGAAGAAATATTTTTCAGCTTTTCACATTATTGGGCTCTTCATGTGACTAGTAGTGGGTGGATATTTCAAACAGAACCTTTTTGATTATGAGAGTGTAGGCGATATACTATTTTCTCATTTCCAAATAATTCCTCCATTAGAGGAGTTGTGAGTGGTAAATGAGGAGTTTCTCCTTCGGGTGTCCACTGTGTATATACAGCATGTTTCCTGGGCAATGCTCATTGGTGTTTGTAAATGATCTGTTCTCCATATGAGAACTTTAAAGTACTGAATGCAGCTGCTTATGCTTTGCCACATTTGTAAACAGTTTTAAATATGCATGATCATCTCTGGCAGACTGCTTTACTCGCAGGATTTATGATTTTTCTGATTTCTCCCTTATAAAATAATTTCCCATAGCATCTCCTGCACATTCTTTCAAAATAAACAGAGAAGCTGCACATTCTGAAGTCCAGGAATTTAGAAGGAACAGTCAGAAAATGTAAAGTCACGGAATGTCAGTAGTGCTCATGTTTAGACTGCTAATCACTTACCCCCCAGGAGCGCCTTTCCCTCCTCTCCTCATTCAATATGCCATATGTCAGCAATTAACAGTGAGTCAAATTACAGCTCAACACTGCTCATGCAGTTAGTGGAGTAGGCAAGAACCAAACTTAATCCAACAACTATTCATAAGTGCAATGCAAAGGGCAAATGGAAATAGGGTAGAAAATTATGGATAGTGAAATGTCAATGTTATAAATTATTTTAGCTTCCAAGTTCTGGGAGGCAAAGAGGATCTTAGTAAATAATAAACTTTTCTAAAACTCCTTATGTTTTGACAAAAAAAAAAGTATTTGAGAACCAAAAAACGTGGGAATTGGGACCCCAGAGTGCTGACGACATTGGTATGAATGACTAGGAAGACCTGTTCCATTTTGACCTGGATAGTGCCATGTTCAAGGTGTAGTACACTGAATAAAGAAAGGCATAAGAGGTCTTAAATGGGTTATATTTGCTTGTTGCTCAAGTAAAGGGTGGGTACAGATTGCTGCAGCCACATGAGAGCAGCTCAGACCACAAGAGAACTCTGCTGGACTCTGTCCAAGGAGCAGATCTCACCTCACTCCAGTTCAGGATTTCCTGGTGATTTCTGTGAGTTACCTGTAGATTTTTCAAATGTACACATGTGCCTGTGTGCATGAACTCTTTTTCTCCTGGACTTTTCAAAAGCTAAGAGATGAAGTATCATAGTCCAAATAATACTGTAAGGATTTAGAAAGGTAGTGATAACAATAAGAACGAGTGGTAGGTATAGGAGTTGCCAGAAGATTAGTATTCTATGACTTCTCAGTTTAACACAGACTTCAGAATTAAAATAATATTAGACATAATTATTACTATCTCCCTGTCTTAATTTCTCAAAGCCTAATTTTTACCAAATCAATACTGATTACCAAAAATCATCAAAACAAAATGTGGCTCATCACCCTTGCAGACTACATTTTTATTCAGATTGAGACTTTACACTATTGTTTGAGATGTTGTACAATTGACATTCGTAGGAGAAAATCCGAAAAGCCAAGAAATACTGTAAATGTGCTTCAAACTTATCTGATGCCTGGCCCATCTACAATCTTTTGTAGAAGATTATATTTCAACCTCTCTGGTTATTTTGCTTTCAGGAACCAGAACCAATATAATATTTTCTAATATGAACTTATTTCCAGTTCATCAGCTTGATTTACTAGATAGCAATCTAAGAACCACCACATGGATAGTACGATGTCCCTCAGGTGTTATCTCAATTTTTTTCAATTTCTCTGTAAGCCATTTACAATCTTAAGTGAGAGATTTCAAACATTTCATCCATTGTATTCTGAATTATATCTAACCTTGTACTTCTATCTTCCAGATTTTTAATAAGTGTATTTCCTATGCCTGAATCCATTAAAAAAAAAAAAAAAGAGGGAAATGAAGAAACTAGATTAGAAAAAAAATCGGTATATAGCTCTGCATGATTTAAGAAGCTCTCAACTCAAAATTTTTCAAATGCGATGAGTTGTAATATTCTAAACACAGTAGCATTTACAGGACTGTTCTCTGACACACCTGGATCTCTCACAGATGTAGCCACTCTATTAAAATTTAAATTTACATTCCAGTTGTGATCAGAGACGGTGAGTTAACTTGTTGTGGGAAGATGATTGGGGGTAAAATAAGAGAAAACTTGGAATTTATATTCATGTTCTAAAAGAAGTTATAACATTATGGAAATTACAGGGTGAAATGAGTTGCTACTTACTGGGTGAAATGTGGTTGGCATGCATGAAATCTACTCCCTAATAATTCCCCCTACACACAACATGCAACCTTAAGCATGTGCTAAGAGGGAGGAGACAAAGGATAGAGTGGAGAAACTGGCCAGGCTCTGTTGTGATCCTTGCAGGGATGGGAATTCCTGGTAGCCAATAGACTGCATGGCAGGTGTCAGCTGAGGGAGATAGAAGATATCTTGCTGCTAAACCATCAACTGTGGTGAAAGTGCTTTTCTTGGATGAACTTGGTTCATTATAATCTAATTGTAATACTAATGCACACCTCCATCCCAAAGTTACCTGCCTCCCAGGTACGACCACCCCTCACTGAGCATGTGCTCTATATTTTATTGACTATATCTTTAAGAGTGAAGTGAGAGAATTTTGCATCAGTCAGTAACAAAGGTAGGTATGACTAGAGTCACTCGAGCTCCACCTAAATGTAAAGAAATAGTACAAAAGTAAGAATGGGGAGACATTAGGGAACACTCCATTGTGACTTCTGGAATCAGTCGATAGGCTGAACCAGCTTTCTCCCTCATAAGGATACCTATTGGGCAAGAACTGTATTCTATCTGTGCTAAATTATTATCTTGAGCTAGCTTTCATTGGTGGTTAGAACTTGTCTGTGTATTGCTTTAAATATGTCTTTGCAGTCAGTTACTATCACAGGCGATCATCTAACCTTAAACTGTCACAGTTTTGTATTATCAGTTTGTTTGTTAATAAGATGTGTTATTCCATAAACTATTAGTTTGAGCCCTTCAAGGGCACTATCAGTCACTGGCAGCAGATAACATACTTGACTAAAAGTGATGAGATCTTTCTAAATGGTAATAAAGGATTTGACTCTAATATGCTGTTGACACATGTCCTTGAACAAATTGGTTGAACTGCCCTGGGAACCAGCAGACTGCTCGGTGGAGTCCCCATAATGGGATGCTGAGAGTCTGGCCAGGCACAAGGACCTTGGCTTTCCTGGGGTGTTAATGAAAGAAAGAAAGAAAAAAAAGAAAGAAAAGAAAGAGAGAAAGAAAGAAAGGAAGAGAGAAAGAAAGAGAGAGAGAAAGAGAGAAAGAAAGAAAGAGAAAGAAAGAAAGAAAAGAAAGAAAGAAAGAAGGAAAGAAAGAAAGAAAGAAAAGAACATAAATAATATTTTTCCTAGCCGAAACCAATCTTAGATTTTTTTAAGGGATAAAAAATAAGTTAATGAGAGTTAAAAAGCAGAGGAATAAAAACATGATCACAGAAATCAAAGAATTCAGTCTGCAGCTCAGAGGGGAAAAATAAAGCCAGCAGAGAAATGTAGTGGAAGAAGAAACAGTAAATGAGAAATGAATGAGTAACAGGCAGATGTGATTTGAGAAAACAAAATATCCACAAATAGATGAATAAAATAGAACTTGGTAAGAAATTAATAGTATGAGATGCACAGTTAGATCGAAAAGGGTCAACATCTAGGAAGAAGAATAATTTCTGGTTTTTGTATTTCAGAAGGAGAATGAAACAAGACTGTGTTGACTTTATTCTTCCTTTTCCCCTCCCTTCCCTCTCCTCTACTATTTCTCTTATCTCTTTCCATTTTCTCTTGAGATTCCTTTTTCTTGCCACCTTTATTATGTGATTCAATGAAAATACAGTCCCTACATCAAGCTGGGGCCAGACAGCTGAAAAGCAGCTTTGAAGAAGGGGCTCTGGGGGTCCTGGTTGACACCAAGTGGAACATGAGCAAGGAATGTTCTTTTGCAGCAAAGAAAGCCAACAGCCTCCTGGACTGCATTAGGAAGAGCATCACTAGCAGTCAAGGAAGGGGATTCTTCCCATGTACTCAGCACCAGTGAAAGATACCTGGAGTCATGGCTCCAATTCTGTTTTCCTCACTACCAGAAAGAGATGGACTCACTGGAACAAGTTCAGAGAAAGGCCACAAAAGTGATCAAGGGACTGCAGCGTCTGATGTACAAAGAGAGGATGAGAGAGCAGGGAGTGTTCAGCATAGAGAAGTCTTAACCATCTCTATGGATACCTGTTGGAGGAGAGTACGGAAGATAAAGAGATCCTCTTCTCAGTGACAGGATGAATGTTTCACAAACTGAAACAAGGGTGAATGGTTAAACATAAGACAAAACTTTTTTTGCTCAGGGTGATCAAGCACTAGCACATCTTGCCCAGAAAGTCAGTAGAGTCGTCATCCTTGAAGATATTCAAAATCTACCCGGACAAGGTGCTGGGCAACTGTATCTAGTTGAACCTACTTGAGCAAAGGATTGCACTAGCCATTCTCCAAAGATGCCTTCCAACCTGATTCTAAGATTACGTGTTGTCTGTTCTTTTAATAAAATACATAAAGCTTTTTTTCCAATAGATTTTTGGTTTTCTAGATAAACATGTTTAAATTGTATTTCAGGATGCTGTATCGTATCTGGAGAAGGTGTGCTTCCATTGTATAAAAATATCAGCTTCAGCTGCAGAGCTGGTATATGAACCTTGGTTGATGAGAGGGTTTATTTTTTTTTCTGTGAGAAGATTTTAAAGACTGAATTTCTTTCAAACAAAGAAAGAAAACATCCAATGATGGAGAAGCTTACAATTACAACTTTTCTCAAGAGATGAATTCTTGTAAGTTCATTAGTGGGGTGGTGTCAGTGAAGAGTGGAGGAAAGAAAATCCTTACAAACTATGACCTCAGCACAAAACCTGAAAATCTATGATTAACTTATTCAACAGAAATATCTAAGACTGTGACCTTGTTCTGTGTGCTTCTTGGAGTAAACAGTTTTGTGGGTTTTTTTCTCATGAAGAGTTTGCAGATTTCTTTTAAACTAAAATCTGATCCCTCAATCTCACTATTAAAAGGACCCACGTGGCATCTAATATATGACTAGGGCATTTCAAATGAGTGTATGAGGTGCTTAGTAAATAAAATACTGTTTTATTGAGGAACCGTCTCTATTTTTCGCATTAAAGTTCTTCGGGTACCTGTGTATGCTCAGAAATAACTCAGTGTTGTCAAGACTCAGTGATTAATATGTATCTTGGAAATGCTAAGATCAATAAAACAAGCACTTTTAGAGTGCATTATCAGATCAGAGCACTCTAATAATAATGAGGTGACCTTTACATGTTTTAAAAATGTATTTATGGCAATCGGCAGTTAAAGACCTGCTTGAGCTTGAAATAGCATTTAGAACACTGTTTTCAAAAGCTGCTAATGACCTCAACTTCTATAAATTTGTTTTATACAGTTTGAAACCATTTCTCCTACTAGTCTCTGTGAAATTCTGTGGAAATTCAGTGGCAATGAGTTTCCAATTTATTCACATGAAAAATACAGTTCTTATTGTAAATGTGCTACCTGATGATTTTGCAACAACTTATTTCCATTTCTTCCACTTACTCTGGGGAACAATAAATGTCCTTCTCCCTAGAATTCCTAATTTTATTAAGCAACGTCATATTCCTCTTCACTGGCTTTTTAAACCCACCAAGTCCTCTTATTTATAGTTTCATCTAATGTGGAATATATTCCACATATCTGATAGTATTTGTTGCCTTTCTCTGTTCTTTTCTAACTCCACTGTAAAGTTTTTAGAAGACGGTTGCCAAGAACTTCATGTAACATTTAAGATGTGGGCACACTGCAGTAACACAGTGATGCTTTCTGTTTCATTCTATGCATTTCTTAATCACCCTTACTCTTTTATTTACCAGTCACTCAACATGCAGTTACTGGGGTAGATTTCAGAAAATAATAATTTTAGGATTTCTCTCCTACTTTGTAATAGCTAATTTAGAGGCAAGTCTTGTGCAAACTGTGTTATTTTACACTGGTGAGACCCGTTAATAAATCTGCTGATAAACTCAGACAACTCTTCATAGGCTCTGATTGATGTTCAATTCATACAGCCCAGGTTTCTGACTAGACCTGTGTCATAATTTCTCTCAATTTAAACTTATTTACTTCTGTTAAAATAATCTATGAAAGAACCTTCCCAGTTTGTCCATTCAAACTAGTCTAGTTTCTTTAAACTTTCCTGTGGGATTCAGAATGCCACAAATGATCACTTTCCTCTTTGCCAGAGGAAGGTCAAACCCAGATTCGTAATTCCCAAGAGGAAGAGCTCCTACTACATCCTCTTAAATCAGTCCCATCTTGCATGAAATTATTAAAGGTTTTTCAGGTCCAAAACCACATCTTAGCAAGAACCAGAGTGACTGTGAGCCATGATTATAACACACAGAGGAAAACATATCTCTGTATTAGTGAAATACCTTCTGTCAGCACCAAGGTCAAAATCTTATGAACCTTTTCTTGTGAAAGATGTATTTTGCTTCTCTTTTGCTTTTGGAGTTTATGCTCCAGTCACTTAGGAGACTTTACATGTTAGAGACAGCTACAGTACCTGATGACATTAATCCAGCTGTACTGTTTTATTCCCAGTGGTGTGGGCAGTGGAGAGTCTGCTGAGATTTCAAACTGAGATCTAGTGAGGTGTTCCTTCTGTGGCTCAGTCACCCAGTGAGCAGTAACAAAAGGATTTTCCAATTATAAGTATTTTGATGTATTTCAATTTGAAGCACTAATTTAGAGGAATGCAGTAGCCAGTTAATTGAGCTATCCGAGTTTGTAATTGAGATGACAAACTAATTTTTATTAATAAGCTTATTTTTTTGCAATATAACATTAGCATATGTATGATGTGTCTATTCATTCAATGCATCACATGAAGGCGTCCTGACAGTAGTAGGAAATACTTCTCACTTTTCATCCTATACTGCCAAGAAGCTTGTCAAAAAGCTTTGTTAATAAAAATTGCTGTAAAGTTTTAATGTCCCTATAGAAAAAAGTAATGAATTATTTGAATGCTCATAAGAGTTGAAGTACAGATAGAACATAGACCATCTAGGCTACCATTCTCTCTCCAATAATGATCAACACCAGATGCTTCAGAGCAGAAAAATGAATATATTGGAAAATCAAAGAAAAGTATTTGCTGAGCAGATTTCTTCCTAACCTTATACACTTTTTATTGGCTTTGTCTTACAGTGGGATATTTATACATCTGTTCAGTTATTTTGGGGATTTTTTTTGGTAACTGGATTTTCCTTTCACCTGTGGAAACATTCCAGTCTTTGGGAATCTTGATAACATCTTAGCACTATATATGGCAAGACGTCAAATATATCAATTGTTTGCATAGGTCAATTGTGTTCCGTGGGGGGAAAAAAAAGCATTCTGAGTAATAGCATTTCCACTTTGATTGGGTCCAGCCCTGTGAACTTCAGATTGTATGGAATATATTTTTTATAAACTCCTGAGAAAATTAGCTTTGAAATTAGTATTTTGGTAGAAATATGCTATATTTTTTGGGGAAAGTGAATGATTATGCATGTTTCCAGTGTTTTCCATTCTAGCAAATTAAATGGTTTAGTGTTTTGTCAGCCTCTAATATAACCACTCAGATACATTGTTTCATTGGATTAGGATAAAGTTTTTTCCCTTGAAGTCTCGCCTGACAGTTTTTGCTAGTGTTAACTTTATTGAGGGAATCTTTTTATGGGAGATTTCTTGAAACTATGTTATAGTATCCCTTCAGTTATACGTATCACCTCATTCAATTTAACTGTCATTTGAGTCTGAAAAATTATCACCATCATACTGGCTTCAACTAATTTAAATTATGGAAACTCTCCTTGCTCTCTTTTGTAGGAAAATACTAAGAGGAGTGTCTGGCAGATGCATATGTGTCAGTTCATGATAATCCTAACATCCATGCTAGCTTGCCTAGTTTTATATGGGTACGTGGCTTGAAATGTCCACTGTAAAGAGAGACAAGTCAAGAAAGGAATTCATACAGCTCTGCTCTGGAAACTGTTGACAGAATGGTTTGAAGGACAATCTTTGTTTTACACAACAAAGCTTTGGTTATGCAACCTCACCTGGGTTTCCAACATACAGTTAGAATACCTTAACAAAAATAGTAAATTTTAAAGGATTTTAGAAGCCCAGGAGCTTTTTCTATCCTGGGTAAGTCAGAAAATAATATTTTCTGTCCTTCTACCTGCTAATGAAATTAAGTAAGTACTGTCTTAGTTCTTGGTTTGATTCCACATTTCATCCTTAATATGAACTTTGATTACTTTTCAATAGCTTTTATTTGTCAAAGTTCAATGATGTTATGGAAAGAGAAAATATTGAAAAGCATTTGTAACGTATGCATGGCACTACACAGTTGAGCAGAGAAAAGGACAGGGCTCCTGCAAAAAATTTGCCCTGTGGATGATCTCTTTTTCCTGTAAAGGGAGCTATGTTGGTGACACTCAGAGAGAACTGTGACAGAAAGGGTAACTATTTGGGAATTGGTCTACATCAAATTTTAAAAATCCATAGGGGCTTCTGGTCATGATTCTATGAGTATTTTGGCAAATGAAGGACTCAGCAGATGCAAATCCTCATACAGCTCACTCCAGCTGACAATGTACTGTAACTACTCTAGCACTATATAGAGGAACTAATTTCCATTCAAGTAGTGGTTGTGTTGCCATGCATGAAAACCACATTCCTTAAGACTAAGTTCTTGGACAACCTGCCTTCTCAGACAACAATACCAGCGGAAGAGGCAGAAGGAAGGAGTTTCTACTTGAATAGAAATTCCAGTTTATGCTGAAATCAAAGCAGACCTGCTGGATGAAAGTCAGCTTCCTGTTACATTCACTCTTGCATTGCCTGAACAGGCAATTCTGCTGAATCATAGGGGCTTCTACTCATACCCCAGGAGTCACTCATGCAGTAATTCAGAAAAAATGCCTTTTCATAAGAAAGGCAATGTTTGGAAATACTGTACTGCCATAAAGCAGATGTGGAATTTCCCCAGGGACTTCAAGTGCACACTTATTACCCTATGTACGTTTTAAGCCATTACATTGTTACTTTTCTTTTTTTCTTTTCTGAAGGCTGCTGACTATTTCATTTTTTTTCCTCATTTATCATTCTACCACTGCTTGGGTTGACAAAGTCTATTAGTTCCTTCAAAACCATTCAAATTCATGATTTTACGATATGTTCTGCTCCATAAGACCTCTTTTTTTCTACTTCTTCCTAATAAAATCCTGCTAGAATCAGTCTGATGAAAAACTTCCTGAATATAATTTTCCAATAAGTAGTTTCTAGTTTATCAAATTGAAACGAAAGTACAAGTCTTTGTGAAATAGTAGTTTAAAATAGCATACACAATAAACTTAATAATCCCCAAAGCAGTATCAATGAGGCCTAAGTGGAAGGATTTAATCACAGTTACTTTGCTTGTATTTTTATTAGATCTACCCAGGTTCTTACAAGCAATATACCAGCAAGCTTAGCACTGCTTGGATGGAGGAAATCTCAGCTGAGGGATCAAGAAAGACTCAGTATGGAACAGTTTAGAAAAACCAATTTCCCAAGAGCTGTTGGGTCAAAACCTCCTCCCAGAAACAAGGTTGGAACAGATGTCTCAGCAGTGCTGTCACTTCTTTCCAATCCCTCTCCCATCATCCCTCAACCAAAGTTTAAAGACATAGCATTGAGATGTGATAAACTCATAACCACACCTTGATGAGCACTCATAGATGAGAAATGGAGAAATTTATTTTCTGCAAGCAAAACATGTTTGCCCAGCGACCCTGTGCATGTAAGTCAGGTGTGACCCTCTGGCCATTTAAGTACAACACCAGCATGTTCTCCACATAATGGTCCCAGAAGGCAGTCAGAGACCCTTACAGTGGTTTCTGCCAGTTCTTGCCCTCTCTAAATTTCTTATGACTCCTCCTTCATGAGGTTCAGGTTCAATGTGGCTGATCTCTGAAGGTGAACTTCTGTAGAAGGCAGTCCTGAGGCAAATGCAGAAAAATTTTGTACTGCTTTCATAAAACCTGCAGGAACATAAGGACTGGTGGCACTGAGAGCCCCACAGAAGCAGAGGCTGAGATTTCATCTGTCAACTTCACCAAGAACTCCATAAATTCATCTCTCATCTCCAACCTGGGCAAGGCCACTGGGATTGCTGACTGGTATCATGCACAGCTTTCCTCAATCATGACTGAGAACAGTGGGGAGACCCTGAAAACTGGGCAAATATTATTCCCATCTTAAAAACGGGTCAAAAAGAAAATCAGGTGACTGAATCAGATTTGTCACTCTCCTTCTGATTCTTAAAAACATCATGGAGTGTGTCATCTTGGAGCATATTTCTATGAGCACAAAGGCAGTTTTACTTGAGAACAGTCATCATAGTCGTGCCAAGACCTTGCCTGATCAGCCTTTTTATGACAAAGTGGCTGGATTCGTGGTCCGTAGATCCAAGTTAAATTCAAATTTGTTATATATCATGCTTTTTATGTATACTGGTTACTATTTTTTATTCTCTTTACTTACCCTAAAATCAGTTTTGTGTTCCATGTCTGCATTTCTTTAACTGACCATAGATGTGCCATCTATAGGCACAGGGTCTCTGGAGCCAGTTCATACCCCATTTGTTGTCACATCGTGCCTGTTCTCCTGTGAACCACATCCACTCTCTCCAGGTTTTATGTCTCCTCTATCACACCAGGCCCATATTTCCCTATACTTATACATTCTTTTAATGTCATAAACCCATGACAAGACCAAAAGAAGGAACAGGTTGCTCAGAGAAGCTGTGGATGCCCCACTCCTGATGGTGCTTTGAGCAACCTGGGCTAGTGGAAGGTGTCCCTGCCCATGGCAGGGGGTTTGGAACTAGATGATCTTCAAGGTTCCTTCCAACCCAACTGTTCCATGATTCTATGAAAAGTAAAACAAATTAACCACAGACTCCTGATCAATGAGAAAAAAGGTTGTAACAACTAAAACAAATAGAAGAAAGCTGCAAGCACCTCAGGGAAAGTTGAGAGAGCAAACATCAAAGCCTCAATCCTGAGACCTTGCAAATTCAGTACAAAGCTTATGGCTTGCTACTGGCAATGGCTTGTTACTGTATTACAGGGTCATAGATTTTAAATTGGCATGTACTTAAACAAGAGATGTGTAGAATAGATATATGGAGAAACTTGTTCCCTATGAAGACAGTTGGGGCAAAGAAAGGTTTGACCAGAGATGTTTTGCTATCTTTGTGAAATTTTTCAAGACTCAAATAGATAATGCCTGAACCAACCTGGTCTGATCTCATATCTGACCCTACTTCGAGAAGGAGGTTGGACTGGAGGTCTCCTTCCAGCCCCATCCAGCCTGAACTATCCTGTGATAGTGCCCCAGTCACAGGTGGGCAGCCCAAGGATTCCTTTAAGGGCCAACATGATAGCCACAGGCATTGCCTAGACAATTCTCCCACCGACCTGTGAATGTGATGTGGAGCCCAACTGTGTGCTTGGCAGCTGTGAGGAACAATCTGAGAGGATGACTCCATTATCAGGGCAGGAGGAACCATGGCAGCTCTGCACAGTATTTGGGAAGCAAAGACTCTCGGAAGCACGTATGGTCACACGCCTTTGGTTTGTTCCTGTCTATTTGCTTAGCACAACATTTCTCTTCGCTCATTTGACAACCTTTCACCTGCACGGTCTGCATTATTTGACAGACTATAATATAGAGAATGTTTTATTGACCCTCTGAGAGCATTTGAGGCCTGAAATGGAGGGCAGAAGGCTATTAAACTTAATTCATGTTTACTATAACAACAACTGTTTCAGCTGCTTTTTAAACAATATTTCTCTGAGCCATCAGCACCAGGGCATTCCTAAGGAAAGGTCTTTAAAAATACTTTTATTCTGAGTGGACTTTGAAGGGTTTAGTTCATTCCTTGTCAGCTTTCTGTCAGTGCCCTGTGACAGTAACAAGCTTATCCTGGAAAACATGGGTGGCCTCTTTGAAGATAATGCCTCACTCTAGACTCTGCATATTTTGACTTTATCCCAGGAGGAAGACTGGCTTCTTACATACATCAGTTATACTGTTAGAAGTGCATAGAAAGAGGCTATTCTATTGTTTTATCCAGATGGAATAAAATAAGAAAAAAAGACCCAAGTCCTAGAAAGTTTTATTTATTTTTCCTGAATAATTTCTGTTTATGACAAAAGGTGGCAGGACCATCTGGTGTTTGGTACTGGTTAGAAAAATAAGTTGGCTATAAGGCTGGAGGACAAAATGCAGGACATAATTGCTTGCAGTGGAAAAGAAATATGACTTTGTATAGGGGGATAAAGATTGAAGTGTTTTAGGGGAACTAAAACCAGACATTTAAATAATCAGAGTGCTTGGGTACCAGGCAATCTTGCCGAGGTAGACACAGATGGCCTCATTCATATCTTTCCTTCCCTGCTATCTCTAGCCATGGGCCAGGCAGGACCCATGGCAGTGTCCAGCCTGGTTGGAGCACTTGGACTGGCAGGATAATCTTCCCCTTTGCATGCACTGGTAAATACACAGCAAGCCACAATAAGCTTGACAACGTTTTTTGCCTGGCATCAAACTTACTGATGAGAAGCTAATAAAGCAAAGTTACTAAAGATGTCTAATGGTAATAATGGACCCAAGTAAACCCCTGTGGACAGAGGTTCATGGATTTGCATATGAATCATATGTCCAACAGCTCCATGTGCCATGGCAGCAACCATGACATCGGAAGTGATTATATACCATAGTGATGTTATAGTATGAGTGTTGATGTCATGAGGCCTGTGATAAGAGCCAGCAAATGGCCAGGTTACCCTACATGGAGAGCACCTGTCAGGCCCTTCAGGTACTAAAGCGTTTGGTCAAAAGCATGGAAGACATGGAAAAGGAGACTGAGCTCTGGAAAAAGACAAGCACGTGAAACACATGATCCAGGAATCCTGGTAAGCCAGACACAAAACTAGAAATGTTTTGGATGCTTGACTTTGCAAGAGAAAACACCAATTTTATTCAGAAAGAAGAGAAAATGGTGTTTCCCTTGAAAATCATTTTGTCAAAACACTTTTCAGTCAGCCCATTATAGCTGTGAGACCTCAATTTGCTATAATGCTCTCTTTTTACAGAGAATGGTGGAAAACAAGCTTCTCTTCTGCAAGAATATCCAAGCGTTCAAGATACTGTTTCATTTCCAAACAGAGTAATTGCTGTTTTTCACAAAAGGAAATAACACGGTTCAGGAACATACATCATCTCCTCTTTCTGCCAGGTGTTCATTCTTTTGGGGGTTGCTCCTAGTCAGATCTCACCCCTAGGAGGCACAAGAAAAATTCCCAGTAAAAGCCCAGACTGCAGGGGTGGCTAAATGAGTGGTGGGAAACCCTACCTTCTTCATTCTCAGGACAGAGAAAAACGTGTGTCTGGGAGTGCCTGGGGGTCCTGATGTCAGGTGGGCTGTGGACTTGGGACCACTCAGCTCTGGGGTAGCTGAAGAGCACCTGTCAGCCCTGAATTCTCAACCTGGTTTCTGGGATGGGCATAGTACCTGCCTACCTCAGAGGCCACCCAGCTAACAGGGGAAGTGGCAGGGAAGCCCCTTAGCAAGGCAGGGCATGGCACTACATGCTATCAGACCAGTACCCACATCTTCACCTACAGCCGACCAGTGCATCCGGGGTGATTGGTCAGGCTGGAACTGCTATTTCTGAACTGAGAAATATTGTCAGAATGTTTGTGGCTTGCTTTTCCCACCGACATTATGAGGAGAGAGATGGAAATTGTTTGTGATGGAGCCTTGTCTAAGCATTATTGAATGATTTCATGTTTTCAAGGAAATTCCCACAGGGATGTTCTCCTTTGTATCATACATTAATCATTCAACAGAACTGAGGGAATATCTCTGTGATGAAATTCAGTATTGTACAGAAGCTGTGATAGAAATCAGTATAGTCCCACCTGTGGGGCAGGCCCCCTGGCTAATCGTCAGAGCTTTATGTAGGTACATATGGGCAAGAGGGAATATGTCATGAACATGGTGCATTGAGAGCTCCTGTGTGACTCTGGCTGAGAACAATTTCCAAGATACTATCAGAGGGAAGGGAGAAAGTGAGGCTGAACAAAATTTAACTACATAACATTACAGTTTAACCACAGACGTATTTTCCCAATGAAGTGAAAGGAATTTCAATGTTTCCCCAAGACAAGTGTGGAAAACAATGCCCATGGATCTTATATCACATCTTGTCAGGTTGACAGAAGAAGGAACTGAGAAAATTAGTGGTTTTATCTTCTTTGTCAACATTTTCAGCTTGTCATCCTGCAGCTGTGAGTATCTCCTTTCTCTGACCTTTCACCTAAGGAGTTTTAATCAATGAACACAGTTAACTGATGTGACTTAAGCAGGTATAATGCAGGGTAGGTTTGTATTGTAGTTGGGGAGAGAAGAGACATGGAAATTGTGAAGGATGCTGTGTCTAAGAGGATTTTTGAAGACAATGAGGCTCAGCAAACTAGGCTAAATTATCACGGTAGAGTTTGCAACAAAGCTATGGAAAATTCTGACATTTGAGAATGGTTCCAAGAATAAAACTGCAACAATTTACAGCGTGCATAACTGCAGACTTTTCTTCAGAGTCCTTCACAGAGATACCTGTGTGAGAAGATGCTGACAGTAAAATTGCCAGCACCTTCCGTAGGGATGTTACTGTTAATAACAGGTGCTGTTGCTAGCAAATTTCATCTCTTTATTCCCCATCAAACACAAACCAGAAAACATGTAAACTATAGCTAGACAGAAGCAGTGACTTCTACTAGCAGAGTACTCATGTTAGCTAACTCCCACGCTTGAAATTGTTCCGGAAGGCTTACATTTCTGACAATGTTTGTGACTCTTCATGGATTTTGTGTCTGGAACTGAAGGAAAGGTAAAGCAAGCTTGTACATCACTAGCAGTAGATGATAAAAATAAAGGTCAGCAAAACATAAAAGCTGAAACTGTGTATACTAAAATTAGCAAAAGTCTTCACCCATCTCACTTCTGCAGGCCCTCCCACAAACATTTCCATCTGTGAAAAGATAACATTTCTTGTAAAAAATACTACTTACAAAATAAGCTAGCATAAATAAATCTGGAAGCATACAATTAAAGTTGTGATCTGTTTCTTTACCCATGTAGTTTTAATTTCTCATTCTTATTCCTAAGGAGCAAGTGCCCACTCAGTTTTAACCTCTTTAACTTCATTCTTTTTACCCCGAAGTGGGAATAGTTCTGTAGCTGTATGCAGCTGGTATACATGTGGTCAGACGTATAATAACTTTCTTGAGATAGATTTATATCAAAGTACTGGAGAGCTCTATATTTTTTTCACATAATGCAATTTATTGCAGGCAGGGAAAAAAAATTATATAGAGAGAAGCCATATTGGATTCCCAACAGTGTGTTGTAAGTTTTCTACAAGTCTATATAATATACTTGAAATTTGTGTTTTTCTGTGTTGGAAAGCAGCCAGAACTAGTATGCTTTGTTGAATAATGTGCTGTGGTTCTATACTTTGAACTGATTTCTGGTGAAAAAATGGAATATAGCTGTAGGAGGCATGTCCAGGGGTGCAGGGGGAGCACCCAGGGCAAGACAGCCCAGGAGACATGCATGGAAGCATGTATTCTCATTGGTCACAAGGTCACTTGAGTTCAAGGGATAAAAGAGGGTGTAGGATTTGAATAAACTCTCTCTTTGGCCACCACCTCACCTGGGAGCAGACTATTTCTTTATCATATGAAGATCCAACATATAGCCATTGGTGTGCCAAAAATACAAAACCCATGTTCACATGTGGGGAAGAGAATGGAGGAGGACTCGTAGAAGAAACCTGAGGCTGTGGGGAATGGAAGTGGAGGCAGGGAGGAAGCTCATGACTGGGAAGGAAAGGTTGGATAGTACATGGCGGCATGAGGAGGAGGCAAAGGGAAGCACTGGAACAAGGGTGGCTCAGCAGGGCTGAGGGCAGAGCCCACAGTCAGGACCCTGAGAGTAAGGGGCAGCAGGAGCAAGACTTTGTGGGGACATGAAGAATGGGCTGTGCCCATCTGCACAGGATGCAAATCTGCCATTAGAGACCTCAGTGTAACACATTGGTGTCCTGACACTTCTTTCCCTTTGAGGGTTAGCTGTTCTCACCTTCACGCTGATTCAGCTGGGCAGGAATAGTTTTGGTTGTCTATGGCATCCTGATATTATTTCACTGGTTATGACACAGTGTATCTGCTTAAGTAAAAGGTCTTAGTAAGGGAAAACCTTTATTCCAGTACAACACTGTTTTTTAAAGGGAAAAAAGATGCTATTCTTATGCACGATACGTATTTTTGTGTATTTCTGCCTGCCTGACATTAGAAACAGTGAATTTCTATGCAGGCACAAACATTCATGGCCATTCTCTCCTGTGGTTAACAGAGGACTGGAAATCTTTGGTCTGTGGAGAAACTAGCTGGTGGAAGAAGGGCTCTGGTAAGAAGGCTTTGACAGCAAACTGACAAAAATAAATTCTTCTGCAATCTTCCCACAGGGTGGAAAGGACTTTTTTCCATCCAGAACACATATTCTTTAACAGAAGTCCCTAATGGGAAGACGGGAAATAAGAATCTGGAAACAGACTCAGTCACCTTTCTCTGCATGCTGTTTCAGTCCTTCTCATGTTTTTGTAGTTATTGCATTTGAATTTGTTGTCCTGCAAAGAGAATATGTACCTCCCAAGTGACAACTAATGGAGATTCTCCATTCAGCCCAGCTGGGAAGATTCAGTGCTTCTGGAGCTAATGATTACAGGTTTGCTCTACTGTGTGTAGCTTAGCAGGTTATTTTTTTCTTTGTCGTTGAAGGCCTGGATCATTACAGAAGCACAAATTGTTGTATACTTCTAGCTAATAATTGATATTTTTCTGTTCATTTGAGGAGGAAAAATAGACTCAAAGAGACTATAAAACTTCCTGGTTTTAATTCTTCTGGAACAACCCTTCTCATCATTTTATCTGACATGAAATTTTAAGCAGATTATGAAGAGAGAAGAAAAAAAGCATTCAAGAACAGGCAAAAAGAATAACAAGATTTAAAAGGTAGGGTGGCTGGTGACAGAGAAAAAAGAAAACATTGAAGTACACAATAATGGTGGTCAAGAAGACTTAGCTGCAAAAATGGTAGCAAGGGTAGAAGGGTGTGTATTTATTCAGTGTCCTGGTGTTAAAACCACAGTGTGCAGCAGTAGAAGATTGTGATTCACTGGCCTCTCAGGAAAGCTGAATCCACATTAGCTGCCTGCAGCAGCATGGGGAAGGACTCTGCTCAGCCCCTGTAAGTGAGATACAGCACTGTGCTGGAACCTGGGAATCTGGGTTCATAGTTACTCTGCCAGTCTCAAAGCAAGGATTTAAGCAAAACATTCATTGTTTTTAATACTTGTTGAAGGAACAGAATAAATTAAGGAAAAAATGGAAACTCAGCAATTTAATGGGTCCTATCATGGACACAGAGGATTTGGGAATCTGTTGAGACATCACTAAGCCCAGAGGTCTTATAGAAACTTATGATGGAGACAGTTATTGGCTATCACTGAAAGATTGAACTGTCTAAATGTCATGGAAAGACATTCTGACAAATTTTAATTCAGGAGTGCGAAAGAACATGTGTTATTGTAGTCTTTACTGTGAAGAAACAAAATATCACGGTCAGCTAATGACTTTTTTGGGGTGTTAAAAATTAGAAAATATCAAGCAAAATTAGAAAAAAACATGGAACTAACTGCATTTCACATTATTTTGATTTAAACATCTTGTAACATTTGATGCTATATCATAAAATGTTTCAGTTTTGAGAAAAAATTATTTTCCAATGAAAATATAAATCTATAAAAATTGTTTGCAGAATGTTTATTTAGTAAGGTTGAAATTTAGAGAATAATCTTTTATGCCTCTCTTTTCATGAGAGGAAAACAGAACACCAAAAAATGGTGATCACCATTCTCTGTTTATCATACACAACCAGGAAATAGTGTTTACATTAGAGAAGTGTTGGAACAATTTGTGTTCACAATAACAATAATCACTGGCTAAAGCAGTTTAGAAGTTTTTAGTCTGTAAATCACTTTGCACAGCTTCACCTGAGAGGAATTGAATCAAGGGATAGTTCAGAACAGACTGCTCATTGCTAATTTATTTGACAGGGTGGATCCAGGTTTGTTCTTTGGATTTTGTTCTCACGTGACGAAACCTTGGTTTTGCATTTTTAAATCCATTTACATGAAATGTTTACGGTACTTACTGCCCGTTTGTCTCAATAAAGCAATGAAGGCTGCTGATCAGGTTGGGTTATGAAGAACACCTGCTGACAGAGAGTAATTTTTTATATTGAACAGCCATTTGGGGCAAAAAAAGAGAATGAGAAAAAAACACTTTAATAACTTGCAATGTAACTAGAATTCCCTGTTCCTTTGCTAGTTTATAGTTGGTAAATAGCTTCTAGAAACTGATTCCCTTTGGTCTAATTCCATTGCTTCTTGAACTAATAAAAATACTTGCAGAAACAACAGGAGTTATAATACCTGTTCTCTTAGTGCACTTGATGCAGTCTCTTATACTTCCTAATATTTATAAATATAGCAGAATTTATTATGTTTTAATAGTTAAAATTTTTTTATTGTTGTTTTGATAGCATAATCATATTTTCCAAGGATTACAACTTGACTATCAATTTTTGTTTGTGTTGGAATCTTGGCCCCATCATTTTTAAATGGTGAATGAATAAGGTGCTTTTAATTTTATATTGCTGATTAGAACTGTCTGATGGGGTGCTATTAGTACAACCTCATTTACAGTTATATTTTTTTCTGCAAAGTTTTGGGAATGGTATGTGCTTTACTCCAAGGGCTGATTTCTTGGTTAGTGTGGAGAGGTCAAGAAGGCTTGAAGCTGTCCTGTGGTGCACTCCCATCCAGAGGCACTCCTCTGGCAACTCAGGTTTGGGCAGAGCATGATTTCCTCCAAGCACTGTCAGACACTTTGTGCAGAGAGAGCAGATGAAAAATAGACTTGAGCTAATGATACCTAGGCTAAACATTCCTCAACAGTAGTAGAAATCTCCTCTGTTCACTTGGATACCTCCCTGCCAGTGCCCTATCCCTAGATGCATCTTTTCATAACGTAATACAAGATTTGAATATGCGGACTTTTTAAAGACCTGCCCTCTCCCACCTTAAGAACCCTGTAAAAGTGTCATAAAAAGACATTTTTGTGTTGTCTGATTACTTTCTCACAATTGTTTCTCTCACCCTCTTTCAGCTGAAACACATTTTGTTCTTCCCAGTTAGAAGAGAAGACTTCAAGGCTGTGATTTTCCTTTCCTACATAGCACAAGTAATTGTTTGTTTTCACAGAGTCTCAGCTGATATTTGCCCCTGTGGGATTCACCTTCTCCCCTGTTACTTTTCATGTTATTGTGCAATTAAAATATTATTTGTATTTCCTAGGTAAACTTTTCAGCTGTTCTTTTATACCGTTTTTATAGCAGCGCTCTTGAATTCCGGACTGACCCACCGCTTTTTTTCCCTATCTATTGTCATTTCTCCCTTTGTTAGCACATCAAAGGCAAAGAGGCTTTTTAAAATAACTTTTCTGACATATGGTAGGCTGGTGTTTGGAGAGATTGTAAAGGTTCTTAAAATGCAGTTTGATCTATAGGGACTGTGCTTGACAGTTCTTATGTTCTTTGGGAAATATTAGCATTTTTATTTTTTATTTGACTTTATATGCCTTCATCATTGGATACTCCAAATGACCATATTATACCACATTCTCACAAATCAAAGAAAGCAAGAAAATAGACATTCCTACCTGCCCACTGCAACAGGACAGGCATTAGGAATGAGACCTATCCTAGACTTAATAATTTAAGTAATGGTCTATTGTTTTAGACCTTGATCCACCATCAGTAGTGCTCTACCTCTGATAGTGGCACTGGGAGATTTATTCTAGGGACAGCATAAGAGTCTGGCCACCATGTGGTCCACTCCCCTCATGGACCAATATCCAATTAAAAAAAAAAAAAGAAGGAAAAAGGAAAAAGGAAAAGAAAAAAAAGAAAAACGAAAAAAAAAAGAAAAAGAAAAAGAAAAAGAAAAAAGAAAAAGAAAAGAAAAAGAAAAAGAAAAAGAAAAAGAAAAAGAAAAAGAAAAAGAAAAAGAAAAAGAAAAAGAAAAAGAAAAAGAAAAAGAAAAAGAAAGAAAAAAGATCAGAAAGTTTCACTCTTCATACTGCTATGAGTGCAAAATTTTACGTAAATGGAGTTATAAACAGCAAACCCCAACATTATTCCTGTAGCTCTACTCCAGAGCATGTCTTTTATGTGAAACTACAAAGTTAAACTAAGGAAAGCTTTGAAAGCAAAAGAAAATGCTTTTGAATCCTTAGTGTTTTTCTACATAATCTTAAATATTACTCAAAGTTTCAAAACTTCCCTTTGAGACATTCTATCTAATCATGAGCATCGTTGAGCAGAAAATTATTTTCAGATTCAGTGACAGTGCTAACAGTGCCTGAACTTTGTCTTCTTCAATATGCAGGAAAAAACAATTGGAGGGATTTTTTGAGTCTTGGTAAATATATTCTAATCTTTTCCATTTTGGCTTTGCTCTGTACCTTCTGCTCTCACAGAGATGTCTGCACTGGCTTTTCAGTGTCACAGAATTTCTCTGCACACCAGCATGTAGCACTGAAGCCCCTTAAACTATACCCTTTCAGACAATCACTGCACAAAAAACATTTGTCTTTTTCAGCTGTTTCAGAGTTTCAGTCAGATTTCCTCATTTGCTGCCAAGAGAGTAGGAGCTCACTGATATTGACTTAATTTTGAATTTCAAAAAGCTGGTTTCAAAAGACAGGCTATTCAAATCCCCATGCCAAAACTTCTTCCAATGATAGTATGTGTAAATTGAAGTGAGGTAGCATACTTATACCAGTCCACAGAAATATTTGATATTTTCTATTGCCCAGTTGTCTTTGGATAGAGTACTATTGGACTAACATTGGCCTTATCTTAGAAGAGCCTATATTTTTCAAATATGTTATCTGATGCATTTCAAAGGCTACCTCATAAATTATTTGATCATTTTCCTTGATCATATCACAGATTGGTGGAATCTGTGTTTAATAAAGAAGTGATGCTCATTTAAAAAGCATAAATCCTTTCCCCAAGTTTCTAGACAGAGGAAGAACAAATATGTATGATCACTATCTGCATGAAATGAAGAACTTGGCTGATGGAGAAGAGGAAGACAAGACAATCACAGCTCCATTTTGAATCAAAATATTTGCTTTATTAGCTTTAGTCTTGTGATATTTTCATATTTCCCTAGAAACTTAAATTGTATGGAAAAAAATTAATGGTTTTCTCACTAGTCCTAAACTCAAAATTAGTATCCTTATATGGACAAATAATGTGCTGTTGAAATCACTGGGTATCTACAACTATGTAAACAAAATATTCTATGGGAAGAGATGATAAGCAAAATTGGTTATTAATTTAGAAACTTTCTGAAATATTTAGCAACCTGTAAGTCTGATTTTGGGTTCCATCATTACATGGAACTATTATATATCCTATTAATTAAAATAGATGTTTCTCATGGGTAACTTTCACCCACATATTTTGAACCATGCCTTAAATAGCTGTGTCATTCACCCCACTGTTTGCAAATGGGAATTCGATTTTCTTTTCTCTCCTGATCTGATCCTGATCAAAACATTTCCATGAAATTATTTCTTTTGGAAACTGTAATGGGAACAGTTGTACTTCACGATGTGTGACCTGGGCAGGTCTCCACTTCTGGATAGGCTTGTGCAACACGTGTGCATCTGTCTCTGCATTTACACAGGTAAGAGGACAATCTCTGAATCACTTCATTTCTGAGATCTGGTACAAGCACTCTGCACAATAATCCCAGGTGGAGAAGCCCAGACCATTTGGTTTCTCCATTTGTTTAGCTCCCACAGCCTGAGGCACAGTGCCCAAATATCAGTCCCTGAAATCTTAAGTTTGAAGGCATGTTTTCAGGGGTAAGCTTCCACATCTATGTCATGTCTTACTACATCTACCTTGTCTCAAGCATGGCCTGGGAAACTTGTGTTTGAGCCTGAGGAACCAAACAGGTCTTGAAGCCTGGGGTATTCATTTCTGGAGCATTCAGCATGTACTGTCAGCATGTCATTTTCTATCACAAAAACTAAGACTCAAATTAATAGGTCTTGTTAGTACCATTCCTTACAGATCACTAGTAGAAAACAAGGACTAAGGTAAGCTTCATGCTTGCATCCAAGACACCAGCAGAACCCTGTCAGATCCAACACAGTACCTACAGCAGCTCTGTGTCCTTGGGGCAGTAGCTGGAGATCAGAAGGATTTCCTTTGAGCATCTGAAGTGGCTTCAGAGCATGAATTTTGTCTCTGGTGAAGACGGACTGCATGGCCTGTGGAGCAGCTCATCTCAAGGTTGACGGTGATGACTCAGCTTCATTGAAGAGACCTGGTCATCCAACAGCAGTGTTAACCAGTCACCAATGTTTCAGCACATCAGCTGTGTCCCCAGCACCTAACCCACCTAACTCACAGAAAAATATCTACTTTGAGAGTCCAAAATTTAGGTGGTTTAGCCTCATTAGCAGCCCAGGTTTTGAAACCCTTTCCACACACTCAGTATTTCCTAATGGAAATATTGCAGGCTTTTGGTTCTGTGAGCTTCCTTCAGTTTTGTCATTTCACATTTCAGTGGGAAAGCCTAACGACTATGTCCAAATGAGCCATGTGCTTGCAGACTTTGCTCATGACCTCCTTGAGGCCTCTTCCAGTGGTGAGGCCAGAGAGTCTTCAGGAACCCTATCTGAAAATAAAGGGATGAAGTCCTACCCTTCCTCTTTGCTGTATAAGTCCTTTCCCTATACTGGGATACCCATGGATGCACCAAAACATGACTTTAAAAAGTATATGTACTTAAATACCTGTCTGAATCTTTCTTATTCTCCTTCCTGGATGGGCCACATTTTACATTTCTTATGGAGAGATGACGTTGAGCAGCAGCGGCAAATTCCTCCTACAAAAGAATATAATGACAAAGAAATGAGAAACAAGGAAAGTATTCCAAGGGTCATACGGCAGTAATGCACTCTATGGATTGGTTTTAAAATTACTTAGGAAGGGGAAAGAAGGAAAATTAAACTTGTCTATCTTTATTTCTCTGCAACATAGTTGCAAGGGCTAGTTTGGCTTAAAGCATGCCCCAATCATAGTGTCATGTACCTGATGATTTTGCTCCATATTGGATTAGATCTCAGAAGAGAATGAGGCAAAGAAGTTCTCTAAAACAGATGGCAACCATGTTAAATTCAGAGGGAAGAACCACCTTTCTTTAACCATTGACCATACATAATGGAAATTCATGGCCTCAAAGTTTCAGAGGCAGCTGCGTGAGAAAGAAAACAGAATAGTAGACCACAGGGCATACAATAAATATGTACTTTCCTGGTTCTATTACAGTAACGTAATTGCCACCAAGTTAAACCGCATTTCAGGTGTTGTTTCTGTCTTTTTGCGATGTCTAGGATGCTGAGAAATGCCATTTAACTTTAATAAATTCATGACTTTATTGTGCTCCACAGCAAATCTTGAATGACTCTTCAAGGTTCTTCTTCAGTTCCCTACAAACGATTATTTGACTGCCTGTCTTCTAATCATGATTCATACTGAATTTTAAAACAATAAAAGTCATTCAAATTGCCAAGTCTTTTTTAAGGGAAATATTTCTATAAAGTTCTCAAAGTACAGATTGTCTGTCCTTATGAATTCTCATGGTGTTGTGGTTTAACCCAGCCAGCATCTCAGTCCTACACAGCTGCTCGCTCACCCACAGCCAAATCAGGCTGGAGAGAGAACTGGAAGACTAAGAGTGAGAAAACTCGTGGGATGAGATAAAAACAGTTTAATAGGGAAAGCAAAAGCTTCACATTCAAGCAAAGTAAAACAAGAAATTCATTCACCACTTCCCATGGGCAGCCAGGTGTTCAGTCATTCCCAGGTAAGCATAGCTCCATCACCTTTAACAGTGACTTGGGGAGACCAGTGCCATCACTCCTAACATCCCTCTTCTTCTTCCACCTGCTTTATATAAGCATGATGCCGTATGATATGGAATATCCCTTGGGTCAATTGGGGTCAGCTGTCCCAGCTGTGTCCCCTCCCAGCTTCTTGTGCACCCCCAGCCCACTCACTGCTGGGATGGGGTGAGGAGCAGAAACAGCCTTGAATCTGTACAAGAGCTGCTCAACAAAAATGAAAACATCCCATGGTTCTAGCACAAATCCAAAACACAGCTGCATATCAGTTACTGATATTGACTCTATCCCAGTCAACACCAGCACACATCCTTATTTAGAAACATGATTCATCATTATACTATAGGAGACAACTACATGAATTTAAACAGCAGTCCACCTGTCTGCAGAAGAAAGTAAAACAATACAGTTGTGTGTACAATTGATAATACTAATCCTCCCTGGAAGTTTCTATTCTAGGAAAACAATAACATACACTAAATAAGGCTATACTTCTACATGACCTTCAGAGAAAGCTTGCTGTTCATTTGGTGGACAGGGTCTGTGAAGGCTATTGCCATCAAATTTATCTCGTCATTCTATTGATTAAGGTGAGAAAATTTTTTGGACCTTGATGTTGGTCCATTTTTTTATATTATACAATCCTTCAGTACAGCACATATTGTTTGTAGAAGAAAGTGACTTTTTTTCTTTCATCATTTCCATCCCATTTATAAAAAGTATTTATCTCTACTTTTATTATGCTTGAAAATGAAGTGAACACAACCAGAAATATATGCATGTTTAAATGTCTATCTTAGATGAGAAGGAGCACTGGGTAGCCAACAACTGCTACCCTGAGGATGATAGGTTAGTCTAGTCTGCAATTTCCTTTGTGGATTTAGTTTCTCACATGATCATTACAGATAATAGCAAATACTAATTAACTTTTTGATCAGATTCAGGGTTAATTTTCATCTTGTATATACTGACTAAAATAATACATTAATTTATATCAGTTGGTTATCAGGCAGTTTCTCTTCTCTGTATTTGGTATTACTACCAACAACATATTTTGGAGGGGTAAAATGTGAGGGAGGAACTGAGACTAAAGCAGTAAGTAAAGAGGAAAACAGACTTTAAAAGCATGATGGCAACCTGTCCTCTCAACCTCAAAGATCTGGCAGTGACAGGAACCTGATTAGCAGTGCTACAAGACAAGTACAGCTGTCTATTCCTGGTCTGAGGGTGTTGGAATAGGTATTCTATTGTCAGACAGCCAGTGTTTTGAATCAAAGTAATTATTTCCTATAAGAAAAAAAATCTGTTAGCCATGTTCTTCTAACAGCAACTACCCATCTGTAGCAAGCTGTGCACTTGGAGAATACCATTATATCACTGAGTTTCTGACTCTGTGGTTATTAGATTTTCCTTTTTCATTTCCACTTGATATCAGTTGTCTTCCACACTATCTAGTTAATTCTGGCTTCAGAAGCTTTGTGGGTTTCTGAGCACTAGATACAATGCCTGGACTTTGAGCAGGCTGTTTTAGTGCAGATTTGAGAGAACTGGCTCTGTTGCCCTGGTGTCAGGGAGCATTGAAATGACAGTGCCCAATCTGTCTTAGCCCAGAGGACAGAACATCAGTGCAGTAGGAAAGTTTTCACAGAAACTGATCTAAAACTGCATGAATGAGGCTTAGTCATATATTAAATGTGTTCTACCTGGCAACTTTAGAAACAACAGCTTGCAAATCTAGAAGGCAGCAGCATGCAGCAAATATGCCACTTATGTTCATTTCCAGGTAGAGGATTGTATGTTTGATCTATTTAGTGTCAACCTTGCAGGAGCCAAACTCTAGCCATTTAGTGCAGAAAGGCTTACTGGACCCTCGCTCTTTGTATTTCCACCCACTCTTGCAACTCTCAAAGTAAATAGAGGTGGGAGCAGCCTGTCCCTAGATCACATGCCTCTAGTATATATCATAGCCATAAAAAAACCACAAGCTGCACCAGTGCATGCAAACAGGGCACTTAATATTCCCAAAACAAATGGGAATGGGTTTTCAAGGAGCCTCTGGATACAGTTTGAAGTCCAGTGGAGGTTTGCAAAAGGGATTGTAATCAGGGATTGCATGGAAACGTGTCTGAGTTCCCAGCCTCTGTGGGGATCACCAAGACACAGAAATGATGTCAGAAGGAAATGACTTTAGCATGACAGCTAGTGCTAGGTTAGGTTAGATCTTAGGAAGAAATTCTTGACTGTTAGGATGATGAGACACTGGAACAGATTTCCCAGAGAAGTTGTGGATGTCTCGTCCCTGGAACTGTTGAAGGCCAGATTGGATGGGGCTTGGAGCAACCTGGTCTAGTGGAAGGTGTCCCCATGGCAAGGGGGTTGGAACTAGATGATCTTTAAGGTCCCTTCCAACCCAAACCATCCCATGATTTTATGATTCTATGATCCACCTGTACTTCTTGGCTGCCTGTCTTCTGGGTGTGTGCCAAGGGACAGTGCCTGTTATGATATTCAGACCCTGAAACCATGACAGCGTTCAGTGGCAGGTGGGATACATTACAGGGATATACGTTATTTTCTTTTTCCATTATGGAATTCCTCTGGTATTTTTTTTCTAAACCAAATCCTTGTCCCATTCTGTTTGTCATTGTATTTCTTTTGTTGGATAAGTTTAAGCAACAATTACACAAATGATAATTAAGTAGTAGTACAGATTTTGGTTTCTAGTGTTAGGAGTATGAATATATTTTTTTTGGTGTTGCTTAAATTTGATTGCTACAGGAGACAGCTGTTCATATATTTAGCAAATGTAAGCGAATAAATTGATTGGCAAAACAGGTTCAATGTATGCATTGACTCTGTAATGAGTCAATGTTCCTCTGTAATGAGGAACTATGATTTGATCAGGCAAGCTGACCTAAGAGTGAACACAAGGATAAATATTTGAGTAATTATGACATCACCTACCCACATCCCTCACATATTCTGTTAAATTAACTCTTGCCATCACAGACAGGCTGTTATCTGGTCTCTTCAAGTTCAAATGATCATATCTAAACTCTTTACTAGGAATAACATTGTGGGCTGGCCAAGAAGAGTTAGATGGTCTGGTTAACCTGAGGCACAAGGGTTCAACCAAGCTCCTTGACTTTTTCAGAACCATTTAAAACCACTTATTTTCTTTCTGCCATGCCTCTCCTGTTGCATGAAGCATATTTAGTGTAAATGCAGTGAGCAGTGAGATTTGTTCTGAACCCAAGGTGGTGTCTCTGCCTTGTGATGCTGCAGCATGGATATGCCCTGCATGGTGGCTACTTCAGGATCTTTGCAAGATGCATCAGTGACTTGCCCAAGATTACTCCTTTAGTTTGGAAATAGAGCTCGTATTCTCATTGCTTTTTTATTCTTATATGTAAAACTGTGAATGACTTACATATTTTTCACATGATAAAAATGTTTGTTTTCAGAATATGAATGTGACTAGGTATATCAGCACTCTTCAGAAACTGCAGAACATCCTAGATGAAGTAAATAGCTCCATCACATGGAGCATGGACTGCATGGAGAATAAGAGAGAGAGAAAAAGTCAGTGTGTTTGACAATCTATTGTATGTTGAGCAGAGAGTAGTAGCAAGTATTACCTTTTTGATAAAACCAAGAAAATTTACAGACTAGACCTTCTGAGAAGACACTTTGGACATTTTGCAGTCCAGCTTTAAGTATACAGGCAGCCAACCTCTAGTCATTTAGTGCAGAAAGGCTTACTGAACCCTTACTCTTTGTGCACCCATCTGCTCCTGTGGTAATTAACTAGAGGTGTGAGTAGTCACTGTGCCCAGAAGATCATGTATCCTTGTCACATTCATAAAAAGCAATGAAGGACTCAATCAAAAGTAGTGCAATGATAGTGAGTCAAGAGGAAGTTTACATGTCATTTTCTCCCTACATTTACATTACTAGGCTATAAATGCTATACCTGAAAGATGACCATCAAAATACATTTAATATTTTCAGAGATGGATAAAACATTTAAAATAGGAAGTTAATTATCATTATGAAAATTTGCAAAGTCCAATCGCTTTTCTTATAATGTATTCAAACCTTTAGAGGATAACTTACCTATTGATACTGTGTTATTTCCAGAGATTTCACCGTATCTGTATTTCCTATACAGAACAAAGCTCCATCTATGAGAAATAAATACGTAATTCTATAAATGATAGATATTTTTGATACTATTAAGTAACAGTGATTTTATTGATTCCAGTCTTAACCTCTGTCTTGTCTGGTTCTTTGTCTCAAAAGTATAATTATGGCTTTATTTCTAGAAATCTTATTCCAAAGTGATCTTTTTCCCACACTGAACCTAATTACATAAAAACTAATTTTGGATTTCAGGTTGCCCTTAAACTCTATGCCAGGTATCTCTATAAACCCTACAGATTATTCTGCGGAAAACTATTGTCCTAAAAGTATATCCTGCATTATTCTGACTATGTGTAAAGATCTGCTTGTATACCTCAATATTGGAAAATTGTAAATGTTTCATCAAAACAAATATTTGCTTCATTGGGAAGAAGACTCTGTAACTCTGTAGCTGAATGGCAAATTAGTATTAATTCTCCTAATGATTCATAGATGTTCCATGTAAAATAGAAAACTTTTTTTTTAATAAAAGTACATTCTGTAATTTTTCCCCTATAATACTTTCACATTAGTGAAAGTGCTAGTACTTTTATATTTATTTAGTTGAGGCACATAATTTCACAGAATGAACAACAATCTGTGTGGTTGTTTTTTAACATGGTATCCATAGGAAAAAACTCTTTTTTCTTTCCCTGACTGTAATATGATAGTTTTTGTGTTGCTCCAGATAGGTTTGACTTGTTATAAGTTAAGAAGTTGGAAAAAATAAAGAATGCTAAGGAAAAAAATCTATGTCAAGAAAGCTTGATTTTCTTTTGAAAAATAATGTGAAGTAACACCAGTTTATGTAATCCTTGTTAGCTTATGTGGCAATAGCAAGCACTTTTTGATGTGATATTAGTAGGTCAAAGCATGGTCTAAAGCCTATTCTATAATTCCTTTTTTTTTTTTGCTGTTACACTCTCAACAGCCTCAGTCAATGTTTCAAGCTCTAAACAGCCACTACGGAAGTGTCCAAAAGCTTGAAAGTTGCTGTACTTCTGATCCCTTTATACTTCTTGGACAGAAACAAGCATAACCACACCCCCTTTGATGCTTTGTTCCACTAAGGCCTCCAGATACGACCCCCCTGTCATTTAAGATCAGCCTTGTGTACTTTCCTGTTCTGCCAAAATCACAATGTGGTTCATAACTGCCACAATGTTCTTTGGGAGATACCTTCTGGGAATCCAGAAGCAGACTGCTCTGAGTCTGCTAGGTTTATCTCCAATCATGGGTAGAAGGATCACAGAGTGGTGTGGAAGGTATAAAGAGGGAATTATAGAATTGTCAGGAGAGTATTTCTGGGCAAAGCCTACTTTTCTGGGCAAATGACAAGCACTGAGGTATAAACTGAGGTATTAGTGGATTGAATTTTATATCCAATGACTCGGTACAGCTTTTGTGTTTACACAGAATGGTTATCTAGGAGCGTCTACTGTAAATGTCCAGTTCTTTAGAGCAGTTTTAAAGTCAGTTATAAATCTATCCAAAGTGGAGAAAAAAAACTGATTTGAAAATCAGAAGATAGCATTTCTATTTTCCTTCAATATGACCAGAGGGATTGTAGGAACTGTGTTGACACTGTCCACTCATGCAGAAGAGCCACAGGTCTGGTCTGTGTATCATGGCAATATCTCAGAAATTGCATCTTTACCAAGACACCCATGAATTCAGTCTGTACCCTTTTGTTCTCTAATAGACTATTTTCTAGGAAACTGGAAAACTCTATGAACACCAACATGTAGAAAGCTGTCAGACTGACCATCTGAATTCAAAGAAAACAGATGTTGGTCATGTCTCAAAGAGGTATTTCTCACTGCTTTCTCACTATGTTTTTCCTCACTAGTTTTAAGGCTGCTCTACATGTGCATAAAGCTTAAACATTCTGTGGTTACTGCAGGTTTGTCTGAAACACTAGGAGTGAGCCTAGAGAAAAATGCCACCTTGAATCATATTATGTGCTGCCATCCTACAGGTACAGCGCATTCCAGTGTGACACAGAGCAGCTCAGTGCAGTCCTGTACCAGCTAAATAAGGAAACAGAAATAACCCATAATTTCATACAAAGTCCCATTGGTAGGAAAAAAATTGCAGCAGTAAAAAAAAGTTATTACTCTCCTCTTTTTCAAGAAATAAGGTCTTTCATTCTGTTCCTCTTTTAATCCTTTTATTTTAAGGGACATACCTCACGCAGTGACTTATTTTCCAGGAGCCGGTAGACTGGATCAGAGTGAACTGAATGTGAAAGATTATTCTCTCATCTATCATATCAAGAGTCCAGATATAAGTAAACCAGAGGTCCTAATCTAGGGCAGTGTCCTTGGGTTGGCTGCTGATGCAAGAAATGAAATGGGACTCCTAAGTATCCAAACACCACTTCTTGAGGAGGGTTCCCATGACCTTTCTACTACCATGCCAGGGATCTTCTTGCTTATATATAACACTGTTTTTGCAATACCTGGTCACCTGCTCAGTTGCTACAGTCTTCTATCTAGAGAAAACAAATAGTTTAATTCTTGAGAGGCCTGGTGTCTGGTGTCATAATCATCATGGCTGGGCTTCGCGAACAAAGATTTGGGAAAGGCTCTATCCACATTTATTACAAGCACACTGGTGGCTAATAAGGCCAATACGAGATAGACATGTCCAATTGCAAAAGGTACAGCAGAAAGACTCCTTAGGTGATATATTCTGCAAGGCACGATTTTTTCTGTGTTGTCTTTTCTCCTCGAGAGTGATCCTGTGTGCGTTCTCAAAAGCATCAGCAGCGTTATAGATGGTGTGTCTCCAGGCCTCCCCACTGGAGGCCAGAGTAGACCAGTTACGTTGATCAATATGGCCAAGGCTGAGATGTTGTTTCAGGGAGTCCTTGTATCTCCTCTTCGGGGCTCCTCTCTTACGGCAGCCGGTGGCAAGTTCACCCAAGATCTTAAGCATCCTGGAGATGCCCAGCGCAGCTTATGGGTGAGGCAGTGGTCCATAATTGACCAGTGGATGTTTAGGATTGTGCGGAGGCAGCGTTGATGGGAGACGTGCCCTAGACAGCACTATAAACAGATCTTAGCTGTGTTCTATCCAAAAGCTCTATACTAACCTGTTGCCGTCAATCTTACTATTGTAGGAATTGCTGGCTGCTCTGATTCTGGGGATGAACTTCCAGAGGTTGATATTAAGCTGACTTCCACAAGGAGCTCAGCATCTGACGCTGCAGGAGTGGCAGTGTCATCAGCATTCGAGATGATTTTAAGCCTTCAGTCGCCTTAGGGAAAAGGCAGTACAGTATTGAATGTAGATACCGCTGATCATTGAGGTCTAAGAGCATCACGCCAGGTGGTTATTGGCTCAGAAAGTGGCCATATCTGATGATCCTCATGATCATTTTAAGGAACCACCTACGTTAAAGACTGCTCACAGTATCGAAAGCCAGATCAACAAAGGTTACATAGAGTGTTCCCTACACTTCTCTTCTGTCTAATACCACTGTGATACTCCTGTTGGCTCTGAAACCACATTGGCTTTCAGGTAGAATTCCTTCTGCCATAGCAGGTATTAGTCTGTTCAAGAGTATTCTTGCCAGCATTTTGCCAGCAATGGAGAGCAGAGTAATACCACAGTAATTTTAACAGTCTGATTTAACTCCTTTCTTCTTATACAAAGTGATGATGACTGCATTATGAAGGTCTGATGGTAGTTCACCTAGTTCCCAACAGCGCACCACAAACTCATGAAATTTAGCATGGAGTGCTTGGCCCCCATGTTTCCAGACTTCAGGTGGAATTCCATCAACCCCAGCTGCCTTGCCGATTTTCACCTGCTGTATGGGGTGTCATAATATTTTGGTAGAAACGTAAAGAAAATGAAAATGTATAGCAAAATGTCACAGAGTAATAGAATGAGAAATAACAAGGGACAGAAGGTTCAGAGTTTACAATAGAAGTGACGGAAAATCACTTCAGATCAGGAAAATGGAATAAAATTGGGTTTAAGAGCTGAAATAATGGAAGGGAAGGCATAGTCTCTGTTTGGGTGAAAAGTCTAGTCTGTAAAAGAAACTTTTCACTGCTATGGGATCTCAGTGCCATTTCTGACCTGCAGAGTACTTTCCTAGGCTCCTCCTTCTACTCAGGTGATTAATTTTCGTGTTTCAGGAACCCATGCTTCAGCCAGCTGCATTCAGGTATATCGTTCATCATGTCTTGGTCACCTGAACAGGAAGATTCCTGATGAAGCAGGATATCTTCTGGAAATTAGATAAGAAGTCCAACTTTAGGCATGGCCTTCGGGGAGGAAAATGAAAATTTTCAAGTGTCATGGGCCTCCAATCATATTTTTTTTTAATCAAGAAATGAGAAAATAGTGTGATGTTTTTGGGAAAATACTCAAAGAATAAGATTGGGATTTTTTTAATAGCTCATGATATAACTTGTGGGACTTTCCTCAAACAGAATTGCTTATGCAAAATATCCCCATGTTTTGTTACTTTTGACTTCCGGTACATTCATATGTTTTAGGTTTAAAAAATGTTTAAAGTACCTTGTGCGAAGCATCACTTCACATGTGGCATTTGAAACTATGAGAGAATGTCAGAAGCACCATTGAGACATTACCATTGTGAGGTGTTTATATTTCTATCTTTCTCTGCCGCTTGGGAGTCATCCTCAGGAGTTCACAGCACACAGCAAAATCTTTCTTTGCTGACTATTTGTGAAAGGCAGGGAGTTTTCATAAGCAATAAAATAATGAGATACCTTTAGAAAATAAGACCTTTAAATTGTTCCATCTGCCCATAAGATATAAGAATTCATTAAACATTTCAGTAAAACCATAAGAAGTAATTTTATTGTTCTTTTTAATTTGTTCTGCTGTGTTGATTTACTTCGGTGAACAAAGAGAGTAGAAAGCTTAATAAGTTTGGACCATCAATAATCAGTATGCCATCAAAACCCAGATGCTCATCAGTGGACTTTACATAAGATGATAAAATCTATAATTTCCTTTAAATTCATTACAGTTTTGTTCATTGAGCAGAAACATGTCACTTAGTTCTTCATTCTTTTGCCAGTTTAAGGAAGAGCCTTTGCCTGCTTTGAGTAGTAGGTTCAGAGTTCACTTGAAATGTCTCTTCATAGGCAACCCCCTCCAATGATTACCTAGAGGTAGAAGGAAAATTAGTAAGACCCTTATGAGAGCAAGTTAAGCTTGTTTTTCTCCTTTTAAGTAGGAATTCTTAATTCGAGTGTTTCTTACATATATTGGTTAGTGTCAATTAGCAGTTTCATAATAACACATTATTTTTAGGTCAGTGAGTTTTTCCTGCCAGTTTATACCATTTTTTTTTACCACAAATACCCTCAAACACACAGTCTGAAGCAACACTTCTAATCCCTGACACAGTGCAGATGAACTTGATTACTCTATGTTTAATCAAGATTGAAAATGGAATAAAAACGCAATGGAAAACACTCTTTTCATCTGGCAACTTATATAAATAAGCATAATTTTAGCTATCACACATAATTGATTTATTGTTGATGTCATAGGAAAGTGTATATTTGTACTTTCCCACAGATATATGATGTGTGCATCATTCTGTTCCAGGATGTGAACTGATGCAGAAGTTCACTAAGATATGTGGAGCTTAGCATAAGGAAAGGAACTCATCAGAGCCTGCATGTGATTTGTTACCATCATGAAAATTTTATTTTAGCTGTGTGCATACATTAGATGTTATCAAATGTACATGTAAATATGCCCAACTTGAAAGCCCAGTATAATACAGAATATAAAATCATAACACAGATTCAATTGCAGCACCCTATTTCTGGCAGTAGCAGCTCGATCCTAAAAAAAGCCTTAGGGCCTAAGTGTGACAGAAGCTGGCATTTTATATTTTAAGCAGAGATCTAAAATACTGTATACTTTTGCATTATGACAATTTACACTAGAAAGTGAGAGATGGAAGCAGAGGATGTCTGTGTTAAAGGATTATTCAGGTGGAAAGCATGGTCTCTGGAGGGACTTAGCAAGGAGGACAGAGATTTAAAGTGGTCGAGGTGAATTAAGATGATAAGAATAGAACTCAACTAGACCTGTAAAATTTGGATCTGGTCTTAGATTTCAAGCATCACTAGATTCTGAGTAAGTTTATTCTGCACATCTATAGTGGTAGCAAAAGTAGACCCCGCTGCCACCATGCAAACGGCACAGTGCAGGGGCCTGGACCATTCCAGGAGCTACAGAACACTCATATACTGGAGTTTATAAGTCCTCCCCATCATGTGTGGAGAACAGCATCCATAAGATGGCTAAAATGTCAGTACCTCCTCTATGTGTGAACAAGTGTAGATTTAGTTAGATGACTGGGGATGGACTCTGGTGATAGAGTCGTTCTAATAGTGAGATCAGGGTGAGGACAGAAATCTGCTTCAGCTGTCTGTGAATAGATGTAGACATATATGTGAACACTGATATTTGTGAGGGCTCAACTTTTCCATAGTCACAAGTATAGTTTCATGGAAATTACATGGACTCTATTGCACACCTACTGATTGAACCTTATTTTAGAAATCATAGTGCTTACCTGTCTTTGCATAGAAGCCTGAAAATTATCCTGCTTACTTATTTCAAAACATAGGCCTTTAGGTTATTTTCTTCAAAATATCACTACTCTGAGATCTTCGGAATACAGGTAATACAATCCTGCAAGACAGGCAATATAATCCCTGGGTTTAACACGTGGAATTGGGCAGCTACAAAATAGAATCAATGGCATAGGATTGTCAAACTATTGTTTTAAGAACCACAACAGGTACAAAAGCTATTTTGTGCACAATAAATACCTTGAATTTCCTCTGTCACATCTCAGCAGTTTATGTCCTTATTTGGAGACTTATAGTCAGCTCATGTGGTGTAATATATGCTCTGAGCACATTCTAATGAATTGTTGGGTCCTAATGGGAGCTACCTGACAAACTTTAATCTTTAGGCACTAATTGTAATAGCTTGGCAGCTTATGCTTTGAAGATATCCATAGCTAATGCCATATCCAACTGCTGTTTCTATTCTTCCAAGACAAGCTTAATGAGTCCTATGTACAGTGTATGAAGTTCTTCTCCACCTTGGCATGAGTACCATCTGCTACAGCTGTACTCAGTTTATAAGCAGCTCTGTAGGTTGCTTAAATGGATTTTTATATACTCCAGTGTCACAATTTAAAGGTAGAACCTCTAGTTATTTAGCTATGAAAGTAATATTTCCAGGTTGGAAAATAGGGTTGAATGGGTTTATGCAGTACAAAATCTATATACAAAGAACAGCTTCTCCAATAAAGCATAGACATTATGGCAATCAACCCTGATTACATGCCTCCTCCACCATGGGATTTATGTGGATGTGAGAGCCGTCCTTCCATTAGATTGTGTCTTCATGCTCATTTAAACACAGCAGCTCACATTAACTGAAGGGGGTTAACATGAGCCATCTTTCTTTTGAAGGGTAATTTGCTTTCGTAGGCTGCATAGTAACCTCCATGCTGTGTTCTTCTCATCTAGGCCAGGCTCAGCCTGTAAAGCCTTTTTCTGTGCAAGCCGAGCAGTGCAGCTGCCTCTCTTAGCACATTCCTCTTGCTAGCCACAGCCTGGCAGCTTTCCTCCCCTTCACCCTGCCACACGGCAAGCTCCCTCCCAGGATTTCTGCCCCTTCTCAGGCCTCCTCATGCCTTTAAATTTTCTAAAACAATCTGTTCCCCAGTGAGGCTTTCTAGATATCATATCAGGTCTTTATTTCCCTTTGTTCCCTGAGGTCTGAAATACACCAGGAATAATAGAGTTGACCAACTGGGGCTGAGAAATATCCTTTGCAGTGCTGTTTGGGCCATAGATGTGTGCAATGATTATTTGCAGAAGAAGACTGTGCTATGTCATCATCTTAGGTCTATTTATGACTATCACGCTCTGGCATGTCCTTTGCTCCGGATTTGTAGCAGATGCTTTAATGGTTTGTCAGAGAGTAAACACCATGATCTCAATAATATTGTTTTCTGTCAGAATTGCATCTTATCAAAAGAAAAGTCTTTCAAGACTCTCTCTTTTGGCCTGTCATTTTCTTTCTGGATTATCGTTTTATCTACACTTGTTACTATGGATTTTTTTGGACTCACGTCAAGGATAGTCCCACACATTTCTTTGAGAAAACCTTTCAAAATGTTCCATTGCTGCATCTTTCATTCATTTCTAGCAGCTAAAGCTGGTGAAAAAAACATACTGTAGAGAATGTTTATGTGACATACAGAATATTAATGACTGACTTTTTAATACCAGCTAATAGCAAACTAGCACTGAAAGCCAACATCTGATGAAAAGTATGGACAAAGAAGAAAAATGCAATAATTAAACCAAGAAACAAATATGGTGCTGTGTACAAACATGTAAACTTAATTTACTTAATTAAACATGTACAAACATGTAAAGTTAATTTGTCATTTCACTGGAACAAATAATATGAAGCAAATAACATATTTAAATTTAATCCTTTAAATTTCATAATTTGGTCATGAGTTATTTAAAAATTTAATTCTCATCTTATATTTTTCACTAAATATTTTGGTGAATAATTCTAGAGAACTCTTGCAAAGCATTGGAGATAAACCTACCCATATTTGAAATGTCAGCCCTCTTTTGACTTCTGCCAGTGCAGGCATTTCATAGACATCTCTTTATAAATAGCTGAAAATAAAGGTTTGTTCGATTTCCATCTTGATTTCCTCTTCTAAGCAGGAGTAGTACCTCTAAATGACAAACTGACTTAGCTCTAGTGATTTCAGTTTTGAGTTTCAAAAATTTCTAGTTGTCCAAATTATAGCAATATGTATCTTACACTGGTGATCTACTTTGAACTCTAAAATGTAGCTCAAGTTGCCATGTAGGCACCTTGTAAGCTCAGTGGGGAAAGGTAAGCAGCTAGAAAGGGCAATTCTAGTGATCCTGTGGAAAGTGGGATGAGCCCATGAGTTCTTCAGTTTTTGAGGAATACAAGGAGGAGTAGACATCTATATTTTATGCAGTCTCATTTAGATGGGAAAATTCTTAAATGCTGACCCATATAATTTACAAAAAAAACCCAATAAGAACTGCTAATCTAAAACATCATTTAAGAAAATAAAATCAGAGGAGAGCTAAGAGAGGGGGACTTGTGGTGGGAAAGCTCATTTCTAAGTATTAAACTTATGTCAGCATTAGATGCCAGAACTGTAGTAACAAAAGCATTAAGTATTTTAAGTTTCAGAGACCTTTCAAGAAATTACTAGAAAAAAAGTAGACCAAGGCTTGGTTATCTATCCTTGGATCAAATTTTGTTATCTATCTCTGGATGTGGATGTCTTTATTTGGAACTTAAATTAACAGGATCAATATTTAAGCAGAAGAGACTAGTTGCACCTCCACCTTCAAACCCGTAGGTACTCCACCCCTCTGGAGAAAGCAAACTCACTTGAAAGTAGAGTGTACTCTCAAAAATACTGGAATCCTGTCAGAGAAATCCTGGTATAAGCACAAAGCAAGCATTTCTAGTGTTTTCGCTTTCTCTGATGAGGATAGGATTTTCTATTCATAATAATGTGGACAGCTGACAGATAAGCATTTACTCAGCAAATTTACACTGTCTAAGCATGAGGGACAGGAGAAAAAAAAAAATCTCCTCTTTCAGGAACTTTGCAATATTTCACCTGTGAAAATATGCAGCAATTAATTAACAGTATCTCCTACTTGTACATCTTTGATTTACATGCAGAATTCTATGTCTGTGTTTATAGGCCATATGTTCCAGCCCTGTGATCGACTTATTGTCTTTCCTCTGGATCTACTCCAACAGGTCCATGTTTTTCTTCTGAGGACCCCAGAGCTGGATGCAGTACTCTAGGTGGGGTTTCACAAAAGAAGAGTAGAGGGACAGAATCATCTCCCTTGACCTGCTGGCCACACTGCTTTTCATGTACCCCGGGTTAGCTGTAAGGGATGCGAGCGCACATTGCCAGGTCGTGTCCAGCCTCTCATCCACCAACACCCCAAGTCCTCCTCCCCAAGGCTGCTCTCAATCCATTCTCCACTCAGCCTGTACTTGTACTTGGGATTGCCTCAGCCCAGGTGCAGGGTCCAGGTGCAGGGCCTTGCACTTGGCCTTGCTGAACTTCATGAGGTTCACACGGGTCCACGCTCAGCTGTGAGGTGTATAAGTTTCTACTAGGTCCAATTGTTCATCCTTAAGGCGACACATCCCACCTCACCAACACACACATAACTATTTCAGTTAAATTTTGTAAGGTTTCCGACTGGGACTGGAAGAAAACAGCCCATAAATTACTTGCAAAAAAAGAAGAAAGAAAATTATAATTCAACCATTTTTGTATAGAACATATTGCTTTACGTAAAAATAGGTGGTTTGTGGCTGTCTGAGACTAATTGGCTCATTCCACTTGCAATGATTTATTTAGTAATATTGCTGATTTGCACACATACACACCCTGGACTACACAAAAGTTTTATATGTAAAATTACATTTATAATGTTATTTATAAAATTGTATTTATATGCAAATACATTTAATTTATTGATTTGCAAATGAAAAAGTTATTTGGTCTAAAAAGTTTATTGGTTCATAAGAATGAAATATTGATTTTTGTGTGTAATATGAGTTTAATATGGTCTCTTAAGTAGAGGCAGCAAAACTGTTTATACTGCTTGGTGGAAGTCTATCAAGCTTTTCAACTTTATATTTATTTTTAGGGTTATATAGCTAGACCATAAAAAATGAGTTTGGGCTGAATCTTCTTTTAAGAAGTCATGTATCTACTACTTGACATCTCAGCCAACAGCACTTTTAAGCACATTGTCAAAACAGATTGGTCACTGTTAAGTAGTAGATGTTTAAAATAAACACTCATTGCTGTAACTGTAGATTTATTTCTGTCTATAATTTCTGCAATTGGCTGTTTGGCTTCTTCTGTGTTTTCTGTTAGAGAAAATAATGTGTTCATTGAAGAATAGTAGAAAGTATTTTAAAATTACTACGTGTTTTATAGACAAGTAACATGCTGACTTAAGGCTCGTTCTCATGGTCCTGAAGAGGCTGAGAGTATTTTCATGACCTGAAATGCTAATGAGTTAATTCGCCTCAGCCCTGGGGCAGAGAAATGTTCAAGCACATTGCAACAGTATGTCCCAGTCTCAGCAAGGCAGCAGTGCAGTTTAGTGACTTGCAGATTCCTGTTATTCCCACATGTTGTTATCATTGTGCCTAGTGTCTAGACAGAGAAAGGTAATGAGCTGCATTCCCAGACATTCTTTATATCTCTGTATAAAATATATATTAAGATGCTTACTTCCCATAATTAGGTTATGCACTTGCTTCCCACCAAATTGCAGGAAAGGTTTTGCTGGCATTGTAGCTAACTTTACCAGGAATAGGAAGGTGTGGACAACTTCATCTGTTCACATATTGCATCCTGGTCAAAACAAGATTTTTATTTTGGTTTTGTTTGTTTGTGGTTTTGTTTTGTTTTGTGGTGGGGTTTTTTATTTTGTTTTCGTTTTTTTCCCCAGCTTGTATCAAGGTTTGTTCAGCAACAAAGAGGTGACATCTGATCTCAACTGGAAGCTTACTAAAATTGACAGGTAGTGGCATAGATATTGATTTGCAGGGGATTTCCTTCAGACACACACACTGCGTAAGTAAGTTTTTCTAGTTCTGAATTTTTATTATGAAACAACTAGATGAAGAAACGCAATTGAATGGAATTAGATACACTGTGTAATTATGTCTCTGTTGATTTGCTGTGATTTCAAGATTTTATAGAATGCCTGAGTCATGACATGTCACTGCATGGTCGATTAATTTGGTCCCAGAGATTGGCCAAGGTATTTCCAGCTATGCAGATACGTCTAACAGAATATAACCTCTGTCACATCATACCTCAAAACCACAGTTTTATCTGTTACATGTACCCACGGAGACACTTGTTTTCACCTTCAGTTGTTGTGCTCACTTGGAGGCATGACACTTATGAAACTATTTACTGGTGGCTATAACTAGCCTTACAAGTAGCACAGCAGTAGTTTCTCAGACCCCTGAAGCTGAGTACCCACGTGACCAAAGCCAAAGCCTTACATCTGAAAGCTTACAATAAAGATGAAAGACAGATGGAACAGGACACAATAAATAAACTGGAAAAATACAACGTAAAAGAGAAAACATGGGATAAAGTGATACTTATCACAACTATGTAAAGTTTTAAAGTATGATTGAAGGGCGAATAAATTATGCATTTGTTGATCCTACTGTTAGCTTCTTTACCCAAAGTCCTACTATACAAGCATTAAGAATCATAGCTCAGAGACATTATTTGGGCAACCTGATGAGTTATAGGTGACATTCTAAATCAACTTATCAGTGCATAAAATTATCCAGGAGGATGTTTATTCACTAAAAGTACATGGAAAAACCACATAGATAGAATAATTTTTTTAAAGGAATATTTATTTTCAGTTCCATTTAAACAACCCACTTTTTTAACACATACTAAAATCTTTAGGAAACATTCTAAGAAATTTCAGGATTATAGCCACAGGAATGAATTAAATGTATTTCAGTTCTGCAGATTAAAATACAGAATATGTTTGCATCATTCTGCATTTTATTATGTTGCTGCCTTTTGGTATGCTTTACATTAAAAATACATGACTGACACTCTTTATACCAGTAAGCCTTTTTATTGAAAAAAAATATTATTGCATTAAACTACATTCCCAGGGATTCCTTGAATAAGCTAAAAAAAAAGTCGCATTGCATGTACAATAGTGCAATTCACTTAGCTACTGTATAATATAAAACACTTTATACAGAGAATACAAAACAAAATTACTAGTTTACATATTATACTAGCCAGAGTATTATCCAGTTTTAAATATAAACTTGACACTTTTTAAATCAATCTGATCAAATGGCATTTTTATGCAAATCTGAACAACAAATATACATCTTGAATGTATTCCAGAGGTACCTCAGTTACAAATAAAACTCCCAAACAGCAACAACAAAAAAAATTATCATGGTGTAACTGAGGAAACATTTCTTATAGGAATTTTAGTGTGTGGGTATGTATCAAGAACATACCATCAAGCTAAAACAGATTATTAACTTGGTGTGTCTATATCACTGCCATGAGGATACTGTAACTCTTTTAAAAATCTATTTGAATAAAATCAAAATTGTAGCATGGCTCCATACGTTGGGCTCAATAATGATTTTAATAATTATAATGATACATATTATTACATCAGTACATCAGTACATTACATCAGTACATTACTGATGAAAATCAAATATGGTAGCAATTAGAGAGAATATATAATTTCAGCTGTGCTGATAGCTTTATTACATTTCTCCAAGAAAATCTCTTCTTTGTATTAAAAATGATATTGGACATTTCCTTTGTTCAGTAGTCAACGATTACTGTTTTGCTACTGTGCTATTTCTGTTCTTAATCTCTCCTTTTTTCCCCATCAAAACCTCTCAAAATCCTAATTCTCATTGTTCCAAGAATTAAATTTAATCTTCATTGTCAATTTATTTGCCTTACCGTGTTGGTATATACAATAATGCATTGACATCCTATGATTTTGTTTCTTCTAGGATCCCACTGTATTGTGCATATGTTATGGGAAAGATATGTATCTATTTTCCATAAATTATCCATGTACTAGGATATGGTTAAGTTTCAATTGGTTAGGTTTTTTGAGACAGAAATTTCTACAGCATTAACATTGTCTGTAAGAAGCAGGGATACAAAATGTGTGTACACACATTAAAGATGAGATTAGCCCATCATTCCTTAGTTCCATATTTTTCTTTTTTCGTTATCTACTTAGGATACAAATGAACTCTTATATACAGTGAGAACAGCTGGGTTTGCTTCAATAGAAATGAAACTGGGCCCATAAATTCAAAAGTTTGTAGGGATGGAAATGCATCTTTTAGGCTGGTATTAGCCCTGAACTGGTGGTCATGGCTATGCAGCTTAGTCAGCCTCTTCTAGGGCACAGATTGACCTGCTACTTTAGATGGCCAGTTCACAATATTTCTACAGAGTTATGACTAATGTTTCCAAGTGTTCCACTGAGTGAGTGATCTCCATCCAAGCAAGTAATAATTTTCGGAGGTGTTAAATCACAATCAGTGAAATATGCTTTATTCTCAGAAAACAAAGTTGCAGAAGCATAGAAATTATATGTAAATTCAGATCTTAATTTGGGAAGATTTTTAGCCAAAATCAAAAGGAAGAATTTTTAAACTGTAGAAATATTTAATTTTACATCTTTTCCAAGAAAAATTTCGACCTTTTTAATTCTGAAGTAATAATTTTGATTAAAGAAGTTCCCTGCAATTAAAATCAGAAAATTAAACATAATTTATATGCTACTTACATACAGATAAGTAACTCCAAAGTGGCACAAATCCATTTGGTTAATGAGACTAATAAATAAGCTGGGAATCATGTCAAAATATATTTGACAGTGCTGGTTTCATCAACATTTCTCAACACAAAAATGTTTTGCTTCTGCTCAGTCTCCATTTTTTTTTCTGATAGTTTTTATTCAATGTCTAAAACATTAAGCATTCGAAGCTACTTTAAAAATACAAACTTTGAAAAGACAAAGCAAACAGTTGCAACTTGTAAAGTCATTTGAAAAGTTTGACATAATACCAGTTTTTGCTGAAGCAGCTGCTTTTAGAAATTAAAACAATTCCATTTTATTGCAATGGATCAATCCAGTTTGATTAAGACTAAGAAAATTGGTCCTGTTGTATTTTAATACACAACTTAACTGCAATTAGATTTCTCAGTTGATTCAGATAGCTGAATATAATGAAATAAAATTCCTCCAAAACTTTTTAAATGTATTTTATGTTGATTCTGAAATATATATTTTTAACTGTGCATTACCTTATTGCAAATGAATTGAAATTATTTCAAATGTTTTTAATACAAACAGGTACTGTCTGTTGGATACTTCATGGTCCAATTATATTGGGAAGCATGCCTGCAGTCTAATGACAATTATGAACTTAATTTCATCCTACAAATCTCATGTTGAGTCAGAAGTATTACAAAATAGTCAAACTATGCCATTCAAAGAGATGCTGAAGTCCTCACCTATTTCCAGATACACAGTTATTATGAACAATTTCAACCACACATTACTCTGAAGGTTGGATACATGCATTCAAACATTGTGGATTCAGAATTTCAATTTGCTTGTTGAGAGTTTGGGAAGCCATGCGAGAATCTTGACATATTTGTTTAGATTCAATATACCTTTAAATGCTGAGTACTATGACGTTTTTCTTTGAGGCAACCTGGACAACCAGTTTTTGGAGAGCTGCTCAGAATTTTACTTCTGCATTTTTATGAGTATCAGCACAAATTTATAGGACCAGCCAATTGTTTCTGTTGTTTGTGAAAGGGATGAAAGATATTTACACATTCTTTGGGAAAGACTCTTCCACATGTCAGAGCTCTGTTTGATAGGAAAGAAGTGTTGCAGTTTTGGCCAAGGACCTCTGAGGTTCAAAGCCAGCACTGGTTGTTGGCAATTCTGGGCTACTGCAGCTCACCCCTGACATACCCTACGATACATACACAGGTAATGCCAAAGAACTTGGCTTTATTGCCTTCTTGGATGCTTGGTTCAGGGAGAAAAGCAGCAGCCTGCTTGTGCCAGCACAGAGCTCCCTATGCTAAGGGAATATTTTTGTAATGTACCAGTGGCCTGACTGCAATCCTTTTGCACTGTCCAAGCAACATATGTCAGGGATGAAATCACTAAAGTATCTTCAAGATGCTGTTGCGATCCCTTCTCTTCCAGTGTTAACTCATCATCCCTCCCTCTGAGCCTCCCCAGTTTATTTCACCCAGGAGACAGCCCCAGGGACTGGTGGTCCCAGATACCTTATTTTTTGTTCAGAAACACCTTAACCAAACCAAGAACTGGACTTTTCATATATACACTCAGAAAAATCAAATCTTTGAGGTGTTTCAAGTGTGCTTTACCTTAAATTGCGCTACTTTAAATCCCTCATCCGCGTAGATATACTCAATCCCATTGTGTCTGGGTGCTGTGGTCCTATTCCTCCTGAGAGTCATAGACTTCACTTCGGGCTATTCTTTTCAAACATTCTGTAGAATGACACTAGCCACCCCATCCTTCTTGTGCTAGTATCACAAAGAAGCTTTTAAGCAGCTTTCCCTCAGAGATACAAGAATAAAATCAACATTCATATACTGTCAGACAGATTGCGGACTTTAAAATCTTTGCCATTGTGCTCTCAGCAAAACAACAGATTTCCCCTCAGACATGTGATTGAACACTGAATGCTTTATTTTACATAAATTTGGTTTTGGAGCCATAGTGAAATCATTTGGGCTAGTTTAAGTAGCTAGAAACACTGAAAACTTCTTTTGTTGTAGGTAACTGTTGGGTCTGGCTAGAGCAAGAATAGTGATGGGGCTCTTGCCCTTGGAATACCGGATGAACTAAGTGATTTGGATGTATAGCAGAAGCTGTGGCTGTGTTCAGGTGTGGTGTAAATAAGGCCGGGATATATGCAGCATGTGGAAGTGCAGGGAAGGTCAGCGGGGAAGGGTGGAGGGGTGTGGTGGAAACCAAGTGTAATGGGTGTCCTGTCAGCAAAGCAGGGTGGGTGGGAATGAAGGCTGGAGCTAATGGGGAAAGTGATATGGGGGCAAAATGTGCCTGAGAGAGTGGGTGGAGGGGTGCCAGGGAGAGATGACTGCCGTGAGGATGCACAGATGCTGAAACAGCAAAGCGTTGCAGCAGTGTGTGGTGGATGGTAGTGACAGTAGCGTGCTGCTGAACAGGGAAGGCAGGAACTGCTGGTGTTGCAGAGAAGGCAGCTGGTCCTGGGGCAGGCAAAACTTTCAGATGTTTTGCCAGAAGCTGTTTCTGCATATGCTGCTGAGCTTGCAGCTGCAGCAACCTGTATTTGTCTACTTCTTCTGGTGAAAATGTGATAGGCTGCTGTGTTAAAGGAGGGGAGGTGGATTTACTGTACACTTCTAGGTCATCTACTGTGTCATCATACTTCTGCATAGCATTGTCACAAAAAGAGTCTGAACTGCCTTCTGCCCCGTTGGAGTCCATGTTTATATCATGTAGTTCTTCTTTGGTCTCTGTTGAATTAGCAACAACAGAATATCTATTAGAGGAAAAAGCACCAGGGAAATCATTTGGTAATGGATCACAGCTTTGTATAAAGGGTTGCACTTCACTAATGAAGAGATTGGGTTGTTCCTTTATTGCTGTGTTCCTTTTTATGCTTGGGCTCTGATAGCCTGTTTCTATTTGAATTACGTCTTTAAAAACACAATGATCATAATCAGTGCCAGGTGAAAGAGCAACATTAGTTATCTCTGATGCTTCCAAGTTGTTTTTCTTCACACTGTTTTCCAACAAGCTGATTTCATTATGCCCCATGTCATTTTTACCTATGCTTAGCACTTTCTCTGGCAAAGGTAACATTGCAATGTCATCTACCGATGATGAGAACTGAAGAGCGAAGTGACTTTTCGAGCGATCCTTTAATTCTTCCCCACCACTGTTTGAAAATCTCTCTGAATTGTGCATTTGCTCCTGGGCTTTCTTAGACTGCACTCTTTCTAAAAGTAACTTGGCTGTCAGTGATTTCCTTTTTCCACATATATCTTTTGCCAGGTTTTCAGAAGAACAGGTGGCAAAGTTTTTTGACTGACTATTCACATTCAGAGATTTGTAATGTGCAGTTTCAGCTTTTCCTGGTTCAGCATTAGGACCTCTTTTGGCATCCTCTTTTGTTTTGTTGTCATAGTTGTCAGTCTCTTTTGAGAAGGATCCTGAACTGACGCCTCTTGAGATTCTGCTACTAGATGATCTTTCGCTGCTTCTTGAATCACTAGTGGAACAACTTTTGGATCTGTGGTAGCTTCTACTCCTACTATGAGCTTTGCCAAAATGCCGATGTCTACATCTGCTGTGTTTAGATCTGTCTCTGTGTTGTAAAACTTCATGTATTGAACATTTTCGATATTTAATTTTGCCCCTCTGAGTACAGTTTCTAGTTCTGTGACTTCTACTATGACACAGATAATCCTCATCTGTATCATCTGAAGTGAAAATACACTTGTGCTTTCTGTGTTTACATTTGTGCCTTTCATCTGTCTTGCTTCTTCTTTTACAACAACAAAGCAAATAATTTCTGCTGTGATTGTTTGATGTGGGACTCATGTAACTCATGCAGCTACTTGTACTGCTAACTGAAGTGTCAGAATAGCTGGAATGTCTGCCAGAGGAGGACTTCTGAGGAGATGGGAACCTCCAACACCTTGTGTAACTTCCACATCCTTCATTCTCTGAATTCCTGCTGTTTGAACTGGATTTACAACTAAGGAAACTTCCACTAGAGTCTTTTCCACTGTCACTTATATCACTGCTGCAGCTGGCCACATCTTGAATGGATCTGTAGTCATCCTGGTTTTCACATTTTTCTTTAGAATAAAGTAAATGACATTTTGCAGCTTTAGACTTTTTAATCCTAGACATAAAAGCAGAAAAGCAAATGCTTTCATTTCTAAATTTCTGGTTTTTTCTTTCACAGCTATGAAAAAGATGCTTTAAAGGTCTTCTCAGTGTTGTTGTATGAAGACTTTTTTCTGTCAAATCATCCTTTTGTGACACATCAAGGTAAGCAGGCACTTTGGGTATATTTTCATTCAAATAATCTGCAATGCATTTTTGACCATTTTTCTTCATTTCTTTCACTATGTCTGACTCAGCTTTTTGCTTGGCCTTTCTTGGATTTAGGGAACCTTTCATCTTCTTTGGTTTCAACAACTGATTATCTTGTACATTTGACATTTGTTTGTGTTTTATTAAACCTGAGGGTTCATTTTCATCTGCAGTCTTATTTTTAGAGTGCTCTTTACAGCTTGCTTTGTTTGTTTCATGCTGTTTACCATTTCTGTGATTTAAAGAGAGTCTGAAGTCAAAATACAATGGATTACAGCCATATGAAATACAGGGCTCAGTTTTTGTAAACAAAAGTAATTCTGTGGGCCACTGCAGAGCAGTGGTGCCATCTTTGCTCAATACATGGAGGAAAGGCAATGTCTGGGGCTTAAATCCTTTAACCATGGCCTCCTTTGGACATGTTTCCATATTTCCATTTGTGATTTCTGAAATCTCCAAAGATCTTTCTCTTTTTACCACTCCAGGACTATTATTAATGTTGCTTGAATGTGCCAGCTCAGGCGCTGACTGGGATGGGAGTTCGGATAACTGGTTAGGCAGGTGAGCATTACTGTGCTTGTAGGTGTTCAACTGCATACAAAAATTGTTAGCCTGGCATGAAGGCGAAATGAGAGTTTCTAAGAATTGCTCAGATTCATTCAGTTTGCTCTCTTGCTCTGTTTCTCTCCGTGAACCAGAAAAATCCAAATTTGAAAGCTGTATTTTGACTTTAGAAAATGAAGGATGAGCACTGACTTTTTCTTCTAGTTCCCTATCACTACTTTTATCATTTTCCTTTACTATTTTAGGTTTTGGAGCTGCATGACTTGATGTGTTGTTATCCATATCTATTTGGTCTTGTGTAATAGGTGACCCTTTATCCAAGCTTGCTTTCACGGGTTCCTCCAAAAGTGTGCCAGAATGGCAGGCCTCAATAGCTTGCTTTTTTTTAAGACTGGGAGACTCACTACAATCATTTCCTTCTTCAGAGTTCTCACTGAAGACTGACGCTGAGGACTCAAGCTTTAAAGGGACCTTTTTAGAGAACGAGAAAGACACTCCTGCCCTTTGAGAGGTATTGGTGCTATCTGGGAACATTTGTGAGACTTGATTTCCAAGTGCACGGTGTCTTTCAGTAGGGGGATGATGCCTGCTTATAATAAGCTGCTGTTTCTCTAGCATGGCTCTGGAGAAACCTTGTCCTTCACTCATCATTGTTCTTTGAGAACTGGCTGTGAACTTGCCACCTTTATACAGGAAAATGCCATGGGGTCCCTGCTGCTTTTCCATGACCAATCGGGGGGCTTTAAGCAATGGTCCACTCCCAGTGATGCTGTAAGGTAAAAAATAAAGAAAAAAGAAAGCTGTATTAAGTAACCAAGCCATGACAGAGCTTGCATTTGACAATGTCTGTATGGTGAAGGAGGGTGTCTCTCATGCTGTTACAAGCGAAAGCTAAGTTTCTACAGGGTGAATGCGTAGTCTAGTCATGGAATCATAGAATCATAAAATATGCTGAGCTGGAAGGGACCCACAAGGATCATCATGTCCAACTCCTGGCTCTGCATGGGACACCCCAACAATCCCACCATGTGCCTGGGAGTGTTGTCCAAGTCTCCTTGACCTCTGCCAGTTCAGAGCAGAATGTGATGTCAGCAAAGGAAAATAAAGTTGGTGAGTTTTTGATAAAACTTGAAGTATTATGACCTCAATCCTCCAATGTTTTACCTTTCATGATGCAGATTTCCCCAAGTCTTTCAAAGGTAGACAGTACTCAACTTAAATCCTGAACTTTTCTGTGATTAGATACAGATGAAAACCACTCCCTGTGGCTCACCCTGAATGAGCAAGTCTGAAGAACTCTCACAACATCCTTAAGATAACTGGGAGAAATTCAACCCTCTAAACTCAAGAGGCCACCATATCAGACTCATATCAGCTGCAAAATAAAGACTGGCTGCTTTGTGGGGTATCTTCCTTAGGTTCCTGTATGCACATCTTGAGCTGTTTTAAAAAGACAATCCATAGGTTAGGGCCAGGGCCAGGTCCAGTGAACACCAGACAGATCCATGGTGACTGGAGAGGGCTGAGGCTGAGCCAGGAAGCCAATGCATGGGTTGAGGTCCAGAGAAAGGAGTGCCGGGGACAGACACCAGCATGGATATGGCCAAGGAGACCAACCCTCCTCCAACCCAGCCCAGAGAGACTAAGGTGGACTAAGGAGGACCAAGGCTGAGCTTTCTAAGCCACCAGGTGTGAGTGGGGCCCAGGTGAGGGTGGTCAGGGTCATTAAGGCTTGTTAGTGACCTCAGGACCCTCATAGGCTTTTGAACAGGTGTGTCTATTCCTTTATGATTTTGAGCAGGTGTTTAATTTTCAGAGGCTAAACCAGGGTAGCTGTTTTTATGCCTCCCATTAATCCTACCTAACTGTCCCAGTAGCCCTTAACACTCAAAAAGCAAACCTGAACTCTCTCATGGTAATGTCCAAATAAGGGTATATATTTTAACCTCAGTAAAGTCAGAAAGCAATGTTCTTTGTTTTGCCACATCCACATTGAGCTAAATGTAGAATCCAGAACAGAGTTCTGCTTAGTAAACACTCCAGGTAACTTCCACTTTGCTGCCTCCCAGGTCTAGAAGACCTGGCATCTCACAACCAGCTCCAAAGCATGTGCAGCCTATGCCAAAGCTTAGAATTTAATATTAAAACAAGAAACTCTAGTACTTTCAAAGCATAATAGCCACCTCTACACAGCAGAAAGATCTTATACTACCTTTAATTTAGGTGGTTTCAGAACTTGATATATTAAACAGTTTATAAATTCATCAACGCTATAAAAGTAAGAGTGGAACTTTTAACAAAAATTTAGAGCAAAACACTAAATATTGCTTTAGGTAAATGTAGTCGCAGTGTGTGGTTTGTGGTTCTTCATAGATTACAGCACACACAAACATATACATACCATCCTACACTATTGTAACACAATTTTTCAAAAAAAACAAAGGACTAAATCCTCAACTTAGCTTGGGCTTTTATATGGGGAAGGTGATCTTTACATACAGGAAATTATACATTTTGAAGTAGCATGTGAATGCTCTTTTTCAGAGTTATGCCCATGTACATCCAGAACAAACACTGGTTTTACTCTGAAATTGTATTAAGGGGAATCTGATCTGTGGTAAGTCTTGGGTTTATGAGAGGCCACTGCAAAAGAAATTGTGCTGTGTTCAAAGTGAGATACTTCTACCTGGAGCATCTGCAAAATCAAACTCTGGAAGAGAAAGAGAAACATTCTGCTTGCTTAGGGAGAAATGTGTTTATATGACTTTTTTAAGAGTAAATTTTTATTTTATCTTTATATTATTCCACAATCAATGACTTTGCAAAATATTCAAAGAGTTATTAATGTTAAAACTATCAGCAAACATTGGTGGGGAAAAAAGGACACAGGTAGATTTCCATCAATATTAATCACCACTTCATTGGTCTTATTATCAACAATGATTTGATTTACTTTGCCATATTTTCTCTTTCTGTGTTCTACTTTTATTAATTACATTATTCCTCTTCCCAAAATATCTCAGATTTGAAATCTGCGGTTTAGTATTTTTGTAATTAAAAAAAAAATAAGTGCAACCTATCTAAGAGGGCCTTAGCAAACATGGTAAATCACTGATTTCTTGAAATAGATGATTAACTGAGATTGGAATGACTGTTGTCGTTTTCCATTAGAGATAAGACATATATAGCCACCATAAAAGTGTTTTTCCAAGATATAATTTAAACACGCATTTCATTAGACTAATTATCTACATTTGGTATCAATGCAGCACTACAGTACACTAACAAGAAAAAAATTAGGAACTAGATTAAGTAAAGAGTTTGATTAAAGATTAGGAAATATTTTAAATAAATGTAAATACATTAGAACTCCTAGATCTGCATAACAGCTATCTATAATTGGCTAGCATGTTTTATAAATGCTATAAAAACACATTGACATTCAGCAGTGGGAAAGACAGAAAGACTCTCTGAAGTAGCATCAACTCAGAGTATGAGAATATGTATGCATTTCAGAGCATATATTTGCATTTGCCACAAATTTGGCATCAGGAGATACAAATTCACCCCTATTTGTACATCAAGAAGAAATAATCTCTTGGAGAAGGTGTATAAAGAGATCCTTTTAAAAGTCTCCTTGGAATAGCAAAATAAAATGTTTCTGTGCACAAGATTCATAGTAATTTTGTTGTCAAATTGTACTGGCTTGTTTCAAGGAATTGTGTTGGAACCTGAGACACAATACTCAGGGACAATAACAATTGTATGTGTATGTAGACTTTGCTTAGAAAGGCTGACTCCGTCTTTCCTGAGCAACTGGGAATGCTACTCCTCTGCCAAAATCACAGCTCTCAGCCACCCCTGCACCTATTCATGATTACAAAGAGCAAGCTTTGTCTTTCCAGGCTCTTTGTAAAGGATTATGGAGTCTTGGCTCTCTCTAAAAGCAAACATGCTTTTTCCCCTCACAGTCTCACTCTGGCTTTCCTATTATCACTGACCTTATTGGTCTATCTGAGACTACATCTTCAAGTATGTGGGCATAAAGGAATCTTCCCACAGGCAGTTACATTTGTTTCAACAGATTTGTATGAAAATGGAGTTGCAACCATAAAAGTGATATATTAGCACTAAACTGTTATATTTCAGCAGATTGCTCAAAAGCAATTACATAGGCCAAAATGAGTGTATAATAAACTCTGAATGCTACTATTTCCAGGGTAAAGTAATCTTGATATGAATTTAAAAGAATGTCAGTTAATTATCTGATTAACTCATTACGGTCATAGATTAACATAAACAATTGGTCTGGTGACAATCTGAAGCCCTCAGTGCCATTAAACAAAGGAGATTTCTCAAATTTAAAGGTTTATTAGTGCAATCTTTGTCCTGTATCTCAATATTCTTCAACAGAGCTAACAATATTAGATAAACTTAACTCAGTTAATTACTTGTTTTTCATTCACATAATGATACTTTTCATTACTCTACAGAGAAACTCTGAGAATAATCCCAGCACCCTAAAAATAGGAAAAATTATTCACAAAGAGTTTTTCCTCTCCTGTTCACTTAGTGTCAAATGCTAAGACAGTCATATTAATCTCTTCAGATCAGTTTGGATAAGGTAAAATGATGATATTATAAAAGCATCTTCAAAACACTCAGTTTAGAAGACATGAGAATAACTAGCTACAGGAGAGAAAATGACAAACTTTCAAATAACATGTAATTAATTCAGGGCTTTCAATTTTATGGTTTGCAGAACAGGAACATTTGGAGTTGAGGACAGCTGAAAACAGGTTACGCTATACACAATCTCTGTACATTACATTGTGTAGGAGTAAAAATATTAAGATTTCTTCTGGGACTGAGGGAAGAGGGCATTAAAACCTAGTAAGATTTTTAAATACTTGCCATTCTGACTGCTTCCGTAACTCTGCAAGCTGGTGGAGTCGCTTGAGTGCTTTTTCCTGTTTCTTCTCATCTTTCCATGACTTTGAAGCCACATTTCGAGCAAATTCTCTTTGTTTCAAATCTTTCAATCTCTTTGTGAAAAGAACATAAACAAAAGGGATTAAATATGTACACAGCAGATACATTTCCTCTTAATTTATTTGCTTTTTGTGAAGTTGGTATGCAAATGGATAGTAAAAAGATACTTAAAATAATAGTAAAAAGAGATTGAAAATACTATTTTTGCCTAACAAAACAACATGATTTGACCACTGTTTTTTAGCTGATATATGCATACATATGAATGACAGCTTTTTTGCTTCCTATGAATACACAAATCTTCTGTTGTATACAAATACAGGCACAAAACTAGACTCCATTTAATGAGGTCAACATTTTCCTATCTAATTAATTCTGTTGGAATGTAATACATAGGCATATACTGGAATAAGGCTAAGCTCCTCTGTGTAACATATTTTGTAGATCTCTACTTGCACATGTATGCATGTATATGTGTGGGCTTCTCTGTTGGTTTGATAGATTTTAAGATTTTTTTTTTTTTTTTTTGAAGGAGAGGACTACTGTCTGAAATATTTGCTCAGAAAACTCTTTTGTGGTTATTTTCACACTTTTTTTTAATATCTTTAAACCTCTATAAATCAGGTAATTACTGTTGGAGAGAGCAGAATTCTTTGCCTTTATTATATTTTTTTATTACCTGGCTTTGCACTGCTGATAGCATAAGGAAAGTGGAGGAGGAGAAAACACATGCCAAAAAGTGTCAAAAGCATCCTCTGCAAAAACAGTGGTGCTATCTTGCCTCTGAATTCATTGTGCCCTCTAGGAGTCAGCAGATCATGTCTAATCTTACATCTTTCCAGTTCAAATCCATGCTTCCATATTCTATGGCAGAAATGCCTTCCCCCCTTCACCACCTCTCCAGTGCTGTGGTGTTTGTGCAGGGGGGGTTTACAAGCTGTGAGGGAGCTCCAGTGTATTCAGTCAGATGCCCAAACTAGAAACCTTGAAGACCAGGACTGAGAACTAAATTGCTGCATCCACTTGCCCCTTGGTCCGGAGGCAGCCCTGTGCTCATCAGTGAACTTTAGAACTACAGAATCAACACCAGGAAATGCTAAATTTTCCACGGAGCCCTGAGAGTAATTTTTGCAAAGGATCTTATGAGCTGGCTCTGAACCACCTCGATGTTTCTGCACAGACAAGCTCCCTCGGATGAGGTCAACAAGGACAGGACAGTTGCTCAAAGAACCACCAACCACCAAGAACTGTCATGCTGCCTGGTGCCTGATGAAAATTCTACCATTCTATCAGAAATATTTACAGTTTGTCAAATCTGTATGTTTCTCCATAAAGTTTTTATCAGCTTCAACATCTAGTATTTCATTGAAGTAGACTCCAAAACAGGACAGCTGCAAAGTTTTTTTTAAAGCTCTTAGGCTTCAGTTGCTTAGAAAGAAATGTTTACTTCACCATATTTTTGGCCTTTACCTGTCCCTTTATGTGCCCTCCCTCACTTGTCACTTGCCAGGCCAGTCACATAATGCTCCATTCCCTCAACCTCATTGTCTGCAATTTACAGTAAAATGGATAAATATGTAAGACAGTGTTACTTTTGGTTCAAGAAAGAAGCTTTTTAAATAATATATCAAAGCCAAAGCTGTAAAAGAAATCAGACAATCTTCTCAGAAACAAATCCGCGTATTCTGTCAGCTAGGTAATATTTACAAGAGTGTAGAGATATTTAAGCTGTAAAGATAAGTAAGAAAAACACAGGTAGTCTTAAGCCTTATTAACATGTCCAATGTGAAGTAAGGGCAAAGAAACAGGGCAGAGAAACACATTTGAGAAATGCCCTTTAGGGCCGCTTGCTATGTTTTAGCTGTCATCATGAGCTGTTCAGCGTCACACCTAAAGCACTCATGGGGAAAAGCAGAAACAGTTTCTACCTGTCAAGGAAACAAAGAACAGTGTGAAAGTGAGTACTACGGAGTGCAGGTACTGCAAAGCAATGCCATTTCATTTCTTTGGCAGTTAGGATGATAATCAAAAAAGCAAATGGACCAACGCTAAGAATAGAAGTTCTAGCAGTACTTTTCGCTCTCTAATGGCATACAGTATGTGTCAAAGAAGTAGAGAAAAGAATAAAAAAAGCAGGTAAGCATTGCAGAGAACTCATCAACTGGAGCTGAAATCCAAGAAATCAAAAGCATCTACAGTCTGAACAGAGAAAGAGCTCTCCCTGCACATCCCCTCAGCAAAATAAAACAAAGCTGCACTGCCAGAGCTCCAGTTAAGAATTGTAATAAAATTTGTCAGCTATGTTGGATAGATCATGGGACTCCTGCTGAACCTGCAAACCCCTGGTTTTCTTCACTAATAACCTGTGCTAGACTTCTGACAGGCACACAAATATTTTCTGCAGATGGTGCACAACAGCATGCAACTGAGCAGGTACCTGAATGACAACCCCAAGCTCAGCAGGTGTGCTTGAAAATTAACATTGCTTTACACGGCAATTGCATTTTTTCATGTAATTAGGTACTTAACTGGGCATCCAAATGCAGGCACATGTAATAAATTATGATTTATTTAATAGCATTCATCTGTTCTGTCCTTCATCAGCTGCAAATATTATTGTCCTGGAGTTATATTTGTTTTTTTAAGCTCATGTTCTATTCTTTCCCTCATTTTGTGTGCACGAGTGTGTGGGTGTTGCTATATCTAAAAGTAACCCATCCTTTTTTTTATAAACACCCACAGAGAGGACTAAAAGACTACAAAATAATATTCATTTTCATGCAAAGATTTACTTGTAGAACCAGATCTGAGTCACACTGGTTCCTCTGTCTAAGACAGTCAAAAACTGCTGAATCTATGCTTTTCCTCTTGAACTCTGGTATGAATCAACAGGAGATTCAAATGAGTTAATGAAGCTTCATCTCCACTACCTGCTTTTGCTAGACATGAAGTAACAGTGGTCAAATACCTGTAATTTAGCAATTTCTGCCCATTCTTAATGTTGAGTTGTTTGGATTTTTTTGTCACTTTACTGGGGCCAGTACTTGCTTTACACTGACCTATGAGCACCTGAAGGATACTCACTGCCTGATGAATTTGCAGTAATGACTTGATTTTTCTTTCCAGAGTTATGATCCTGATTTTTATTCCTCCCTGTGCAGGTGAATGTTTGTCTGGATTGCTGTTCATCTGATCAAATTTGGATGCCTTTCTTTGCAACTGCTGGAAAGAAATAAGCATTTTGGGAACCTAATCAATTAGGGGGTGTTCCTCTAAGAAGGAGACACACCTGACGGCCCAGCTGAGGTGCCTTTACACCAATGCACACAGCATAGGCAACAAACAGGAGGAGCTGGAAGCCACTGTACTGCTAGAATGACATGGCCTAGTTGCCATTACTGCAACCTGGTGGAAAGAATCCCATGACTGGAGTTCAGTGGAGTATTAATGGCTACAGTATGTTTAGAAGGGACAGGCAAGAAAGGAGGGGTAGAAGGTTTGTGTCTGCCTCAAGAAATAGAGAGTGTGTAGGGTCGTCTCTGAACAATAGTCACAACCAGACTGAAAGCATATGGGGAAGAATTAGAGATCACGGCAACAAAGGGAACCTTGTGGTCAGTATCTACCACAGGCCACCTGATCAAGGGGAGCTTATTGGTGAAGTCTTCTTACCACAGCTATAGGACTGACTGTGTTCTCTCCAGGAGGCTCTTGTCCTCCTGGGGGACTTCAACCACCTCTACATCTGCTGGAAAAGTAGCACAGTGTGCTGTAGGAAATCCAGGAGACTGGACATGGATGATATCTTCTTAAGCCAGATATCTTCTTAAGCTGTGGTAGCTCTACCAGAGTGGATGTGATACTGGACCTGATGGTCACCAACACAAGTGAGTAATTGGTGGCATCTAGATTGGAGGCATCCCATGATCATGTGCTGGTGGAGTTTGCAGTCCTGAGGGGTATGGGTCAGGTGAAGAGTAAAGTCAAGACCCTAAATTTTAGGACACCAAAATTTCAGATCTTCAAAGATTTATTCAATAGGCCCCCCTGGGAAACTGCCCTTGGGACAAGGGAGGAAAACCAGTCTGGCAGATCTTTAAGGAAGTTTTCCATAGAGCATAAGAGGTCTCGACTCCTTGGCATAAGATGAAAGGAGACTAGCATGGCTGAGTCAAGACCTGCTGGTCAAATTGAGGGGCAAGAAGGAAATGCACAAGTAGTGAAAGAAGGGACAGGTATTCTGGGAAGAGTATAGTGATGCTGCTTAGTTATGTAAGGATGGGTCAGGAAGGCCAAGGTGCAGCTGGAGCTGATCTTGCCAAAGGATGGAAAGAATAATAAGATGGGCTTCTACAGGAATGCCAGCCAAAAAAAGGGAAGTTAAAGCATACTGCCTATGATGAGCAAGAGTAGAGAACTGGTGACAACAGATGAGGAGAAGGCTGAGCTACTCAAAACCCGTTTTGTTTTGGTCTTAACTGTCAATCTCTTAACTTCTCTCACACCTCTCGAGTGGATGGACAGCATAAAGGGGACTAGGGGAACATCACCAGTAGCATGGTCAGCAGGTCAAGGGAGGAGATTCTTCCCCTCTACTCCACCCTGGTGAGACCCTACCTAGAGTGCTCCATCCAGCTCCAGGCTACTCAACATAGGAAAGACATGGACCTATTGGAGCAGGTCGAGAGGTGGATCATGAAGATGAACTGAAGGAATGAACACTTCTATGCAGAAAGGCTGAGAGAATTGAAGTTGTTCAACCTGGAGAAGAGAAGGGTCTTGAAAGACATTAAGCCTTTCAGTACTTAAAAGGGGCTTATAAGAAAGATGGGGACAAACTTTTTATCAGGGTCTGTTGTGATAGAATAAGGGGTAATGGTTTTACACTAAAAAAGCTAGATTTAGACTAGATACAAGGAAGAAATTTTTTACGGTGAGGGTGAAGAAACACTGAAACGGGTTGCCAAGAGAAGTGGTGGATGCCCCATCCCCAGTAACATTTAAGGTCAGGTTGGATAAGGCTCTGAGCAACATGAATTGGTTGAAGATGCTCCTGCTCATTGCAGGGGGTTAAAACTAGATGGCCTTTAAAGGTCCCTTCCAAGCCAAACTATTGTATGGTTCTGTCTCTCACACTCACTTTTGATAGACAGAGGAAGTTGGTGCTATTGGTACGTTTTCATCCCTACAGATAATATTCCTGTCTATTGGCTGCATAAAAGAGGAGTTTGAAATAGTTTACTTTCAGCACATGTAATAAAAAGAAACTTGAGGAAGACATCTACATATTTTAATGAGACATTGACAAGAATACAGAGAAAGTTTTCCTAATCTGAATTTCTCTGCCAGATTTACCACCCTTCAATCTTCAGGGGGTCTCTGGACCATTTTATCTATATTGCTCTCTCATTCACTGTCTCTCAATTTGAGGACCTTAGGAACACAGCACTACTTCTTTTGAGCATTCTGCCAGGGGCTATGCTCATCCCATTATATAGATCTGACAGGGGTTCTCAGTATTACTACTTTAGATTTTGGGACAAAGTACTCTTATTGCAAGTACACTGAGAAGAAAATCCTCTTCTTGTACTGCATTGATGTAAATAGAAGGCATCTTTGGGAAAAAATTCTAATCATTAAGTTATAAAAGATCAGGTTAGTACGAATTAAATGATTTTTTTTTCTCATTACATTTAAACTATTTTTATCCTGGAATATAATTCACAATGCACCCTCCAAAATACTCATCATTCTGTAATATATTCCAGCCCCAGGTAAAAATATATGTACCACATTAGGTATATGTCTCCTGTCGTATTTAGAGAGCCTTGTTTGAATCTAAGTCCTTGAACTAATGTGAGTGTTTGAGTGCCTGATTGGCTTTAAGGATTTATTTCCACTTAGCTGAAAAGCTCCTTAATTAAGTTCTAACCAAATTCACCATAGAAGGGTTAAATGAGGTAAAAAGGAACATTAATTTCAGTAATTATTCTCTTGCCTGTAACCCTAACATTGGAACCAAATGCATTATTGGTAAAATGATTTCACAGTGCAAACCATCAAATGAGAATGATAGTCACTAGAGAACATAATTAAACTTTATGTCTAAAGCTTACAGTATTAGCTTGCTAAGCAAAAGTTAGGAAACAGCAATGAAGGAATTTGCTCTTACTAGGGTAAATAAAATCCTAAAAATAATTTGGAAAGGGTATTACATACAGGAATTAACAATGAGATATGAAGCTCAAAAACTAGCTGATAAATTTTCATATGTTTTACCCATAAATAACTATAGATCACTTTGAAGTGTGTGCTAGTAATCACTTGTTAGAGTAGTTTATATTGTAGTCAGCAATAACAGATTCAATATTGTTAGTGGAAGTAAATGAGAAGATGGAAAGATAATATCCTGGTATGATTGGATTAGGGAATGAGATGATAGTAGGAGAGAGAAAAAGTCAGTCCTCAGACATGTACTACAGAATCCATCTAAAAGTGAATGAGATGCTGATCGTGGATCTAACCAGAAGGATAAATTACATGTGGCTCTTTGGTGGGCTTGTTTTTGCATGTCTTCAGAGAAACCCCTGCTGTGTCTGTATAGAAAGATGGTCTGATCTAGTGCAATGGGTCTTCATGCCAAAAAGCATCAAGACCTACTCGTGCTTATCTGTGTCTTTTCTGTTGGTACCTCCTACTGTTCAACCAGATCTGCAAATATTCCTCCTAATTAAACCGATCTCATCCTTGCTGGATAAAAGTATCCATTTGTGGATATTTTCCATTTTGAAAGATCCATTTGCGCTGCTCATGAGAATCCTCCAAACAAAGTTCAATCAGCTGTATTTTGTGTAGGCCATTTCCATAGTGGAGAGGACAGAATGTGCACTTTGTGACAGAAACTCCTCTGAAGGCCTGAGCTATCGCAACATATGCCTCATTTGACCACCTATGTTTCTATCAGTTTTGGCAAACTTATTGTCCTATGTTCCAACAAGCTGGCTGCACACTGTGTCGTTTGATTAGATGTGTTTGGTGCCACTTTGGAACACAGAGCAATTTACTTAGAAAAAGCAACACATTTGAATGATAAAAACCTTGGGGCAGGGACTGTATCTTCACTTTATGTTCTTATATTACCTCACTCGTCAGGGTGTTGGGCTCTTCTTTAGATCAAAAACATCACCTCATATATTTTATTTTTTCCCTTCTTATTTAAGCCACTAAAAGAGAAGAAACTGGTATTATAGACCCTGTGCAAGACTAGCTCCTTTCAAAACTTTCAGTACTTTTTGTAATCTTATTTTAAAAATATTTAAGACTTTTCCACATATTTTTAAAGCCCATCTCACCATTTTGTTTTGATTTCTTCTAACTGTAGCAGGCAGAATACAAAATCACCTCCATTTTAATGAAAACAGCAAGTCTGAACTATCCCAGAATTCTACAGGTGAGTCCAAAGCCTGGCTTCAAACTTTCTTCAATACTGGCAGCACCCTTTCAGAGTAACAAAAAATCAGCAGACCACTGTACAGTGACTTTGAAATGTTATACCAGAGAACAAGTCCATCACTAAAAAAACCCAAATATTTTAATATGTGTAAGTGGTTGGGGTTTTTTAATTTTTATTTTGTGGGTTTTTTAATTTTTTTTAATAGTCATTCAATACCAAAGTATTCTTTCTCTTGTATTTGCTCAAAGTAAACTGAAGTCTCTTGGAGTAGAACAGCTAAAGGTAGCCAGGAATCTAGCAGCAATATTATAACAAAATGCCTGCTCGAATTAAAGTAGGTTTAATAAATTACATTTCCTTGCAGTTTTGGTCAATCAGAAAAGGCCACAAAGGAATTTTGTAATCATCTGATCAAAACTTTTTGATAACACAAGACGGAGGACATCCAGATAAATGGATGAAATTGAGTTACTTTGACAAGAGCTATTTTATATAATCCACATTAAATGAAATTTATTACATTATCATTGCTCAATATTTTATGGAGTCCTGTATCAGTCATGCCAGTATTTTCCCTGGTACTAATGTCAGAATGACAGATTTTCTCGTTTATTCTTTCTAAATCCTATCATGGCATCGTCTAGCTTGATGCTTCTTCATCTAGTGCTCTGAGACCCATTAAAAATCAACATTAATTATTAGGAAAGTTTATGGCCATCTCTTTCCTAATACTTAAACGCCGGTCACCTGAACCAGCTGAGACAAAAATCTTTAGCTCTAGATTATGTTGCTAAAGATCCTTCTAAAGTATTGGTAGAGTGGTACTTTACAATTATCATAACCATTATAGATGTGACTAAGTCATCTGGCTTTGTCCTAAGTATAGAACAGAAATCTGTGTTGAATAGTATTTTTTATATCACTGCTAACAAGTAAATAATTTCAATTTGGAGCAGAAGATACTTTATGTCCTCAATATACTTTCAGAAACTTTCTTGCCCTCACCTTGCCCTTTTTACTTCCTTCATCACTTCTTTTCCAATTTCTTCACTTGTGATTTATAGTATTTACCATTCATTTTTCCTTTTTCTCCTTTATTATGAATTTAAGCCAGAGAGAATTGACTTTCCTTCTAAACAAGATTAGTGTTTATAACCTATTTGGTCTTTTTCAGTTCTGGGATTTGGGTTCTTAAACGATCAGCTAAGTGCTCTTTAAAATTTCTTAGGTCTTTCTCACATCTTTCCATTTCATTTCCTCCTCATAGCCTGTTTGACAAGCTCATTGACCTTTATGAAACTAGATTCCTAAAAGAAGTGTATGTTACAGTTCGTTATTTATACAAATATATACAAATATTTTATTTGCATTTACTAAATACAGTTACTTGACTTTTTTTCTTTTCCATATGTCCATGCGTTGATCATCATTATAATAATAAATATAGGTTAAAGATCAGCTTTTTAGAGATCCATATGTGGACGAAGTATTTTTGTGCTATTCTTGTCATAAAGGAGGCCCATAGAAGCAGCAAATTTGGATGGATGATCTGTTAATTTTAATTTCTGCATGCATGGGATTGGAGTAGCAGTTTATGTTCCAGTCTTTGGTTTATTTACAGGAAAAGATGACCAGATGTCACTTTTTTTTCCAGAATAATTCACTCCTGCAATAACCTGGTTTAGCCTTTGATTATCAGAGACAATCCTCTGAGAACACATCTCAGCAAATTTTACTGATTTTTAAAAAGGTTATTTTCATTATTTTTTTTATTTTATTTAATTATTCTCCAGTTTTTTTCTCGCATTATTATTATGTGTTGTCTCCTTTGATGTTAGTGTCCTTTCTTCCCTCTACTTGGTTTATTCATCTCTCTTCTCAGTTAGGCAGCATTTCCTTCTGAAATAACAAAAGCAATAACGTGCTTCCTAAGCAAATTCATTGTGTCATGGAAAAAATATGACAAAACTGTGAAGAGTGAAATATGATCTAATTTTCCAATTTATAAAGACAAAGGTATTTTAGTCCTATCTAGCTCACTTTTTATTGCCACATGCTTAAAATATTATTTATTTGCCACTGGTAATTTGTATTTTGTCCCCTTGAACTTACTGCTGTTGCAACCTGCAGTGCTTGAGGCTTTTACTAAGAGAGGGAGCTAAAAGCAAGCACAAGGTCAAGATTTGCAGTTCAGCCCACTGGTGTGTAACATATCACCGAGCTGCAACTTGACACACTTCAGTTGCGATTCCACAATTTAAAAGTTTTAATAGTTTTCTAGAAACTGCTCCTTGAAAAGGGAGAAATGAACATGATGCAATTTTATAAGAGCAATCTCTTACTACTTCTCTTTTCCACTCATATGTTTTGGAGTTGTGGGAGGCAACATTTAATGTTACCCTCTTAGCCATGTTCCAGATCATGTCAGTTTGTATTCGTTCTTGTATCAAGTGTTGCTATGAACACGCATTTGAAAATTTGAAGTTGATCTTTAATTTCCTGGGAGTAGTAGTAGAGTAAAGCTTGTTTAAAAGGTTCTTTGTGTCAAGTGACAGGAAAGAATTTGAGAAGTGCCATAAAGTATTTCAGAAACAGTGAGTGATAGATCAGATTTAGAATATTAAACATGCCCATGTCCACATGAAAAATTAGAAGTCTGTTTACAGCATTATGAAATTACATCATGTTCATTTCTCCCTTTTCAGGGAGCAGTTTCTAGAAAACTATTAAAACTTTTAAATTGTGGAATTGCAACTGAAATGTATCGAGTGGAAAAACAAGCCTCTTAAAATATGCACCAACACACATACAATATGCTCATAGTGGCTTCATATTCTTTGGACTAGGTGAGTTAAACCAATACTGGAAATTGTTCTGGAGACAAGGAAAAATAGGACAATTGGATCATATGTTATAATTTTAATTTCTGAAAAAAAATCCATTGTTTTTCAATGTACTATTAGTTTAGCTTTTAAGGGTACCTTGTGCAAAAATAAAAAAGGAATTACATAAGAGAAAATTCTGTTCATTTCCTAGAAATAACAGAAAATTGCTATAGCAATTACTGTACATTTCTCACACGTTCTATGTTCAGATTTTTTAGGCTATGACTAGCTGTTTTATATGTGTACTATTCCAATTTATCATTATTTTCAAATTGAAGGCCAGAATTTTAACTTTTTTTTTTTTTAACCAAGCAAAGGGACATTATCCTGTGCTAAATTTCAAAATGGGAAGGAAATCATAATCTGACACAGGCTACTGAGAGCCAAGATTATGTCAATGAGTTGAATGTTGCATGTAACTCAGGCTCAAATGATATAAAAGTAATGCAGAACACAGAAAGGATGGTCATTACAAGTTGATGAGAAGAATGAATTTTGCTCTGAAGACGAGATTAATCTGAATATTCTGGATTCCTTTTGAAAGGTGAAAATTACATTTTACCTTTCAGGCAATAATCTTGTATGCAAATATTGGTAACAATCAAAGAATCACAGAATATTCTGAGTCAGAAGGGACCCGCAAGGATCATCAAGTCCAGCTCCTGGCCCTGCACAGGACCATCCCCAAGAGTCAAGCCATGTACCCAAGAGCATTGTCCAAACACTTCTTGAACTTTGTCAGGTTTGGTGCCGTAAGCCCTTCCCTGGGGAACTTATGTGATTTAATAAATTGCATTGTTTTGCTCCTAAACATGATATTACTTTATCCTATAATTTCTCAATTAATTATGATTTGTTATTCACACAATCCAATCTAAGACTAGAGATCCAAGGCAGGTTCAGAATAAAAGCCATAGGTTTTTTTGCTTCAGCTAGGTATGGTTTAGTGCCTTGCTGAATACCACAGATCCTAAATGGGAAGTGTAAATACACAGCAGTGGAATGTGACTTTTAAATGTAAGTATTTAGGTGCCTGTTTTGAAGGAAGCAGTGCTCAAAATCCATCAACATGCTAAGAGCTGAAAACAAGCTGAGAAATCCTAACTACAAGCATAAGGTATGCTACAGGGTTGCAGTGGCTTTCTATCAATTCCCCTATACTTACACACTTAAAAGTCTAGAATTTCTGCTCTGCAATTAACTTTGACAATTGGAGTTTCTTGATTTTTTCAGTCTTAGTGGGAGGAGTAAAATTCTGAAAACTTCTTTAAGAAATGAAAATTTCAAGTGGCTTGATGTCAATGCATCTAAATAGGAACACAACCTAATGCCTTAAAGTTAATATTTTTATAATTTCTGTATCTCAAGAATAGTAAACATAATGTATGCTTACATTACAATTAATATTATAAAGATATTTTTAAATAATTTGCAAGAAATTTTGAAAAGCTCTTTTTGTAACACTGTTGAAGGGAAGTATTTCAATCTTTATGAACCATTTCAACTGGATTGAAACTAAATGAGTAAAACTTCTGAATAAAAACAGTTTTGATCTTCTTACATTTCTGAGGAACCATTCTGCTCTAAAAGCAACATTTCCTGATAAATGAGTGAATGAGTATTTAGTTTTTTTGGGAGGTTTGTCTTTGGTTTTTTGTTGGTTTGGGGGGTTTTTGTTTCTGTTTTTTTCAAGAAACATTTTTTTTTACTGTCCCATCACTTGTCTTAGTATGTTTGTTTGGTATTCACATGCATGTCCTCTACATTTCTCTAGATATTCCCTTGCAATTTAATTTGAGAAGATAAAGTGACCTCATCTTTTTAATGGCTTCTGGTGGAACCTAATTATTATAAAATTGTAAGAACTGTGAAATGATAATTGATCTGGCTTACCTCCTTTAGTTTTCCCTTAGAGATATGTTAAGAGATGCTAATTAATGCATTTAAATAAGTAAGGGTAATAAATGACTAATCTCACCATTTTTATTGCTGTCCTGGTGAGGCACAGATATGTTTTTGTTTTGCTTTTAAATATTTGTTTGTGCTATGAATGCCCCTTAAAGACATACAAGGCACATTGTATGCTCCCTTCAACACAACATAGCTGATTAGCTTTGACTTAAAGCTCCACAGGAATCAATTGCTCAGCTACATTCTTGCATATTAATTACTGTTTTGAAGGTGCAGACAGTCAAAAATGAACAGAACCATAATAGATGCAGATTCTGGACAGATGCCTGTTGTGCCAGATACACTTTGTGGATGTCAGTGGTATCAGAAGAATTATGATTTTTCCAGACGAGGGAAAGATATAAGCAAAAGTTATGCAGAAGCCAAGTGAAATGTAATTTTTCTCTGAATATTTCAGGGGACAACGTTTTGCTAACACAGCTAATTGCTGTATTTCCAAAAAGCTGATTATGTCACAGAGTTGCCCAAGGTAAGATATGTACAGATGTTTCATAACCTGCAGAATGGGTTCCTTAGTCTGTCTTAATAATAGCTTATTGTAAAAGTAATTCCAGAAATATGAATTAAAGTACTTGTGAACAGACATAAAAGCAATCATAGCATCTAGCATTGCTTTGTCCCTATCACCTCACTATGTGAGGTAAAATTTGTAGAGCCTGACCTTAAAATGACACCAGGTATTCCAGATCTACAGATTTAACAAAAAGATCCCAACCAAATGTGGTCTATAAACAACATTACATAATATTTGCCAGTCGTGTGAAGCTGGCACATGAAATATAATGTACATCTGTGTTCAGTCTTGCCCAGTTCTTACTAGTTCATAGTAAATGGATGGTTTTGCATGAATGGTAACATTTTGCACAGAAGTAGGTCTAAAACGTACTGTTTATTCTGCTTCTTCTGTTCTTATAACTGGCATTTAAAAAGTGGAAAAGGCACCTGAATACAGAGATTTTAAAAAGGACAACAATGTCCAATATAATTTATCTTGTTCATTAAACAATGCAGGCACAACTCCAGCCTGACTGCCCTAAAGGTTAATAGGGAATAATAATAATCTGAATGTAAATATTTAGGTTCTATGTACCTATCTCATTTATTTAGGTAATATCTCATGTACTGCATGTATTAACATTTCAGAACCAAAGAGGAATATGTTGGTTTTAATAACTTTTTGCGCAGTAGCAAATAGAATTATGACTGGCTCAAAACCATTTTTTTATTTGAATGGAATGTCTCAGAAAGTCTTTTGTTTCAAAATTTTTTTTGGGATTTCAATTATCATTGCCATGTTAAATCAGTCATAAGAAAATGTTTCAATTAATTTGGGTTTGGGATTTTTTCTTCCTTGTCCATATTTGAAACTGAAGCAAAGTTTGAAACAATGGAAAACCAGAGATGCTGAGTTTCTACCAGATTAACTGCATCTTTTGTCTAAATATAATTAAAGAAGAATATGTTTCTTCATGATCTGGGTGAGGAATTTTAAGGCAGAATTTCATATTTGCCTGTGGTTTGGCATCATCTTTTTTTTTTTTGTTACAAATCTAATCCTTCTGATTCCTTGCCTATTTGAATAAGACATCCATTGCACTGCATCAACCATTCCTCCTGCTTGAAAAATTACTGTTAAAACTTTAGTAATTAAAAAGTGTAACCTCTGAGAAGAATGGAAAGAACAATAACACAAGCATTAATGAAAAGCACTCCCTCTAACTGACATTATATGTCATAAATGCCAAAATCTGATACACTTCTGTAATTCCTTATGTAATTAAATGCTTAAGAAATATTCTGCAGTCATTGGACCATCATTAACAACTATGAATTAGGTGTCCCATGGGCTCTTTCCAAATTAAAGAGGGTTAAATAGCTAATTTACATGTTGATTAGCATTCATTCTAAAGAACACCAAATGTAATTTCATAGCATCTAGCATTTAAAAATTTAGCTTATCAAGACAAGAAATTTAAAAGAAGCTCTGTATTATTTGCAAGATTTTTTTTTTTTTTGACAGCTAATGATGAATCTCATTATTCTAAGTAATGTGTAATTTAAAAAGGATGAATATTGCCAATTTATTTACTCTATCCTTGAGTAATAAGAAAGCAGCAAACCATTGGCAGGGCAGCAGGTTTAGCAGGTGCTTATGAAGCACACTGATCTGCACAGATTGGTAAGTTTAAAATAAAGAATTGTTTCTGGTGACATTTCTTTGGGATATATTACCTTGAGTCACTCCTAATCACTGTAGTGTGCTCAGTGGTATTTGATAATACTGCTTCTGTTGTACTAGAGCTACTCTAGTACATGCACTTGCTCTAGTGTGCAATTGAAGCATCTCTGTGCAGCAGACCTATAAATACAAGCCTTCCCTCATAAAATTTAAGAAAATATTGCATAATATTAGAAAGCAAGCCACAGAATTATCCTGTTGCTTATATCCTGCTTTTGTGAGTATGTTGTGCACCATTGCTTTGCTTAAATGCTGATGTCATCTTGTGTTGCTTTACGTTTACCTCTATTTACATTAATTTCTGTGATGTGACACAATCTGATTGTTTCCCTGAACTGCTACTTCAGCGTTTCAAAAATGCTGGATTGCAGGTGCCCTGAAGCACAGCAGCTGTGATGTAAATATGTTTTAAGAAAAGCGGGGTTTCTCTCTGCCTAAATAACAGAAAGAAGCATTCAGGACAAGAAAATTTTGGTCTTATATTATCTAGAAGTGGTAAAAGATGAACAACAGCATAACATATTCCATTCTTTGGGTTTTTTTTCAGACCTCAGTCATTTGTATGTTGTGCAAGTCCTTTGTATTATTTTCAATACAACATTGTGTGCCAATATAATATTTGTGGTATTCTTGTTAACAGAATTAAACTTGTGGTCTATTCACTCAGATTCTTGGCTCTAAATGCAATGACAGACACTGGTGGCTATAAATGGCTGACATTGAGAATTTCCTACTGTGTCCCCCTTATTTCTCCAGGTCCTTCCTCTTATAACCCCTTTTTCTCCCTTTCTTGTCTTCTTATTTCTGAGTGATACTTCCATGCCTTTCAGTTCTCGCTGTTTCTGTCCATTACACCTATTCCCATAAGTGCTTCCTAAACCCACCTCTTCTCCTTCTGTTTATCCCTCATTTCACATCAACAGCTTCCTCCCCTACACAAAATGGGTTAATTTCTGAACTACAGTCCATCTTCAATACTGAGCCAGGGAGTTTTCCTCAGTGAAACAACATGAAACCTGAGATTAATGATTTTATTAAAGGGCAGATGTATGAAAGTATCAGAGTAGGCTGCCTGAACAGTATTGATTCCAATGCCTTATCACTTCTTTATTCTTTACTTTGTAAATACTATGTATTTTTACTGTCATTAAAGCTGGTGATCCATAAAGAAAATTTCAGCCCAATTGCTGAAAGCCACAGAAAACTTGTTCTTAAAATACAAAGTGTTTGGAAACCTTAATTATATGCGTCACAGTTAGTTCTGTATCTAACAATCCAGTAGAAATCATGGGGTAAATTAGTTTGTAATCAAAACTAATTTAGAAACAAAAAGGATAAATAAAAGGAGTCAATTCACATGAACAAACTTTGAAAGAGTGAGAAAAACTTTTAAGTTAATTATGGAATAGGCAGTGTGAGAAAAGGGTAACTATTCAGCAAGAAATTATCAAAAACCTGCTCTTTGGGAACAGTAACAGTCAGCGTGGAAGTAATTTTTGGGAATATGAACAAGAACACACACTGAAAAATCAATGTATAATAAAAAGCTAAGAAAGTGTGAAACTATTACAGATATTAGAGAATGTAATAAATGTCATAGGCATAAGCAACAATAAGAAAATCATTGGTTTCACAGTGAGCAAGAGAACAGTGTGTCTTTAAAGCAAAAAGACACTGAAACAATAGGATAGACTATAGAAATGAATTCTTTGCTTTCAGCTTTGGTCTTCACCTTAAAAAAACCCCCAAGACTTATGCCAGAAATGTAAAGAGTATACTATTTCCAAGGGAAGAGAAAGATGTGCTTAAAAGGAAAGAGAAGAGAAAATTGAATTGATATGTATATGGTAGAATAATGAATAAAATAACAGTTAAGAACTCCTCAGCATCAAAACTCCCCAAATTCAAGAGAAAATAAATATTGTGATGAAGCAGAAGTGTCTGACAAATGGTATACTGGCACAGATGATCATTCTAAATAATTGTCTAATGGGTATAGTTAAAATATAAACTGGTAATAAATTTGCCTAAAGTAAAAAATAAACAAGCAGTTCACTGAAATTAAAGAATAATTTGTGGAAAAAATCTGAGAAATTGTTGACTGTATCAAATCATAATGGGAATATTTTGATGTATGTGTCAGGTGCGTTTAATCTGGTTAAAAATACGTATGGTAAATGTTCTGAAAATGGGAAAAATAAATAATAATAACTTTCATCTCTAAGCCCCTTCTCTTGTAAAACATATGAGCATCCTTCATTTTATGCATTTGAATAATTTTATTTATTTTTGTGGGACTGCTTATAGGCATACCTCTTAGAAAGGTCACCACTGTTCTCAGGACTGGGCCTAATTTTACACCCTCCAAATTGCACCCAGATAACAATCTGTGGATATGATAGTTGCTTTTGAGCATAGCAATCCATTGGTATCTAAAAAATAACTACCACACATACAAAATTCCTGTATCAGTTGAAGTCCTCTTATAAACCAGTCGTTTGAGGGAATCTAACATCATATTACTGTTTCTGCTGTTTGATTCCTTTTCTTTTGCTTTTAATCTTCCTAAGAGTGTGAGGAATGTGAAAGTTTTGTTACAAGTATACATGTATTTCTTAACAAGCATTAAGCTAAGGTGATTTTTGTGAGTTACAGGAGTAGAATGCTGATGACTGAAGACCGCACCTCTTACTAACTGAGAGCAACAAATTCTGAGGTCTTTGGCCACTTGGATTATTTTCTGAGAAAGCCGTAGAGAGTACAGACCCCACGTGCAAAACTGGGCCTTAAAAAAGCAGACCCTTTTTAAAGGCCAGTGTCTTGATGCAAAAGTGCAGAAGCAGGGCCTACAGGGAAGGACCTCAGCCTTGTCCACGTGGTAGTACAAGAGGGACAGTGGGTCCACTTATGTATTTATGGAAAAAAGCAGAGATCACACAACCACACACAGTGAGGAACCTTCAAGCTGGTATAGCACTTTCTGTTTGATTCTTATGTTACTTCATCCAGAAGAAGGTTTCTTGGTGTGTTTGCCTAATTTCCCAGATCCTAAGGTGAAATCCCTCAGATATTGCCAGACCAATTTCCTTTCCTCCATATGAAAATTGTTTGGGCAATAGAGGTTTACCTTACAGCCAAAAGACATGACTTCATTTTCATCCAATAAACATGGAGTTGCTGGATAAAAACCACCCTCAAGATGAACAAACAAGATCTCAGCATTACACTCATTCCTGAAGCTTTCTCTATGTTAACTTATCAGCACATTTTCTGGTAGCAGCAACGTTAGCTAAAATGCAAGTATATTTGCTAGCTTTGATGTTTAACAGGAGCTAAATCTCTGCCTGAATTAGAGTTTAAATCCACAAGCACCATAAAGGCTTAACAGTAAGTGCCCACAGCTGTACACACTAAATCAGACTCTCATTCCAGAAATATATCCAAATGCTAGTATGCATGGATATAAATACTAAAATACAGGTATGTGCATGCAAAATAGAGTAGGCTGAAAGTTCTGTTCACCTACTTACACAGTGCTGCCTGCATCAAGAACACTAAAATTTATGTTGTGGGGAGGTTTTTTGTGGGTTTGTTTGTTTGTTTGTTTTTCGTTTTCATTTGTTTGGTTTGGGGTTTTTTAGTTGTTGTTTTGTTTTGTTTTGTTTTGTTTTTTATCACATGAGATAATGTGATGTATTTTGACAACAAAACTAAGACTTGTTTTGTTGTCAGAAACCCCAAGATGGCAATACAGTCTTGTTTTTCTTTGCTGCTTATTTCTATTATTTTTATTATTATTATCATCACGATTATTGTATTGCAGTACAGATTTGTGATTTTCTCATTTGCTGACATCTAAAAGCCTTGCTGATTGCTATGGATTATTTATACAAAAAATTGAAAGCTCGAACTACTTTGATGTCAACTGAATGGATGAATGTAATGCATGACCTGGAGTTATTAAAAGATTCCATTTAATAATGTCAACCAAATAGACACCTCTGCTCAAGTTAGGCTCCCTTTTAAAGATGTGTATGACTTAAAAACCCTGTTAAAAAAACTATACTTACACATTATTGTCAGCCTAGCATGCAGCATACTTCCACATACATTACATTTTCAGGCAGCAGCCTATCTTGGTTATCTATATCTTAATCACTTTTGAATTAATTTGCACCAGGACCCTCATCCTTTTCAGTGTTGAGATAGCTTTGACAGCACCAAGGTACTCAGTTCTGATGCAGTTAACTTTTGTTGCAGAGAATACGGTGAGCAAGTGATAGAAAGCATTGTTCACCTTGATGCTTGATGAGAGATACCACAGATTTTTCAGTGTTACTCCCTTTGACTGCTGCACAGGGCTTTATAAAGTCATAAGAAAAAATCACAGAGACAAAAAGCTGTGATTTCAAGTGGGTTAGTTTGTATGTGCTGGGCCAATGAGACATGTATGCACAGGGCAGTAGGGTGTCCCAGGACTCCCATACTCTTGCCCCAGCCTTGTTAAGTATCAGGCTTAACAGAGAGCTCAGGTAAAGATGGATGGGAGTACAGCCTTTCACTCAGAGAGATTTTCTGAGTTCATTTTATCCAGTCCTACACTGAAAGAAATGAATTTCCAACAGCAGGTAACACCAATGAAAAATTCTTATAGACTAGTGTGTCAAGAAAGACGTTGGCAACATTAATTAAGACTAACGCTGACAAGACAACCAAAAGAAATAAGAATTGCTTAATACTCAGACACTTTTACTCAAAAATATATAAATAGTATTAGAATTGTCCAGGGTCATTACAGTGTTACAGAAGATAATGAGGATGTAGGTATTGATTTTTGATGATCTGTCAAAATTTTATGCACGTATATGTGTATATGTACACATACATACATTGTATTTTTATAACCATAAGTACGAGGCTATGTAGCATGAAGAGAGAGAGGTAAAGTCAGTCTGAGTGTACTGCTTTAAAATAATATCTAACACAGAAAAATAGCAGAAAAACCACTTATGCAAACAAGGCCATATTGTCATCATAACATTTTGCAGCCTCTGAGGACGGGGAAGGCAGTGGCTGGTATGCCAACTGCTTGGTCCAGAACTCAGGACTTCCTACTGAAGCAACTGGATGAAATAATTGATAAGAAAATGGACCATAAATATAATTTTATAAAACCATATTTGGAGATTAAAGCCATAATCCTTTAATAAAATCTGTTTTCTCTGGAAGACAAACAAAAGACTTATGTCTTAAGTACTCAGTGTAATATCTTTTTTTCTACCTTTCTATCTTCTTTAAACATTGTTTTGAAGTCGAAGCATTTAAGTGGAAAAATCACATGAGGGGACTACATCGTATTGTTACTGAGATGTAAAGAGTCCCTCATTTTAATTTACTCTCTATTAGAAGAATGATATTTAGAACATATGCGTGCAGACTACTAAAGCTACCCTCATTACTGCTGGGTAATATATACCCAGAGACATACCTTCAGAGAAAGATCTTCCAGTGGCTACTGTACCTCCCAGAACAAACATTTTGAAACCAAGCTAGCTAAAACCACAGGAAACCATAAATTAAATTGTTTTCTTTGAAGATTACTCTGATGAAAGTATGAAGAATAAAGGCTTTTCTGTGACTGACTATAAAAGGGCACACCCACACTATTCCTAGAGGCAAACTAATGCTGTTTCCAGACTTGGATGAGCAGTCAAGAAGTGAGAAGGGAGAAGAGACTGAATTACCCTGTCACATCAGGAGGGTAGCTAGCTAATCCTGCACTAACTGAGCTTCTGAACTACATCTGAAAGGGCAGGATGGGGTGAGCTTGCACTGCTGGTTGATATTCTCTATGCGTCGTGCATTTCTTGCAGACTCTTAGTTTCCAGTGCTATGCCTGGCAGCTTTTAAAGCACTAAATTTATCTGAAAATTAAGAAGAGTTTTATTGCTTAAACACTCCCTTTTATAACAGAAACCTGCCCAAACCTCCCTTGCCCAACAAGGCAATCATAGATGGTGCACAAAGCAGTCTGTTGGATTTAGCATAAACTGCTCTTTGCACAGGGAGTGTGTGAAGAGGGGAGGGCACAAGTGACTCCATTTGAGTCTAGATGTATTTCTAATGACTTAAAAGACAGCTGAAGGGTGAAAAAATCATTTGTGCAGCAAATGGAGATTTATAGGGATTAGAGTAACATGTTTAGGATCTGGAAAAGCATTTGTTTTGTATTATTATAGACATTTTTACGGATTAATTAATGGAATGGTGATGTGAGGAATTGCTTTTGATTTAACACATAAATGCATAACTCCAGTTTGGGAGTGATGGAACAGAAATGTCCCAATATTACCCCTGGGCAGCTGATTCTGGGCTGCTCGAATTCAGCAGGATGGTTCAGCAGGATGGATGGGCAGAGTTTAGGCAGTTTGTTAATGAAGTGTTGTGATAGATGCATACGGAAAATTCCAGGGTGATTTACATCCTCTGTGATACAGCAGAAGATGATAAGACTGCTTACAGACAGAGTGAAGAGTTTTTTCTTTAGCACTGCTTATTTTACTCAACATTATTATTTCTAATCCTCTGTCAGAAACACCTGCAACTTCTAGCTGCTTCACATATTTGTAAGGTACTTCCTGCCCCCTGTGCAACCAAAAGTGTGATCAACAGAAGACACTAGTTTGAATGTGCACAATACCTGAGCACTTGAACTGTGTAATGAAAACACTAGAAGAAATATAGAAGAGAAAGATACACTATGGAATTCAGTTACATGCTATTAACATGTTAGGTTAGCAGATAGGGTCTGCCACATCAGAGGTTCAGAAATGTTCATTCCTGAGCTTTGCAAACCATTTTCTTCAAATTCTGAAGTCCTTATATGAATTAATTGCATTTTCCTTACATATTATCAACTGAAATATGGATTTTGCTAAAAATGGAGGAAAACTAGGATACAAGAAAGAAGGATAATAAGCACATATGAATAATATATACCTACCACATAAAGGCCTGACAAAATTACACAAAATCAATGACAAAAAGTTAGTATCTATTATCTTTTCCCAAGAATCCAACATCTTGTCCAAGAGTAGGGATTATTTTATATCATGTTCTGCATGCAAGGCAAAATGTATTTCACCCTGTGAAACATTATGAGATGTAGATTTTAACTTCAGAAATATAGGCTTTTTTTAAACAAATAAACAAACTAACTAACAAAAACCACCACCACCCCTTTTCTGCCCTTGAAACAGCACAACCAGCTTGAAACAGCATAGTGATACGCCTTCTGCATAAAAAAGAGAGAACTGGCTATTCGAGGAAGTGGTCTTTCCCCCTTTCTCTGGTTTATAAGTAATTCCACATTTAAATATATCAAATTAATTGTGGATAGTGGTATTAAGCATGTATTTAAAATTGTGGATTGAGGTCTTTCTGTCAGAGTGGCTTAAAAGAAATTGTGGTGAAGACTAAATCAATGACTATTTCCCATTTTATTTTAATGGAAAGTAGCATGTTAAAGGTGAAAATATCAAATGATGAATTGTCTTCTACTTGAGTGAATTTAGAAACCCCCCATAATCAATGAGGAAGGAAGACAGACCGCTGTAACGTGCAGAGATATTTGTCAGGTTTACCTGCTTGTGAGCATGGTCATAAGAATTGATGTGGTTGTCAAATTCCTGGTGTTTGTGGTACTGCTTGTCACATAGTTCACAGTAGAAGTTAGCCTTCACATCCTCCAGAGCCTTGGCTGCAGCTTTCTCCTTCTCAGCATAGTCCTGCAAAGGCAGAAGCAAATGGAGACGTTTCACTAGAGATTGTGATCTCATGCTTCAGCAACTCTTTTTATCATCTACATTAAAAACACTAGATTGACTAGGATGACTAGAACACCAAGGTCCATCCTGTACACACTTAGAAGGTTTTGGTCTTAAATTGAATTTAATAAAATAATTGTGTTTTTTGAGGAATTATTCTTACTACTTGCTGTAGGTACTGCAGTAAGAAAAGTAGAGAGGAATGGGAAGCAGAGGAATACCATCAGGATATTGCCTAGATCCTGGGCAGGAAAGCTGAGCAGTCAAGAACAATTAAACAACCAGGGTTAGTCTGTTAATCTTTACATCAGTCCCAGATTGCACGAACATGTGTGTGCTCCTTAGGTACTATTGCTCAGAAGAAATAAGCTGTCTGCTAAGGTAGACTTTTTTTTGTGTTCTGCTTTCTATTCTCTATGAAATATTCAGCCAGCCCAGGCAGCAGATTGCTGTGGCTCTCTGAGATTTCCCTGGAGCAGAGCCACCTCTGCAAGAGCCTTTTACATGCCTTCCTTTCCCAACATCTGCATGAGGGGACACACCATCCAGCCCATCCAAAATGAAAGTAACTGTCACCTGTCTGACACAGACCACAACCACTGACGAGAGCACTAGCTTACATCCAGGCTCAGGAAAACACAGTTGAAAACAGGGAAAACACAATTAGTTTCTACATAGACCCCCTCCATATCTCCCCAGTGACTCAAGTGAGTGCTCAAGTGAGTCAAATACTTTCATTTCAACACATAATAATAGGCAGAAAGAAAAAACTTAAAACACAGGAGCCAAAAGTTACTGAGCTCAAACTAATGCAATTTATAAATAAAGGACCTGATAGGCAAAATTGGCAGCAGCCTTTGTCAACCTTATTTCTTTTACAAGTCTTTCATTATATTGTTACTATTATGACACTTCCTTAAACATTTTACACCAGAGCTAAAGAGCAAGCTCCTGATGTGGAAAATGAGAAAAAAAAATTTGGTAGAAGCTATTTATTTTATATTCATATTGACAAGTTGATATTACCTGAGTGTATGTAATATATTGCCAGGGACTGCAGCAATTCATCATTTGCTGTATCATTTTACTCACCCAAAGAAATTGGTACTTTCTGCTACCAGACTTCCCACTCTATACAATCAGGGTTGTCTGCTGTCTATCTGCTTTCACCACCCTTTGCATGACAAACTCAGAGTACACCAAACCCAGGACATACTGCACATCTGGGACAGTCTGCTCTTAGCACATCACACTGCCCAGCATTGCTCCAGGGACCACAGCAAGGTGTAGGCAACTATTTGGACATGGCAGATCAACACAAATATACATTTTGGGCCTTTCAGAGGGGAAGGACTTTCTTAATGAGTGACACATGTTTCGAGTGTGAGACTTGGCCACACAGCTGGGATGATGGTTGTCAATATGACACACCAAACATTTCATAGCTCTGTACTGTGAGTCCTTCTGCTGCCCTGGTCTTTACAACCTCACATTGGTATAATTGCATCTTTCTACACCATAGTTTTAGAGGCTGCTGTCGTTAGTGAGATTAACTTCATCTAAACGAGGCTGTCTAGAAGCTAGGTATATGGTATAAGGCAGTGTCCTAAGCTTCCTCTGTAAGAAATAGAAAAATGCTATACATTGCCAAAGGGTTATTAATCCCATCTATTTCAAAAATCCATTTTAGGATGAGACGAAATTCTCCAGAGGTTCTATCTCTCTCCATTGAACACTGCAAGGCTCTGAATTACTAACCTGGCCTACATCCTTAATTCTTAGGTTGCTGAACTCAGAGGTAATAAATTCTAAATTTATTTCTTTATATTCATTTCTAAATCTCCCCATGAAACTTGCATGAACTGAGCTACTTGAAGACAGGAGTTCAAAAAGGAACATTGTGCCTGGAATTTTGATCTTATTTTATTTACATCTTATAAATGATTTTATTTACATCTTATAAATGATGCCAATGACATGCCAGTCCTTCCCACAGGACAAATATCCAAATAAATCTCTTTCTTGGAAGCATATGGCTCAGGTGGGTTAGTGTAGTGTGGTATACTCAGACTGGCCAGTTGTGAAATGTTAGCTTGAACTAACATTTCTCCATTTGAGAGACTGCTCAATTATTGTAGTTAATATTTGATTGTATCAGGAAGAAATATTCTCGCAATCAAATAGTTAAATAGCCTTCATTAGTTATTTAAATTTACATTAGTTATTTAAATTTACAAAGTCTATTAAAAAGTGATACTTTTCAGCTTATGCTTCAGACCCATTGTTTTGCTAGCATTAATTATTCACCAGGCCTTTGATATAATTAAAATGCATAAATTAGAATGTGGATGCAATAGTATTAATTATGCAGATATGTCTTCCCTGAAAGTCAAATGTTCAGGGCAACATATTTTCATTCTAAACTGGTAAAAATGTAAGTTTTGCACTCAATGGAAGCCAGTGAGACAATAATTGTTTCTTTCTGGGGAGTGTTCTTTTCCCTGGGTCTCAACTGTCAATTAAATGTTTACAACCTGCTCCACCTTTACTTCTGCTGAAAGAGAAGACTAATTGTTTGAGGTGAACACTCTGTGTGCTTCACTCTCTGTGAAGCACAACTGAAACTGCTGCTCATGAGCATTCCAAACTGCCAACTTTATCTTTCTCAGCAGAAATTAATACAGTTCCCTTCACATAAAGATGTTTTAAAATAGCAACAAGGCAGCTCCCAGGTGCATCCTAAGATAATCACAACTACCTCCATTGCCTTATTGCTTAATTATGCTTGTCTACCATGGCAAAAGATATAATTTCCTGCTTGCTTATCGATCAGATGCAGGGAAATTGAATGCTACATCGCATATTTTAGAAAGGTCATGGATTTTTCTTTCTCTACAAAGGCATAAGAACTTCTAGCCCTACAGTAAATTGTGCACAGTCAAATGAATTTTCACATTCAGACTTCTAATATAATCTCACAAGTATTATATAGACTGATGGTCAGTTCTGGCACAATAAATGAGATCACATGAAAGAAAATCTATCGAATTACAACTGTAGAAAACATATGTGATCATGAGTGCCTGACTATACCAATGCAAGCAAGCAGGAAAGATGTACCAATGTATTTTGAACTGTGGACCATCAGTGGTAATGAATATAGGTACTACAGTCTCATAAATTTTATTTTGAATCACACGCTAGTTACTAGTGGCATATAGCCTGGGTAGATATGTGTATACTTAAGAAAATATGTGTTAGCAGTTCTGTCTTTGACCCATGGACAACATTAGTGCAAGTTGATGTCAGGGATGATGCAATCCTTGTAGGCGAGAACTTCTAGAAACCACGGGTTAACACACTTCTGTGTTGCTGGATGCAGATAGTGTAGTGTATAAGGATAAACAAGTGCAGAATATATCTGAACGCATTTTTCTAGAAGCCTGGAAAATGGTTTCATATTATAGATTGTAATTACATTCATATCAATTTGACCAACAGAGGCCCATAACCGTAATAATTGTTTATATTGGATTAATTTAAAAAGAATACTTCTATTGAGTGTTAGGCCAGAAGTGCTTTCACTTAGTAGCTACTTTTGCAGTGTGCTTCTTATTGTGAAAATGCAATTAATGGTATCTGACACTTCATTTTCTAATATAGGGAAAATCAATGAAAAATCCCATGTAATTGAGTTTTTTCAAATGTTGCCACTGACATCTAGTCAATTAGAAATCATTTATCAAATACAGAGTCTGTAATAGATATTTAATAGACTGCATGGCCATCAAAGGATGCTGATCTAGACAAAACAATACCATAGTTCTTGTCTCAGTAACTGATAGTAAATATATCTGCTATGTTCAAAAGGACTAAGATGAAAAGTAGGTCACTTGATACAATAAAACATTCAGAGGCAATTTTCTATAAATCCATGGATTTCTACAAGTACAGGGGAGTAAATACATGGTGCTTGCAAATAGAACATGAGAAAAATATAACATCATTAGCCCACTTTTGATTACCTATTTCTAAATTGGGATGCAAAATTAGTGACAGAACAGCTAACTCACATTAATGCAGAGTCAGTAAGTGACAGACCGCTCACTCTTCAGGGACATAAGCAATCAGAGTTTGGTAACTTATATATAATTTTGTGAACCAGATTACATATGAGTCCAAGTATTAAATATTCTTGCAACTACTCAGGTGCCTTTTGGGGATTCTCAGACTAGAGGTTAAAGGAGAAATAGGACAAATATAAGCACATGAATTAGCTACAGAATTATAGTCTACATCTAAGACTTTTAAACATATTTTCATTAGTGATTTAGATGACAAAATGAACTGTGATTATGTAGGAAATATATGAATGATACTAATTAACAGCACAGGGTATACAAATGCTTTAGGGACCAGGATCAAGATTTAAAATTACTGTAATAATCTTGAGATACAGTCTTAAGTCAGCAAGATAAATTTCAGTAAGATGTGTGTCAAGTGCTCCACTTTGGAGAGGGAGATCACATTCACCAATATCAGATTGTGAATAGCTGAGTAAATGCAAATGCAAGGGAAAAGGTCCAGGAGTTAGAGTGGAAAAGAAATTAAATGAAAGTCAACAATGAAAGTCAAGGCAAATCACATCCTGACATGCTAATAGTAATGTTATATGTAAGATGCTGAGGGTAATGATTCCACTTGATTCAGTATTGGTGAAATGTCAGCTGTAAAATACTATTTGGTACGTCTACACTAGCAAATAACTTGGCTCCTAGAATCCAGCCCTTCATCATCCCCACTCCATGTGTGACAGTTCATTCTCAGTCTTTTTCATTTCAGAGTTCCCTTTGAGATAAAAATGAGTGCAGTTCCAGAATAACATACCATTCAGGGACCACACTACAGGCTGCAAGGATGAGACTTCACCAGTCTCTCCATGCTCTGTACAGTTTTACAACCACCCAAGTGACTTTTCCCAAGGAAAGCAATACTTACATGCCACAAAAACACATGCAGCACCACGCCACAAAAGAACTACCCAGGTAGCATTTTAATGTAGCCCTTACACTTCTTCAGACAGACTGAAATAAAAACAAATATAACAATTATACCTAAGGGCACCAGACAGAACTGAGGAGACTTAGGCCAAGTACGGATATTACCACTTTACCCTGGGATGTATGTGCTTGTTGGGGAAGACCAAAGTTTAGATGTAGCCTTTGAGGAAGTTTTGGTCCCGACAGTTTGAAAAAAATGTAAGCGTACTTGGGAGATCCGTGAGCAGAATAGTAGGGATAAGAGGTTTAAAAGTAAGTTACATGCATAAATTAGGCAAAACAGATCTCAATCTGTAATTCATGTTTTCATTGGATCATTCATATTAGCATTTGTAAATAATGTTTTTTGAGGGAAATCTGTAGAACTGCCCGGGCTGGTACAGAACGTCTCTGGGACCTGTGCGTAAATAAGTAGAAACAGCAATTGTAGAAACCTTCATTTTCAGTGCTTATTCACCATGTCTTTCTCACTCACCAGTTTTTGGGATAACTGCAGATAATTTTTATGTCTTTAAGTATTTTTGTGTGCAGCTACAGCAAAATCGATTTTTAAAAATCTTTAAAACTCAGCAGGCAGGTGATAGAACACAGGAAGTAATCAAAGTACTTATGTGCCATGTGAAACTTGAGTACCACACAAATGTCCTGGGATTAGGATATGTAACTGAACATCAGGTTGGTTGAACTAATGAACTTTTCCCTGAAGACTCTCTTTCCCCCTCCAGGCCCCTCCCTCGAGAAGACTTTTTCTTACTTAAAGAATTTGCTAGGGAAGTTTAGCTGTGAAGATAGAATAAAAAGCAAGTAGTTTGTTCAGCTGCCATAGCCAACAACACAGAACATTTTCATTTATCTCACATATGTTCTGCCATTCTCCACCTTGAAAACTCTAGCTTCTGCCACCATGGGATCTACAATGAGGAATTACAGAGTAATCTATTGCAAAAGATTTTTTCTTCTTCAAAGGCAGTAAATTCTGTCATTCTCTATGACTCATAGAGGGCAACCCCTAACTTCTGCAAATAACTACATCTTCATATTTTTCACAGGCAATTACTGCACTATTTTCAATTATATGCACATCCATTTGTTACCAGAATGCTGAGAAGTGCAATGCTTTTAGCAGGTCCTACATGCCTTCTCTCAGAGTACAAACCTTCTGGGACTAATGAGAGAGCTGTAACTTTAAGGAGTCATAAACAAATTCCTAATCTCTTTACTATTAAAATAATCAGTGCTGATTGGAATAAACTTTATAGAACGTAAGAATTCAAAGAAAACCAGCAGATCTATTCATATCTTCAGCAAATTTTTTATATTCTAAGACACATCGATGTTTCTGTTAACTTTATAAAGGACTTGGACTTTGATATTTTCTAAACACTTTTCCACCATTATAAATAAAACATGGAACCACTAAAAATCTTTGCTGTGTACATAGAGGGCATTTTTCAAACACTGCAATGTGATTCAACTGAAAGTTGCATACAAAATGGTATGTAATCAGTTTAATTTTTAAAGAAATATATAATAAATCAAATGTGAAAGTTCAGATCATTTTTTGTTACAAAGGTATATATCTAAAGAGCTCAGAGGAAGTATGTGCTGGTTTTGTCTGGGATAGAGTTGATTTTCTTCATAGTAGCTTAGTTTTCAACTGGGGCTAAACCATATCAAAGTAATTACCAAAATATAATTTATTTAAGTGAGTAAAACTGCCTGGAATTACATATAGTACAGAAATAAGAGTTCTAGGATAAGTAACCTTAAAGAGGATATTAGAAATCGAATGGAAATAACATAAATAGGAAAGAAAGCTCAATTTGAGAAAATTAAGGGATAAAATGGAGATCAGTGATGCGTAGTGTCCACAGGGGTCCATATTAGGACCAGTATTGTTTAATAACTTCATCAATGACATAGTGGGATTGAGTGCACCCTCAGCACGTTTACAGATGACACCAAGCTGAGTGCTGTGCTTGACATGCCTGAGGGAGGGGATGCCATTCAGTGAGAACTGGACAAGCTCAAGAAGTGGATGTGTGTGAACCTCATGAGGTTCAAAAATGCAAAATGCAAGGTCCTACTCCTGAGTTGGGGCAACCTCCAGTTGAAACAGAAGGTGATAATGGAACTGCTCCCTTGTATTAGCCAACTAGTGAGATGCAGATGTAAAAAAAAAGAAAAAAGTATTATTTGAATGCAGCAAATACACAGTTTCCAAAGAGACAGGGAAATACTCTCAGGTATAAAGACCAAATTATATATAAACCCTTCACTATTTTTAGTCTGGAATCTGGAAGGTTTCTCTTCATCTGTAAAACAGACTCTAGAACAACCTTCATATTGAAGTGGTGTATGTTATGTTAAAATAGAGCATGATATGTCTATGAAGGGGAATATATGATGTGATTTGGTTGACTAAAATAACAGAAAACTAATTTGATTTGAAGATTTAGGAAAATATGCAGTTACACAAAATCTGAGTAATGATTAGTGTGTTGCTGCCTGATTTTATCTCTGAACTTCATTGTTAATCTATGTCCTATATTAGTAGTAGGATTAGCATTGGACTTTTACTTTGAAAGAATTGCAAGCATAAAGTCATTAAACAACAATTTCAAAACACAAATACTGCCATTAAAGAAAAAAATAAAAATTGTTGTAATTCTGTAACAAGAGCAACAACCCTAAAAAGATGAGATGTGACTCAAGGACAACCTGAGAACAGAAGGGGCATCAGAACTGTCATAACTACTGGCTGTAGAGGTTGAAACAGTGGAAAAGGATGGGGGTTTATTACTGTTAGGATTATATTCCAGGCATTTAAAAGCAAATTCTAAGAGCCTCATGAGTAATATTAAAACCATAAAAAGTTATAGGGGATCTCAAAATATTTCCAGCTACTCTGCAGATACGGTGATTGGTGTGACTGCTCTAAATCTAGACTCCCTACTAAAGGGTTCAGTGAACTTTTATGTCAATATAACTATGGTAAAATGCGGGTAGAATTGAAACGTTTCTTCTAAGTTGGACAGAAGAGCTGTTCCTGTTACGCAGAAGAAGAAAAAAAAATCATTCGCTTTTTCCTTATAGTCCTGCTTCTCTGCACAAATGTGAGTCCTTCAGTGAATCTGATTGTGACGTTATTGTCTGCCTTCTATTCAAAGTCAATTCCTTCAATTTGTTCACCGATTCATACTACTTTCTCTCTCCTCCTGTCAGATGATCATTTCTTCTTTTCTGATGTCTGAGGTATTATCAATTAATCTGAAGAGTTAGTCCTCCATTTATCTCTTACCATTCTTGCTTTTCCAATTGCAATTTTTAGAGTACAATGCATGTTCTAGCAGTGCATTCAATAGATTGTGTGATGTATTTCTTTGTCTGTCACCTCTTTTCAGATGAAATGTACTTGACATAATTTAGAATCTTTGTACATTTTGACCTGAAGGCCTCTTCTGTAGAACACAACAGAATTTGACTTATATGCAGTCTTTCATATTTGAGTTAGTTAAAAGCACTTTGCAATAATGACATCGATCATGCAGCGACTGTGTAGGAAAATAGAGCATTTGTTTTGAGCATAGTCATAGTTATCATACAGCTCATCTATGGCTGTTAGAACCTTTTTTTTATATAAGTGCCTTTTTCACAAGATACAGACTGATCATATCAGATAGCTTTTTATAGTCTTTAATACCAGTAGCATTAAACATTTACATTCTCTCTTTTTTAATATTGTTTGACTCTTTCTTTGCAGATACCATAATATTAAAGCCAGTTCATGCAGACTAATTCAATATTATAAATGATGCAATATGATGTCTGATATTAGTGGGTTTCTTTATTCATAGCAACAGAGAATAACTGTTAATTTTATGATAAAATATTAATAAAATATTAATACATCCAATTTATTGGTCAATTTATTTTCTTATATATATTTGCAAACTACTTCAGAAAACATCATACAAGGTAAGTATTAATCACACAATTGAATTATATCTATACTGTCCACCTTCTCTTAAAACTTATCTATAAAGTACTGCATCATCATTGCATTGTGTAGCATTTGATGACAAGTTTTTAACCAGAAATCAAAGCATTTCTGCACATTAGCTTTTCATATATTCTTTTCTTGTATTTTTTTCTACAGAAGCCCAAATGTTGATTTATGAAAGCATTGGCTCTTCTCAGCACTTGAATAATCCAAGTGAAAAAGAGAGAATTCCAAATCAATCTATGAAGTCCAAAGGGAAAAACAAAGGTTATTTACAAACACATATAACCCTTGTCCCCTGCATGTCCACAAATGCATTCATGTGAATTGGAAAATGCTATATACTTTTTTGTTAACTCAGCAATTTTATATATGCTACAATTCCACGATCTGACCTAAAGCAAAAAAAGAAAACAACAAAAAACAAACAAAATTTTCATCCAGATGAAAGCATGATATTTTCATTCTGATTGGGAAAAAAACACATGGGAGGGAAAGAGAGGAAGATAGAAAGGAGGGAGGGTGAAAGGAAGGATGGAACAGGGAAAGAAGGAAAGATAGAAGGAAGGGAGGAAGGGAGAAAGGAAGAAAGGAATACTCTGCAGTATACATGGCAATTAAAATTATTTAATTTTTAAATAGAACTGGGCACTCAGCTTCTAGATTAATAGCACCATTATGGTAATTTCCAAACTAAAACTCTCTGCCATCCAATACTCTCAAGCCACCATTCAGGAATAACCGGTAGCAGCCCCAGCATTCAAAGGGAAACAACTACTTTCTAGAATTACTTTGATTTGATGGATGTAAGGTTTAGAAATGTGTCAACAAGCAAAACACAGTAGTAATTGGACATATCTAAAGAAGTAACTGACATATCCAAAGGATTAACACAAATACTGGTTTGTTGATTGTAGAAAACTATTATTGACTAAACACATCACTATAGTCTCTGCCCAGCACTTCCAGACTTTAAATTGAATTAAATTGAATTAATGTTAACTAATCTAAAAATGTATGTAAAATGTTCTTGCATCACACCTTCAGTTCCAAATTTCCTCTAGAAGAGACTTTGCAAGACAACGTGGTAATTTTTATGCTCATCATGAGAAGGTCTCCTTAGCAAAGGAGAATAAATACATTAGTGAAGTGAGTGGAGAAACACTGGAAGTGATGACTCAGCAGCAATGCTGAGCTCTGCTGTAAGTGAATGTGAGTCAACTGGTCTTCTTCACAGTTTTCATGCTTTGTGTACAACCACTCCAGGGTTATACAACAGAATTTTTTCAGCCCATAGTCTCTTGCTTGATTTATAGATGATTCTGCATGACTCTGTGGCTTTGTTCACTTCCCTTTTATTTTTTTTCTTGTCCCCCCTTTCCTTCAACTTACAACTTATGTCAGGGACAGAATCCTGGTCCTAGCTGCCATTTTCTGTTTACAAGGCTGTCATGGTTTGAGATAGTCCCAAAATCTAATTCCTTAGCTCCATCCCCCCTCCCACATCTCAACCTAATGTGAGAGAGGTTTTTCCAGACAAAACACACCAGACTCCAAAGTGGGGGAAAGGGAAATATATCACAATGACTGTACAAATAAATACCATATCACATTATACACATGATCATAACTATCTCTACCATGACATATAGTATTTACAATGGATCAGATCTCTTCTCCCCTCCAAATAAAAGTCTAGGAGGGAAAGAAGGACGGATCCCTTCCAGTCTCTGAACAGCAGCATCTTCTGAGGCAGCAGGTTTCTTCTTCTCATGCATGCAGCAGCTGATAGCTGGCTTTCTGCCAGCATCCACGAGGGAGGTATTCAAGCTCCCCCGGCCCCATCGCCTCACAACCGAGGGGTCTTCCGTGGACTTCGTAACCCCAGACAAGGTCGTTTCACCACGTCATATCACGAAGACACAGGGGGGTCTTCGTGACGGTCTGGTATCTCTTGCAGGGCCTCTGTGCCCTGTCTCTCAGGCTGCCACCGTGGCAGCAGTGCGAGGGGGGGGGGAAGCCAAGGTCAACTCCCCCTGCATTCCTCTCGGAGCTCTCTAGCTCCTTTCTACAGTGCATGTCGCACTTCAAGGCTCTTTCAAGTAAGAGTCCATCATCTTCCTCCTTCCAGGAGGTCTCAAAGGAGTTTTGGGGATCTGGTATCAGTCTTACCCCCAAGAACTCTGTAGCTCTCAGCTGCTGGCTCTCCTTTCCTCGACTCTCCTTCCAGGAGTCTCCTCTGCAGTGCTGCATGTTGCTTCTGCTGCTTCTTCAGTTCAGGTTCTTATCTCTGGCTCTCTGCCACTGTTTCTCTGGTCAGCGTCGGCTGCTGCTCTGTGCCCATGGAGAAAACATCTCCCGGCATAACTACAGGCACCTAGCCCCGCTTTATGCTGTTCCAGGTCCCTGCAGCCCCCAGCCAGGGGCTGGGAGGGGGCCAGAGGCCCCAAGGGGCTCAGAGCCCCTACCTCGTGGCTCTACAACATGGCCACCTCTCCTACAACCAAACTACAACTCTTCTTTTCCGGTCTGGTTGTGATATGTTTACATTTCTGCAGGAGCGCCCATTGGGCAGAACTTCAAAACTTCCAGGGGTTTCCACCCCTTGGGGTCTACCACTTCTCTTAGCCTCTGGGGAAAACAAGGTTCAAACCACTACAAAGGCTGTAGAGTCAGTAGTGATATTAATTAATCAGTTGTGAATCTGCAATGGTTTTGATTACTTACCCATAGAAAAGAAATAAATTTTAGCCAGAATATATCTTTACTGCAAATTCCTGACCCTCATGAGAGTGTGGAGAAAGCCCCATGCTCATGACTAGTTGTGACATGTTGGTGCCACTTACCTTCTTCTTTTCTGTTCTCTCACCCAGGTTAAGGACATATTGCAAAAGGGCATGAAGGGCTATCTAAAACCATTTGCATAAAATTCTCCACCCAATCCTCGCCTCTTGGTGAAGTCCCTTCCCAGAAACTGCACAACAAACCACAGATGTAGCTGCCTCTATCTCCAACGCAGGGTCTAGCACAGCTCAGCGTGGCTGGAGTCAATGTAAGTTTTGTTACTGACTCTAATGAGACCATAAGATCCACCTATAACAAGCACAGTCGCCAGGGAAAAAAAAAACAAACAAAAACAAACAAAAGAGAAGATACAATTTTGATCTAGAGGGATTTACTGAGATTATTAAAATTAATAAAAGAGAGCATTATCTTGCAGAAGCAGATTTGAAAAAAAAACAAGATGTGGAAAAGGAAAATACCTGTTTATAATCAAAGACTACTTTTTTTTCCTGCTGTGATATTTTGTGAATAAAATACTAATATATTACCAAATTGATAGGAAATGTGCTCTTGAATTCACCATACATGATTGTTAGTATTAGGAATAGCACTGTATAATACTACATGGGAATTAAAATAAATATGTCAGTGTCTGGGACATGAAAGATCTTAAATAGATACTTCATTGAACAAATAAAAGACGATCCATCCTCATCTGCCCTCAAATAAATAAACGGCATAAACAGCTAATTCTGGCACAACTATATGGTTGGGAATATGTTACTCAGACGTAATGAGCACTTCTACTGCTGCTGTGGAGACCTGAGGTTTCCTGAGACAACTCAAGTGGCTGATTGCTTCTTGATGCTGTTTCACAAAGCCTCCTAGGGTGTCAGTTAATCCCATGAATTTACTGAACATAGGGCAATAATAGAGGTGCTTGATTTCAGAAAACTGAGGTAGGTCGGTGTCTCTCAACTTGAAAGAATATTTCTGGCTTCACCATCACCTATTATAAATACAAATGAGGAGTTTTCAGCTCCAAGAGTACTATTGTTAAATTTCCTGCCTTACTTTGTCACATTTCTTAAGAATGAGCCTTTAAAAGATAACTGAATTTATATCCATTACAGAGTCTCTGGATTCCTCTTTATTTTTTAACTATGATTCTGCATTGAATGTTTAATGACTTTAATGTAATATAAGTGAATAGAAGCAGTTCTTAACTTTGATTTTATATAACCTGTTAGCACAGCCATTTGTGTCATGAAACAGTGCACAATCTTATTAGGTAACATGATGCATTTCCTTGATGACTATGAATACAAATGTGTGAGCTCTCTAGCTCTTGGTCTAATTAAAATAGATGACTCAATGAATTAATGATAAGACATTTCCTTCCAGTATTTAAAACCTACATAGTAAAGTGTCTATTCTTGAATAAAATGCAACAAACAAAAAAACCACTTATAATCTCACTGGCTTGCTGCTGGCTTCACTAGACAATACTTGGTTACATAACTGTATGTATGGAAGCAGAAGCAAAGGAACAGTATTTTCATCTGAATGCTCTTAGTCATACGGTTTATTTTTTGGTAGTCCTGAAAGGAGCAGGATGATCCTTCTGGGTCCTTTCAAACTCTGTATACTAAATGACTCTATGGTTCTTGCAGCAACATAGTGCTCTAATACACTGAGAATTCAATGAATGGCTACAGCACGAGAGGGTCTGGGGGCCTCACTCAGTATTTTGCATAAGGTCATGCATGTGCCATAGTCAATCTGAATGTAATTACTAAACTCTTGGATAACTCAGATTGAGTTGGTACTTAGGATATGGATACTTAGGTATCCATGCTTAGGGTAGTTTAACAGATGTGGATGGGCAGAACAAACCCCAACAACTTTGCATAACAAGTAAATTAATAAGCATAGAGGAGTTATTTTATATGGTGTTTTTCTTTTAATTCTTCCCTTCTGCACAAACTTTCCACTGCCTCAGTTTCTAAACGTCTTTATTTTGTATTCATCCCATTGACACTTCACTGCTTACAGTACGGTTTAAAGCAACCTATTCTAGTGCATTTCCATCACCAGTGATTTGGGTCTACTGCATTTAACTTTCATCCCTGGGCGGCTTTTCGATACACCGTCTGAATAAACTGCCTGAAAAACCCAGCAGAAAATGAGTCATTATGAGATTCGATGTATTAGTGTGAAGCTGGATTGTTCTGAGCTGACTGTTACTAATATCAACACCAGTCTGATGGTACATATGCTCTCACTAGAGCAAGTATTCACAACATCTCCCACACATGTGGGGAATCACACAAGTGCACTGTAGAAATGTCCAGGAAACAATATTTTTTTCAGGTCTCATTGCCTGTATTTAGAGATAGTCTGTACCCTTTTTAATACAAGTAGGAAATTTCTAAAGCAGTTCTGACACAATTCATTAGGGCTGTTACTACATCATTCAGGAAGCGAGTCTATAGTGATTTAAAAACAATCAGGCCTTCATTTGCACCATGACAAGAGTGACCAAGTGAGATTCAAACTTCATATTAGCCAGTACTGCTAGCCTGAAAATTTTCATTTTCCCCATTTTTGAGGAACACAGTTCTTAAATGCTGGCCACTCAACAATATTCAGTGACCTCTTTATAGTAAATTCCAGTTATGAATTCAGTACAAGATATTTTTATATATTCAAAATAACTTATTCTGTTCTAAAAGAATAACTGTGACAAGTTTTGCTGGAGTTACTGTATATATTTATAGAAGGAAATAAAAAAGCAACTATGTCCATATGTGATTTATATGGACATCTCTGTCTTAATCTGTAAAACAATTTGTCATATGGTTGAATAAAATTATATTTAATATTCAAAACATCATTCAGAAGCCCGACGGATTTCTGCACTGAATGCAGTGCTAGGACTTTGGCCTCACCATACTCCACTTTACAGCATAGGACTTCTGTGCCCCTTGCTGCATCCTGGAACCTGTAGAGCTGCATGAGCCATCACAGCTGCCTCTTATGAGCCCAGTGTAAACCCACCAGCATGTTGCACAAGATATTGTTTGGAAACAAGAGAAGAAATGGACCTTTATGTGTCCTTCCTTCAGGGATTTGAATGCCTTCTCAAAGTTAATTAGCTAAGCAATTCCTTGCAAACTTTTTGGCCTCCCTTTCATGTCTTGCCCACACAAGGTGAATTTTCTGTTCAGTTTGGGAACGTGGCACTGCATTTATTCATGTCCCTTTTCTAATCACTAGGAGGACAGAGGAGTTCAGTACAACACTATACGCTTCCAGCACTATGGAGAAAGAGAAAGCAAGCAGTGAACGACATGAACAAGATTTGCCTGTAGGTTTGCAGTTGTGCCAGAAATAGCACCTCATATTCCAGCCTTAGCCCAGTGAACTGCATGACTACATCTTCAATATATTTAGTGAGTGAAAATGTCTAGAAAGCATGGAAAAATATGTCAAAACAGATGATTGGAAAATAAAACAATAAATGACAAGGCACTGAAGAAAATGAGCAAGGAGAAAATATAGTCATGGAAGGTGACAGAAAAAAAAACTTCATATTAATTACCTAGTTGAAAAGAAACCTCAGCATACTGATACACATACTTCAACCTTTCTCTCTGTTTAGCTTATGTAGTATAGTATGTATAATATAACTATGAAACTAGTTCTAATATATATATTACACATGTAATATTATTTTACAACAGTAAAATAACATGATGCAAATACGCTATATATAATATCAAATAAATGTTAATATTAAGTATCAATAAATATAACTACTAGAATTGTTTTTACTATGCTAGTGATATTTTAAAATAATATATGACATTATATTTAAGTTATGAGAAGTCAGCATCATTAAATCTAAATAATGCTTCAACATTATACTCTGCTATAAGGAGAAATAGTGTTACTACTATCTCTGCTACCAATTTGGCTTTGCTAATAACCTGTATTTTCACAAATCACTTTAAGTAAACATATGGTTCCATTGCTTCCCACATAATATTAATAACTTGAAATTTACAGCAGAGTGCAGATTTTATGGGAATGAGTATTTTAGATTAGCTTGAATGTACAAAATTCTTGTTTTCAAGATTTTTGCTTTTATGGTTAGTGCTGAAAAACATCTTTTTCCAGTTCTTTTCATTTTTACTTAAGATACCATAAAAGAGGAGGCTACTTACAAAAATGAGAGTTTATGACAAGTTAATCTTTTAATAATACCAACATTTGCCCCTTGTTTCTCTGTTTCAGATATGAACTCAGTCTAATAATAAATATAACAATTTGTGGTGCTACTCAAGATAAAACATGCAGGGGTCAATGAACTAAAGCATTTCTGCAGTAGGTACTTTTAAAAAATTTCTATTCATAAAACTCTTAGTTAAATCCTGGCAATCCTTATCACAACTGTTCAAGATGTACTGTTCTAAAACAAGCAATTGCTTGGTTATGCATGCATAATAAACCCTCTTACTGAATTTGCTTCTCCTTACCACTTCTTCATTTGCAAATGTAATACACATTTGCATGCAGAATAGGATAATGAAATTAATGTCATGCTTATATCTCCAATAAACAAAAAAGTAGTCAGCATACAATAATAGAATGGAAAACTAAAGTGACAAAGCAAACAAGATATTCATACAACAGGCACAAACCCAGCCCATTTCATACACTACTTAATTCAGAAATTATACCTCTGCCCACAAATTTATTATATATCAAACAAAAAAAATCTGGTGTTTTTTAAACACTATTTGCTGACCAAGACATTTTTCTGAAGCTACCTTATTTCTCCTCATATCCTGCATTTGATAATTAGTTGTATTGCTCTTAAATGCAATGATGTGACACTGACATCTAATCTTGGAATAAACTCAACCCTGCACAAAAAACTGCTTATGATTCCCTGCTCTCCCTTGAGCAAAATTTAGGAGCTTGACTAGCGCTTTGCATTGGGTTGGATTCCATTTACAACGAGAGTCAGAGTGCAGATTATAAAAAGGTTTTCAATATTACCGGAGGAAAGGCAAAGGCTGCACCTTGTCTGATTTTGCAACATTTTAAGTGGAATTTCAGTTTATTTTCCCCTTTGTTTGCAAGCTCAAGCAAAACAAGCAGATGGGAATTCTAAGTTAGTATTCTGTGGCAGTTTGGTCTGGGCCTTCCTTGGTGACCAGTTTGTAACCAAGGAAGGGCCCAGATTTACCCAGTATTCCCTACGATTTTCACATAAGCCAGGCTATAAGTAGAAAGGAGGAGAGGCCTTTGCTCTCTTTCCTTCCGGCGGCTTGGAGGTGCAGGTTCCCTGCTGTTGGGTCTGCCGTGTTGGGGAGCGAGGCCTGGTTAGGCCTTGTCGACCTTGGGAGGCGGAGGTTGCCGGCGATCGTTCCAGAGCGACTTTCGGTTGTCCCAAGGAGCGTAGTGAGATATTTCTTTGCTAACTCTTTTAGTTGCTAGATATTGGGCTACTAATCGGGAGATATATATATATACATATATATATATATATATATTTATTTTATTTTGGTTTTGTTCCTTTTCCCTTCCCCCTTCCCTTTCCCTTATGAAATTGTATATATATTTCAACTGTATATAACTGTAACATAAGTGTAAATATATTTATATTATATTTAAATATATTGCTTTAGCTGTCTCTCTCTCGTTTTGGTTTTCTTGGTTGTTTTTTCCCTCTTCTCCCTGAGGTTTGGGGGAGGGAGGAGACTTTTTGTGGTAAGGTTTGGCAGGGAGCCAGCTTCAAACCATATCATATTCTCATGCACAACACTGGCCCCCATGTTTGCATTCATCTTGCTTTCATTGAAATAAGGTGTCTTTCCTCTGGTCTCTTGAGTTGCTGAGGGCACTTGGGGTTCTTTGGACTTGAGGATCCCAAAAGCTGCTGATATGGTCTTACCAGATTCTGGAACCTTTTATTTAAGTACATTGCTCTGGTATCACACTATCTGCGTGATATGGTTTCATCCAGGGCACCTCATAAAAGAGACTTGAGAATATGAAAGCAAAAGGAAATTTATTGCAGTGCAATCTCATTTTAAGTGAGAAACTTAAAATATCTACATTTGAAGCAATGTTAATTTATTTTTCTTTATATTATTTATTTATTTATATTTATTTAAAAATAAATAACAGGGAATGTGGCTGCCTCTGCAGCAGTATTTTGGATCAGAGCAGTAGCAAGCTTCTGAAGCAAACTCAAAAGCCTTCTCCACTTCCTGCACATTGGCTTGGTTCAGGAAGCAGTTTTGCTGTGTGCAGCTGGCTTTCTTTTAAGAAAAACTGCAGCAAAAGACCTGCCCAGGGTGCATGCCAAATGTGTTCCAATCACTAATGGAAACATAAAAGTCTAATGACTTATCCTGCAAACACCTTTGAGCCACATGTATGTTGGGGGAAACTGCTCCTAGTGAGTAGCCTAAACCTTGTCCAAAGCAAAATCTCTGAATGAGGTTGATGCAGGTGTCTCAAAACCAACCATTTCAACTCACATATCCACTCCTACTAAACTGAATTATTTGTTCATGTAGACATGGCCTGGCTACATGCTAGTCAGAGCAGCCTATGATCCCCTTTTGGAACTTCCCCTACCAGATTCTCTATCACATTTGGCCCTGATTCACCTGATCTCAGTAGAGCACAAAGGTTTTGCTACACATCAGTAGGCCATTTGTAAACATACTGTATTATACAGCACTTCCTTAGTGAGAGCTGAGTTGTTAGGCTTCTCCCTATCTTTCTGGGTTTGAGGGTTTTATACTAAAAATGGGAACAATAGCTTGCTGTGTTATGCTAATACAAATTCATTCCATAGCCCACCTAGTCTGTCTCCAAACCTGCATCCAGGTTGTCATCAAGAAGACGGGGTCAAACACTAGAATTGCTATGTGTGGAAGTGAAGTCCATTAGCAGCCTGTAGCTTTACAATAGCAGTGAAAAGAAAGTGAACCCCCAAAGTGAATTTGTTCCCTCTTGCTCTAAAGAAAAGTGTCATCTATAACTCATGCATTAAGGTCACTATGTTTAGAGACTGATTTTTTCTTTTCCATCAAGGAGACACCAAATATAGCTTAGGTTCTATAAACTGAACATTTTGATAACACTGCAGTCAGGTCAATTGAAGCAGAACTGGTACAGAAACATTATCAAGCATAATTTCAATAGCACGTGGCTGTCTTCCAGGGGTGCAAATATCATTACAAATAGCAAAGCCGTCTATGAACTGGATTAGCTGAACAGCCGTTATCAGCACTCAGGAAAATATTATCAGTGACTGACTTCACCTGCTTGAGTGGTTTAAATGTCCTGCCTTTCCACACTGATAACATTTGGCACCACTTGCAGGCTGAAGAAAGCATGATTTTGTTTGATCTAATTATAGAACCATAACAATTTTTGATAGAGAAGAAAAGACATATAGCCTAGGTCATCTTGTCTGTCTCCCTGGAACTGCATGAAAGTTGTCTGGTCATGTGCCTGAAGTGTAATAGAATAATACCCTCTTTTTGCTCTTCTGTGATTTTTTATTGGATTTATTGGGTGGATTTTCAAATTCAGAGCAGCTGTTCCCAATAGCAATGCTACTGGAGTCTTTAAATAGGGAAAATATTAGTAATTTGTTTTGGCAGAGAAGAATAAGTAAAGAGATGTTATTTTTAGAAATGTTCAAAAGATTTTCCTCTGGGGATTAATCTCCCCAGCACAGGATGCCTGTGAGGGGGAGTACACTTTGGCTTGGTAGGAGCAGGTGCTTGCCTGCAGTCCAAAGCTGGCAATCTGGCTTGGAGGTAGTCAGGAAATTTAAACTGCTAGGTGGCTTTTGAAGTTATTAAAAAAAAAGAATCATTCAGAGTCCTTATTAACCAAATTATGCTTTCTGTCCTTAGTTTGCTTTACAGTATACAAGGTACTATATGTTAAATATGCCCTATCATAAACTCATAGTACCATAGGATGGTTTGGGTTGGAAGTGACCTCAGAGATCATACAGTTCCAACTCCCTGCTATGGACAGGGACATCTGCCACTAGACCAGGTTGCTCAAAGCGGCATCCAACCTGGACAATTCCAGGAATAGGGCATCCACAACTTCTCTGAGCAGCCTGTTCCGGTGCTTCACTACCTTCACACTAAGGAATGTCTTCCTAATATATAATCTAAACCTATACTCTTTCAGTTTAAAGCCATTCCCACTTATCCTACCACTTTATCCTCCTTTATAAAAAGTCCCTTTACAGCTTTCTTGTGGGCCCCTTTTAGGTACTGGGAGGTGCTATAAGGTGTCCCTGGAGCCTTCTCTTCTCCAGGCTGAAAAATCCCAACTCTCTCAGTCTGTCTTCATACAAGTGTCCAGCCCTCTGACCATCTTTGTGGCCTTTCTGTTGGATCACTCCAACAGATCACATCCTTCTTATATATGCTATATACAGCATTAGCCTATAGTAAATGAGAATTTGTGTTGGTTTTTTTTAAGTTTCCTATCCATCCCTGTAATGTTTTCTTGCTTGGGGCAGTGCTGTAGTAGTAATTTGATTGCTAGTATAGCACTAATTTCATCTGAGTTATAGGAATGAATTTTCTCTAGCTGTGGTTTTGCACAGGGTGAATTCTGATGTAAACAGTCATGTAAGATACCTACCACAGGTAGGTGATATGGCTCAGAGTTGATAGTTATCACAACACATCTTTATTTATAAAAAAATCTACCAATAAAATGCCATCATCAGCTTTGAATTGTCTCCTTGGATTTATCTGAGGCCGCTGAGAACCATACTACAGTACATTATCAGTCTGTAAGTCACCTGCTATTTGCACAGTAGTAAGCTTGCACAGTTCCATTAGCTTGCTCAGTTTAGGTGCAAAAAGATTCAACTACGGATTCAATACCAGGGCAAGAAAAAGCTAGAAAACAGAAGCTGACCTCTGGCACCCACAGAACAGTTCCACACTCCATTTTCCATTATCCTGGAGGGTGTTCTCATTACCGGCTCCAAGGAAAGCTTTCCTAAGAGCAGTGATGCAGAAAGCACCGTAAGAATGATCACCCCCATGGACTGCTAAAGCATTGCATGCAGCTGAGTAACAGAAGATGACTTTAACAAGACAGTCATATTGAGCTCAAACCTGTGTAGTGACTAATGCAGGCATTTAGAAAGTTATTAATTTCATGACTATGACACCTAAGGAGGGGTATCTAAATGTGGGCTGTCCTGACTCTCCTATTACAATGAGTCGAGTGTGAGGTTTGGTTCTGCTGCCCACACACATTCAGCGCTACCTGATATGTGCTTAGTACTGCTCTGTAAGACCATCAGTCTGCTTTAGATTCTATCTCCCACCTATGCCATAGCTTTTACCTTAGATGCTGTCAAGGGTAACTGCATCTACCACCTTGTCAGCTGAGCTTGGACTGTGAGAGAAGTCCTGCACTCCAGATCTACTTCAGAGCAACATGAACTGTATTAAATGGCCTCTGTTGGTTAGAGGCTTAATGTGAGATTTTGAGTGCCTTTTGAGATTCCTGTGGCTATCAGTGCATCCACATAGGGTTTTTTGCTCCACTGGACTCCACTCAAGAGTCACATCTCTCTACAAGAGCTACCTGGAGAGCAGATGGAATATCTTTAGGCACTAGAAATGTCACTAATGAGGAAGTTCAGGCAACTGAATCCTGTCAACAGCCCATTTCTAGGCACCAGATGTTTCTAGATGTTTCAGTCCGGAGATGAATCTAATTTGGGAATATGGACCCAGTGCTTACAGCCAAGGGAAAATCTAGAACTTTTTCAAATCTTTTCTGCTGACACTTTTAGCTGAGAAGGGAAAGAGATCAACCCTCTCAGATTAGGAAATTAAATTGGAGACATTCTTATTTTTTGACCCTCCAAATTTAATAACTTCAAACTCTCTTCTGGGTTAGGTTGGAGGTGCCTGTCTTCCTAGTAAAGCATATTAGTAAAAACTTCTTCTTGCACTGTCCTGTTAACTTATCTGACTATCCAGTGAACAGAGAAAACAGAAATTATTTTTTTTTTAATCCTAATTTCAGGTCATTATTACTTTGAATTTTTCAACAGTAGTAGAGATGAAGCATCTTCACAGCAGGATGCCCTTATCCCTCATGATGATGGAACTGTCAACCAAACAGTGGGTGAGGGATGACATTTTTTCTGCAGCTGGTCCACCACATGTAATTCTCTTTTATATTAGATTAAAGGGATAGTGAGCAGTGTAACCCCATCAGTTTTCAAATGATGTGGAAAGCTGCTTCTGCAATTTATTTTCACCAAAAAGAAAAAAAGTCCAGAACTTGTCCTGTTAATAGAAGGGGAGTAGGGGTTTTTAATGTGCTATCACTAACACAGTAAGGTAAATGATATTAGAAAGGGACTCTTCAGAATTTTTTGGTCTGTAAGGATAAATTTGTTTGCGTAGCTATGCTCTAGCCACAGGGTATTTTGGTTAAAAGAAGATAACGGACTTTTAACAAATTATAGTTTTTGCTGATATTTCGTGAAGGACTGTTTGAGGGATGGCAGAGTTCAGTGTGTGTTATATAATCACACAGCATACCTGCAATTTTTCCCCATGAATACTTGCAAGCAGTGCAGAAATGAAAAGAGTGATTACACTTCGGGCAGACAATTTTGAGTTACTATGTACAATAGTCTAGATAAAATCAATTTCATACGCATTACTGCTTAAGAAGTCTACATGGAACACTGAATTCTTAGCCACCTTGACTGTTCCAAATGACATTGTCAAATTTTCTTTTATAATAATAAGGAAAAAAAAGTCTTGGTTTGATTTTTTTTTTTTGTAATTCTGTTCTCATTCAGATAGTGTTTGATATTTTGTTCAAATAAATTCTAAAAGGGTTTCTCTTTTTTTCATACAGACTGAAGTACAAGACAAAAAGAGGAGTCTAATTTTGTAAATGTAAAATGTTAAGAAAATAGATAGATATATTTAATCCTGTGGAGATCAATACTAGACATCCTATCTCTAGTGCTCTCTAACTTTATGTAGCTGCGTTCTGAATAAAAATAACCTCTCCTTCCTAGAACCTCTGACCAAAAGCAACTATTCTGTTCCATGGAGTCAAAAACAATCTGAGAAGCTGAAGACTTCATCCTGTACCTCAATAGAGGCATATATTAAGAATTCAAGTCTGCAAACTGTGGTTTCAGCATTTCCAAAATTAGTTCCTCAAAAGGCTTTAAACACTGACAAACCTTTTTGTCTGAGCCTTTCTGTGATCTATGGCAAATACAGTTTTAGCTAACTTTTACAATAATTCATTAAGTGTGTTAATTTGCTGGGCCTAAGATTCATTTCTTGTAACTACAGGAATAATACATATACACATTTGTAGAGCATCAGAAAAATTATATATATTATTACTATAAATATATTATATAATTATATAATTATATATTATTATATATAATATATTATTATTATATAAAAATTATATTATATATTATATAATTATATAATTTATATAAAATTATATAAAACACCATAAATTAATACCAAGAGGCAAGAACAAAATTTTAATGTAAAAAGCTCTATTTACAAAAAGAAAAGGTAAATGTCACATCTTGGGGAAAAAGGTACATCTGGAAAACATAGTGTAATTCAATGATAAAATACCTAGAAAACTGCTAAATCTGGAGAGAATACAAATAATCTAGTTCCTAAAAGCGAGTGACCAAAATGTGTTGCAAGGACCAAAGAAATGGACTGTTACTGACTCAGTTATTTAATTAAACTTCCGAATATTTTCACGCTTTTTAATTTAATCCCTTGTGATCCTGGCATTTTCAAAAAGTTTTTCTACCTTTCTTATGAGGTTTCACTTTTCCTTCCAGATGATTCAAGATAGTAATATTCTGCCACTATATCATGACTGGGGCAGTTCTTCTTCAGAAGCTTTTTATGAGTATTTCCTTACTGTTAGGTCCCAATTTTTATAGTTTCTTAATACTTCACAGCTCTCTCTGATCAAATTGGGAAAACAACTTTGTGTAAGTATAAGATTATTTTCAACAGCAGACTGCAGAACTGGCATGCAGCTTGGGAGAGCCCTGTCAAAGAACCTGGTCCACTTTCTGGTTCATAAATCCACTAAAGTAGACTTAACGGTAAAAGCATATGTGAAAGACAAAAGAAGAATTTATCTAGACTGCTGACGCTGTGTTCCTAATGTCCATTACATCACTGGATTGAACGTTACACTGGTGGGAGTTAGAGGCAGAGAAAGACTCACTGGTCTTGCTGGTAAAAGACTCTTGTACTTGTAGAATTGTACTTGCTGTTGTATAATCACATGAAGATCGGTGTAATCTTAAGACTGCAATCAAAAATGCTCATTTCAGAACAAAACAAAAAAAACCCAAACAAACAAAAAAGACTGGAAATATCTTTTCTGTTGCAGGGGATTTGGTCTCTGAGTCACTACAAATGTTTCCAGCACTTGCCTTTATCTGTTTCACTGCTTATGATGCTGAGAAAGAAGACGGATGAGATAGGAACTAATGGAGAGACAGGATCAATAAACTGAATGCTTCCATGTTGCTATATTTTTCAAAGTAAGATTGCCCGTGCTGCAAACCAGCTGATCTCTATTCATTTTAGTATAAAATACATAACACATAGTGATTGCTATTGTTTATTTCTCTAGTACTTTAAAATAAATACTGGAAATGCTTGAATCAGAGCACATATAGAGACACTGAAGTATTTGTCTGCTCATACAGATTAGATAGGGTTTGGGCCAATAAAGTTTGCAAAAGCTTACAGCATTTCATAACTGTATCTTCTCTTTCCGTGCAGCAAAATTGGCCTTCAAAAAATACATTGCCAAAGCATATTTCTTCCTGTCTGTTCCACAATGCTCACCAAACTCACAAGGCACACATATGAACTTTGACAAATGACCAAGCAGGAGAGTTTTAAGAATAAAATAATTTCCAAAGCCAAAATGTGTTCTAAACACCAGTCCTCCATGCAGTTGTTGCTGGCGTACCAGAGGAACCAGCTCTGAATATGTCCTGGAAAACAATGAAGAGTGGGTGCACACACACATTCAGAGTGGTCCTATCATGCTTCTAATGCATTGTGTCCCCTACATTTTGTGGGCTGCAGAAAGTGAGCCCCATTTTAGTGTTCTTCTCTACCATCAAAGAAAATATCAAGTCTACCATAATGCTCCACTGATATTACACACATATACAATACCTTTATAGCTTGTCAGAAGTTTTTGGAGATTTAAGGAACCTCAGGTTTGAGCTAGTACTAGGGAAAATGCTCATTAATAAACATCACTTCTGCTTTGTTGGCAGTCCTAGTGCACATTGAACACATCAGTACAATCAAAATGGCACAACGGAAGCACCTACATGCTAAAACATTGGACAACGCTGCGTGATGCTGCTGCTGTGTAAGTACAAAGTCAAACCAGCAGCAGTCAAAACTCTACTTTCCAGTCGGTTAAAAGATATAGCTGTGTTCAGAAACGGCTGAAGCTGCAGACCTAGTGTTGATACGGCCACGCTGGCTCTTTGGATCTTTTTGTTTTCACTGGGTCAATACTTCCCCATTCAGATACCTCTACTGTATCCAATAGAGAAAATGAAATAGGTCTCGTAATTCATGTACCTGCTATAACTTCACAGCCAAATCTTGTCCAAGTATCTACCAGCAGGAAAGAAATGCTGCCATAGAAACCATTTTTTTTTTTGCTGCCTTGGTAATCCTCCACCCAGCAATTTTCCATAATAATATTACAAAGGATATGCAGAAGTGTATAGTTTTGCCACAGTGTGTTTATTTATAAGTAGATGAATGTTAAGAAATGCTTATGAAGACAATGGTAATTTAGTGATACTACATGGCAAATAAGGCATTGATCTATGTGACTATATTATTGAATTGATTATGCCAACTTTTTTGTTTGTGTAGTTCAATATTTTTAATGAAGTTATGAGATTTTAGTCTAGTATATTCTTCTGTTATTTAGCTTTTATTTCATAGCTTCCTTTTATTTCTGAAGATTTAACATTAAATCTATAAATATAAAAAACACGTATATTTTGAATAATGGTTTATTTTCCATGCCACTGTGCACATATGTCCATATCTTGTCTCCTCAACAGCCACAGCCATTGTCACCTCACAGTGTCTACTCAAGCCCCACAGCACCATGACAGCCAAATGATGGCAGGGCACCAAGGAGGGCTCAATGTGCAGCTCTTCTGGATGCCACAGTCTCTACAAAGTGCTGGGAAGGGAGAATTGGATCATGCTCGTAGTACAGTGTCCTCATATTGAAATACATCCTTCCGCCACTCAGTAATTTTGGCTCTACTAGCAGCTGCAAACCACAGTGACACTCTTTGGATGAGCTGGAGTATGTCCAGTGCTGCATCTGTGTTGGCAGGCAGAAACTTAAGATGACTAATTCACCTACTCGCAACTTTGCCATTGTGAACATACACTGAACTACTCCAGGTCTTCAAAAGGTACATCTTATTCTGCACTCTCTGATCAACAGCAAGATCACAGAGCTCACCTGCTTCTTCCCAGAATCTCTGATACAGCGAATCTGGGTAAAGTTATATGTTCTGTTCACACCAGAGCCAAGCATGTCTTCATTACCTTTGTTAAATTCCTTATTTTACCTTCCTTCCTTGCTCTGCTGTGAAAGACAACTACACTACACAACATAATATTAATTTGCTTTTCATTTTAAAATAAGGGCAAATACTACCTAAAACAAATTCCAATGTTTTCACTGTTTGAACTACTGTTGATAATGTCAGTGAAAGGTAAGTCACTTATTAATCTCAAATAACTTGACATTTCAGTTTTATTAATCAAAGTCTTGTCAGTTAAATCACATTTCACCATACTATACAGATTTCAGCAGCACACAATACTCTTAAAAATAGCTATGGAAGTTCAGATTGAGAGAATGGCAATCTGCAAAATGGACAGGACTATTTCAGCCACTGCTGCTTTATTTACATGTTTGTTCATGACTGTAACAATTAGTGAACATTTTTAACAAAGAAATAAAAAAAAATTATTCTGTTTTAACATTTTACAGACACCTAATTTTATATCTCTGACTATTTTCCCTCTTTTCTCATTAAAAAAGGGTAAAGAATTAAAAAAAAATAAAAGGAAGAAAGGTAACAGAATCATTTTTGTTTATGGTTTTATTAGAGATAAAAGGTTTGTCCCTGTTGTTCTAAAGCCATTGGTAATGGAGCAAGTAATTCCTTATATTGTATTTGATATTAGACATCCTAAACTAATCTACTGCTTTACCCGAATCTTACCTCGCAGGAGCAATGCTTCACACTATAGTTTTCTAAGGGTCTTTATTGTATTCCCTTTTTTTGGTTGTGCATAGCTGTTGCCAAAGCACACAGGAGAGGCATGTTTTAAAAATTCAGCCCCAAGCTTTTAATGCCTCAGATCCCCTTATCTAACAACTTTGAATTACCTTGTGTCATTTGTGTTGCAGAATGTTCTTGGCGATATAACTGATTAAATGGCACAAAATCTAGCAGTGATGGAATAGCTTCAAATTCAAGATCATTAAATGGATTCTTAGGCTGTCAGGCTTTCTATAAAGAAACTCTGAAAACCAGAAGAGATATTCAGTAAGTTTTGAAGCAACTTCAACGTTTTCACTCTTGCTTTATAATGAAGCTGTTGGAGTGCACCTGGTTAATCATCCTTCAATTATGTAATTATTTCTCCAAAACAAATTTCAGAGCATGATAACTAACTAGTGATTGTACAATTCACAAACAAGTTAAACATTTTAAAGGTGTTGGTTTTACAGAAGATTTACTCTTTTAGTAATTGAAAGACAAGAAATAAATATAATTATGTGGCAAGAAACACATTTGGTTGAATGTCAGCTAACATAATGTCTGTCCAGCTGAATGAACCTCATCTGTTACTGTAACAGCTCAGCACAGCTTATGATCCTGTTACATATTATCCATCAGGGAGTCTCATTCTTCCTTGTTTTAAATGCACATTCTAATCTTATCAATGTGTATCTCTTAGTTATTTGGATTTTAAAATACCTTCACACTTAATTTCAGGATCTACCCATATGCTGGGAGACAGCTACCTATTAGCATCGAGCAAGTCATGACATCACTCTCCTTGGGAAGCCTCTCCTTTTCTGTAACGCAAAACTAGATGTTTTGGCTACCAACGTGGTATTTATTTCACTCTCCTCCCCCTTTATTTTTCCTTTTTTTTTTTTTTTTTGTCTCTGTCTATATCCATCTGCTGTCCTTTGTATTTTAATTTAAACTATAACAAATGCAGGGCAGATACCTTCTGGCTGTTTGCATGTTACTTGCCACAGAAGGCTCCAGCTCCAAGCTTAGTAATCCCAGACAATACTGTAATACAAACAATAAAGATAATCTCATAATTCCCCAGGGTATCAGCCCTGAACTCCACATGCAGGGTGCACTCTCTTCCTCAGCACTGATCAGACTTTTCTGTCTGGAGAAATGTTTTGAGGACACCAGGAATCTTCAACACTTTTATGCCTTTTCCTGACTCTGCACTTATTATTCCATAATAAGTGACAAACAAGGGTAGCTATCTGCAAACTTACATATACTGACACACACAGAGGTACACATGCACACATTTTCTGAGGATCAGGTGTTATGACAATTTACTGCTCCAGTCAAGATATTCAGCTTCTGTACCACTTCAGACATTTCACTCTTACAGTATATTATGAATGTCTACAAAGGTGTACCTACTACCTGGACGGAAACTGCTGAGTCCTGAAATTACCCCTCAGTGGAACACTTAAAGATCCATGGTGAAAATTCATCCAACATATTGCTTTACTATCAGTGAATTGTAATTAATCTTACATAGATAGTTTTACTCACCCTGATTCAACCATCCAAAAATACATTTGGCCTTAGATAGGACTACTTGCTTTAGACTTCCTTTACAGCCTATGGAGAAATAATTTTCACCTGAACAAGGGTCCTTGTAAAATAGGGATCCTAAAACAGATGAGATAAAATGTTCTTAATGCTCAGGGCCTAGGATGAAAAAAAATTAGACACCTGATTTTAGATGATTAAGTTAAATGAGATTGACCATTTCTGCAATTACTGTTTCTCTGGTTTTGTCTCTCCTCTGAAGATGTGTAAGACTTTGTGCCACTATTTCAGTACTGTTTCTGAATGTCAGATTGTGAGGGTCGCCTGTGGGAAGTTTATGACTTTTTGTTTACCACACTCTATAGGGAAACTGTGAGTTTTTGTTTACCACTCCATGGCTAGGTTTTATAGATGGTTATCAAACCTGCATTATTTTATTTTTTTAATCCTGGCAGAGACTTTTAATTATACCTTATCCCTAGAGCTCAGTAAACTTTCATTTCCCTAATAACCTTGCAACCAGTTTTGCAATCTAGCAAGTATTTAATTTTTATCCTCTGTAAGGAATTATATTATCTTCTTTTATGTGAAAACAAATGTAACTTTTTCCCCTGGATTTTCTACTTCTCTTTCTGGATGATTATGTTGTAAAGCATAGATCATCTCAACATTTCTGCCATAAATGTTGGATATCAGGACTGTAAAAATGTTAATAGTAGATAATAATTTAATACTTCATGGATAACAAGATGAAACACATCATTTGAAAACTTAATGGTCTTTCTAGGTAGAGACTGAGAGAGAGCACACTGAACATTCTTGTTTATTCTGGTATATTGCCACTGTCTTCACAGATGACTTCACGGGTTGCAGTATTAAGGAAGGAGGAACAAACCATTCAGAAGAGTATGGCTTCGGACTGTATATAAAACAGAGTTGTAGTTTGAGTTAAATGTGAAGGATTTGTAGTGAATTTTTTCATACCACCATTTAATTCGGAGCACGGGGGACTGCTCCCCATCCGAGTTGGATCAGATAAGACTGTCTCCACTGTCTCAGGGCCTGTTGGAACGGTGAGTCCCTGAAGTGAAGCATCCTCAGAACTCAGGAGACAGGAGATAAAAGGGAGGCGCGCACTGGAACTCTCTCTCTTAGTACCTGTTTTTTGCTTCCTGGAGCACTGCAGACCTTTGGAACCTCTTCCCAGGGACTGCCGTGCCTCAGCTGCGGTGTTTTCCACCTCAGCTGCAGCCATTTTTGGCGTCAGACGAAGTGCCCCGGCCCCAGCTGAGCAGTCCCAGCCACGATGAGAGCTCAGGGATTTCCACTCTCAGGAGCAGCACAAAGCGCTGCCGCCATGTGGTCCAAGACCGCTGGGCTACAGCACCGCCCTGGGTCATCCCGGCCCTGCCACGGTCACTCCACGTGCTTTGCTACACCAGAACCCACACCACCGCCTCTGCCGCACAGGACTTTCCTTTGGAAAAAAAAATATACTTCCAGGTTTTGTTTTAACCTAGGGGGGAGGGGGATAGCTAGATAATATTTTCTGCTATTGTTGGGGGCTTTTGTCTCTTTTTGGTTTTAGTAAAACTGTTATTTTTCCTTCTTCCTTCAGACTCCTTGTAATATTTACCTTCTCTATAAGGGGGGGAAGGGAAATAAAAGGGAGGGTTCATCCCATTAGAGGTCTCACCTCCTGAACATATTGTCATTAAACCAAGATGAGGGTGTAAAAGCACCATCCTGCATTAGAGAATATAACTTTCCTGTGAATTAATTTATTTTTAAATTAGTCAGAAAAAAGGAGTAATTTTTTGGAAGATAGGTCTATGAGAGATCTGTGAGTCCGAGTTCTTTGATTAAATGGTAAACAAAACATTGACAGATATCATGAAATTGCAGTTGTATAGAAAAGGTATTCCATAAAATAACAGGCATGCTAGGAAGATTATTAATAAAAAGAGAGCAATATAGCTTATTTTTGTTTTCATCAAAGTTGTTCAAAATAGGCTGTTTGATCATGCCTTATCATTCTGGAGCAAATAGTAGATTGTTTCAGTGCAACCTCTAAAATTCCAGGAATATTTATTTCCAGTAATAATGAGCTGGAATGAGCTTGTCATCTGGGTATTCCGCAGCAATTACATATAAATTCCTCTTTTTCCACTGAAAATTCTAATCAGTATTTGCATGTTTAAGAACAAGGTGCATGAAAGCTTAGAAATTAATGAGCAGGTTGGCCAAAAACCTAGCTCCAATATGTTAGCAAAGCAATAAATTCTCTATTAGAATGAATATCTTCTCTAAACCCACATAAAACCCAATGTAGCACTTTTTAATAACTTAGTGTACGCAGTGTTTTTTGGAAAAATTTGAAAAGAGACTGATTCTAATATACTATTTTAAATAAATATTTAATCTACGTCAATAACTGCAGATATTTTTTCTCTGTAGAAATTCTCAAATGGGAAAATTCAACATTGATTCTCTTAGTTATAACAATGTGTAGTTTGTCAATTGCCATAGCCTAAGTTTCACTTCTGTGGTTTTGGATTTAGTGGTGTGCCATGTTTCTGACATTATTATTTTATTAAGGTTTTGAAACTTCTCATGAAAAGTGTTTAGCAAACTGGAAACACTCTTTTGCTCCTTACTGTTTCCTTGCATAATCTCTACTGTCTGCAACTGCCAAATCAAATTAGATGAGCAAATATTTTGGTTCCGAGTACTAAATGACACAGTGAAGAGCAAATCAAATAGTAAATAAAAACAGACATTTTTTGCCAGTTTGTGGTGCTGGGCTTTAATGACATCATAAACCCATTGCTATTCTGCATGAAGCTGCCATATCAGAAAAAATACGGTCTTATAATGAATAAATATGTGGGGAAGTTTTTTCCCAGGGCAGGAATAATGAAAAAATCACAAATCGATTTGCCAAAAGAATGACATTGATTTTTCTTATCATTTTACCATTTTTTCCAGAAGGCAAGATTGCCAATCAGATCAACAGTATATTAAATATCAATGTTCCCTTCCCTGTGCATTCAAAGCTCTACTATTAGCATAATTCTAATTATTAATTATTTACATTGCTGCAGTACTCGAGAGTCCTAATCAAAATCTGGCATAAACACAGATGAGCATGGTGTTTTTGTGTAGGAAATGTTAGGTAATTTTTATGCAGGAAGAATAATGACTACAGAAACTTGTTCCTAATCAGGAGAATATGACAAATACAAAGACTTTTTAGGTCTTTCTCTAGATACAAATTGGTATCCAAATGCGGTAAGGTCAAGTTCAGTCCAGCTTATGATTCTTCCATATGCCCTTGCCAAAGACTACCTTTGACAAGTCTAGGGTTAAAAGTATAACAGCAAATGTCAAAATTAAACTGAAAGGCCTTTAAAAATTTGGATCCTGTGGCAGATGAAAAAATTCTATTTTATGTTCATGCCGGCAAAGAACATTTTCAAAGATAACTAAGAGAAGATAAATTCAGTTGACACAAACAGTAAATGTTAGTGAAATTTGCCATAACAGAAATATGTTACTTATTACTATATTCACTGAATAATTCTTAAAGATATTTACTGTTGAAGTGCATTCTTTTCTGAGTTGAATAGGATTATTTTTTCTCACCTATCAAACCAAGAAATTGATGGTATCCTTAGATCAAAAGCTATGATCTTAATTGATTATCATTTTAGTACGAGGTTGCATTTCAAGCCTAACACTCTTAGCAAAGTTTTATTTTTCATCGAAAATAAAACTTCTGAGTGTATCCAATACTAAGTTTATAAATGGTTAAATATGTCACTACATATGAAGATGGATTAGTAGACAGAGTACACTAAGCAACTCTATATTATTTATACATTGCACTTGTCATAAAAATCTACTCTTTTATGCACATGTAACCATCACATTTTTTTTCATGTCTCTACATAATTCATAAAACCCTTGGTGATTTCTTTAGGCCAAAATGTGAACTGAAATGTCTTCATTTCTTTTCCAGTCATCGCTGAAATCAGTTCAAATCTTCTCAGATTCTTAAAGTGAAAATTAAGATCACAGGGAGAACCATCACCCAGTGGACATGAACTAGAAGTGAAAGAGAGGAAGAACTGCTAATGTTCTGGAAATGTCCTTCTGTAATAAAGCTAAAGTGCCTTAGCATGGTGTATCAGTAACCTCTTACACCACCAGGGCAATTCAAGAGATTTGCACTACCTAATTACGAGATTTCCATGTTGAATGAGGGCCTCCAGGATGGTCAAGATGGACTTCTTTCCCTGTAAGGAGAGTTGAAGGACCTTGGCTTAGCCACCCTGGAGGGATCTAACAGGATGTCATAGGTTTGGTTGTTCTAAAAAAACCAAACAAGAATTTTTCTTTCCCCTGCCCCACTGTAAAAGAAGGATGCTGAATGGGGGAGGGCAGTTTTGCCTTAGGTGATTGATCTACACAAAAGAGCTAACTGGCAGAACTGCATTCCAGGCTGATGGCCCTCTCTAAGGCTGGGGGAGGGAGTATGTGATGAATTTTTTCCCTCCTCTCTGAAACGAGGACACTTCACACTTTGCCTTAACTCGGGCAAGATGTGTGTTTGAGGGGTGAGAGGTTCACTCTGTTTTCAGCCTGGTCATCTTGCTGTTTTCTGGCCTTGGCTTGCCTACACCCTGCTCTGTCCCCAGCCTGGACCTGCTCGGATTTCATTGGAGAGGTTTGGCCCACCTGCAGAGGAGGTTTTTGGGGAGGGGGTCACCCTTTTCCCTCCTCCGCTCCTGTGTTTTTGGCAGCAGTTTGTGCTCATCAGCAAAGGGGGGAGTCCCAGCCACAGCCAGACGCAGACAGTGTGAGTTTCGTGGGAAAGAACCCACCCTTCTTTCCCCTTTTCCCCCTCCCCTCCTCGGTGTGGGTGGGGAATCTCCATTTTCGGCTTCTCCTGCGATCCGGGGCCCCACAGGCAACCCTGGAGCCCAACAGCGCTCCCTGCTGACCAACACCGCGCACTGCAGGCTCTGCTCCTCCAGTGGTCCCACAGCACCACCTGCCAACAGTGGTTGGAATTGCGCCAAAGGACCGGAAGTATTGAACTGTTTCCTTTTTGAAGGTGATTTTTGGGTACAGGATTATTGTTTAGTTGCTTTTTTGTTCTTTTGTTGTTCTGCAAATACACTTATATCCTTTAATAAAGGGTTGTTATTTTTCTTTTTTCCATACTTCCTTGACTGGGGCCTGTTAATTTCAGATTTACAATTGCTGAGAGAGAGGACATTGGTCTACTTAAACCATCCTCCTTAGCAAAACACTTCAGTCTCATTAAACTGAGACACAGGAGTACTTAAAAGGGTTTATCAAGAAGCTGGACCTGGGCTCTTCACAGAGGTCTATGGTGAGAGGATGAAAGGCATAGGGCACAAGCTGAAAGAAGGGAAGTTCAAACTGAACATAGGGAAAAGCTTTTTCCCAATGAAGATAATAAAGCAGTGGCACCGGTTGCCCAGAGAGGTTGAATGTTCTGTATCTTTGAGGTTTTCAACACAAGACTGGACAAGCCCTGAACAACCTGGTCTGAGCTCACATCTGACCCTGCTTGAGCAGGAGGCTGGATCAGAGACCTCCTGAGGTTTCTTCCAGGCTGAGTTATCTTGTGGTCCTATGATTCTGGGATGTCAGCCTTCATATGCATATATTAGAAACAATATGAAATTTATCAAATATAAAACACCTTAAAACTCATATAAATATTTCGATCCTGCATATCATGTACAGACTTGTGTAACAGCCACTTCAGAGCATCTTGGACTTTGTTTCTTTGCCTAACAGCTGTGGCACTAAGCAGATGTATTATGTAGACTTAACTATTATCTGACATTTTTATACATTCAATGAGACATTATTCTAAATATAAAAGCCAATTAAGCTTCAAAGAAAATGATTTACAAGAGAGGAACAAATGTAGTTAGATAGATATATAGATTAGTAACGGAAAGTTTATATCACTTAGAAGCACAGGCTGTGTATAATATGGATCTTTGTCTTCTTTATGGCCTACATAAAGCTAAGTTTGTTTAGGTATCTTAGCTATATATTTCCATACACTGATATTTTAGATTTTTTTAATTGCCGGTTTTATGTAATAATTTTTTTGTATGTATTTTAAACTACATTGCTATAGCACTGTTTCTTCTAGATTTAAAATATGGATTTTAGGTCTTCCATTTAAATTATTCTAAGAGCTAAGCAAGATGTTATCGTAGTATTGTTTTATGCATTTGCTTGCTAACAGAAGGCTGTAAGATGCCAACATGCATTTGATACAATTGTGAAATTCTTCTAGAATGCATCTGTCTCAGCTATTAACCATATGAGATTGGTACAGCAGAGACTGCTGAAAAAGGAGCATATTGACTTCTTAGCTCTGCTGTCAAAGGAGTACAACGCACAGTATTATAATGGATGTAGATTACAGTGATTGTGGTTGAACAAGAAACTTTTGAAAGGTTCTATTTATTTCAAATGCCTTAACAAAAGCACTTTGAATGAGCCAAACATGGGTATTTTCCCTTAAATTGCTTTCTGTGTTCCTGCTTTTAATAGATTTTATTTTAGAAAGTTCTGACAAGGTGGGAATGACTTCTGTACAGAATGGCAACTATGCTTTTGTGTGATAAAGCCAAAATTTATTCATATTAATTGGATATAAAATTCAGTACTCTGTCAATAACTCCTCCTTCACCATCCCATATTTAAAAAAGATTATTTTGACAGTGGCTTTATGAATTTATTTAAGGTAGCACTAAACAACACGTTTTTGTAATGTAATGTAATTGTAAATGTTAACGTAAAAATAATTATCATAGGTCCAACTTCTTAGCAAACAATGGGAAAGGGACAGTTCTAAATACATATAACATTTGGGTTTGTATTCTGAACACTTGTAACTTATCAGAATATAATATAAAACACGACAATGTATCTCAACACTGAGGGTTCAGAACTGACAAGTAGCTCCACATGAGTTTCTATGCCTATGTAGCACAATAAAGAGATTTTTTTTTTTTTTAGGATTAAAGTGATTAAACTATGAAGAAAGAATAGATTTTTTTTTTTTTCCTTTGTATGTTTTCCATGTCCACACATGCAAAAATTTGCTTTTAGCTAAGAAATGTTTGGTTGACTTAACATGCTTTCCTAAAAATCTTAATAAAAAAAAAATTAACCAATTACCATGTGAAATTTCTTATCTTTTCTAATCAGAGCTGTAGCAAAGGAAGCAAGATGGGGTCCCAGCAGAAACATCCTACTGAAAGGAGCACCAAGAAAAAGGTAGGTTTTCCTACAGAAGGACTGTTCCACCAGTCCTTCTTCCTTTACAATGGCAACCACAAAGAAGGAATGCTAATCTGTAGTGATAGAATAAGCAGGACAAGGTAAGGTTTGCTCCTGGAAAGAGACCAAGGAAGAATAGAAGAACCCTGTGGAGATGAACATCTTTCTACAGCGGCTTTTACATTGGTTTGCTGAGAAGTGAAGTTGAATTATGGTTTTGTGCACATCCTATCAGCCTTGTTGGATGCGGACACAGTACTCATTCAGCTTTCTCAAATGTGCCTCATCACCCAGTGTTTACTTAAATATTTCTTAAGTCCAGCAATGAGTGGGCTAGGCCTGGTGGTTTAAAAAATACACATTTTTTGGATAGTTTACAGTTTAGTACTCTACTATTTACAGATTAGTGTTTAGATTAATGATTGGCAAAAGAACAGATACATTTTCTCCTCTCAGTTTCATTAGCTTCATGCTCATCATATTTGTCTTACTCAAATACATGTTGATTATATTTGGCTTATCTGCATCATTTTAATATATAAATTTATATATAAATATATAACTAAAATATATTCAAAATGTGATTTTTTTAATACTTATATGATATACAACTTTGACAACATCTACTATATTTATAAGGTGTTTTTTTGAAGCTCATAGGACTTGGATCAACAGACTGCCTTTTATTCCACTTTTTTTTATCTTCCTTTAAATATCCTCTATTTTATACTACCATGTTTATGTGTTAATTTTTATGTACCCTTTTTCCATTTTCTCCCCATTGGTTTTCATAGACAATTGCTGTCCTTTCTATTGCCACTGAACTTCAATGGACTTTTAGGAAAAGATAGCTCATTAAGGAATGCAGTTTTCTGTCTATTAGATAAATCCTTTTTCATATCCACTTTCACTCAAAATTTTCTGTGTACCTTTTTGTTGGTATTCATAAATTTTTCTTAGTTTTCTTTTGGTGTTGGAAATTAGCTTTTCTGAAGCACCAAAGATACCTTTACCTGGTTGGAATTATCTTTATTTTCCTCTTCTCACCATAATGATATCATTATCACCTTAGTCTAGGCTACCACTAAGTTCCATGAAGGGATTTGTTAATTTTTACTTATTAGAATACTGAAATGAACTTTGAAATTTTAACAGCCTATTTTGTGAGGCTAGAAAGAAAAGCAGTATTTCTTGCTTGCCTCCTCTAAAACAGAAATAAATCAATCTACTAGTTATGAGAAAATATGGGCCAAGGATCAGCTCTGAGTCTGCACAGAATACTGTGTATATTGTATATACTGTGTATATTGTATATACTGTGTATATTGTACCTATTTTTAGTTGAATATTAGTCATTGAATACATTATTTAGAAATTGTTGCTTGCTTTCAATGAATAATTTATTCAGTTTTGTTGCTATCTTAGACCAGCTTTAATTATAACCCATAAAGCAGTGCTGAAGCAAAGAGAAATGAAAAAAGATAAGCCCAACTATTGCTAGGTTATCTAGAGACTCAGGGCATGAAATATCATCAGTCTAAGCTGAAATCAAAATCCTGATGTTTTCATCTTGCACATATTCTCTCATCACTTTCAAGCTCTTTTGGTTTAGTCTCTTTCTTTCCTTTTCCTCCCTTCCTCCCTGCTTTCTATCTATTTTTGCCTCCAATTTTCTAAATGTCCATTCTGTCTTTCCTGTGTCATTTGTGTTTTGCCACTCACCTACCCCTGTCAACAAGCCCTCACTTATTGATATAGAATAAGGGTACTCCAGCAGACTTCTTGGGAGTAAATGGATCTTTCATAAAACTCTTCTAAGTTTATCACTTTTTCTCTGATGATTCAGCTCAGTGGAGTAAATCTACAGGAAAACATTTCTGGGAGCCATTTCATCTCCTTGTGGGTTTCTGGTAAATGAAAATGGCTCCATGATCAGTGTATTTTAATAGGTCCCACAGGAAACCATCATCTGCTCTTGTCTATCCTTTAACTTAGACTAGAAAAATACTGTAATAAATTTACTGAGTTAGTTTGGAAACATCCACAAATGGAAATTCAAAGAGAAGAGAAAGAAATACAAATCAATACAGATTTATGCACCAATCTTTAAGCAAGCTATAAAGACAACTATTCTGAAGAAAGTAAGTATAGGAACAGATGCTTATTCCATCCAAGTTAAGCAGTAATTTATATAAGTGATAACATATTGGAATTGAAAAACAGCTTAGATGGTGGGTGCAATATTAGAAATCATTAAAAATTACAAGAGAATAGGAATGCCTGTGAACCGGTATAATGTCTTACTTCATCACAGTGCTGTTAAATGGACTTTGTGCAGTATCCTAATGCTGATATAAGCTGTTTTGCTGTGGCTACCTAAAAAGGAAAAGCAGGAGAAAAGAGCCTGGGCACGAAGCATAGGGTGTTGAAAATATTCATATTTGAAAAGTGTTCCAAAAGTGAACAGGTAGTTACTATAAAAACCCTCTGCATGTCTTGTTCTTGGACTCAGTGATTTGCATGGGACAGTACCTTTGTCTGTACTGGAAATATTTCATACTAGATTGCTCTTATGCAGAAATAATGTAGGAGAACTTGAATGGAATTCCTTCCCAGCTCAGGTTCCCGAGCCCTATATCCAAATAATAATAGTAATAACAGTAATAATAAACTAGACAGCCCAAAGGGTGTTCTCTGCTGGCCCCCAGAAGAACAACATAGAGGTGATTCTTCTGGAGCCTCTGTCACTTGTTAGAACTTTCAAATATAGTTGCATCTGGAACTTCAAGAAAATACCAGCAGCAGCATGTTATTCACCAAGCTCCCAACACCTGCAATTTATTGCAGTGGAAAGCAAGTGATCAAAGGTCACAGGTATTTGTTACATGTTTAAAGTCTGCTAATAATGTAGAATATGAAAGTGTGCCTTAAAGAAAAACTTACTTGATTAAAATAAAACAAACATTTAATTCCCCCTCTCTGATTAAACAGTTAATTGCAAGAACAGTGAGCATAAAACCCCATATGTGTAAATATGGATATATACATATTGACAGACAGGGCACTTTTCTTATGCAATACTTAACATTGTAATAGATTTGAGTAACACAAGGTATATAAGAAGCCCTCTTCAAGAAAATGCTTAAATGTTTAACACTACAAACTCAGACTTCCCCAAATATTACATATATTTTTTCTTTCTAGGAAGCAGTTTAAAAAAATCCTCTGCATTTCTATTTACTGTCCTGAAAACCTGACCTACTGATAAAGCATATTACTAGCATATCTCTGCTTCTTCATTAAGAATTTTTTGACAATAAATATAAATATTAATGTTCTTGGAAAACTCTAGCAATTTTAGAAAGTCTGTACAGAGATGAGAAAATTGAAATGTTGACACAGAAATTATTTTTAAAATAAAGATATATGAATTTAGATAGGTATTTTCCACACATCTTCCTTATTTCCTAACTTGTAGGCAAGGTTAACTCAAGGTGAACATACAAGTCATGCTCTACGAACTTTACAAAAGTACATCATAAAATGTTGCCTATTATAATTATGACATCTGTTCTGCAGCAGAGTATTATATAGGTCAATACCAACAGCATGGATCAGTGTCACAGCTGGACTTGTATCACAGATATAAACATCAATAATGTATTAATGGATTCTCTATAAAAATTTGTTTTATAGTATATTGCTTGTCTCAGTTTTTGAAGAATATTCAAGTACCTGTATCATCTGTTAGGAAAACTGCAGTGCAGGCATGTAGCTTTGAAGCAGAAAGCCAAAATCACAGCTGAAGAGCAGGACAGAAAATGATAACAGTCCTTTTCTAGCTTCCCCACCAACTGGCTGTTGAATTTTATAGGTAGATTAAGTCATGGAAGATTAAGACCGAAGCTTTGCTCAGAGTGCCGACCAGGCAAGAGAAAGCAAAATACAGCACTCCATTTACAATAATGTACTATGTAAAACCAGAAAAGCTGATTGGCAAAGCAATCATCTTAAAAATGTCCCTGAAGACTATAAATATAACACAATTATATTTTGTACTGGGGCTCTGTGGTATGGCAGCAACCCATTAAGTCAATCAGAATAATGACAGGAGGGCCATCAGAATGATAAAGCTGTTCTAATGAAATGCAGACAAAGATTAAAAAGAATTAAAAGTGACAAGTAAAATCCATTAAAGGACAGCCTTTAGCTACTGTAATCAAAGGATTATTACTTTTCTTGTCAATTAACAGCTGTGTGTCTATTTTTTCACACAATACAAAAGACTATGCCAAGTGTCAAAAAATCATTAATAATAAGAGGCCTTTATTTTTAATATATCTGGCTTGTGCAAGTACATTGCAAGATCTCCAAATGAATCATGTACACAATTTTAGATGCCATAACACACAATTAACCACAGTGTTCTGTGCTACTATTGCCCTTAAAACTGAGTCTTACTGGAGGAAGAAAGCAAATACAAATGGAATCAATTGGAAGTGTATTAATCAATGCCTTTAACTTATGTCTAACATTAGAAACACACACATGCAGAAATGTTCTATGTTTTACACTCTTTGCCACCATTTTACCTACACTTTACCCCAATATTTCATTATAGGAGATTACACCAATGTCAGATTCTGCAAATTGCATAGGCAAATTAGTTTTTTGTTCATTAACCTTGAAAATAATTAACAGGAGAAAATAAAACTTAAAAAAAATTAAAAGAAAATTAAACCTCTTGAACACAACAAACTTCTGCCTTTGTTTGGAAAAAAAAGTGTCGTCCATGGACAACAAGTCAGCATAGATTACTTTGCACAAACACAGAAAATTTCATCACAAACTCTTTTACAATTAATATTGGACAACTAATACAATTAATAATATCAATAATGCTACCAGATGAGACCAGAGGAGAGGTCACAGTGAAAATACTTTCCTTCTGTTTTATGTATTTATATATGGCCATCATTGGTATTGTTTCCATTATCTTTATCAAATTGCCTCTACTTTCTGCTGTTTCCCAGCAGCTCTAAATGCTTTCAGAATGGGAAAAATTATGTTGTAACTCCACTCTGACACACCCTGTCCTTTCCTCAAACAGATTACTCCTATGTGTCAACTTTCAGTTCCTAGTCATTCATCCAGATTTTTTTCAGCATTCCAACTTTAAACAGATGAATGAATGGGTGAGCTGATTAATCTTCCATTAGCGCTGCATTTCTGAAACAAGCAAAATAGTTTGCAATACTCTGTAGAGACTAAGAGAGAAAATTAAGACACCATAACATTTCAATTACATCCACTTCAATCTACCCTGATGAAACAAGAGTAATCATGAACAAAATTTCACCCCAAACCACATCTGCACTTTCTAAATAAACATCAGGATACTTCGTTCTCCCAGCACTTATCATTTTCATACCTTTCCCACTCCAGGTTATATTGATACAAATCTGAAAGATGTCTCAGGAATCCTGGTTGGAACATTAATGATATGCTTCTGGCATTTGGTTCCACTCTTCAGTTCTTGAAATTTCAGATGTTAATAGAGAATGTATGCTTTTGTGAGATATTTGAAAGTGTGGAAAAGATGGATCAAAAGCATAAATATAGAGTGAAATTAATGAAAGACTGTAGTATTACAGTCTTTTTAGTATTTTCTAGTATTTTTCTATATTTCTAGTCTTTTCTAGTATTACAGAACTATCTAAGTTCGTGAGAGTGCATTACTAGTTTAACAAAACAGATATCCTACTTTCGGTTGTTAAATATTTCATTGATCACAATAAAGCCAGTTCACCATCAAGTATTGTCATTTTACTGTTTAACACTAGCAGGAATGAAACTTTTCACCCAACATGGTCATAATCAAATGAGAATTCTCTAGATGTACCTAGAAACCTCGTAAGTCCTTTATCTTGAGTGTGAAAACACATGAGACAGTTCGACATGTGGGTGCCCTTAGCCAGACTCTAGGTTAGAAAAAATAATTCTGTCATAAAATGCTACACCAAGTCTTTTTCGGGATCTTTTCACACAACCAACAGGTCTGGCATGAAAATACTGAAATGAGAAAGATTTTTGTATTCCAATGTCAGATACATACATAGCATTTTGAAGGCACTAATACCTCTTATCTTTGAGAAACTCACCCATGGAAACAAGCTTCTCCCTCTAAAATCAATAAATATGTGCTTTTATCAAAATCCATAAACAAAACATAAATTAACCAACAAAATCATGATGTCAGGTGATACATCTTCAGGATGTCTATGCCACTGCAAAAATATCGGTATCTCAGACAGTATTTAATCAGGAAAGAGGAACAGATAAAACCAGAAAGCAATTTTTTCTACTGCTCCTAATCTTTGTTTTGGTCTGAACAACAATGATGTCATACCACCCCAAGCCCAAGAGATACAGAGCTTTCTATAATCAAAGTCTAGTCCTTAAGGTGTGAAGGAGCAAGATTCAGAATGGGAACGATTTCAGGAGCGTAAAAAGATGTACAGTGATTGAAAGGACTTTATGATACGGACTTTACAGTTCTTATGTGTTTGTAAATATACACATTGTATGTTTCCCCAGGATTTGTATTTCCCGGGCATGCCCAGGCATTCCCGCTTCCCCGCTCCCCTCTCTGATGGGCTGCAGAAGCTGCAGAGAGGAGACAGTTACCATTCGCCCTCTCCTTCCCCAGTTCCTCCCACGTTCCTCCCCCTTTGCCTGTGTCCCTACCCCGATTTGTTCCCCCGTTTGTCTGTCTCATGCTCCACCCCATGTTCTAGCCCTTTCCCCCCTGAACCCATAAAACCCTGACACACCTCAATAAAGTATTCCATTTGCAGCTCTGCCTTGTCTCCGGACCCGTCCGTGCTGTGTCACGGCCCCATCCCCCCTCGGACCGTGGCATTAAGGCTATGAAGCAAGCATCTAGAAACCTTTAGAAATAAAATTCAAATGTTACAGCCCAACAGCTCATTAGCTACCAAATATAGACATCATGAAAATAAAGCCCAAGAACAAGTCTATCAAAATTTGTCACACTGTCAAAATTTGATATTGAGTGCAGGAGGTGAAAAAAGGCCTTGAGGAGATTAAATTATGGAAGATTGCCAGATTTGAAGAAATATTTTCAAAATTCTTAGGAATGTAGAGAAAGATTATGACCATCAAATATTATTACAAACCAAGAAAATACCAGGCTAAAAGTGTTACTGATTTTTTAAACTTGAGACAAAGATAGCAAAAAATAAGTCAGTCTTTCATCCACATTAGTAAGAAGTTAGCTGAACGGTTAGTTGGGTGACTTACAGTGATCACTGAAAAGCTGTTTGGATACCTCAAGTATTGTTTATTTCTTTCTGCAATTGCTGTGGAGGTTTTTCTACTAATCATATTTGTCAAAGTAAGCTATAAGCTACATAAATAGCTATGCAAGAAAAACTACCCCATAAAAAACATCTATTAAGAAATTAGTGAGGATTTTTGTTGCACGGTGTTTTTTAGATAAATGAGAAATGTTCATTCTTCTTGACCAAAAAGGTGAAAAACACCTTAAAAACTAGGATGGTTATTATACCATCCTTGCAAATTAAATAAAGCAAAAATTGACATTTGTTAGTAAAGTAATAATTAGAAGTGTTTCCATTTGGAAAGGATTTACTAATTTGGAACTACCCCTGGAAATGACAAAGAATGCAAGTTTCTCAAGGGCTGATAGACTACATTTAGATGCATAATCACATCAATTGCAAGATTGATAGTTGCTCCTGTGAGAGACATCTGAAAGAGCAAATACTTTCATTTGGTGCAAATTGGCTTACTAAAGGGAAGATAGAAATGCTATTTACACCATCCAGGGATTTTTTTGGTCAAACCTAAGGAATACTGTATTTTCCTTGATGAAAACTATGTTTTTAAGACCCAGTATAGCTAAGAACCCTAATATTTTCTTACTAAATCCTATGCATATTTTGTGGCTTGTCAGTGAGTCACAAGATTAAATTTTAGGAAAATAAATAGTTTAAATACTCCACACATCTTCTATATTTGTAATTTAGAGAACTGTAGAAAGGAACTGTGTATTGCATTGAAACAGGTGATGGAATCCTGCTTATTACCTAGTATTTAAATGCAGAATATCAGTTGAGAATTTTAGGAAAAAATTCTATGTGATACTAGAAAGAATAAATTTATTTTTGCTAACACACTTAATAAAATAATTTTTATAATATGATGTGAACAAAAAAGCCTTTTTTAATCCTTATCATCTCCCAGCAAGCAAAAAGAAAAAAAATATCTGACATTTCTATGAATTATTATTTTTGCCACTTCACCGAAGAAGCAAATGGAATGAAGGAATTATATAAATTCAAGTCAGATTCCTGAGGGAGATATATCTTTTATTCTCACTTTAATCACATCATCTGTGTCTAATACTGTCAGTAAGCAGTGTTATATTTTTTTTCCTATACATTATCTCCTAAATTCTCCATTCCCAGGTTGTTTGAAGTGTTCTGCTTGCTCTATTCTTGGGTAGGAGTTATATTCTGTGGCACACTGATTTCACCATATAATGCCATGACCTTTGGAAAGCTTTTTTTTCCCTCTTTGAGTCTCACATCTGCTTTACAGAATCTGTTCATAGTCTTTGCAGACTGCCTAGAGGAGCTTGTTCATCAGCATTCAAATCTCTGGAGACAAACACAGCACAGTTCTGGTAAGAAACACATCTCAGCTGTGTGACATGTTTCATAGACAAATACTACAGAGAGTTTTCCATACACTACATAGAGAAAGTAGATTGGACAGTATCAAAGATGTGTGTTCCAGTAGCTTCTGGAGATACTTCTGTAGAATGAAACACTTTGTAGCTTGTGTCTCTCATATCTACCTATGTCATCTTTCCCTAGTATCTCACACTTTCTTTCAAAATAATGGCAAGGATAAGTGTTCTCTGACAGTGATAAAGTAATATGTAATTGTACTGAACTGTGGGATATTATGTAGGGAATGTGAATAATATGGATATGAGTAAAATCTAGCTATGCACACTTGCTGCAAAATATTGATATTATTTTCCATTTTGTAGGCCCAGCCTTGCTACCAGTTACAAACTTACTCATATCAGAATATTTTACACTATTCCATCTGCAACTTCTCATTCCTAATCCTAAACAAAACTATTTGAATAGCATCTGGACCAGAAAAATATCTAAGAGTTGAGATCAAAGAGAATTTATAGTTCTAGTCTAGCAGTGATGGAAGTTATTTGGTCTTTTGCCACAATTGCAATGAGAGTAAGATTAGACCATAGTTGTGAATTATTTTCTATGATTAGGTTGACAGAAAGATCAAGCTGTATCTTCACATTACATTTTGTGTTCATGGTGATTTTGATTTCCATGCCAGACCATGAACCTCATTATGCCATCATTTTTCGTGTGTTTTAATGGCATCATCAGTGTCACAGAACCTCTCCCAGTCAGAGACAGTTGAGCCAGCTGAAATTGCTGGCTATAAGTAAAGCAGTTCAGGACATGCTTACCTTTAACAAAGTCAATCATCATGCCTCTTTACTTTGCCATGTAGGGTAGCATCCACATGATCAAATTTTAGCTGCACAAAATCTTGAGTTTTCCCTACAGCCTGTAGAGAGAGGCATTCCAGAAGGTGTTACTCCTCAACTGTCAGTCTGTGAGGGTTAAGGTCACAGTAACAAAGTAGTACTAGAGTTAGAGTAATTACACATAGTAGCTTATTCTGCTCCTCAAAGAGAAGCCAACCATTGTATAAGTGATAGAGACATGATAGGCATCATAGCTTTTAGTGATACACCAGACCTTGCTGAACTGGTTGATGAACAAACTATCCCCCTTTCAAAGCCTGAAGACTTGTGAATGACTTGAAATGGCACTAGTAAGGGTTCAGTGTCACAAGGACCACAATTTGATTTTTTGATTTGAACATGTCTGGAAGGGTGCTGGGTGTTTATGTTTAGTTTTCTTCATTATCTTTTTTTTTTTTTAATAGGAATGCTTTTAATAACCATCACCCAATATGGATGGATGGATTTATTGACTTTCCATCACATCAGTTTTCATGCATGAAAACCTACTCTGTTGTTTTAATACAGAGTTGCATTGCATTTTTTCCCCTACCAGAGATTTGACTAATGCCAGTGACAGATCTTTTTAGATTTGCTGTGCCAGATGTTTTTTTGACAATTTGCTCCCTGTCTTTGTTTTACCTCAGAAGGATTAAAAGTCCTATTTATACAGGGGCTTTTTCAGATTATGTTTTTTTCTTACTGATTAAGTTTGTGTGCCATTTTGTAGGTCAGATGCTTACTCAATCGCAGCTGAACTCTTTGAGAAACCCAGACTCTTAAGGACACATTCAGGCCAATGCAACACAAAATGTCATTATCACATTATATTTATTGGGTGGGGGATTTTGTGTATTTCAACACATTTTCCGTTTCTCTAACAGGAAAAAAAAAATAAGAATGAGATCCTTTACTTGGAGCACCTTTCCTACCTTGTGCCAAATCACCTGACACAATGCTAATTGTCATCCACAGCTCTGACTCTTTTCTTCTGAAGTAAAGTGTCATATTTTTTGCATAGAAGAAGAGAAACTAACCCCACATCTGTCTTTCACAAATTCTAGAAGTGTCCAGTTATGCTTGAGAACATACTTTTTTCCCTTGTACTTCGCTGCAACTCCAACAGGTGTCCGAGGTGTCCACACATAGCTGATACAGAAGCAAATATCTTCGAAGGCTTCAGATCCATCCATCTAGCCAGGTGGCTGAAGTATGCTCATGTTTATAAATCTTTTAATCTTCACATTAAGCAGGAAAAATCTGTGAGCGAGGACGGTCCCAATTCTTCTTGAAGAATCTGAAGTGTGATCTGCATTTCCTTTCCTTTCTATTATTTAATTTTAATCTTCCTACAGTGCTTGTGACTTCCCCTGAGGTACTGCAAGGTAATGTTGAAATGGAGCCTCCATATCCCAAACACAAGACAGGAATGAACACACAGATATAGGCAAAAAGATTTATTTTAGCTTGTTGTGAGAGTCAGAAATATTGCCTGCCTAAAAGCCTCAATGCAACACATATGTTTAATTTTATCACACAACTGCACAGAGAAAAATGTTCCAGTTCATTCAAGTTCCTTGTTGAACTATAGCCCTAGTACTGCAACAGCTTGTTGAGGCTGCGATGACTGAGGTCCCAAACACAGCATCATGTTCATCATATGTATGGTCCATAACATTCTATGATAGACAAACCTCTTCAACATATCATTTGGGATTGTGACTTGTCTCTCTTAAAATGCAATTTTTTTTGAACATAAAGCAGACTTGCGTTATTGTCACCATTATAATCTCGTAAATTGTGATACTGATGCAAGGGTCAGCACAGAACAGGCAAGAAGGAACATTTTCATATTCAGCAAGATGCATGATTTTTCTGACCTAATACTGCCCCACAAAGGTGTAAATACTCAAGTTATTCTTTATTTGTGCTCCCTTTACAGTTATCAAAAAATATTCACTTGAGTGCTAAGACTGATTTTTAATATCATTAGTAAGAAGACTCCCTTGAGGACTCTCTCATCATTAAATATAGTTATGGTAGGTAAGACACTTAAAGAAAACTTTCAAATGGCTAAAGCCAGATTAAATAAATCCTCCCATACATGCATGCATGAACATCTTAAGACATGTACCTTGCACTGGAAGAATTTTCACATCACATTTGAAAATTATCAACAAAACTATGTTGCCTAACATTTTCTGATGACTCATGAATTACGTTAGGTATACCAATCAGACATTGAAAAAAAGACTAACTAAATTTTAAGCTGACAGAAAGTTTGTTCATATTATTCCAACTCCAATTTGTTAACTTTCCATCAGCATTTTTTCTTCTTAGTTTGATAATGCTTACTGAACTGTCTCTGAACTATCTAAAACCAATTTTATCAACTTTTAAAATAGCCACTATCACCTGTGAATACTCCAAAACTGACTTTTTCTCTCATCTTCCATTTTTTAAGTTGTGCATATAGAAATGCTGTCAATTTCCTGGGAAATGGCAGTCTTATAAACCATACCAAGCAGTACAGCTGGCCCATCCTGAGGATGGGAAGGCTGGAAACAGGATGAAAACCAAAAGCTGCTGTGCTACAAAGCAGTTTGGAATCTATGGAGAAAGACAAAGGCCGGAGTTCAATAACAGTGACAAAATATGTTTGTCACCAGTTGAGGTATGATAACAAAAAAATGGAACAGGGGAATTTTTCAGCTGACCTAATCAAGTATTATATGACTGTACATTGGTGAGCCCACCTGGACCTGAAACCGGGCTCTACCTGCCCCAAGGTATCTCACTGGGATGACAGGATTAAAGTTTGCCATTTCAGTTGCCACAAGAAAGAAAATGAGGTAGTTGGCACTGCACTACAAAGTAATATCTGAGAGTCATTATGACTTCTTTCTATTTTATATCACCAGGGAAGGTAAGAACTATTTGTACTAAAGGGCAATGCTACAAGACTACTAAATGGGTATAAAATGGTTATGAGGGGAAAAAAAAGTTAGATATTGATGATAAGAATACTTATTTTAGAATAGAAAAAATGATGGAGCAATCAACAGCAGTGGGAGAAAAAAATTCAAATCTTTTTTTAAGTTGGAGTGGTTTATAGGCTAAGCTAAAGAACACTGCCACTGGCTCTGGAAGAACATTTTTTCAATGAGAAGACAGTTTCAGAAGGCTCATTGAGTTCTATGTCATCCTGTGATACAGGGCTGCTGTGCACTACCATCTCTTCCAGAGCTGATAGAGTAGTGTTAACATGGAAAAATTTTGTACAACTCTCAGATATATGAAACAGGGTGATAAGAACAGGGAGTACAAAAATTATGTTCTCTTCTTCCACAGCACTGTTAAATCCCCCCAGCACAGTTCTATGTCCAACTTCAGAGACCGTAAAGATACTGAATGTGATTCAATGGTTTATCAAGAGAAGTCCAGGGGTCAGAAAATAAGCCAAATACAGCAAAGCACTTCAAAATTGCCAAATGAAGGAAGGATGCATTGCCCCTTCCTTTGTACATGTAAAACTAGGGGTCTAATTTCAGCTACTTATTTAGACTGTTTATTCCATGGAGGATAACAGGCTCTCGAAACATCAATTCATCCTGCCTATCCTAGGCACATATCTTTGGGAGGGTTGAACTGGTCTCTAAGTTTCCCTTTCTCTGTCATTGACTGTAGAGGAAAAGTAGTCAAATCAAGAACGCACAAAAAAAATCTTTTGGAGGGGCTGAAATCAAGAGAGATCAACTCCACCTCAAACAAAATATTTCCAATAACTAGAATTATAAGTGAGGAAATTCAAAATGTACCTTTATTTATGAAACACCTAAAAGTATTAAGTTGAATCAGTTAATTTTGGCAGGAGTACATTCACTTACAATTATGAGATGTGCATTTTTCAGAAAGAAATATTTTACCTTTATAAAAAGATTAACATACTGGTAGATAACTCTTTCAGCTCTCATACCTATGAAGTTGTAAGTAATAAGATGATATATGGTATCTATGCAACTGAATGCCAGACAATAACATTTTCATATCTTGAAGTTTTTATCTATATTTTTAAAACAAACCCTAAAAGCTCTTTGGAATCTTATAAACACCCTACTGTGTGTCCACAGGTTTTGGGTGGTGTCGTTTAAAAACTGACATAATAGAAAGCAATACCAGAACATAATCTTTCTACATGCTGGTTTTCTTAGAAGTTTGGGTTGTTCTCAAATTTCTTTGGCACCACTGTTAGCAGAAATACATTTTCAGAAACTACCTGAAAAATAAAAAGAAGTAACATTATTGAAGAAATTATGCCTTTTGTGAAAGGGGTCATTAGTATACTTGAATTACATTGGAACTCTGCAATACATTAAAAGTAATAGGACACAGACGAGAACAAAATAAAAAAAATTATCTTGTCCATCTCTGGTTTTCAAAGAGAAGAACAGCTATGCCTGAAATGTTTTTTTCTAATGCAATTGCAAAAAACTTCAATATTACTCATTCTACCTCTGTCAATGGGCTTATTCCAATGCTTATTTATTTTAGAATGATTTGCCCTTGTATTTAATTTTTGACAATTTAAACTCATTATTTTTCTTAGATAAAAACATGAACAAATAACAGTTTGTTACTTTCCTCTCTAGAATAGCCTTTTAAAGGTTTTCCAAGTATTTAAAATATATTTAGAAATTATATCAGTCTTCTCTTTTAATGAAAAATAAGAATCAAAACAAAAGTTTCAATTTTTCATCCATGTAGACCTCCCACAACTTTTATTCTTACATATGTACTACCATTTTGTTCCAAATGGACCAAAAACTTATTGTAGACTAAAAGCAACTTACTTGCTTTTAATTTAAAGAGCATAAGAATTTTCAGCTGAAGAGCTTGATAAGAGCATTGATCAAAATAAGCGAGAAAAATAGGGCAACAAAGATGGGGAAGGGTCTGCAATGTAAGTCCTATGAAGGAAGAGTGGCTGAGGGAGGTGGGGGTTTTGAGCCTGGAGACAAGGAGACTCAGGGGTGACCGTAACACTCTCTACAACTACCTGAAAGGAGGTTGTAACCAGGTCAGGATCAGTCTCTTCTTCCAGGTAACAAGTGACAGGACAAGAGGAAGTGGCCTCAAGTTGCACCAGGGGAAGTTTAGATTGGGCATTAGGAAAAATTTCTTCAGTGAAAGGATTATCAAGCACTGTTACAATCTGCCCAGGGAAGTGGTTGAGTCACCATCCCTCAAGGTATTTAAAAGATGTGCGGGTGAGGGACAAGGTTTAGTGGTGGACTTGGAAGTGTAAGATTAGTGGTCGGATCTGATGATCTTTAGGGACTTTTCCAACCTAAATGATTCTGTGATTTTCTGATTCTATATATGAACATTACCAACCCTCAAGGTATTTAAAAGATGTGCGGGTGAGGGACAAGGTTTAGTGGTGGACTTGGAAGTGTAAGATTAGTGGTCGGATCTGATGATCTTTAGGGACTTTTCCAACCTAAATGATTCTGTGATTTTCTGATTCTATATATGAACATTACCAACCTGAGATTTCTTCTTTCAGGAAGCATGTAACCAATCTCGACTTATTATTTGTTTTAGAATTGTTATACTGACTTACTGAGACACATATTTTTACTTTGTGTGGTGTGTGGTCCTGTGTAGTGTTTTCTGCACATAATTTTATTACTGAACTTAAAATGAAAAGCAGAGGTCATTTAAAGTTGCTCATTTCTTGTACTAAGAAATGTAAATGATTATGAATTATTTTAAAAGTTAATATTTCTCTATAAAAATAGACTCAATTTAGAATCTTGAGATCAACTGGAAAAATAATTATTATTTCCATTTGCAGCAGATACTTCTTTCCTTCACTTTGATTTACATTCATCTTAGGAACATTGTAATTCTAGAATGAGTGTAGTGAAAGATTTTCATTAATATAAAGAGACATGACATTTAATACTGGAGACCTTACAAAGGTGAAAGTACTTCTAAAAACTCAGTCTTAAAAACTGCAATGCCTTTATCTTGATCTATTATCTTGACATGAGGTGAGCATGAAAAAGAATGGTATGATATGAGCAGGGTCATGGTTTGATCTAACCAGGGCAGTCAGTAGTACTCCTCTTCTTTCCCTCTGCAACTTCTCCAAGACTAAATGATCTTTTATTTTGTTAAAAATAGCCCCATCCTTCAGATTTTAGATGTCTGACAATTTCTACTTCTCCTGCCTTGTGCTACTGTGGTGTTACTGATTCCTCTTACTGTTTGATTTTAGGAGCTATTTCAGTACATTCAACTTGTTCAAGACTAGTTTGGTTACAACAGTGTAACATATTTCAGTTTCACACTTAACAAAAAATGTAACCCTCAGATTTTCATGTCTCAACCCTCTTTGTTGATCCATCTTTCTGTGTATCTATCTGTTTATCTATCTATCTACCTACCTACCTACCTATTCATTCTTCCACGATTCCTCTGCCCACAGAACATCTCCACGTAACTAAGGCGCTACCTTCTATACTTGCTCCAGTAATTTGCATATTAAGGTTCACTTCTTTGGTTCTGACTAAAAGAAACTACTGAAAAATAACAAAACATAATGGCATTCTTAATGTTTAGGATTTAATGCATGAATTAATTATATCTTTTGATCATCATCACCTCTTTCTGCTTCATTTTATTTCTTATATTAGAGCAGGGAATAAACAATGCTCTCACAAGAAAACCTGAGATAAATTCAAGCACAGTAATACCAAGATTATGAATTTTGTAGTCTCTGAAGTATTCCTGACCATAGCAAAAATATGCAACAATTTATACAAAACCAACTCTATAGTCTTAAGTCAATATTTTCTGGAAATTTGACATTTCACTTGTGATTTTCAATTTGGAAAGGATTTTTTTTCCACTTACATGTTTTAAACCGATTCAACAGGTTTACTTTAAGCCAAGCAGTCTTCTAATACTGATAAAATATACAATTGCAGCTTCCTTTTGTTTAAGTTGATGAGTTTTAGCAAGCCATTCAGGATGAGGTTTCTTTCTGTTTTTCTTGAATAATGGCTCATCAGTTGGTCAAACATTACTACTTTAATTCGTTAAAACCCACAGGAAATTCACACTTGATTAAGTAAATCTTCATAAATGCAACAGCAGAATGAAAACATGTCTAAGTCATTAATTACTTGTTCATTCTGAAAAAAAGAATGCTAATAATTTGCTTCAATGAAAAAAAGAATGAAAATATATTTTCCCCAAGAATAACTGAGTTGCCACCACTTCACAGGATTAACACTGCCAGTGAAGTGGTTTGATGGAGTAAACTGCTGAATAAGCTGCATTCATTCATCCTAAGCCATCTCCAGGATATCTTCTTGGCAACTTTGATGGTGGCTTTCTCATGTACCACCTTCAAGTACTGCTTGCAGTGCTCCACACTCCCACTGCTTTGCAGGACTCATGCCTTGTTTAAACTTCTTTCTTGCCCTCATTGCAAACTGCAGAGTAATTTGAGAAATAACAGTACCTTACTTTTTGTGGTAATTTCAGGAGAGAGGAAAAGTAGCCAGAGATTTTCATGCAGGAGAAGAATTTAACTTCTGCATGTTCTTTCACAGACATATAGCTCTTCATCTTCTTATCAGCCTTGGGTTATACATGCTGCATTTATTAATGGATAAGACTCCTCTATGCATATCTTTAAAATGACCCTCATTTTACTTCAAGACATTCAATTGTTCCTTGTTTTCCCTATTAGTATGCCCCAGTGAACACTAGAATTCATCACTAGAAATGTCAGACATAACCTAGAATTTCTTCAAAAGGTATTTTTTATTACACACTCACAAAAACAAAAGAAAAAAAAAGAAAAAGATATTTTATATAGCTTTGGTTTTCTTCAGTCTGTCCTTGATTTATGGTAGAGCTGTCCTTGATTCCTTTGTTTGAGGTTTAAATAAATACCTGCCATGTAAAGAGTGAACAATATTATGTACATGTAGATAGGTACAGATCCTCCCACATGCTACTTAAAAAAGAATTATAAAGCAATAACAAAATGCACTGTCCTTTCACACTGAAAATCCGACTGTATAATCAGAACTGACTTACTTCATGTATGCAGTGTGCATTTTGTTAATGAGCTTCCTTCTGGCACCTCTGAAGCAAAAACCAATTTTTCAGAGGAGCGTTTTTCCTTCCTTGTAATAAGTAACATTTAATATTTGCTGGTACTGTGATAAAATGTATTTCGAGGTATTTTTATGGAGTGCTAAATTAAATGTTTCAATTAGAGCTTCAGCGAGCTGTACAGCAAAGATTTGAATGACCCTCTGTAGGCCAACCTTAAAAGAAAAATCTCCAGGCCTATATTTTCATGCGCTCTATAAAGATGTGTCAGAATTGCAATTGAAATAATTAATTTTTCTAAATTAGCTGAGAGAGATCACATCTCTTTTGCTCAGTTACTCCCATTTCTACTACTTTTTCTCCTACGTTATTGTGCCCATGTGACTCTGGAGCAAAACGTAATGTGAGAGTTTGGAGAGTAAGATTGGAAGTTAGGATCTGTGAGCTCCACCTTTGGAATACAAAACAGAAAGTTGATTGTTTTTCTGAGTTTTCCCAACAGGCAAAACCCTTCAACATCCATCAGCTGAACATCTCTTTAGACTTTGTTAGCATCCTCAGTGTCCTGCTGTAAGATACTTATCCCAAGACTATTGTTTCTTGCACCGTCTCCTTTCTTTGGTCTTTAGGTTTGTCATCACCCCCTTGAATCTGTTTTTAGCTGCTGTCATTAGGAATCTTCCGCACCTGTCAAATTTGAGCTTTGAAGACTGCAAGTCCTGTGAGAGAGGATTTCTTAATCTTTATTTAGCAGAGTAGACTGGGAATATTCCTGACATTTAATTTCTTGATTCTCTGGGTTTTTTTTTCTTCTTGGTGGCTAAGTCCTAATCAATTTGATAGGAATACAGCCACAATTTTTTTTTATTATACAAGGTGTGCAACATAATCATAGTACAACTGAGAGAAGCTCAAAACATTTTCACTTGTCCCAGTCACATCTTTCATGATTCGGTCTCATAAGTTTTCGAAACACATAGCAGAAACTTTTTTTTCAAGCAACTTTTCCTTTGGAAAATTTGTTCTTAAATGAGAAACATTAGCAATGCAAGAAGGAGAAAAAAAATACTGTCAGCATTTTTGTCTAAAATATTATGCAGTTTTACTGTGTTTATACCAGGAATTGGTCAAAACAGAGTTTCCAAATGTGAGATACATTTCTGAGATGACTCAGTGCCACAAGTTCAGATCTCTTAGACAGCTAAACACATCATGCTCATCATTCTTTTAGTAGTTTCTGCATTTTAAAGGCTACAGATGTTTATCATTTATCAATAATTTTCGGGGGTATTTTTTGGTAAGATCAGCTTTGGGTGGGTTTTTTTTTAACTTGTTTTGCATTAATTGTGCTTTAGACAAGCACTCAGATACACACAGCTAATGTATTTTACAGGACCCTGGCATGTATTCATGCTTACCTATGTGCTTTATTGCTGTCTGGAAGGGTCAGAGTGGAAGAACAAAAAAAAGGAAGCAAAAGGCAAAAAGAGAAAGTTTGCTGTATATTTCCTCTGCCCCGAAAAGGGCACTTTTTAAACCTACTGTGAAAAAAACTAAAGTATACACAACTTGTATAATCATAATCCAACACTGGATTAATTAATAAAAATTCAGCACCTTTTAGAAGACAATTAAGGGACATCGTAGAATAAGAAATTCTTGTGAATTAAATGGTATTGAACTAAACTGGTACTTTTCATAATGGTCTGAGAAAGATTCTTACCTGAACAGATTATCAAACAAAACAGTCAGGAGGACAAAAACTCCTAATAAACACAAAACATAAGCTAAATACAAACAACACATCCAGAATAAACAACAGTGTAGTCTTTAGACAAATAACACTCTACCATGTAATAATTTCTGACACTGACTAATGTTTTGTTTTTGCATGGGTAGCTCATAGACACTCTCTAAGAAATTATTCTGTTTAGAGAGACTCAAGCAGCTAATAAACTTCAGTTGAGTGCACTTAACTCTCAAGAAGAACTGCACTAGAAATAAAAACAAACACAATTTAAATATCTAATCAGATAGATGTCTAGTATATGTCTACTGCAGGGTTAAATTGGCTACATCATACATATAATATATATCCTGTTTACCTTGTATGCAAATGTTAATGTGTTATTTTAGCGCACTTATTTAATCTACACAGTAGAAAATATACAGTAGAAACAATTTTCCACTTTGATGAAATGTTGAGTTCAATTCAATTTTTTTGTGGTCCAGGCAATTTCACCAATCTTGAGAATATCTTAATCATTCTCTCTCACCTTAGAATTTAATTAACAAAAATAATTACATTTATATTATATCAGTATTACTCTATGTTGATAGAAGAGCTGTTATATTTTTCAAGAAAGCACTATTTAAATGGGATATTTTCTAAATAAAATTCTGCTAGAAATATCACTGAAATCAAATTAATTACAAATGTAACTAAAAGGGTGTCACAAGGTTAGATACACCAATAAACTATGTGTCACAGCAAACATCACATTAAACATGCTTTCAGTATTTAATTCTGAAGATTTATATGTCACTTGACTTATCTCTTCTGTTTAAATGTCTGCATATATCTCCCAAGACATAAGCATTATAAAAACTCACTGTTGCTGCTAAAAACAATAGAGGATTTTGTTTTGCTAGTAGCACAATTGGTTTTTCAAACAGGAAATTAGAAACAGCACCCTTAGGAGTATTTTTGAACTATAGTGAAATGAAATAAAACTCTCTTCATTGCTATTGACAGACCCTAATAAAATGTTTCTCACTAAATTGCCTTTGATGCATCTGTACATAAAATTAATTATGCAAATAATATAACATCTCTATGGATAATTACAACAGTAATCATACTTATGCTGTTTTGGTTTTTTTTGTCTCACAGGTGAGTATTTTCCACAAGTGGTGTGAAATAAAGCTCTGTGATTTTACCTACACTGTAATGGACTGGTCTATCACAGAGGGGCTGATGCCAGGAAACTCAGCTGGAGACCATCTAGTTTAGTGCTCTGCTCTGGACAGGGTCAGCTGGAGCAGGACAATTAGGGCTGTGTTTAGTCAGGCTTTCAGTATTTCCAGGGATGGAGTCCACAACATCACTGAGCAACCTGTGCCAGTACTTAGTTACCCATACAGTAAAAAAAGACTTTCCTAATGTTCTGAGAGAACCTCCGGTGTTTGAGTTTGTGCCCATTGCCTTTTGTTCTGTCACTGAGCACAAACTGAAAAGACCCTGGCTCCACTTTTGCATCCTGCCTTCAGGTACTTATATACATTGATAGGATCCCCTATAAGCCTTTCCTCATGAGAAAGACGCTCCAGTCCTTTCATTATCTTTGTGTTCCTTTACTGGACTCTCTCCAACATGCCCACATCTCTTTTGTACTTAGGAACCCAGAACTGGACACCGTACTTCAAAGCGTGGCTTCACCTGTGCTGAGAAGAGGCAAAGGATCACCTCCCTTGACCTGCTGGAAATATTCTGTCTGATGCAGCCCAGGATACCGCTTGGACACATTGCTGGTTCATGCTCAACTTTGTGTCCACCAGGACCCCCAGGTCCTCTTTTGCCAGGCTGCTTCCTAGCAAGGTGGCCCCCACCATATATTGGTGCCTGAAGTTATTCCTCTCCTGGTGAAGGAATTTGCACTTGCCCTTGTTGAACTTAATGAGGTTGATGACTTGTGCATGTCCAGTTTGCTTTAATGTTCCCTGGTCTAGTCCATTCCCCTCCTCGTCCAGGTCTTTCTCGCTCCAGACTTTTTCATTGCTCTCAGGGGCCTGGGATTCCCGAAGGCTGCTCTTACCAGTAAAGACTGAGGTGAAGTAGGACACTGAGGACCTCAGCCTTTTACATGTCTTTTGTCACTAGGACATGTTCCCACTCAGCAGAAGGCCTGTGTATTCCCTAGCCTTCCTTTTTACTTACAATATAGCTGGCTCTTCTTGCTGTCTGCAACATCTCTTGCCAAGATTCAGCTCCAGGTGGGCTTTTCCTTTCCTAACTCCATTCCTGCATGCTTGGATAGTGTCTCTATCTTCCTTCTGGCTATTCTTATCCTACTGCCACATTTGTATGAATCCCTTTTGTTTCAGTTTAGGCAGAAACTCGTTATTCAAACCTGCAGACTCCCTGCAACTTTGCTAGACCTCCTGCTTGATTGTTCCTGAGCTTAGATGGTTTGTTCCTGTCCCTCAGCGTCAGAGCAATTCTTAAGCATATGATAAGAAGGCTTGTGTTGCAAGCACATGATCTTACGAAGAACACAATTCTCCACTGCACTATGAGCTCAGATCATCCAGGACAGAAATTATCTGCCCTTTTTTACTGGGAAGACTGCCTCATATCTCTTCCTCCAGTATTTTCCAACTCAAACAGAAATGGTTTCAGTATGCTGCCATTCCAGACACAATTGGTGCATTTTCCTGTGTCTCATAGACTCATTTTAAATAAGAGCAAAGAAGAAAGGTGAAAAAACAAAATATGTATCTCATGAAATGCATCTCTCACAATCATGGAATTTTTTGCCTTCTGCATTCCCCCACCTGCTGTCTTTGTTTATTGTCATCCCTTGCTGTGTTATGTGCAATTTGGATTGCATGCTCCTTGAGGTAAGGAGCTGTCAGATTTTATTTGCCTCTACAATGCCAGACACACCTATGGCACTACAGAAATAATTAATAATAACAAGTTATGACAGAGTACATTGTTACCAATCATCACATATTGTGTGCACTCGTGTAAGACACGAAAAGCTTTGCTAATGGATGTGGAATAATATGCCCTATTTCTTGAAAGTTGACTTCTTAATATATTATCTATATAAGCATGAAGGGTTCCTGAAGAAAAGCTCACACTTTCAAAGGTGATCTGTTTTTCCATCTTTATATGTGCCTTTTCCTTTATGTCCTGAGACTATAACAGATAAGCCAATTCTGCTAATACAAAGATACTACTGTTATCATTGTGGCACATAACATGGATTTTCCACACAAAAATATTTATGTAAAAGGACAAGTGGAATAAAGTAATTATTTGATATATGCAGACATAAACCAAAACCCAGGAGTCCTAAGTCTCTCTTCTTCTGTAGATTAAATTAATTCACCACAGAAATTAACCAAGTTTTTCATGTACTTCAGCAAAAGAACAAAGTCACCTTATCCTCTGAGGAGGTTAAAGAAGTTACTGTCTTTTTCCTATATAAACAGAAGATACTGAGCTAGTCTTGCAGTAAGGAAACTTTTACATCAACACCTTAACATTTTGGATTACCTGAAGACACTACTCTGAAAAATGACTATACTATGTGATGCCTCTGGATCTCCTTTTGCAGTCAATAATTTTATTTAGCCACTAGTCTAGAAAAATGAACAGTGTTTAAAATTTCACTTTGAGAAAATACTTTGCCAAGGAAGACCTAGTTTGCTAATTCTTAGGGAGGAGTTTGTGGATAGGAAATTTCCGAAGCACAACTAAAACTGAGATGTGAAAAAACTTTCTTTCAGAAACATTGTGCAAATAGATAAGCATTAAAACCTCTAAACTAAAGGAACTCCAAAATTTTCCAGATGTGCAATAAGTTGTTAAGATGGAGACTGCATCTTCCTAGAGAATCTGATCAAAAATTCAAACTGCAAAGAATGGCCTGTGAGTACATCTGGAATTTATTTTCTGTGGACCTACATAATGACCCTTCAGATTAAAAAACAGATGTTTTCAGAATCACTACACAAAGCTTTGCTATCCTGTGCCTATATGTCTTACCATTATTGTACATCCCAGAAGAGTTTAAAATACAAAAATGGATAACAGGTTTATAACAGAGGAAACTCTGCACATGACGTTGTTTCCTTGCTTGGATCTCTTAGATCAGTGTCTTCACATATTTCAACACTCTTTTTAATCTCTTTGTAACACCGAAAAAATGAAAATATTGACCCTTATGAAGTACTTTGACTTTTACAAAGGCACAAAGATTGGTCTCTACAGAAGTCCCATGTAGTGCTTTTACACCACTGTATCGGGGTGAATTTATGCTGATACTTTTGGTCTGTGTTTGGCCCAGCCAACTGTAAAAGTTTTGTTCTTTCCCTGTCAAGTTATGAGAAAACAAGCACTGACAGAATGGGAAATTTGTCCTTGAAGAGAGTTCTTGTATAAACTATATTTAATTGGTATTCTGTGATTGGCTAATTGTTCTCCAAGGTCACTTGAAGGAGAAATTGAAGACTATAGTGATGAAGAAAACCCCCAGACTCATTTGGAAAAGACCCCCCTGAGTGCAGTACGCAGGCACAGGGAAAGCCACGCGTGTGCAGAAGAGATGCACTTACCTAACCAAGGGGGTGGGACTGAGAACCTCTGGTGGGGCAGTGCTGGCCACACCTGCCTAGACAGACGTAACCAGTTAATTGTATAAAAAGCAGTTAGCTCGTTTCTGGTAGGTAGCAAGCTTCACATCAAGGACAACATTGCCTTTTGGCGGCGATGCCTGCCAATTTGTGAACTTAGTGACTTTCCAAGGATGCAGCTTCTGCTATTGGTAATTATAGGTATGCTAGGTCGGTAAGGTAACTTTATGGGCAACAGCTGGGTAACTGGGGAGGTCACGCTGGGGGCTTATTTCTCTCTTCCTTCCTCCCTTTTGTGTTTGTTCGTTTTGTTGGCCACTTCTTGGTAATAAATATCAGTTTTGTTGAGCTTCCAATGGTGTCATGGTTTCAGATTCAGTATGTTCCAAACCTCTCCCTAATACACACCACTAAGACAGATTTATTTTAGCTCTTTCACATGGACTGAATTTCACACCAAATTAATTTTATTAACTCATTACAATAATTTTATTTCTTGTTCAAGTGATATTTAATGTCTCTTCTTTCTGTGGCACAGACTGTAACAACTTTAGTCACACAAACTGTTCTCTACTATGTTTTGGTTTAGGCACGAACATATTTGCATTTCAACTACCTAGGACCATTCTCTGTCACTGAAACTGACTGGCTTGAATGCGCTTATGCCCAACCCAAATATCTTATTCTCCAAGACAGAAACTATGTAGCCTTTTCCTTCCAAAAGCTCTCCAAACATGTTCAGGAACTGTACGGGAAAATGTAAGCTGGCCTGGGCCCAAATGTATTCCAGGAACAATTCTCAAATTTAATAGCAGAGATAATTGTGATCCAGTGGCTGTGGCTGTTTCCTAACACTATTTTCTGTATGGATGCAAACACAGCCAAAATGTCTGTTTTATATTTCTCAGGGCTTCTGTGCAAATGGATATAAGGTCGTTTAGATCTGACAGTACACGCAGATTGAATGACTGGACACCGGCCTTCAAATTTTTTTTTAATATACATTTCCAAGAAATATTATAATAGACTGCTGAATAGAGAACATAAACCTAATAATAATGTCTGTTTCTTTTTTATGTCCTCCATGCAATATTTAGAAATAGTCCTTAAACCTAGCAGTCTGCATGTCAAAAGCTGAAAAGCACTGCTTCAGAATAATCTGACATTAGTACACAGATTGTTGTAAAGGAAATTATGTATTTCCTTTATGGTAGATGATTCACTAGAAAATTACTGTACACGTTCACTCTTTAAGCTTTGGTTGCCTGAACTAGGATTTGATATCGAAGTTATAATTTGATGCTGCTTTGCGTGCTGAGCCACACTTTAGAAAATGGCTAGTGGTGAAAACAAGTGAGAGGAGACATGCAAAATGAACACTAATGCTGGACAGCAAAAGTTTCTTATTTAAAAACTTAGGACGATGTGATTTCTTTATTGTAACCATAGCTATTAGCTCCTTCTAAGGAGGATATTTGCATGCAGTGGCGTTAGATTTTATTTATTTATTTCTACATCGGGTTTCAGATCTTTGACAGGAGCTAAGTTTAGCGTTTTTCGAACTCTGCTCTCAAAATGGACTGTTTCACAGCTGTCTGTCTGAAAGGCAGAAAAAAGCAAGGAGATCGTAATCCAAATTTTTGTGAAGGCAGAAGCAGAAGATCCAAATCCAACCACAGGCAAGGTTTCTTTATTGATATTTTTGTAGTTAGACCAAAATCAGAGTGGTTTAATTGCATGTTTCTCACTAATATGAAGCCTACTTAACATCTCTGTACCCTGAGCCTGGTAAAGAGTTAAAGATTCATGAAGAAACTTATTTTCAAAATTCAGTACTCTGATGCAATGTATGTAACAGTCCCACAATAAACACAAAGCTCCTACTTTACACCCTAAGCAGGACGTCCATGGAGATGGGAAACATTTACACAAATCAATAAAAAGAACACAGTAGAAAGTCAGACCTCAGATAGTGTGCAAATTATTTCCATCATGTTTTAGTTTTGTATTTATAATCTAGAACAGGTAGGGCCTGTCCTCAAATAATGGAGGAAAAGGCAGCAGAGGGAGAGAGTTATCAAAGGGAAATGAGACACCCAGGGTCAAAACCATTCTCTAAATCAGGCTGAGCAAGGATCTGATTCTATGTGTCCTGTTTAATGAGAGGTACTAATCAACAAGTGAAATGGGATAAAAATCCTCTGCTTCCTTAGGTTTCTGCTAAAAAGAAATTACTTTGGCACCTAACTCAAGTTAGAGGACAGAACAGTGAATCTCAGGTGGGGGAAGGTGCCGTTTTACCCCCATGAATATCACTCAGGTACAATCATGCCTCCCTAAAGAGGACAGGACACAAGTCACATCCCTCTCAACAGCACTTTCTATTGGTGAGCTAAATTCACTTCTAAGAATCTCCTCTCCAGTCACCCAGCTCATTCTGGGTATTGTGAGGACAGCCTGGGCTCTAATGGGAGATGGTAAATTCTACTTGATAGGTGAGTCTCAAAATTAGTAGGTGAGTTTAGAACTTAGAGATGATGTGGCTCTAAAAAAACTCGTTATTCCTATTCTATGGCTGTTTCTGAAATTTCAGCAATGTGTTAGCACTCATTTTCATGAAAACCATGCTGCTCCTTAGGGCAAGCAAGACTGAAGCCCTGACTAACAGCAGGTTGTTTCATATGCTGAAATGCTTGGCTTTGATGGACTTGTACATTTTTTTCTTCAGGCAGATCTGTAGGGATGATGAATGAAATGGCTGTCATCTTTCTGGGAGTTGCTCGAACAAAAATGCTGTATTATACTTAGCTTTTCCACCTGCCACAGCTCTTCCTATCAGAAAGAAAGATGCTGATGTGCGGTATTGCCAGGGTCAGAAATATCTTGAAGGAAGTATCTCCTTATCTCTGCCCCATATACCAAATACTTTTTTTTGTCTGTGTACACAGACATAGCACTCATAGCACTTATTTACACATTTGTTTATTCTTAGCTCAATAAACCACAGCGTTTGGCTGTGACACCCCAAGAGTTTGGTTCACTCACTACAGGCAGAGAGCCTCTGCATGGCAGGGTCCAATAGTGCTGGTGTCCTACCAACCCCACTCTGCGCCAGCATCTAGAACAAAAAAGGACAAACCAGATATTCGATGGTTTAGCCCAACTGATTATTAAGCAATTGAACATGAAGTGTCAAAAGATTGAAGCTGTGGTGTGCTCATGCATGGCACATTGCTGAAGCACAGGTTTCACCCCATTACTGTGGAATGCAGAGTTATAAAACCCCTGACCTTATGGAGATGAATATAGCACGTCACGTGTCTGCTTCATTTTGCTAAGCTATTTGAAATATATGCTTATACATAGAGAAAGACCTTTTCTGTATGGAAACCCCACCTGGGTTATTACCTCTCAGAGTTGATTATCTCTGTCACTTCAGTCACAGGACTCTGCTGAACGTTTCACAATGGAGATTTTGTGGAAACAATAGTGTTAGGGTCCAGGTTGCCTTTACTACATATTGTCATACTAATGGAGTGTTCTGTACACTGTATGGCATTTCAAGGTGTTTGGCCTCAACTCTGGCAATGTCACATGCCTCAGACCAGCAACTCACACAGACAAAGTATCAATGTGGCTGCTTGAGTGCAGTTCATGGATCCATAGCACTGCTACCTTTGCTGCAGCTGCCACAGATGAGCGCACTGTCACATTTTGCACTGCAGCAGCAGGATTCTCTGGCCAAGAAAATCCATATAAAAGGCATTTGCTGGTTTTGAATTTTTTTCTTTTAACATCTATACCAAGATTCATCTTTAATACTTGGTATCACACAAACTCTCAGTTACCCAGATACAGATCTAAAGGGTCAAGTTGTGAGAGATTCTGAAATACAAACATCTTGCTTTACAAATACATATACTCTAGGGGTATATCCAAATGTAAGGATTTATATTACATCTACATTTATTGACCAAAGAGCTAGGGAAATAAAACTGTACTGACTCCATGGATCCCACACTAGTTGATCCAACTGTAGTGGTTCTTGCTTTCACAGTCAAAGCAGAACAGGATCTGACAGCTCTCCAGCCATAATACTTATGGCTTTGGGCAAACTTCCTCCCTTAGTAGATAAAATGAAGCCCTCAAACTTTGTGCTGAAACTTATTATGGTGGTTTAACCACACAGCCACTAGCTCACGCTCTCCCAGTGGGATGGAGGGGAGAATAGGAAGGATAAAAGGAGGAAAACTCATGGGCTGAAATAAGAGTTTAATGGAGAAAGCAAAACAAGGAATTCATTCATCACTTCCCATGGGCATCCCCAGGAAAAAGGGACTCCATCATACATAACTGTTACCTGGGAAGACAAACACTATCACTCTGAACATCCCCTCCCCTTCCTTCTTCTTCCCCCAACTTCATATGCTGAGCATGATGCCATATGGTCTGGGACAACTGTCCCAGCTGTGTCCTCTCCCAACTCCTTGTGCACTCCCAGCCTCCTTGCTGATGAGGTGGTACAAGAAGCAGAAAATGCCTTGATGCTGTGCATCAAGTTATTGCTCAGCAATAACTAAAATATGTCTGTGTTATCAACACTGTTTTCATCACAAATCCAAAACACAGACCCATGGTAGCTATTGTGAGGAAACTGAACTGTGTCCTAGCAAAAAAACAGTATACTGATAAACACTTCAAAATCTCTAGTTTTTAAGTCAATGTTCATCTATGCCTCAAGAAAGGTAAATCACTCTATACCAAACCAGAGGAGTGAAGAAACACAAGCAATGCAATTTGCAGCCACATGAGAGGAGTGGGTAGTCAATGGTACATACATAGTCCAGCAGTAGCCTTCAGTTATGGAAAGGGGATTTTATTCCTGTAATTTCTATGATATTGAAAAGCAGGAATAACACACAATCCCCCACTTCCAACAATATGAGTAAGACCCAGAATTTTTTCAGAAAGTGTTATTAGTCCCTTTTTGAAATGCTATTAACCAAAACCTCTAATAAATTAATCAAATTATATAAACACCTACTTGAAAATTTTATATATTCTATATATGCTTTCCACCCCCGTGAATAATAACTGTTTTTTTCAAAGAAAGCAATTACATAAACCTACTTGGGAAATTGTGACTTGTTATACAAAGTTGAAATTCAGAAGAATTCAGCAGGATTTAGTGAAGATACTACAGATTTTTACCTGTGCAACAGAGCATAAATTGCCACTTGTATCTAAACCTAAAGACATGGTTTTTAGGTTTTAATATAGAGATCCTTCCTTAGAAAATCTCCCATAAAGCCAGTAGGAATTAAACTGAATTTAAGAGTTATTAAAAAAAATTCCAGTTTTTACAAATATTTATACCTCCCCCCACCCCCCCATTTACTCTCGGAAAAGAGAAAAACAGCTCAGGAACAGTTTCAGGATTTTATATGTGACAACTTCTTTGTACTTTTTGTAGTCTTTTATAAAAACATTTTGTCATTGTGCAGGTATTCTCAACAGGTTTGAAGTCTGGTGACATATTGTGGAACTGAAAGGAGCATGCGGTTCTTTCCTGGGTCACAGCTAGTATAGCTCTACTAATTTCAGTGGCATTTCAATGATTTTTAATCTTCCTTGGACTTTTCCCTTTAAAAGGCATGAAATATTAGAAAAAAAATTGGATTCTATTAATAAGATAGCAATGCAACTAATTGATTGACAATAATACAGAGCTGTGGACTTCTAGGAAAGAAGTGTAGCATTTCAATCTTTTCTTTAACTCTCCAACTTATATGAATAGCTGAAATTAAAGGACACGGGTTGATATTTAATGTGTGTAACAGTAGTGTTCTGAAAGTGATGCCTTTTTAAGCAAGCTGCAGTACACCAAAGCTAGTTAAATAGTTAATGAATTATGAAACAAAAAATATGGTTGCTACTGAGAAATATCTTGAACCTAGGCAGCCTACTGACAAACATTTCAGGAGTGCCTGCTGTGGTTTGTACAGGTGGTAGCTCTTCCACCTTGAGCCCGATGGTTGTGAGGCTGTTTTCTGCAGATCCCTTTTTCCCCTGGGCTTCCATCACCTCCCATGGGGAAAGAACCTGTCACAATGGCCTAGCTCTGCAATTTCTTCTCTGGTCACCCTGTCTGTCCTGTCCTAAATTCCCCCTGCCCATGCTCTGATGGGAACAGCAGACTAAGACTTGTGACCTGTCACTGTCATTAAAGCTTAGGGCCTGACCCTTCCTCTTAGTTTACCAAAGGAAATTACTATTTCCTGAAAGATTTTTGTAAGTCAGCAGGAACTTGTCTGAGGTAGAGGGGCAGCTTGACCTGGGTAAATATTGTCTCTCTCTGAAACAGCTGTTAGTCTGGACAGAACCAGTACTTAGTCTGCCAGCTTTGGAAATCACTTATTTGTTGTGTCTGGGAAGAAGAGTGGCAGGGGAAGAGACTAAGAAGCAGATATACTCTTAAATCATAAGGACACATATTTATTTATGCAGTTGACAAGTATCCAAATTCACCAGGACTCTGAATGAGTTATGCTTCTCACCAAAGCTTTTGCACAGACCTGTAGATTAGTCATGCTCTAAAAGAACTGCCCATTCAACACTACAAGCTTTACCTGGCTACTTTCTAGTTAGAAAATGTGTTTGTGGGTAGCATGAGCGGATAGAGAGTCAGATGCTGAGTTGTTAAGTCCATGACAAGGAAGCACTTGGCACAGGCTCAAGATCAGCAGGGGTACAGTACTTACCTAGGATCACCCATAGCTGTTTCTACACTGTATCAGCAAGCACAGAGTCACATTCAAAAGGCTGGTGTAATTTGAAATGGTGAGCTGATCAGAAGTTCAACAGACCTGCTTTAACTTACCACTTTTCTATCTTACTGCCCCTGCATCATCATGCATGGGAATTTATCATGCCATGGACTAACTTTGTCAGTTAGACTTCAAGAATGTTTTCTCTCAGCAATTATTCCACGTACCTGGGCAGAAACATTTTGCACTTGTACTTGAGAAAACTATGCAATTTGGTGCTTACTCACACATGTGTTTACTTTCCTATCCACTCAGACTGAGTTTGGAAGACACATTTGTCTCAAAACTTGTGTTACAATCCACCCCCTGATATTATAACATTTAATATTCTTCCATTGAATCATGAAGTCAGCCTAAAATGGGAAAAATGCTTTGGGAGAAAAATATCAGACACTATTTCTGTGGTGGAAGAGAAAGTTGAAAGGAAAGTTGATGGTGGTAAAATTCCTGAGAAAACGCCTGGGAAGTGGGATGCCTTGATTACTCGGAAAGTCAAAAATCTGCTCAGAGAAGGAGGAAGAGAAAGATGTTTGAGAAAAAAATATATCAAACGCAAAAAGAGTCAATGATGGAATACTCAAAAAGACAGAAAAAAAAGGGAGATTATGACTGAAAGGAACATATTTAGGCATGAATTTGTATGCAAAGTGGGACCAGAACAAGATGCTCCAAATAGTGTGCATAAAAAAATCAGATAAAATAGCATCTTGGGTGGTGCACCATTCTGGAACTGAAATTAGGAATAAAATGAAGGATTGTTTTGGCTGTGGGGGAAGAGAGGCGCAGACCTATAGATTAGAAGATTACTTGGCTATTTCCACAGCAGTCCAGAGATGAGCACAGTGTGCTCCTTCACCTTCATCTCCACAGCTGCTTCACAGACTGCCTTCGACAGCCTCTGGGGATGTGATGTGGTGAGGTATGGGGAGATCGAGTGTATATGTGCACATGGGAGATCAGTCACACTAAGGCATTGCCCATCTGGGCCAGGCAACTGGGCTGCTGCCTGAGGTGTCTGTGCAGCTGGGGAATCTGTTGTCAGAGCAGGTCTCAACAGACAGCAGAAGTAAATTCACCAAGGCTCCAGGATCTGGATATTTGAATGTTAGTTTTAGCTAACCAGCGGTTTCCTCCACACTTCTTTCGAGCATTGATTAAAATACTAATGAGGGTAGCATGCACTGTGAGGAAACAGACTGTGTGAAAAGCAAATGTGACTTGCAAAGACTGCATCAAAGCAAAAAGCTCCTTGATAACCAATCACTCAGACAGCAATACTGTCTCCATAGAGTGTGAGCAGAATAGAAATTTCTATATGTAAAGTTAATTCTGGCTTCATGTCATATCACAAACATGCCTGTTGTCAGTAGTCATAAGTAGTGATAACGAGAGCTTAGATGGTTCTAGCATACTTAATGTCTCACTTTTGTATTTACCCGAATAGTGAAGTTTTATGCCAGTTACTAATCACTTCTTAGCCAGCAGCAGCAGATTCCTTATTCCCTGAAGTCTGTTCTCAGTTAATTGCACTCATGACTATGGCAAATTTAGAATTATTATTCTTCAACAAATCCTTGCAACTCCCTGGTCAGGAAGCTGGTATGATAGCTAGGCAATATAAGCTACATTATCACCTCACCTCACATACTGGTCTAATATTTTAATGGGGTTTTTTAAACTGCCGGTAACTGACATCTGTCCTGTGAAAAGGAAGGATCAATAAAACATACATATGCATAAATAAAAAGTAATCCTCTACAAAAGCAGAATGAACACTGATGCTACAAACCACTCTAGTTTACAGGATACACTATATGAATCCACACAGACAGCACATTCCAAAGAAGCTGTCCCCAAGCAGGGCAGCTAGCAGTAACGACTGATTAACTCTGTTTCTTTTGAAGGCAACGCATTAGCTCTACATTTTGGAACTGGCTGTTTCCATTAGCCATTGTTGTCATGGATTGTTCTTAATAGCCAGCCTGAAAAAAATTAGTTATTGGTTTCAAAGTGTGCCTTTGGGGCCAGATTCACAGTTGGAAGAGCTCTGCTGACTTTTTGTAGGCTTATACTGCTTTGCTCTGGTGTTTACATGCAGTCTCATTCTGATTTAAATGATCTGAAGGAAACAGTGGCAGTCATCACACCAGCAGAGTTTTCTTTAGTGCTTTCAGTATTTTTCTATCAGAGGTTAGATAGCTTTGCTGCTTGATTGAGTTCTAAAAACTGTTTTTCCTTAAAATCTTTTTTTCAGGGGGTGGGGGATGGGGTGGGGGAAGGGGGAGAAGTGACAATGTCTTTTACATCTAAGGCAGGAGATCAGGTTTTAAGAGACCAACTCTACCTCTCAGATAGGGTCTCCCAAGTGACATTCCCTCTGAATATACTGACAGACCTCACAGCACTGCACTGTGTCCCTGTACTTCTGCATTACCACAGCTCAGATCCTCCTGCTTGCTGTTTAACAGTAGGAAAGATTCACTTTCTGTAGGGCTTGAACAATAGCACTGAAGTAGATGAAAAGGTTCAACTGATGTCAGCAGACTTTGGCTCAGGACCTGCTCCCACTGTGCACTGTGATGAAAGGTGTGAAGTTTGCTTTGCTGGGTTTCATCTCAAGGAAAGATGCCTTTCCTGAAGGGTGTCATGAACACCAGCTCTCACTGTCAATAGCAAATGTGAGCCTGCAGACTTTCCTAGAAGTGATCAACTTCTAACAGTTCAGTCAAATTGTAAAGTCTGAGCTGAATGATTCAACTCTAACCTTTTTTCACAAAGTCAGGAAGACGGGAAATGGTGGACAACTCTGTATCAGAGAAGACTTCTATTTCATTCAGAAACGAAACCCAAATAACGTAACCCCAAATGTATGCCTGCAGCTAGGTAGAAGAAAAAATGGTCTGAAAAATGGTAGTAGCCATGGTTACATAGACACCCCTCATCACAACACAATGGTCCTGTCACCCACTGCATTGAAAAGCTCAGTTATAACCCCACCTGATGTTAGTCTTGGAAAGAAAAACAAGAAGAAGCAAATCAACAAGACACCCAGTGCCACTTGGAAACTTGTGGTCTCCACAGGAGGAGATTGACTATTCTGCAGGTACATCTTCAATTTTAGAAACACATCTTGAAAAACAAAATGAGTTAATTGATTGCTTAAGCAAAAATTTTGCAAGCTATCACAGCAATGGTAAAAAGGCAAGCAAACTAAGGAAGAAACTCCAGGATTGTTTTTTTGATATTAGGTCACTCCACTAATGAGTAGTGCTAAATAATTCTATTTGGTTTCGCTAATTCACATTGAACTTCTCGAGTTCCTCATAGCTCATGTGACAATCATGGTGAGCCTGTGTCCTCGATCTTTCATTAATGAACTGTATAATGCCTACAAGCTTTGACATATGTCTAATATTACTAGTTCTTTATAGCTTTACATAATGAATCGGGACACTTACAGAATATCTGGTTTATAGGACATATTTCAGAAATGCAGCTATACAACTCTCAGGACTTGCACAGTTGCTGAGTATTTTTAAAAGTAATTTTCCCTAGACATTCAGTGAACTCAGATAGGCATACTGTTACCTTCCAAAGCTTAAGGTTTGCCTGAGTTGGCCCAAATCCTCCACAGACTGCATGGGTGGTTGGGAAATCCCAGATGGACATGCTGCTGATCCAAAGGCAGGAAGTCCAGGTCTTTTTCTGTCCATATTTTGCCCCTGTGGGCCTTGACACAACTGCAGTCTGGCTGTCAGGAAACCAGCCACTTTACAGACACATCCTCCTCTCAGCTGGGCCCTGCTGATGGCTCCCAGCCACAGGAATGCAGCTGTACAGCTTTGGGACTGTGCCTGGCTGAGGGCTGGCACATTTCCTCTCAAAGTCTAAACTAGTTGCCTAAACACATTTACTAATCAGTGCAGGGAAATGGGCATCTCTAACTGATGATTTATCACAGCAATCTTAAATACCTTTTTTAGAACTGGATTAAACACCTTCTGACCTTCTGGAGGTGCCTGTGTCTCCTAAGCAATGGGTAGCTGCCTCCCCATAGTATCAATCACAACAGGGTCCAATCCATAAATGGAATTTCCTTTTGATTAAAAAAATTTTTACAACTAAAAATGTGTTTTCACTCAAAATCATAAAGGTCAAAATGTCATCAATTTTCACAGAATGGAAGCTCCAAGAAATATAGAATCAGAAATATTGAACTGTTTTGATCAGATCAAATTGTCACACTTTGCTAATGTCAAAATATCTCAGAAAGTTAAAAGCATTTCAATAGCACTAGAAAAATATAAAATATTAATATGAATTATAATAGAGATGAACAATACAGTCTGTCAACATGAAAACAGCTCCATATAAGTGATACAGCATTCCTAGTGTAGCAACTAGAATAAAACTATACTAAGTTAAAGAATCATATAATAGCAAAAAGTTTTTCCCTATTGCACATTCTGAAGAACAGAGAGCATTAGTTTCAACAGCTGTTTGAAAATTTAATCAGAATTAAAAAAACAAACAAACAAACAAAAACAAAGCCCAAACATAAACAAAACTGTATATTTAAGGGCAAAATTTCCTCATTCCTCTTTTAAATGTTTTGATTATAGCTCATAGTAAGGCTCTTGGTTATGTGCTGTGCTGTGCTGTCTTCCCATCCGTCCAGTCTTTGCTGAATGATACTATCTCAGTAAAACTCCATTTGATGCAAGTTTCAGCTCTAAGTACTTTGACAAGCTGGGGCAATACTTTTGCATCTGCCATCCCTATAAGCAGGATATCACACTCTGTTATGAAGCAGGATTATTTTAAGAAGTGAGTAGTACAAGACTTCCAGTGGTCTAAGTGTTTCCAACTTCAGAAAATGTTAAGTGCAGACCAATAGGTTCCTCCTTTACAGCTGGCCTGAAGCAGCAGTGAGAGGGCTCTCTGCAAAAATTTGACTTGTTAATCACACTGCGATGCCAAGAAGAAGTACATTCCTTGTTTCTTTAGACTTTGTATAAATGTATGTTACCTGAACTTTTCACCAATCCACGAAGTTTTTTTTCTGATTTTAATGGTTACCATTAATGGCAAATGTTTGTGTAATGAACATTATTGTAACAAGAAAATTGAGACCTCCAAGGCTAACTCTTTTTCAAACTAGATTTAAGCCTTGATGTGATGGAATTTTATGCTTTGTGTGCATCATTAAAGGTCTACAGTATGCAATTTCTAGCCAAAGACTCCCTATGTGACCTTACTTTTTAACTGAACTTTTGTATCCGATTAACCAAAGAATCTGAATTAGTGTTTTTACTTTTTGTTCTTATATTTATCTTATTTTATTGTCCCCACCTCACGTCTCGCCTATAGAATAGATGCTTCTATCTATGACAGGCAAAAGAGGACAGGTCAGGAAGGAAGGGTATAATTCAAATATAACTCAAAGTCACAAGTTAAAAGTGAGACTGAAATATAAAAGAATTCTAGAGAAAATATATTTAAGAAAATTAATAAATTAGTTCTGCTTTTATGCATTATCCTGAAACATAAGGCTACAGCTTCCAGTACTCAATTCCACAAGATAAATGGCAATAAAATGTTAATTTTTTATCAACGATGACAAGGTTGTTAACAGTAAATGAGGGATTGGTGGTCTGGAAAACAGTACAGCTGTACTTGTGGACCTCTGGGATGATATACTGGCTATTGGACTTTGTTTAATTGGCATTCTCTATGCAGTTGTGAAAAACAATAAAAATGTAGTCTCCAAACTGCAACTAATACCTCCTGAGTTATTCTCTCATGGAGACCATACATGGCCTCAGGAGAGCTTGTGTAATGTTCCAGTGAAACATAATAACGGAGGAAAAGGGTAAGATGAAGGTAACAGTTGCCACTTTGAACTGAAGTCAGACCAACCAAGTTGGGAGACAGGGCTATGAGCATCACTCATTGTCCTTGCAGACACATTAGTGGCCCCCACGTGTGCCCAGTCTGCATGTTTCCCTGTGCAGAGCCCTCCAGGTGTCCACCATGGAGGGAAGTATCTGAAAAGTTAGATACCAGAGCACCCAATCCAGAATGCAAAACTGTTTTCAAGCAGCTCTGATGAAAAACGGGTGTTTTCTGCAGGAAGAAGATACTTGGTAGGAGAAATTTCATTACAGTGTTACACATAAAAAATGGAGGTGAAACAGTCTGAAATACCTCACTGAACACATGTGAAAAACCTGAGATATTGCCTTTGATGAGGACATCTTTCCCAGGCAAATGAAGTTACTTGCACTGATAGGGATAAAGAATATTTATTAATTGCACCAGAAAAAAAAATAATAGTTTATAGCTTCCAGCTGCTTGTCCTGTTTTATCTAATTTTACACGGTGCATGGATAAAACAATGGAGCCATCTAATTAGCTACTACCTAAATGCCATGTTCTCATCCTGTAAATAAGTAATGGACATTAAATACTCATCTCAGTAGGCATGAAGTCTACATTCCCAGGTGTCATAATAATTCTCTCTCTGGCCCTACATCTCCTACGTTAACTGTATTATTCTGAAATTAAATTTCTACTGTGGATCTGGGTAATGTCTTAGATGACCCTGAGCTTGTCCTTTTCTTTCAGCTACATCAGAAGTTCTTATAGGAGACATTTCCTTTTCCCATCAAGCTTTTCTTCCATTATTATTCTTAGGCCACTACAGCTACAAGAGCACTACCACTAGTTTCAATTATTTCAGACAGGGTGAAACAGCTTTCATGGGACTGAGAAAGCCTTTACTCAGAATAGCCTATAGTCTGGCCATTATGATGTTCTTCTGGGACATGGAGGAATGGGTTGAATCGTATTAAGTAGAGGAGACAATTGAATCTGCCTTTCTTGAAACCTGGGTGAGTAGTTTAATTGTGACTTATTGGATAAAAGGTTAGGGGAGGATCATCATTGGCTTCTCTAGATGCATTTTGTGAAAAATGAATAATAGCTTCCTACACAGGAGAGCTTCAGCTTTGTGAGTCCCACGGGCACTAAAGTTGTAAGTACTGGAGGACAGCCTAAGCCCACCTTTGTTCATAACAGTTCCTGCTGGCTAGCTTAAATAACTCAGAACAATTTGCAAATCTTATTATTTGACAGTTATGTCTCCTGAAGCACTGTACCGAAACTAGGCACCAAAATCAAGGCAATGATCTAAAAATTTAGTCACTGAACAACTAACTAGGAAGCCTGAGATTGAAGTTTTCAGAAATTTTGAGTTATGCATAATTTTCTGATAAGCTGGCAAATTCAGTATCCTACTTCGGTAATGTAACTGCTGTTCTGAAATAAAATATGTCCCACATGCTCTTTGGGATCTAATACTGATACTTCAGAGCTTTTTGGATTTATTTAACTTCTGTACATTTTAGAAGTAGTTGTGTAGTGAATGTAGATTCTAATGTAGCTGTATTATATCCCTTACCCTGTAGCATAATAGTTATACATACCCAACTCTATTATCCCATTTCATATCAATCCCTCTAAATTCTCTCAGCATGTTTAGTCTTCTTTTCCAGGTAGAATTGTAGGAAAGCACCCTAAGCCTGGACTGGAAGATATCACACAGACACAGCAACCTTCAAGCCCAGAACTTCAGAGGAGCTCCAAGGACTGTATGTGCTGTGAAGAAGATGAAGATGAGGAAGAAGGGGTCCCAAAGACCCCAAACCCAATTCCCGAAGGGGCATGTCAGGCGGCAGAACTGGGGGTGGACAGATCTGGGATTGGATGGACCTTATTATAAAATCATAGAACAACTGTCTGGGTGCACATGTGTGGTGTGTATTCCTCTAGGCCTATGGCCTCATTAAAGGACCTGCTTTCTTTGTCTTATACACTAAATTGGCCTGGAGTCTTTTTCTCCACAGTCTTTTTAGGCAACGTACTATTTTGCATTCTGTATATTTTCCTGAGTACTGCAAGTGGATGCAATTCAGACAGTTGAAAACATGGATTTTCCATCACCATTACAATAAAAGACAACACTTTTGTCCTCAACACCCTTTAGATATAAGTTTTCAGGTATCATCTTCTTTATACATATTTTTACTTCAGAGATTCTGTGATAGTAACTGAAAATAAAATTTAATTTGCCTGAACCTAAAGCATTTCAGATGGACTTATGGGTCATGTGTACACATTCTATTGCTATATATTGCACAAATCGTAATCAGGTAAATAAGCACTCAATAAAAGTGCAAAGCTAATAACACCAGCCATACACATGCTTTTTTTCTACCTAACCATATTTTCCACCATGCTATAACCATACAAATAGGCAGACGTTGCATTCAATGTCAGTCACAGACTGACATTACTCCAGTAATAACACCAAACCCTTAAAATAGTCCAATTATGGAGAAATGCTTTAAAATGTTTTGCTCCTGGTTTCGCTCAAAATTGCAGAGAAAACTCTACAGATGCCAGGGTGTAACCATGGAATTCAGCTTTCTGTTTCCTAAAAGGTATCACAGACGCATTTCCAATGCTGCTCTTGCTCAATGTTTGAAATGCAACGGAATACATTGAGACATACGTTCTTTAAAAATCTCATGCTTTCATGCAGCACTAAAACATATCTGACATACATTGAAATGTCAGCAGCATTGTATGAGACGACTTGATATCACAAGCTATGGTGCCATAATAGTAAACAACCTTGGAAATGGGAACTGGAGCAGCATACATATCTGAAACCACAGAACGTCCTTTAGCTGCTCTCAGCTAGTTATTTTCTTTGCTGTCATAAAGACATTCAGCCCAGATGCAACGTCAATTTCTGAATTTACTGATTCTTTTATCTCTCCTACAGTTTTCTGTGTCAAGTTCCTTTACAATTTCAGGTTGCATGCAGCTATACTTATTCCACTGCGAGAAAAGACAAAGGGCTTGTAGTTAGACCATTAGCCTGAAGGTGGGTAAACTTTAGTGCCCAATACCATTCTGTCTCAAGCCTCTCTGATGAGGGTGGACAAGTCATTCAATTGTTTTCTAACTTATATACAAGTGAAGCTAATGTAAAGCTTGGGAGGTGCTCAGAAAGAACAGTACAAAGGCCCTGTAAATATCATAAATAAATTTTTATTTCTAGATAGAATAAGGATTTCATTTAGTTAACAATTTCTTTGATGGATTATATGGCCCAAAGCTGTCTATACTGCAAACTAAGAAAACAAGTGTTTTATAATAACCCCACTGGAAACATTGCACTGCCACCTTACATCTGTTTCAGAACCTATTGGCCAATTACTCATTGTCACGCTGAAACAGCTCAACTAGCAATGGTAAATTAGTGTACATCTCATCTCGTAATATGATAGCCACATTGGGAGACTGGGAAATATGCCTTGCATTTAAATAATTTTACTCTAGGTTATGTGCGTGCTTTTGACGAAAAGCATCTGAATATAGCCAGCAAGGTGTGACTCCTGAAAATATTATTTTTCAGCATTGAAAAAAGTGGTTTTGTTTTTCTAACAGAACTGCAGGAATACTAGGATTTTCATGCTCTATTTTCCCTGAAACTCTGTCAGAATGCTACATCATTCACATCTGTGGTTAGCAGACTACAGATTTCATCATCTACAGAACAGACTTGCCTGCAGCAGGTAACACACTCGAATACAGTGGGAAGACCCACTGACGGGTCTCCCTTATGCTGTTGACTTAGCTCCCTGAAAAGGGCAGTTGAATTGCTCTCCAAACCAGCAAGACTCTGGTGAAGGGTCCCCATAATGACCCTTGGTCTGTCCCCAATCTGGTCTTGTACAGTTCCATGCAAGGGGCATCTGCAGCTTCTCTGAGCAACCTGGAGTTGCTCCAACAGGTTCATGTCCTTCTTATTTGGGGGTTCCAGAGCTGGATGCACTACTCCAGGTGGGGTCTCATGGTAGTGGAGTAGAGGAGGAGAATCACCTCCCTCTACGTGTTGGACAGTCTTCTTTTGATGCAGCCCAGAATATGGTTGTTTTTCTGGGTTGCAAGCTCACATTGCTTGGTCATGTCAAGCTTCTTGTCCAACACCCTGTCATGGGTTAAGCTGCCCCCTCCCTCTGGGGGGGCTGGAAGTGGTTGGCCCTAGCTGAGTTTCCAGTGAGGAGCCAATCAGAGCTGTTTTTTCACCCCTGTGAAATTAGATATTACAACTGCCGGAAGCTGCCCGAGGGGGGCTTGGCCTCAGGAACTGGATTTTGGGGCTCTCAAACCATTCTTCCCTAGGTGCAGGGGAAGAGATTTGCTTTTGTTGAATTTCAGGCAGTACCTCTCTGTCCACCTCTCCAACCTGTCAAGGTTCTTCTGAAGGGCAGCACAGACTTCTACGTTATGGGCTGCTCATCCCAGCTTTGTGTTGTCAGGGAATTTGCTGAGGAGGCATCTGTCCCTTCATACATTTCATTCATGAACAACTTAAACAATACTGATCCCAGCATTGGGGGACACCACTAATCATGGGCCTCCAATTAGACCCTAGGTCACTGATTACAGTGTTCTGAGATCTGCCATTCAGCCGTTTCTCAATCCACTTCACTGTCCACCCGTCCAGTCCTCACTTCCTGAGTTTGCCTAAGAGGATGTCGTGAGACAGTGTCAAAAGCTTTGCTGAAGTCAAAGTAAACAATATCCGCTGCTCTCCCCTCATCCATCCAGGTAGCTGTTTGATCGTAGAAGGCAATCGGGTTGGTCAAGCATGATTTACCTTTAGTGAATCCATTCTGAGTATTCCTGATCACCCTCTTGTCATCCATGCGGATAGAGATGGCCTCCAGAATGAGGTGCTTCATCACCTTTCCAGGGACTGAGATGAGGCTGACTAGCCAGTAGTTCCATGAGTCCTCCTTCTTGTTTTTTTTGAATACTGGGGTGACATTTGCTTTCTTCCAGTCCTCAGACACCTCTCCTGATCATGAGTACACCTCAGTACGGTGTCCACCAACTCTTTTCTGTGGATGTATCCCATCTGGGCCCATGGTGCAGGTAAATCACATCAGTTAAATTTTTTGCAAGAACATCACATTCTTCATTGGCGCCAGAAAATGAATATGTTCTAGGGACAGTCCTGTATGAACAATCCATTCAAATACTGGGATCAAGGAAATTTCTAATCATACTCTTTTAAAATCTGCATCAAGTGGACATATTTGCTATCTACACAGCGTATGGCAAATGATACAATACAACACATAAGTAGTCAATAAACTGAGGCCAAGCTTTTGAATTCTTGAATAAAATACTTTAACTCTTTTAGTTTGAATTTAAGAACTTAAGACAGCACAAGGACATTTTGATGTGCTTAGCTCACAGACACAGCTAGATGCTTATCATTTGAGAGAAGGTATGCCACTTATGGGGACCCTGAAACAGTTCTGTTTATTTTCCTGTTTATGCATTATTCAGATTCCAATACCTATTTTAGCAGGAAATTAACACCAAGTTGGAAAATCATTGAATTGAGGACACCTAGCACTAGGAACTGGGATTTTCACCTGACTCTCTGAATAGACACAGGTCACCAGGTAAAATCAATACTTCTTACACACTCATCCTGTTTATTTCTGAATTAATCTATATTCTCTGCAGGCCACCAGGTGATCATTCTCATCAGGAGGGAGCATCAACTACTAGCAATCTTCTTGATGAAGCCAAAAATGTGATAGCATTATATCTCCTTTTAGACAAGCTCCTTGCTTTGAGTCTCCATCTAGGAACACACAAGCTGGCAGCTATGGCTTCAGTAAAAAACATTAGAACAGGTACAAAGAAATTCACTCACATAGACATCCAACAGCATCCTTGCTCTAAACAATCCTATGAATTCCAATAAACTGCAGTTACAAAATGTGGTGCAATGAGGTCAGGTCCTAGCTCTTGTATTTCATTGACCTTTCAAGCTTTGCAAGCAAAATCAACTTGAATCACATGCTCAGGAGTTTACTGTTAACTATTACATTTCATCTCCCTTGCTTCTTCTAATTTTCATTTGATGTGTCTTAAAATGAGAGATAAAGAACCACTTTAAAACCAGTAATTGTTTCTTGATGTTAGGCCCACTATCAAATCAGCTCAATCAGAAAACTTTGATGAGATTTGCCTAACGATTAGCTGAAACTTGAAATTGATTTATTTTGCCTATTACATTAACCTTCTCCTTTACATTCAGTGGTTTATTACATAGGGCAAAGTAAAGGCAGCTTGATATTTAAACATGGAAAAATGAATATAAAAGACGTTGGTATACGCCTCACATCGCTGTAGTAATAAGTTGACAAAGACTTCATAAAGATATTCAGTGCTAGCAACAAAACAGAACATTTGTAATAGTGTCACAATGGAAAATGAATTTGATGGCACTGCAGAGAGAAAATGTAATTAGTAATAAGCAGGCTTTATTTGGAAAGTTTATGAGATATATGACCTGCAATGCAAAGATATGTGAACTGAAAAGAAATGTTCTTGAGACTGTGAGGCAGGGCAAAATGAAATCCATTTGTTCTGTCCATTTATCTAAGGCTGTTATAATTAGATTGATGTATTAGTATCAATGAGGAAAGCTCCTAGCTTGAATGTGGAAGAATTTCTATAGTTCGAGAAGGGAGCTGGTAACCCTGTCATTATTAACAGGGAATTATTTCATTAATAGAACGTTAATTTAAATACATACTGCTTTTGCACAAAAAAACCCTACGAGCAGAATATGAACAATAATTTCATACATACTAAAGCTGTAAGTGTTTTGACAGGAAAAAGCACTTGCTGTTCACCAGCAGAAAGGGCATCTTGAATTTCAGCATAGGATCCATACAGCTGCAGTACTTGTATTTCTATCAGAAAGATATCTCCACACAAATATACAAATTCATGAAACCAAAATGAATTTATACTTGATTTCTTCTGAGTACAAAATACATCCTTCTAATGTCAGCTCCTCCACCTTCTGTTTCCACAAACAACTTCCCCAAAAGCCCAATAACATAGGTCAAAAAATAAAACATCAGCTTAATTTTATTTTTCAAGTACTTAGAGACAACTTTTTTGTCTTTTAAAAAGGCCTCTGCTTGTGAACAAATGTGGTCTAACTTTTGTATCTAGAGGGACTGTACTCTGATTTTGGGAGCCAGGCAGGCTAGACCGATGCAGGGAAGGCAGTTTCCCTAGTGATGCAAGGGGGACATGTGTGAATACGTGTGCCTCAGACTCCTTTGTCCTCTACCACACACATGCATGCACACACACATAGACAGCCACAGAGGCACCAGTTCATGCTCTAAGCACCATCTGCAGGTGAGGGCACAAGCAGCATGGGCAGTTGTTAAAACCAGCTGAAGTGTTGGTCTCTGGGTGCACTGGTGAGAAGGGAGACTCACAGAGTCCTACACTTGAGATTCAGCCCATATGCTGCCAGCTGGACTATGTTGCTCCCTGATATCAGCAATACAGGAGCTAAAATGCAATTACAAAAGGCATCTTCTATTCCACCACTAGCCTATTCATGCAGAAGCTGAGTACCAAGAGGGAAAAGCACTCTGAAATGGAAAGAGATTTTTCTCGTTTCCTCAAGCATCACTCAGAGATAGTGTTTCTAAGGTTTCTAAGTATGATGAAGGTTATTGGTACTCCCCATACTATTTGCAATTACAAATTGTCACTATTTAGAATTTTTCCCATGTTCCCCTTCCTGGCTGCAGTCTATGATTAACACATGATATTTTGAGAGAATACCCAGCCTGTACTTACTGTTTTGCTTTCATATTTTTCTCCTTGTTTATCTTGCTATATTCTTGAAATTGCTTTGCTATTTGGGGACTTAGAAAAATATGGTTCTATGGCGGTATTTTAAAAACAGCTTAGCTAGGCTTCCTGGCACTCTGACAGACAGAGTGAATTCAGACACTATGTGCTTTCCAGTGACCTGCTGCCAGTATTCCAGTGCTTATCTTGAAATACCAATAAGGTTGTGGGATCATGTCCTCCCAGCTGACCTGCCAGCAGGCTTGTGCTGGGAACACGTGTGGCAGCAAGGTTGCCATCAGGGACACCATGCCACTCCTTAAAATAAGCTCTTAAGGATCTAAACTAAAGCTGTAGTGTTTTGGGTGTCCTCAGCACACACCTTGCACCATTAATGTTAATAGGTGGAGTCTCCCATTTGTAAACCCATGTCAGGATCCACATATGAAACATAAATTAAAGCAAAGAAAGAAGAAAAGAATCCTGTCGATGATGGCACAGCTTAGAATTGTGTCAGAGCTCTGAAACTAGGAAAAAAACAGACTGAATATTCAGTCATGTTTTCAAACAATTTGCTTTCGACCTTGTTTAACTTTGCATGAACATTTCAAAAACCTGTAACACCATATTTTACTATTTATCAATATTCATGTAAAGTAAGTACTAAGTTTTTGTGCTCAAATATTTATAGAAAGTGAATTTTATGTTTGTTTTCTATAAACATCAGTATCAGATTCCTGGCTGTCAGCATTAGCGCTGCACCATCAAGAATGAAAAACACCACCATGTGTCTTGTGCAACAGTCAGAGTTAAATGATACAGACAATACTCCAAAAGAGATCTATAGAGCACATGAATCATAGAATTATAGAAAAAATCTACAGAAACATTCAACTGCATATAGGCTTTCTGTCAATGGAGAAAATGAGTAAAATGTATCAGATTCAATTTAAGTATGAATTATTCAGCCACCTCTTTTTAGACTTGCCTTTCAGCACTATTATTTTTCATGTTAGACTATACTAACTCACTTTATTCAAGTTAGGAAGCATCCGATCTATTATTTTTATAAATTATTTTATCAGAGTGATAGTGCTGTGTTACTAGCAATTAGTTGCTAGTAACAATTGCAAAACTAGCAATTGCTAGTAACACACTGTTCTTGTGTTACTAGGAATTAGTTAAGAAACATACTTCCCCTGCAGGGGCATTAAAGAAAGCCAGCTAAGAATGAGATGGCAGGAACATTATTATCTCCATTTTACTGAAGGTAAAAGAAAACCTTTTAAAAATCAACCATTACCATGCTTTGAGATAGCATGCCGGTAGGTCTAAAGATCTAACCAAGTCTCCTACTCCTAATTACTAATAAGGTACATGTGACAGATTCTATTTTCCCATACAGCTATGTTTTATTGTAATTTTTTAAGGTCCATTTTATCTTTTCCACAGAAGTTGGTGCTCAGCAACAAATTAAATTGCATCTTGACATCACAGACACTGAATAAAAATCTTCAAAATGCTACTGCTTCCTCTGGAGGTCACAATTTTTAAAACAACTGCCTTTGTTTCATGCCAGTACCTATGGAGAATTCTCACTTCTGCAGCAAACCAGTTGCTGTACACCCTAATAGGGTTTCAGTGCTCATTACCAAAGCCAGATGGATGCATGGGCAGGATCCTTTCCAGGCCACAGCCACATGGCTTTTTGAGCCCTGCTCAGAAACCCCTCTATAACCAGGTCCAGTGACACAGCTGATGCACTCCAGCTCACGCGAAGTACTCACTGACCTGGAGAGGCTTCAGAAGAGTGATACAGAATAGCAAAACCAGTACTGAAAGGGGACAGAGAAGCTGGAATTAAGAGTGGTCAACTCTGTACTCTCATTTGGATTTGGCTTTCAAAAGCAAATTCTGGTGTAATTTCCATGTTGCCTCATCAGCAGCTTCACTGAGATTCTGTTAAAAATTTTCTCTTGCAAAAAAGCCGTCACAAGTTAAAACCCACCATCGGATGATACTCTTGGCACAGTCACTTTATTTCAGCTAGATGGTTATGATTTTGGACAGTATTTCCCACAAGATGTTTCTTGCTCCACATTTGTACTATCTCCAAGTCATGTTCAACTTTGACTCTTCAAAAAAAGGGTTATTTTTAAATCTTAACAGCACATTGATGAAAAAGCCTACATATTCAATACAGGATCTTAAAATCTTACTTGTAGACCTTTTATTGCTAAGAACATTCTTGTTAAGATCAGTAAGAGGCAGCGACTGGCCCCCTGGATCTATTTGACTTTTACATTATGGGACAGCACTTCTAACTGGAGAGGAAAGTTATTTTGGTAGCAGATCAGAATCCCAATTTACAAGGACCATGCTGCAGTCAAATGCATTCTCACACAGTGACTTCCGTTGTGTTTGCGTAGTGCTTATTTTTAGCTGCTGTCATTGAAGTTATTACTAGAGACAACATAGGTTCAAAATGTCCCTCGCACTTAAGCAAAAAATAAAGGTTCCCTGGGATTCCCTGCACCGGGATTTTTGCATTTCATTTTTTTCCAGGTATAAGTGCCTTCTCAATCAGTCATCTGCTATTAGCCCTGCTGTTGTCACGTTTGTAAAAGTCACACTTCTCATTTCAAACTTCTACAGTCCCTATATCTTTGTAAATTCTGACTTTTAAAGAAAGGGTATTTTTTAACATGTAACCCAGTTCTTATTCAAGAGTTCATTTTATTTTAATGCACTTCACATTTCTCAAATAAGCTTCTTAATTTCCACCCATAACGAGTATATTATCCAAGTAACGGATCACTCTACTTAAAACTGCAGTCTGCTGAAATGTAGAAAGATTGTTAGCCATTGCTGTAAGCCGCCTGACAAGAACAAAAATGAGGGGTAGTAAATAATACGGAGATTCAATCAAATAGAAAGCATTAAATATTCACTGAGCAAATTGGCCACTATTCAACAAATAATTTATTTATCTGCAATTAAATAAAATGAGAATTAATCATTTTTCCGTTGCGCCTGCAAATGTATTTGGAGGGCCATGGTTGCTGCACCAGCCTCTCTGCTTGCAAGGTAGGAAGGTGAAAGGGAGCTGTTGGGCATGACTGGAGGCAGCACTGACATATATGTGGGGCTGTGCTCTCCCCCAAGTGTGCTGCACAGGGTTAGGTACATGCCATTTCCATCCAGATTTATCAGGAAAACACAAATCAAACCTCTCAGCATCCCTTCTCTTCCCTGGGCATGACACGGCTTCTCCTATGTATGTCCTTGACAAGCAGTGGCTGCTGTGACTGCTGTGGTAATCAGGGCACAGTGGCCTCTGGCCCCTGCACTGTGACCTCTTCACAGCTGCTGCCAGCCCTGCCAGCTCAGGGGGAAGTTCGCCCTCCATCACCAAACTCTTCACTGTGTCTTTGTGTGTGGACACATGGTGCCATTTTTTTCCTGTTTGGTTTTCCTCTGCAATCTTTTTAGGATTTCAGTGCTAAGCAGTGGTTGCTTTTAGTCACAAAATGCATTAGTGGAAGTGATTTTGTAGCAAATGACAGTCATGAGGGAGGCATAAGGAATTATTTTGGGGAAATAACCGTCATAAGGGAGTCACTTGTGCTATCACTCAAGTGTTTTTAGTACTCAAGAGTAGGATATGTGAGGTAAAAGCTTTTTTGCATTGGAAGCAATACTATAAGGGACAAAAACAGCTACTGAATATATTAAAGCAGGTCATCTATCCTTCTCTCACTATGTACTATCTACTGTGTTATAAATGCCAATTAATGCAATCAGTTCACATGAAGACTGATCTGTTCCACCACTGAAGTCTTTGAGAAGAACATATATAACATGTAAGGTTACCTGCTACCTACTTCAGATGCTGTAAGACACATATTCCCAGCTCCGCCAAAAGATGCAGAGAGCCTTGGAGCAGGGGGGGGTGAGGGAATGTCGAGGAGAAGCAGTTCCCACTGTCAAAGAGCGCTGCTGCTGAAACACTCCAAATGCAAGTTCAGTACTGAAAATGACACATATTTCCCACCCCTGCTATGTTCCCAAAACCTTAGAGGTACCCAAATCTGCTCCTCAGTTGTTTTAAAGGAAGGCTGAGATGTGTTGCAGTGTTTGCAGGAAGGAAATTATTTTACAGGACACACACAGAGCTGCAGAGCTCTCCGTAAAGGCAGCCACCCATGTACTGTGAGGGACATAGAATGCCGAGGTCTGAGTTCACAGATGGGCTGAGAGATGGCGAGGGGCATTTCCACCTTACTGGCATAGGACCAGACTTTAGACAACCTTCTGCTGCGGCACTCAAGCATGGTGGGGGGAACTCAACCTTTTATCAAAGAGGACAGGTATTGTTTCAAAGATAAATGGCTTTGAGAAGAAGGACTCTTCTTTGCAGTCAGTAGACATTTAGTGCTACTGTGTAAGATGAAATGCTGCTTCTTTTCCATGGCTTGCATTTTGAAGCAAAATGTAAAAACAGTTTCCTCCTGAAATGGGTACCTGTTTGGTATTCCCTAAGCGACTGTGAAGTCCTTTTCACAGGAGATATTGCTCAGAAAAGATTTATGAAATGTGGCAGGGCAACATCAAGGCCTTAGAACCATTAATTTAAAATGCCTTTCCCCTTCATCCTCCTGTGTAAATTGCTGAGCAATCATGATTTCTTCTTACCTTCTGCTCTCAGTGATACAGCTTGTGTCATGCCAGGATCACAGTTCCATGACATTAATTATACACAGTCAAGATACGCTTTTTATTTTGTGCCCCAAATAGAAAATAGTGCAAAGGAGCATAGGAGACACTGGCTGTGCTTAGGGAATTTCATTTCAGCTCTGTACCCTTTTTTTAAAAAAAAAGAAAAAACCTGTGGCTTGAGAGATCTTTCATTTTGAAAGTAGTAAAGGGGTCACTGCTACATTCAGAGCTGCTTACAGTGGAATGCCTTGAAATATAGAATAATAATTTCAGGACAAAATTTCTTGGGCCTGCTTACTTTTGTGTAAGGGAAGGTAGACGACATGGCCAAGATAACAATCTGACCCTAACCTACCCCCCTACCTGCAGTAAAACAGAATCATATAACTCAGATGTAACAGAGCCATCAGGTCAGTGAGGCTGTCTCTTCCTAAGGCAGGACTGTGGCATCTGGTACATCCTGCAGAGTGAACAACTTGCATAATTTTAACTACAAATTTGCATCATCGGGCTTTACCTGTACATCAACAGCTGCAAAAAAAGACCACAAAACATTAGTATAAATTAAATATGCTGTACAGAGAAAGACTTCTACAGGGCAAAATTCAGATGCTCATCCATCCAGATCAGGATGGATGTGGCATGGAGAGCAGCTGACCGGGCACACAGGCACAAGCCTATATACGTGCTTTCTCTCTCCAGTAATAACCTCTCCAGCCCAAGAGCAGCACCTCCTGAGCAGTCTTCACTGGATCAGGATGGGAAGAGTTTTCAAGATCTACTGTGGTCCCTGAGACAGCTTTGCATAGGATATAGCTTACAAGGAGGTACTGGTATTCATCCAAATGCCTTGAGGACTCTAGGTGGGGTACAGTCCTCAGCAAAGCTGAGAAAAGCAGCTTAAACATCAGGCACCACAAAGCAGCTACACCTCATCTGCAGCCCCACAGGCTTAAGAAAGGCCAGCACCAGTGAGGTCCTGCTGCTTCCACATACACAACAGAAACTGGCAAAAAGAAAACAGTAACCTGGGATGTTCCCAGAGGACAGGCTACAAACTCATGCAGCTTGGCAGATCCTCAAACACATACCTGTCTCTGATGGTGATTTTCTATATTTCAGTGCTGGAGAGCTATACAGAGCTGTATATTGCTCTATAGCATCCTTCACTCTGCAGATGAAGGAGAATGAAATATTTTTACTTCAGCAGCCATGACCATCTAGATAACATCACACTACTTTCTTCTTGTACTCCTCTTTCAGCCCTGTCAACAAATATCCCAGGCTACTCTGTCTCGCAAATGAAGAGTGCTGCTTGCAGACAGAACTACATACTTTCTAGATGAGGTTTCAAAAAATTAAAAGAAATTATCGACTTCTTAGCTTTCTAAAAATCTGGACAATTTTTAAGAAATACTGGTGAATTTTAAACACCTTTCATACAAATATTTCCCAATTATTTTTTCATTATTTATGGATCTTCCTAAGCTTTTGCCTTCCTCTAACACTACGAGCTTAACCTTTGTGATTGATTTATGAAAGCAGGTTTAGCATGGTGTTTTATGAATCCGACATTTCCACACACATGAAATACCAGACACTGACAACACACTGATTTATTGGTGATCTATATTGTAGAAAGAACACAGAAAAGATCATAATGGCAAAAAAAAGGAATCACACATATCCGAGACCTGATCTATTGAAACAGCTATTGAAATTTTTTAAAATATGTAGTAGCCCATTCTAATAGATCATCAGAACCAGTCACAAATTTTGTTTATCAGAGGGTTTTTCCTACCTTGCTGTTACATGTTCCTTTAAAGTTTACTGCTAGAAAAAAACCCAACTTTTTTTTCCCCCAAGAAAAAAATTTCCCTTAGAAAAATTGGTGCGAGTCTCCTAGTACGGCCAAAAGTTGCAACACACTTTTGCCAAACAACCAGGTTGCCACTGGCTCTGGCTATGACCAGTGTCTCCATGTCCCCAAAACATCCTGGGCAGGAGCTGAGGGGAGGGACATGAGGGCTGAGGGCCATCAGCACAGGAGCACAGGAGGAGGAGGAGGCGAAACTCTGCAGGCAGTGCAGCCTGGGACTGGGACAAACTGAGCACTGCAGCCTTAGTCCTCAGGAGAGGCAGCAGATCCCAGGCATAAATCAGATCTGGAGACAGCTACTGCTATAGGGAAGGGCAATTATTTATGGTAGAGAAAAGATTCAACTGCAGAGTATTCAACCTTAGCTTTTTTTACCTGTATCTGTGTATTTTATCTCTCAATGAGGCAATATTCAAGAATTCTTCATCTTTTCAGGAGCAACTAGTTATTCTCTGCAATCACACATGAGTAATCAAATTTGATATCTAATGAAAACAACGAATGCTACAGTGGTGTTATGCCAGTGTAGCTATGTTAAGCTATTACTGCATCTTTTATTCCTAGTATTTAGGGGTTATTTATTAGTGACGTATATTCTTACTTGTTACAATATACATGATAAAATTTTCCACATCTGGGAAAAAAAAATGAAATAGTATAGATATCATTTATCATAGACACCATTAGTCCATGAGTTGTTTAATGAACTGAAGGCTGTCAAACCAGACATTAAATTTCCCAGTTGCTCAACTAGCACTTGTTTGTTCTGCTGTGGTTTTATTTTCCAAGCTCAAAGTATTCATGATTAGTTTTCTTGCCTTGTTGCTTATGTTTGGGCAATCCTAATGTAACAAGTCAGAGACATTCAGATTGTCACTGATCACATTAGAGAATGGCATTTAGACTGCTCTGTAGAAAAACCACTAGCTGTTCTTCAACTTTGAGTAGACCTACTCCTATAGAATATAAAACAAGAGCACAAACTATTAAACCAAATAGAAGAACCACTGAGTACTGAAGAACTGCTCTGCTGGGGATACTGTTCAGTCCACTGCATCCTGGAAATTTCAGAAAGACCAAGTAACAACTTTAGGGAGCTCAAATAAAAGAAGAATGCAGAGCAAAACAAACAAAAAAAACCTACAAGGATTTTGTGGTATTTTGAATACTCAGAGTAAATTAATAGATTTGAGTGCAAAAGAAGTAGTCACAGTAACCTGTCAGCTGTCTCTTTGCAGAACTCTAGGTATAACACTGTAATTACAGAGAATCTCCAGTTCTTACCTAAGGTCCAACACTTGCAATTACATTTCTTTGTATTGGGAGCATATCTTCAGTTGAAAGTCTAGCAGTTCTCTGAGGAAACTGCACCACTACTTATCTTCCTTCTTTAAAAGTGCTAAAAATACTTTATTTAAAGTTTGAATTTCATGAGCCACATATTCTAGCTATTGTCTTATTTTGTGCTGTTTGCTAGATTAAAAAGCTTTCCATTATCCATCGAAAAGGTGAATCTACCTGTGTGCACGTTTGTGTGTTTTATCTTCAGACCAAGATAATAGTGTTAAGTAACGAAATACAGGCATATAGTAAAGCAGAAATTTATTATAATCAGATCATTTCTCCAAGATTTCCTTCATAAATAATTGGCAACATAGTACAAGTGTTTTTCATGGACCGAGCGTGATACTATCAAGAAATCCTTTTTTCTTCTGTATGTATTCTCTAAGGGAGGTAAAAAAGGCAATTTTTCTCCTGACAATGCAGAACAAAGAAAGACACACTTAACTGTGGTAGGACCATGAAAATGCTCTCCATTCATCATCCTAAGATTAAACACTAGCTTATTGTAATTAAAAAGCATATTCATATAAATAAACCTATTGCAATTTTGTTAACTCACAGTTTTCTTTCATACAAACATGTGAAAGGTTTTTAATGCATAATACTGAAAATTTTTGCTTTGGTGTCAAGGAGCAGTATCAAATACAATCTTCAAAAAGAAGCATGCAAATCATAGTCATTAGTGTATTAATCCTTTGCAGCCAGGTTGTGCACAAAAATAAATCTCATTAATGCGTTGAGGCAATAGGAAGTCAAGTTATACATGCTGTCTCCAAAACTCTTTAGTTACTGAACAAAGTAAGAAAACAGACACAAGTGCACGATACTTAGTGTCAGCTAAAAATGTTCTATAGAAAATCACTGTCCCTTTTTTTGTACATCTACTGTATTCTTTGTACATATATCTCTTGCAAAATCTAACCTTCTATACTGGATTTTTAACCTCCTCAGCCATTAAATGCAAGGTTGTGATTTCTAATTATCTTTGCCATGTCTAAGTAATGCAAATGCCTAAATTTGCTGTCTTTTTCAGGAAATATGTCACTGTTTTCAAATGCAGTCTTGGAGCAGTGGTGGCAGCTCTCACCATAGGGGACAACAGATGAAAGCCGTGCATGACCCCATGGCTCCCCCTGCCTGCATGGCCAGTGCGGCTGAGGGCATGTGGCACCCCAGTGCTTTGATGACTGGTTCCCCAGGGCAAGCACACCACTCAGAAAGTCATGTCAAGTTTCTTCTGACAGCGACCATGAGTGAGAAAAGTGCATTTTCCCTATTCCCTAGCCTCAAGAACACCTGCATGTTTTATCAAGTTCTATCCTCCATATCATGAAGGCAAGATGCCTCTCCCCATTTCTGAGACTCCTCACAGGTCTAGGATAGAAGTAACTTCAGCTGCAAGTGAGGGAAATCTTCAAGGAAAGCACAACTTCAAGGCCATGTTTTTTACTTTGATCTTGCACACTGTCTCCCCGGACTCTGGGTAAAACAATTGAATCTGCTTTTTACCCTGCAGTGAGCAGGTGAGCACTTGAGAGCTCAAGGAGCTCTCCCAGGTGCATGCACAGAGGGGGCTGCTTGCTGGCACCCACAAGTAGCACTTAACTCTGCACCACACCACCAAAGCCCACCTGACTAGTCTTAGCAGCAACACACACTGACAATCCACTGCTGCCCCTAGAGATACCTCCCATCAAACAGCTGCCAAGCAAGGGAGTTGAACCATCCATCTGCCATTGCAGCCTCCTTCTGCAATGTCAATCTGTATTCACTTCTGTAATGCACTTCGGCTGTAATTAAACCCACATCTCTAAGTGGGTAAATTCAACTATATGTTCTGATGTTTTTGGAGTTCATAAACTGAAACCATTCCTACAGCATATGCGGTCTACAGACTCAGCTGTCAAGGGTGACCACAGTCCTCAAAAGACAAGAACAAAGAACAAATAAATCCCTATTTTAAGAATATCTGCTTCTTTTCCTTCCAGATGAAACTAGAGGCCTGGTTTCATGCCATATTTGACAGCATGGAGGGAGTGCTGCAGGGCAGGCCACAAAATACTTCCAATAATTCAAATCTGTTCCAGCACGTGCAGTAAACATGAGTGAGCCACAGCAACCACCACTAGTTAACCGAAAATAAGATGCCTACCTGCTTGCTCTGCACTATGAGATCATTAACTGCTGGTTGTTGCACAGGCAGAGTTTGAGCTCTTAATTTTAACATGCAGATTTTAAATGTAATTGATGACAGAAGATATGGGAGTTTCCCATGATTTATGCTCTACTTCAGACTTCAGATTGGAAGAGAACAAGATTTTATGAAGAGGATTTACTGTCTGAGAAGAATAGCTTCATGCTCAGACAAGTAACCAAAAGTTAAAAACTTAGAAATGAAGCTTAGCTGTGGCAAGGCACCTATATGGGCTAAACAAATTGATTCAATAAACCTCACTTTTCTTTCTAGTAATCTAAATTACCTGTCCTTCCTATGTATCTGAGACAAAGCCACATAATCAGTGCTTCCAGATTTCACAGAAAGTGTCTTTGAGAGCACAGAGGACAATATCCAGATTCCTCATTTGCTGTTTTACCAAATTACCTTCTCAACAAAAGTGGCAACGTACAAAGCCATTCTGCTGCAAAGACAGACTCCTCTCAGCTCCCTTTGTGACCCTGCGCCTTTGGCAGACAGTAGTTCTGATTTGGGACAGCACCTGCTGACATGACAAGCAAGCACTGAACCATGTAGGCATTCCTATTACACTCAATATGGATATTTTTCTAAGGGAGTTTGCAGCAGCCCAAATCCGGATATCCTGCATCATTCTCAAACTACTGGATTACCAGTGCTCTCTGTAGGGAAAAGCACTGGAAGAAGGCTATGAGTGAAGTTATTGCAGAGAGGTACTTAGAAAGACTATGGCCTCCTACCACAAAGATCAGCTCTGGAGCAGCACATCCAGACATGTATTTTCAGGAGGTGTATTGTATCCCAGGCGACAAGAAGGAGGGACAAGGTGGGGAACATCCACCAATACCTTCCATCTGTGAAATTTCCACACTTGGCAGCTGCTGTTCTTCCTTCAAAACCACCTCTTCTTCTCAACTTAGAACAGCCAGGTTGTTGAAGGAAAGTCCCTCTGTGCAAGCAATTAACTACTTTATCTTACATTGAAAAGCAGTTTTAATGAGTTTCCATCTGACTTTTTTGGGTTATTATTCAGGTAGATATTAAAGATCTAACAAATTGTCAACATTTGCATTAATTGGCATTTATATTACAGATGGCAAGCACCTGCAGGCTGGTTTCCTTATCTACATTTGCCATTCTACTATGGCTTTGTAAATCATTACCTTCAAACAGCTGGAGAAACAAAACATTGCAAAAGCGTCTCCTGAAGATGGTGTACTTACTTTCCTGAACAAGCTGATTTTGACAAGGACAAAAGCAACATATTTTTTTTAAATCCTGCACGATTTCACATAAGAATGGTCAGAAAGTGGATACTGTACTCAGCAAAAGCAAAATCTGTAAAGTGAATAAAGTATACTTGTGCAGATTATGTAGACAGCTACCCACACTGTAGAAACACCAAAACCCCAACTGGCACAAACTGGGAGCAGAGCGTTTCCTATTTGAGGAGCATAAGGGGAACTGGGTATTCCTGGGGGAGCCTGAAGTCTGAATACAGAAGGATGTTCCAGGCCCATGGGAAATGGCAGTTTTGCTGAACGAACGATCATATAAACTCAAAAGCCTGGAGTAGGCAGAAAATCAGAAGAGATGATCAAAATAACAGCTCTTCCTTGTCTTATTGCAAAGGGAGTCTGGGCAGCCCTGTGCTGCAACTGCGCTGAAGAGCAGTGACAGCCACACATTCCTACTGCATCAATTCCCAGGTTTTTATTCCTTTTTCTGTTTCAAATATGTGACAATACTAAATATTTTCAGCTAGATGAAAGTTTACCTTTACTAGCAGAACAGATATTTTATGCTCATCAATTTAAATTACTAGATACCTAAAAAAGAAATGTAGTCATCCACAATATCCAAAAGCAGCCAAGTTATTTACCATATTGCTAGGCCAATTGTTGCTATCTTCCATATCTCTTTATTATGTGTGCAAAAGCTCCTGATAAATTAGTTGTGGTACAATGGCAGAACATATATACTTCAGCTAGGAATGCTTAAACTGGAAAAAAATGTTAAATCTTAGGATGTAGATAGTCATATAGCTAGGTCATACAGCTAGCTGGGTGTAAGTATTCCCAAGAGCCAAATCATTGCTGATGACCAGCAAGTGCTCCTGAAGCTTTTAATTCCCTTTGCCACTCACATAGGTTCTACCTTTGTGATCCTCCCCTTCCTCAGTAATTTATTACCCTGAAATCCTCTGTCAGGTTTGATTCAAAGTTCACAGTCCTCCAAAGATTGTTTTGTAAGATATTTATCACATTTCTGGGATGGTAAGTTATACAGCAAAAAGTTGTGTAGTAATTCTGGGTTGGTTCTGGGGAGGTTTTCATTAGAAATTAAATAAAGTTAAAGACTTCTTTCAACAAGACTGAGACAGCATTTTGATTCCCCTTTTTCATTTCTAAGCTCATTCTCACCTACCATTTTGGAATTACTGTTATTAGAAGAGTGCCTAGCACTGCTCACTGAGCTCAGAGCCTCATTTATTGCTATTAGCCCAGCAAAGATGTATTGAAAAGTGTTGTACCTGTGGTATTCATAAAATGCAATTTGTCCATCTTAGAGCTTTATTCTTTCCCTACAAATGCTCCAAGTAACTCTGATTTTTCCCACAATTTTATTTGAATCACCAATTATTATATTTGATTTCCATTAATATGAGCAGCTAATATTATTTGAAACAGTCTGTCAATAGGGCAGACCATCTAATTTTGTATAGTTCATATTTGTATCTTTCCCAAATATATGTGTAAGTAATCGTAGTTAATTAGTGTTTAGTGCCAACTACCAGAGTTTCAGCTCTGAAATACATATACATGTATAACACATATAAAGAAATAAGTATATATATATACATATACATATATACATATACATGTACATATATTTTCAATTTCCAATTCTGCATAGCACCTCCCTTGAGCCTTGGTGCTTTCCCATCTGAAGCCTAATTCTGTGTGTTTTTTCCAAACATGTTTTCTAGACGCTAAGGAAACAGGAATAATGTCAAATTGGGATGCTGAGAAACTGGTGGCAAAACCACTATCTCTGACTGAAAATGTAATCTGAGCTTAGCAGAAACCCTCCAGCAAGGTTTCCTCTGTTCCCACAGCCTCAGATCCCACCACACCAACACTGCACTGAAGCTCTGTTTTCTCGCTCTAGGAAACATCTGTCAGGAACTGGAATAGTGAACAGTGCAGCTATTTCCATCACTTACTCTAGAAGCAAGACAAGATTTAAATGACATTAACAACAACAAAATGTCCAAAAGCTCTTGTGAGCAGGCAGGGATGCAAACAGTGTCCTTGGGAACACCAGCATCACAAGAATGGGTTCTGTAGACCAATGAACTTATCCTCATCATTCTGATCTGATGGAAAATTATAGGTGTGAGTATTTCAATCAAGCAAGTTTTTCATTAAAAGTATCTGAACAAAACCACAGAAGTTTCATATTGGAAATGCTGCCTTAATGTAATGAAGAGGTGATTCCTGGTGCAGCCTAGCACAATGATTTCTGTGAGAAACTGGCACAGCATCTCCACAAATTAGAGACAGTGCCACATGGGATAAGATGGGCTGGCCAAGAGTCCTACCTGCAGATAAGACTACAGAAGTGGTGCAGCTCAGCATTTCTCAGGACACTCATCCCTAAACTGAGCTATTGCACATGGTAATTTACAGTTTGAGGATGAAAAGGTTAGAATTTTTTGAAATTTTTTTCACCCCAAAGTCATCTGAAAAAAATTAATTCCAGTGACTGTAAGGGACAGGCATTAGTTTGGAGGTAGTTCTTCCACAAGAAGTAGCCTGATAATCAAAGAATCACATTTCCTACCCCTTCTTTTCTATGTGTCTAAGAGCTGTATGAAAATGGAAATAAAACATGCCCTCACATCTTGTTTATTCTGGGTTCACAGATAATCTTTCCCTTCAGAAACAATGACAGTGTTGTACTGTGGAAGGAGAGATGGCAAAAATATTAGTTTTCTCATCAATTATATTGCAATAACAGGAATTAAGAAATCTTTTTTTTGTCATTATATTTCCATCACTAAATATTGATACAAATTAATTCATTTGATCTCCTTGGACAGGTCAGATATGCCATATAGATTTTTAAATTAAAATGACTTCTCCATTATGGACCGTTTAAAAAGAATGGAATGTAGAATATGACACATTATAAAACCTTACTAAAAGTGCAAAGTGTGGTAAAAAAGTGTGCTATTAGAGAAAAAGCAATGCAATTCAACTGATAACCCATTTCTTGATTTCTTCTTTTAAAGAAACTAAGACAGTATCAGTGACTAAATTCAGGTTAATCAAAGAATTGTTTACTCCTTCTTTGCTGATGAGGTTTGATTGATGCTCTGAGAGACACAATTCACCATCTGAATTTTCTGCACAGGATTATATTGCCAATAGGTCCCTCTAGCAGGAGGCATAGTTTTTGTTTGTTTTCCTCCAAGCTGCTTAAAATTATAAACATATGGAGCAAACATATAACAATATTATGTCAACCCAAACTGGAATGTGAGTTTGTAACAGAATCTTCTTTAAAATAATCTAAACCATCTCTGTTACTCCAGTCTGACTTTAGCTGTAGCTAAAGTACCTTTTGGATTTGCCTTTCCCTCTTATAAATGAGATCCAGTGAATAAAGAGGTAATATATGCCAATTTCCCCACACAGACACTGACATGCTGCCAAATGCAGCCCAAAGCAAAGCAGGCTGCCTTCCATGGAAATTCACCCACACAAAACAGAATTATGTTTGTTATACTCTCCCTAAAACTGCCATACAATCCTTCTGTTTAATTTGAGAAGACAGGAAGAACATTGTAGTTAAAGTTTTATACTTAAACCCCATGTAATAAAGGAAACAGCTTCTGTTGGGAGTCCTTCATATTGTAGATGTAGCTTACAGAATAAAGGGAGCTGACTTGCTAAAAAAAAAAGTTTAAAAAAAGCAAGCAAGTTAAATCTGCCTGATATAGTGGCTCAGCAGAGAGGAGCATAGACTCTACTGAATTATAAGCGTCACAGTTGACTTACCAAGGCACTGTCTAGATTTGGGAAATAAAGCAGTGGCTTGCACTGGCAGGGCTGCATTATCTATTGATGCGTCCTTCTCAGCAGTAAAAATACCTGTTCATTAATCCACCCTGCATTCTTCCTTCCAGCACCTCCATGGTGTGAGAGTGTGCAAACATGACCAAAGGCAGAATTAAAGTGCAAACCAAATTATGTTTTAACTTGTAGTAATTACAACACATTACAATTACAATTGTGGTAAATCTGGTGGCAGTTGGGATATTGTGTATCATAACCACCCTGAACTTTAGGGTTGCTACACAGGCTGATTTCTTGTTTGCAGAGTGAAGGCTCTGACACACAGTGTGGCTGCAGCAAGGCTGCTCTTTTTTGGGCTCGTGTTCTTCACGTGAGCTTCACTCAGGACCTGTGATTCTGCACCGAAGACAGTGCCAAGACGCCAGTCAAAATTTCTCTGCCTATTTCTCACCAGCTTCTTAACCTCTTTTGGGGTGAAGCCAATTGTATTGCTTTAGGCATTTACCAGGGAGTATGGATACAACATGGGCTACCAGCAGATCTGGTTTATACCTGCTGGTGGCCTCTCATATTTTCAGTTAATGACAGAAACAAGACTCCTTGTATTTTGAAAAATTACCTACAATGACATAAGCCAAAATACTGTTCCTTTAAAACGCGTTAGACTTTTTCTAGTAACATCGAAGAACACATTTGTGTTTCCTGGATTTTTAATAAAATACCCCAAACTAACATGAATTGTCTCGGGAAGAAAATATGTTACATATTTTACTCAAACCACAATAATGTCTTTCTTTTGAGCATTTTGGAAGAGTCTGATGAAGGACCATGCAGATGGCTGTTGCGCCAGGAAGATGTTCCTGCAACTGCATTTGCTATGCCCGAGTCCATCCTGTGGTTCATCACAGCTGGAGACAGCACCAGCCACAGCCACCAGCACCTCTGGAGAACAATGACTTCCATATATGCCCTAGCTGTTTCTCCAAGAATGATAAATACTAGGCTTTTCATTTTAAATTGACAACAGGCTATTAGGGCCTTGAAAAACAAAACAAAACAAAACAAAACAAAACAAAAACACCACCAAAAACAACAACAAAAAAACCTCAGCAGAAAAAATAAAGCACAAAATTTTAATGCAGAAACAGACTGGGAGCAGATAAATGCTGTCATGGCCTTGTTGACCTGCATAAAGTGGCCACCAAGCAAGGTAGCCACTGAGCATCCCAGATGTGGGACTAGGACTGGCTCCAGCCCACAGACTTTGCTGAGGTCTCTGCCTGTTGGACAAGACTGCCTGCAAGATTCGCCTTCACCTGGACTGCTGTAGCACTGCAAAGAAGCTGGGGCACAAGGCAGGAAGAGTGTGGCTTACAATAAACTGAAAGCTTCATTTTCAGCAACTGCTGCCATATAACTCCACTGGAATACAGGTAAGTTCCTCCAAGGTGGTTCTGATTTCACTCTCTGCTCCAGCTGCTCCTGAAGTACTGCTGGACCCAGGGACAATGGAGAAGAGCAGAAAAGGGTCTGTGGCCATAATGCATGATGCAAGAGTGTGCACATGTTCAAAAGGAGTAAAAAGCACAGGAAAGCCCTATGTCCACCTTATTCCAGTCAATCTACCTGTCTGTAGACTGTCCAGTCAATCACCTCTGTCTGGGTGAAACCATGGTTCTTCTTATGGAAGCTTTGCGAAATGAATTGCAGAGATTCTTTCACTGTCGTTGTAAGTGAACAGCAAGGCCTTCACAGTTTTGCTGGTGGGTTTTTTCGTTATTCTTTTCTTGAGTTGTACCTGAGCACAAGCAGCATTAGCAGAAATGCTGCTGGTCTAACAGCAGAAATGTTGCTGCTTAACCTCTGCCTGCCCTGTTTCCACATAGGGAGGCATGGTGAAGAGACTGATAACTGAAGTTGCCCGCCTCTTGGCCTCCGCATCCTACAGCACCACGGAGACCAGGTGCATGGAGGTTACTGAACAGCAGGAAAGATATTTTTGTCATCTAACTTGAAGCATTTTGTCACCTGTCACCGTCCTCCTCACACAGAAACTGCAGCAGGTAAAAGAAGTGCAAGGGTAACTTGTTAAGGACTTGAGTGCCTTTTATATGCAGAGGATGCCAAATTTTATACTCTGTGACAGATATAAAACACAAGAGATTAGCATTTTAAATCTAGGAATCACTTGCTACACAATTGAAAAAACTTAGCTACACCATACACTATCTTGCAAGCTTTTAGCTATTCCATTTGGTGTTCTGTAGCAACTTGATATTTTCAAAATGTGGTGCAGAAGAGCCATGTTCTGTGGAAGGACCCACCTATTACAGTTTGGTAACCTGTAAATTAGTTTCAACTTGTAAAAGAAAATCTTCAGGATATACCCTATTGATTCAGCAAGAATTTTTGTACTACTTTTTTGAATGATAGTTTTATTTACTGTGCATAATTTAACCTATTGGCCAGAATTATTTTATTGACATATTTTTCAAAGATAGTTTGGAATGTACAAAAGACGATATTCATCTGAGATTACTGGAACAAATGTTTTTCTGTTTTATTGCACAGATGTGAGACAATATTCTTCAAACCCAATTTCCTAAAATTAGGGTTCTGTTTTTATGTAACTCTGCTTTCCAGGGATTCACAACTCCTATGATGAATAGGTTTGCAATGCCTTGGAAGAGTCAAGCCAGTTTTGTTTAATTTCCTTAATAGTTACTCTTGAATCTAACCTTAGGCATAAGCTGTGAACATGCTGTCTCACAGATGATGTCTCAGATTTTCAAATGTGTTCAGGTTTACCCTAAGTCTACACCACTGTTTAGTGAAAACATTAAATGTATATTGATTTTCATAGCTACGGAGAAACCAATACCAAGCACATGCGAGTATCTCCATCAGTTACAGGTTGTAACTGTGACATTACCTCCATTATTGAAATGGAAAACAAAGCTTCTCCCAGAAATTTTAAGATTGGACATGCACAACTCTACTTCAAACCAACAGATTAAATGACTGAATCAGAAACTTAAGAGAGCAGCACATGTGGCAGCATGTATGGTCCCTGTGGATGCTCCCTGTGGAAGGCTCTCATGGGGAGCTCAGAGGGCCATGAGCTGTAGGAAGGGCAGAGGCTTGGGGCTCATGGGACACGTTTTGCTTCAGAACACAAAGCCACTCCTTTACTGCTGCTGCTCCACTGCCTGCCAGGTTGCACCCACCTTTCTGGGGCTAAGAGTATAAATTACAGCTTGTGAAGCTGTTTTGATGGTGCCATGATTTATTATTTCCATGATTTATAAGTGGCTGTCAGTGACAGGGCTACTGTGCTACGAAAAGCTGTGTTCCATGGATGGGACCTCATCAGTGAGAGCAACAGCTTCCTCCTGATGGTTCTTTCCTTTATCCAGATTTCCACATCTACATCCAAAATTAGACACTGTTTCCCAAGACACTTGTTTCACTAAACCACACTATACCTCCTATTGGCTAGGACATTTTATTAGTACAGCTGAAAACTGGCTTCAAATATGAAGCATTAAACCTGACCAATGTTATCATTTCCAGTCATTCGATGCCAAACTTTCCCAAAGCAGAATAAATTCCAATAAAAACAACAAAAAAATCAATGTGAAATAAGATGCTCAAGATGTCCCTGCTTATTGCAGATGGGTTTGACTAGATCACCTCTCAAGGTCCCTTCCAACACAAACTATTCTATGATTCTATAATATAGTAATTGAAATGATACAGATTAGTCTGTGTATCTTCCTGTTAGTTCATACCTAGTTTTCCTATCAAAACATAATGATTATGGGAAACCAACACAGAATGTAATTTTATTACATAAAATTATTCAATACAGTAAGGTAAATATTTTCTGGATTTGGTATTATTGGGTTCGGTTTTATATTTTGGCTGGAATTATATGAAGTTTTCCTAATGTTTCTGACATAACCATTTTAGGCCAATACTTAGTAAAAAAAAAACAACAAAACCTTGATGACACAAATTAAGGGATATCCCATGACAGTCACAAGTCATGTTGTAGAGCCACACTGAAATTTATCTTAATGGATGCTTTTTGTATGAAAGAGAAAAATGACTGGATTCTACATTCACAGTGAAGGAGAAAACCAAAAGCACCTAATCATAGTATAACTATGGAAGAAAAAACAGCTTTCAAAACACGGGAAGAACTCAATTATTTCATATTTTTTCTCCCTCAGTGCTGTTACACTTTCTCCTCTAATCTATCCTGTAGTTTTTCTGATTGGAAACATTTGTAAGCCAGTATCTGGCATGTGTGTAGGTGGAAAATATTTAATTCGAAAAGTGAAAAATCCAGCCTTGCTCCAATTGAACCTAGCAGCAAAAGCTGGTATAATTCACAGTGAAGACAAATGCGCTTATTTTGGTTCTTTAGGCTCTAGCCCCACAATTCCAGCAGGACCTGCGTCTCCCAGGGACCAGAACTGACTTCTGCATGCAGACCATAATATCAGAAGATTTGCTGAGAGAGAAATCTTCCTCCAACCTCTGTGTTGGCCAATGTAACATGAGGTTTTCTAAAATACATAAGATTATTTACTACAATTTTATGTGTATTTCTACACATCAAAATATCATTGCCTTCTTGACCTCTGTGGCATATTATAAGTGTAAGTTTTGCCCTTTAAATAACCTTTTACTGTTTTTCTTCTCTTCTCTTTTTGTAGTCCCTTGTCAGTTTAGCAGGGACTTGATTTACCTTCTCTTTTCCATTCAATATTTGTCTTTCTTCACACATTGCAAGTGTCACAGCATCTACAGTTCATTGTATTTGATCAAGTTAGATCACATATACATAGTGAAGTCCCTGAAACACACAGGCACTGCAAGATGAATTAAGGAGTCACACAAGCTCTTAAAATCATATTTTATGAAACCAGTTGAAAAGCCAGTGGGTAATAAAAGGCAGTCAAACCACAGGTTCTGCAGAAAGTGAGTACTATGAAGTAGCAGGTTGACCACTGTTTATTGCCTGCCAGCTAAACAAAATGAGATGCAACTTATTATTTGCTAGCTTTTCTGTCAGTCTGGTATGATGTAACTCACATTTCAGGTGGTAAGGCTGTGATCTCCTTTGACTGTAGCATTCCCTTTGCTCTCACTGAATCTGTCCCTTTTCACCTCACTCCAAACAGTCACGTGGTAAAAAACTGCTGAGGGCCAGTTCCCTTATTGGTATCTAAAAGGTTGTTACTAATGGTGAGAATAACACTGTTTTCAGTAAATTACTACCTTCTTTCCCTATGGCAGGAAAAATCTGAGGAATGTTATGCCCTTCTCTGAGTTGTTCTAGTCAATGCCAGAAAGTAAAAGCTTTTTTCTTTATCTGAGTTAAGAGAACAGAGAACCAGCAAGTACCCCAGCTTACAACTATGTCAACCCCAAACCCATATTTCTGGCAGAAAGTGCTGCTCTGGGGGTGGAAGTTGCTTCCCACAGTGACTACAGCACCTGCTACGTCTGGAGTATGTGAGCAGTAAATGAGAACTTTTCCTGAGATTTAGTTCAAGCTCCAGACACCACAAAGTAAACCCAAGTCACAGAACTTTGTGCAAGAAAGAAGGGTAAGTAGGTTTCATACAGATGTAAAAACAGATTCTTGAGAGCAATATGTCGCTGGTACAATTATTCCTTATGTAGGAACTGGAAAGAGTCATGGTGTCCATTTGTGTGCACATGTATTGGTGCTCATGTTTGCAAAGTGGGGCAAGTGCAGGAAGCTGGACTTGCCTGTCCTCAACCCCAACAGGGCAAAGGTTTCCATATCCAAAAACTGCAAGTCCTCAAAGTCCCAGGGAACCACAGAAGACACAGGATCTCTGAGGTTGGAGAGTTTCACTGTGCCTCCCTGTCTCCACACCACCACAGCTCTTCTACAAGAGATGGAGTGGGGCCAGACTGTGGCTGGGCAGACATAGCACTTGGTATTGAATTAGCAGTAAAACAGTCATCACAAACAAAAAATCCAATGTTTTGAGCCCAAAAGACCAAAATCTCTCTGAGCAAAAGCGAATACTCAACAACAACAAACACCATAGTCACGCCTAATGGAAAGTTTACCGTAATTCAAAGATCAAAGTGTATGCCAAAATTAAATACACTCAGAAATGGTTGATAAAATGTAGCTGTTTTCCCAAAACATGAATCAGAGCTCCCAAACATAACAAAATGAGCCAAGATGGAATTGACAGCTACTCTTGGCGAATGCAATCCTACTCACAAAGTTCAACACAGAGAGGAAATTTAGCTCTCAGGAATAGGTGCTATTTATCATTTGCTTGCAATTCCCCAGCTGATCAACTCCCAGCTGTACACCAACTAAACATCAGGGGATTAACTCAGCTTTGAAACAGAGTAATCAGTCTATTTGGTATTTGTGCTGCCTCTCACATCATTACAATTCCTTAGAAACACATGGTATTATTTCACTACTGCACCAACAAATCCCAAAAATGTTAGTTAAGCCAAACACTAGAAGGACTGTGAAAAAAACCCTCTTGAATAACAAGCACATAAGCAGCACCTTCTCTACTTTGTAATGAACTGACTAAAAACTGTTTAATAGCATCCTGTCAGAGACTACAAGCATTGCTGGCATTGCTCGTTATACACATACTAGTTAATTATATCTTAATGTGATGCTCAAAACACAAAGAAATTTCTTAGACTGAATTGCCATAGACTGAAGTAGTTGACATTGCTATGAAGCACTTGTATGATGGAGAATTAGCCTAGCCAGTGAGAAAATATCCTCATTTCCTGGTGTTCATCTGCTTTCACTGAGATACTGGCTGGTTTTCCAGAAGGGTGAATGCTTCAGCCAGAGTCGTATTTTATATACATTTCCTAATGTGATAATGTAATATATTCTCAGTGGTTTAGAGGGACTGCAAACAGAGTAGTCCAGTTCTCTGCCACTTACAGGTGACACCAACTTGTATGGGATGAAAGTGTCAGCTACGTATCAGCAGTCAGTGCAGGTTTACAGAACTTTGGGCCACCGCATGCAGGTGGACTCTGGTTGTACACATATACATGCACACACAGAGACCCCAGCCAGGCACCTTAGAGCTCCATCCTTGGACACAGTACAGACACTTCAATTCTGTTCCTGACACAGCACAGTAAACCCATGGCCATCTCAATAATAGTCCACTTGAATGCTAGTGAAAAAGAAAATGGAAAACAGACACACAAGCAGGAGACAAAGGAGGACAATCCTATATGGATTTCTTCCATGTGTAAGTGCCAGCTGCTGCAGCATGGAGATATCAGGATTCTTCTGCAGAAAAATAGCTGCTAAAATGTCTCTTATTTCCCATTCTGAAACTGTACCTGTAAATACAGTTTGGGGCTTATTTGTTTGCTTGCTTTTCTTACACATGCTGCCGCTCTGTCATGCACTGACAGTCTTGCTCCAAAAGTTAATTAAATGTTCAATATATATTACAACTTCCTTCCATTAGTATTCATTTGTAGAAGCCTGGGTCATCTAACCCATTTAGTTCAGATACATATAATTTGTTCTAAATGTATGCTCATTATTTGCTATGAAAATATGAAAGGGATTTCTACAGAAGCCTTTTATTCAATATCATTTCATGCATAGTCAAATAGGTAGTACAAATAGTATTGGTTCTATTTTTGAATCTCTGCATCGCAAGGGTTGGGGTTCCAGGCACATGTGTTGCTACAATGCAATCTGAAAATCCATATTACCAGCAGATGATTCAAAGGGACACACATTTAATTGTAAGCTGTCAAATATGTGCCAAGTGTTGCTTTAAAAATAATTTCCGAGGCAAGGCAACTCTGATCTTTGAACTTCTTACTTCCAACTCAAAATTTCAGTAATATTTTGTTGAACAATGATAAATACTTTATTAAATATGGTAATTAATATTTTGCTATAAAATTGCAGGCAGTTATTTCAAGATTAAAATAATTTAATAATTATAACAATTTAACAATGAAAGGTATAAATAATTGCTATTTTGAAAATCAGATAGAAATATTATTCCAGAGAAGAAAAGTATTTCTTCTCACCTACCTTATGCTCTATCTGAATTCAATAATTCCCTAGAAGTGAACATTGGCTAACAGTCTCTTGCCAAGAATAAATCAGTGAATCTCCTTAATTAACCAGTAATGCCAATTCTAAGTTAAGGCTTCTACATCTGCATATTTTAGACAGCAACAGCCAAAAAATAATGTTCTTGTCCCTACCACCAGCCTCATTCAGAAAAAGAGCAAGGTGCACGCTAAACTGAATTTCTCCATCTCTTCATTCACTTCACTATCCCAGGTGGTCAAGGCAGTCCTGCCAAAATTTTTCAGACCAGAGTTGCACAGCTCATGAGTATTCTACTTCTACAAAATGAACATCAATCACATAATATGAATGATGGACCCAGAAACAATTTTCTTATTATATGAATCCCAAGTTTCCATACTTGCCAAGCAAGTTCAGGACAATGAATACACAAAGCTTAGTGTAATTTTAGTTACTACTTTGGATAGCAGAGATATAAGAATGAAGAGTACATCACTCAGTATATTTTTTTTCCTTTTTTTTTCTTTTTTCCAAAAGAGAAGGAGCTGTACGATTTTTATGTTGGATAAGAACATTTGTATGGTCTGAATATACCAATCCTTCCATTTACACCTGTCTGAAGTGTTAATTTCAATGGAAAATCACTTTGGCAGGTGCAGAAGTAACAAGTTTCAAACTGTCAAAAAAAAAAAAAAAAGCTAGAAGTTAAACAAATAGTTACAAATACTTCTTGGAATTTCTTTTCACAGTTCAATGGTCATAGAGGTACCACAATGAGAGTCTTGAATTTCAGACCCCTCTGTGCCTGAAGACAAGTGTGACTGAAATAGCCCTATCCAGTTGAATTTCCTGACCAGAAGAAAACCCGAACAGCTTTTCCAACACTTGTTCCTGAACCTTTATGAATCCATTACATACTTTCATTTATTTATTTATTTATTTATTCCGGAATGCATAAAAATTCACTAGGTAGGAAAAATGAATTCAGAATAAAAGGACATCTTTCTATTTTAAGCATTAAGAAGGCATCAGACCCACTAATGTCTTCTAAAAGATTGGTGTCTCTGGGTTTTCATTGAGCTTACGGGTTTAGAACAGGGCCCATAAGATGAATGAACATGCAGTAGCTCTCCCAAAAATACTTTAGTCTGAAGTGGCTGAACTGGGACATACTCATGTATTGACTGGGTTATTGGGAGAATATGGCCTGTTTCAAGCTACCCCTGAGATGTGGAAGGGTGTTTGTGAGAGAAACAAAAGTTGGCTGGAGAGGAGCAGGATGTTGCATGGTCTCCTCTATCTGCTTTGTAAAAACCAGCGCTTCCTACAGCAGGAGCTTTTTCCCATCTGCTTTCTTTGCTCTGTGATTACATGTGTAAGCAACCAGAATTTATCAGTTCACACAGGCCAAACGAAAGGCTAAAATTTTTCATACCAAGAAAATGGCAGGAGAGGGAGTCAAGTGAAAGGTCAGGTCAAAGGCTGTGAGAAGTTAAACACAAATGAGTCAACAGCCCACACGTAGACATATCCAAACAATGAAACGCTTCTGCACTGTAATATCCTCACTGAATTTTTCAGTTCCCTGACTGAAACATTTTAGGTCCATTAACATGATTCCTCTAATAGTGCAGACATGCTTTTTATGCAGAGATGCCTCTGGAGATACGATAACTGGAGGAATATTCCTCTCTATCAGGAGAACTGTCAGAGGAAATTAGTCTAATATGTGTGCACAGAGCTCCTCCAGAAGAGGAAGGCTGCTCCCTTATGGGGAGATGAATGGAGCCTCAAGGATGATGTAGGCTTTGGTTATTCCCTTTTGTTTCTTGCTTGAAGCACTTTTAGATTGTGTTAGGAGACTTTAAGCACTAGAAGTAAATGAGAGCTTCCATTTACTTTTCTGGTAATTTAATGTTTGGCAAACTGGAAAATATACAGATTAATAGATCTGCCAGGCTCAGAAACATCTGGTTTAACAAATTAATGAGTCTGCATGAAAAAGAGAAAAAAATGCAATGCCATGAAAAGCTTTTCTTTCCTGACAGGTTACATACACATTAGCTGGGTGTCTTGTTCCTCCTCTCCAGTGGGGGTTCAGAGGCTCAGCAATGCAAGTAAGAGGATTTCTATTGACATCAGTGACTTCTGTGGTCTTTGAGTAGATGCTAAGGACTTACCCTGCTCTAGTAAAATGTTGAGGGAACATTGCATTGATTTTAACGACAGTTAAGTCATTTCACACCTAAAAAAGAGGTTAAAAAACATATGTGAAGCAGAAATTCTCTGAGAAAAGGTGTGATACATAACTTTGGGTGAATAAATTGTCCTGACACTGACCCAAGGAGATCAAAATAGCTTTTAGAAAATTCTGTTTCTTTTGAAGTTAAGACAAAAACAGTCCACCAATGCCTTTTATATTTACAATTTGCAACACAGGTCTGTAAAAGGCTGTACAACCTAGAAAGGCTGTAATTGTTTTCCTGCTGAAGTTTCACAGGTGGACTGATAGACACTGGTACAGAGGAAACTGGGAGGACCCTGGACAAGAACATTGAGATGCATTGTGATGAACTGCAGACGTCTTGTGTCTCTTACACAAATGCACTTTCCTTGTGTTGGTGGGGTGCCCATTTTCCTCCTACCTCCATGTCACTAGCTCCTCAGCCTCATATGTTTTCAGGTAGCTGCCTCAGTCTGAGAGGGACAGCAGACCTATGGCCAGCTCTGTCAGGCATGCAGGGCAGCAGCTGCTTGCTGCACTGAAGCAGGAGCTCCAAGGAGTGCTCAGCCCAGACACATGTTCCCACCACCACCCAGCTGCAGAGGTGTCTCTGATGTCACTTAACCCACCGCTACACAGTTATGCACTTAAGAAAAGAAGGTGAAAAGTCTGAGGCTGGATCAAACCGAGGATCTCCCCTTTCCAAGCCCCAGCGTGACAGCAGCAGGTATCACTGAGAAGGCTGGGTCTGACATAGCAGAGGAGGTGCAGGAGGAGCATTACACGGGTGTCAGACTGGCAGAGGGGGACAATTTGCAACCTGTTGTCATCCTCTAAACCACTTAATAAGATACTTTGGTGTATGATGCAAATGTTTTTTGAATCACAGCAGTACATTTCTCCAACCTATTCTTTGGAATCGTTGACATGTTTAAATATTTATTATAAAATAATATGACATTTCAATCCAATAAACACAGCATTTATCTCATCTAACAGACAAGAAGACAGTTACTCAAGCAACTCCTGGAGCTATTAAAATTACAATGTCTGGAAAGGTATACTCTTTGCCTGCTCCTAAGCTTGCAGGTGGTGGAGAGTCAGCAGTTCTCCACTGTGGGAGCAGGACTGGATCTAGTCTGCTCTAATCCCACCACCTCCAGTTGAAGTTCCAAACTACCAGAAATGTTGGGAAAGATTACTCTGCTTATCACCGGTGACTGAAAATTACTTCTAGAAACAGAGAATGTCTTTAGTGACCTCAAAAAAAAAAAAAAAGGAGATAAATCTGATGTGTAGGTTAAGCCTGCACTGTGCAGAGATAGCCCAAGGCAGTGTCTGCACTTTATCAGATTCCACTGACTCAGTATGTTTATTTTTTTATCTGTTTATTTTATAGTAGTTGAGGTATTTGTTTATAACAGCAGCATTTTTATATCAAAATGTTAATTTCTGTACATAGGAACCGAACTTTAAATTACATAAATACAAAGAAGGGACTAAGCATCCTGAGAAAGACAAAGCCAAGGGATGTGTGGAGGTCAACAGACTGCATCTGTACAACGATTAACCATCTCCACAGTGTCCAGGAAAGCAACGTAAGACCTCCATGCCCACACAGGCAAGTGACTACAGGGGCGAAATGAAAACATGATGTCCAAATTTTATGATACAAATGGCAATCAAGCCAGACTGAATTTTAGATATGCAAAGAGAGATGCAACAACATAATTTAAAACCCAAGAAAAACAAACTTTATTGGGTCACATAAATATCAAAGCAGATTGATTGCTGGGAAAATAAAATATTAACAAGCCAAGCAAGTTCACTGTCTGCTCTAAACAGACATGACTGCAGGTCAGCATGCAAATTCTTTCCATTACTTATACAGTCCCAGACAGTTATAGGATATTGCATACTGCATAGAATAGTGGCAAAATCATGGTCATGCAGAAGAAATGAACAAAAAGTACCCTCTAGATTTTAACTCTGGCTGGAACCTTCAGAGTACTCGGGAGAAATGACAATAGAACCTTATCAATTTGACACAATGTGACCACACATGCTCCAGCTCACCACCTAAGTTAGTTTGTGTCCAAAGTCTTTACAATGGCTAATTATCCCATTAGGAGCCAATGGAGGAGTGAATGACTAAGTAATAACTCCAAGATTTGGTCTGTGCAGCAGGAGAATGGGTAAGTGAAAAACAGCAATCAAAATCTCCAATGAAAGAACAGAACCATAAGGTGTTTGTTGGGGCTTTTTTTCTTCTGCTATTGGTTATTTCTGGTACCTTGCAATTTTCCGAAAATAGTGTAAAGAAAAAAATTGTAGCAACATTCTTAGAAAGCTCAAAGAGAAATCAGCATTAGCAGCAATTTCATGGGAGATCCTATTTCAGCCTTGGACTGAATCAATGAATGGATAACAATCCCATGTGTTTTTTCCTTGTCTCTTACAAAGATAACCTTATATCCTAACAGTCTGAGACTTTCCAGTCACTAAAAGTCATTAATAACGGAAGAATAGCATAAAGTTTTTTGTGTTTATCAAAGCTACTACCAGCATTTCCATTCTGCCAGGTGAGAAAATGTTGAAAGATAAATAATTAAATTAATCCATCAATCTATGTATTATGTATGGGAGGTAGTATTATAATGGCATTCACATTTCCCAGCAGGATAGAATCTTTGCAGTTTACATTGCAAGTACATATTTTTTCCTTGCAGTCATAATTCATCTCAAGACTTCTGCCTTCTGACTAATGGGGACAGAATCCTTATTCCCTTTCCTGCTGTCACCACTCAGCCTTGGAAGGACTGGAAGTGCTCTGCAATCCTCACTGCCCAAGTAATCCAGCTGTTACCCGGACCTCATGTCTTCAGGGTACACGTGGGACTTAAAGTGCTTTAAACCCTGCTCAGCCTGCACAGTGCTGCTGTAGCTCAAGCCAGATTCTGGTAACTTTGAAGCAAACCGAAAGCAAATTCAACAAAGGCCTGAAACCAGAAAAAAAAATCCCCTCTTATTCTTTTCAAATTATTCAGGAAATAAATCTCAAAATAATTTTTCCTTTTCTTCATGTAAACCCTGATCATTTTTTACATCTCTTTGCTAACAATGACCTAGAAGCCTGGACAATGTGTTTATAGGATGATCTCACCAACATTCCTTCATTTTCCTTTAAAGTATAGTGCTGATGGCATATGCCCAGCAACCTCTTCTGGACTAGACACCTCTTGTATGATTGGCATAGCTAATTCCATCACTTGCTGTGTTACTAACTTTTAAGAATTCCTCAGTTTTGAGAACTTGATGAATAATACCAAGTAAAATATAAAATGCTGAAAGTCTTGTGTTCTTTATAGTAGCAGAAGTTTTCAGAAATAAAAGAAAATAAAATATATATTTTACATCAACAGAACATTTTCCAGAATAAGCTTCCAGGTCTAATTAGGAAGGCTCTTCTGCCCTTCAGGCTAGGAAGAGCAGTAAATATCCTCCTGGTAAAGAGTTCCTGAAGTCACAAGAGCAGCAATAACAGCACTAGCATTAGGGTCCCACAAAGCAGTAGGAACCAGCATTCATTGATTTTGGGAGCAATAAAGCTCATTGATTTTACCGCTTGACACAACTAAAAGCAAAAGAAAAATTCTCTTCAAGGAAGATATGTCATGTGTATTCCTTGAATATATTAACAAAAGAGGCCCTTTGGAAGTGTAGCAGTATTCTACAATAGCCAGAGAAAATCTGACATGTTTTGAGGAGGTGCTGAAGTTTCTGATACATAACCAAGGATGAGTGCAGCCTCTCAGGACATTTCTCACCATGATCACAACTTCCATCTGCTTTCTTTCTCAGGTGGTTTCAGTGCCTCTACTTGGTATTGGGAAAGGAAGGGCAGAAGAGATGACAGTGTAGCTATGCAAAAGGGCGAACAGGAGTCATATCACAATCTTTTAGATTTTCTGTATCTCATCTAATAAGTAGTTCAAATAAGAACAATATCAGTTCTTGTATTGGCTATGAAAGAAAGCATTTGAAAATCTACTCTAGGAGTGTCTTTTTTTAAAAACACTTGCCAGGGAAGTGAGACCTTAGATGGAATAGAGAGCCCTCTTTCTACGGCAAAATTACAAGAGGAGACTTCAAACTTATAACAAGGAGGAAAAGTGTAGGACCCTTTCCTCTAACACTAAAATAATGCTCCAGTGCATTACTATGACTGTTGTCCTCTTTGCATATCAGTCTGCAAACTCCTTTTCTCCTAGAGGTAACGTAATCTGACTGAAAACCAAATAAACAAGTACCTTTTCATTGTTTTCTTTACCTCACTGTAGTTCAAAGAGTCAAGCATTTCTTGGGTATGCTATCCTACCGCTCTATTAACTGACCAAGAATCTTAAAAATAAACAGAATTAACAGATTACTATGTTAAATACTCTTGGCAGTTAGGGATTCTTGCATTTTCCCTCTTAAAAATTGTAAGAAAGAAGTAACGAAATTATATTTCTTGTTCAAAGGCACTCAGGTCTATTCTTTAACCAGGAATTGAACAAAGGAGGTATTGAATAAAGGAGGTAAATAACAAAATAATTTGTTTCTGGTTGAACAATGAATATAATTTTGACTAGCTGATAATTTTAAAACACAACTAGTTCAAAAGAAAAATTTTGCTCTACCCAAAACAGTTCATTTTTGATATTTGCACTTCCTAGTGCACATCAGTATTATTAAGCAGTTACTTTTAAAGTATAAACTATTTCTTAATAATAAAATTCAAGCATTTAATTTAGAAAATACATTTACAAAATATTTGGGGCATTCAAATAAAAGCAATTTGCAAAAGCGTACATTTCAAAAATATTTCACCTGACCCAAACCTGAATATCCAAAAAAAAAAGGGTCTAGCCATGTTCACTCTACACAGTCTTTTGCATTTATTTCAGGAGTCAATCTTAAAAGATTGAAAATCAAACAAACCAGAATAGGGTGGTTTTCTCTTTTTTATATCCTACACTGTAGAATGAAGGGACAATAATTAGAGACCATAAGTTATCATCTTTATTTCTCCAGAACAGAGAAAAAAGAGATTTGCCTTTTCACTGGATAATGTGACCACAAAAGAGAAACTTCTGAGATAATTTTCTTATGACCTTTTCAACATTATTTGGTAACCTTAGAAGCTGAAAATCATCTTTGGCAACAACATTGCAAAAGAACCTGGAGCTATCTCAGAACTCACTTTATAACCAAAATGGATTACTCTTACAGGCAAAAAGTTTTAGCCTAAGAATTTAGAAGCCTGTTATATCTTTACATAAATCTTACCAATACTTAATTTGTTTGACATGGATAAAGTACATAAAAATTAGTAAACACTATCCACAGAGTACCCATACAAAACAAAAGTCCTTTTAGCAAAAGCATGTATGAATCTGAATTATTCAGTTCAATTTCAATTATTCTGCTTCTGAAGTGACTGGAAATACTGGTCAAGATATGTAAAATTAACCAATCATACAGAAGACTAAGATATAGACTGGAAAATAAAACATTAAAGCTGGAAAAACTTAACAAACTCATCTGTGTCTGCTTCTGTAAAACAACAGCACTGGAAATAAACAGTCACACTGGTAAGTGTAGACAGCACTTCCAAATAGCAGTATGGCATTAAAAAACTGAAAATTAACACTCTTCAGAAAACCTTCTCCAAACAGCAAGAAAAATATCCTCAACATCCTTTCAAACCTCCAGGTCACGCTGGAAACAAAAACACAACTTCGGAGGGTCAAGGATAATAATCCCTAAAGCAATCAAGTTATCATGCAAGTGCTCATATCCTACTATGTCTGAGGTTACTGGATGGAATTCTGCAGCATTAATGTATTAGACAGGAAAAATTCACATTATTATTATTTGTAGCTATAAAAGCAAAAGAGGTAGAATCCATACAGCAGCACTCATAGCACTGTGAAGAAAGACAGGAATCTCAAGTTTAAGGCAGAGTGCATTTTCATCAAAGATCACAAGGCTGAGATATAAAAGGACCATAGCTCACACTGCACCCCAAGTACAAATGCCCATAATTGAATATGAAACATGGAATAGGGTCCCAGAAACTCCCCCACTCAAATGTTTTGTAGCAGGGATAAAAATGTTCTGAACAGAAAGAAGAGGAAATATGTGATAATATTACCAATTCACTGAAGAGTAAGAGGAAACATCTAAACTCATCCAACACTGGTACCAGCCAGAAGAGAAATCTTAAAACCGACATGGGCTTAAAGACTATTCATTAGCAGACAGGTCTCACGCATCTACCATGAAACTGAAGTGTCTGCTGAAAGGACACTTCATGTCCCTCATCTTCCCCATCAGTATATGCAGCGCGGAACCAAAACTGGACCCACACAGACCCAGGCTTACCAGCTTCCCAAAACATCGCATGATTCATCACAAACACTTCATATGAAACTGGTCAGTGGGAAAACTGTTCTCAATACCTGACACACTCATCCCCCAGCATTTCTTCCAGGACCTACACGCCTTGTCTTTGGCATTCAAGTATCTGAGCTAGCACTGAGCACGGGGCCACAGGATCAAGAAATTGCTGTGGCTACTAAGTGAGTGAACTGACACGTCCCCTCTGTGTGCCTTACAACTCTGAAAAGCCCTATGCCTTCCCAGCCTTGCTCCTGCCTTTAAATTGTGCATTTCACAAACTTAGCATGACTGAGCTTGATGATTGACCTTCCATCGTCCTCACCCCACAAACAGGAATAAAAGAAAATTCAAATACTGTCTTTGAGAGTGGCTGAGATGCAAGGAAAGAGAGGTAGTTGCCTGCCAGTTGTCTTAGAGAGGGCTTTGGAAATGAAAGCTACTTGGTATAAACTGCTGGTGAGACCACCTTGCAAATATAAAACATTTGCACTCTAAACAAGAAAATGCTAGAGCCATAATAGTGTTAGTTCCCCTGTTAGAGGAATGAGCTGTATGCCTTCACCAACCAGGCAAGAGGGGGTGGGCACAATTCTAATGTGAATATACTCACATATGAGCAGCTTTTCAGGTGGCTCTCAACATTGTGCTTCCTTCTTTCTTCAGCTCAAAGACGAAATACACACCCAATGCAAATTACAGAAAAAAATGTACCATTAGGAGTCACAGATTTCCAAAACACTTTGGCAAAGAAAACAGTTTTCTAAATTATAGAGATAAGCTGTGATCTGTATTTGCACAAAACCATGAAAATGTCTACCGTGTGATTCAAATACTACTAGCACTTTAGCATAATTACCATGCCTGCTTAAAAATCACCCATGGAGAAATGGATGAGACCTTAAAATATAGCACAACACAAAATGCATCTTATGAACTGTACGGCTTTTGAAGTGCTCTTTAAATCCAGGAGGCGGTATGATTTAAGGTATATTCTCAATTTCTTCTTATTATAGACTACACCTTCAACCCCAAATACTGGAATGTCATTAGCCCTCACATTTTATGATGTTCCTGACCTTGTAGAAGATTTCATACTGCATGTCTGCATTAGAGTTTTCATTACGTCCAGGAGTGCACTTTTGAAACAGATCTCCTGATCACTGAATGAGCTTTGGTTCATGTTTTAGTCTTAAAGCACATGAACCCAAAGACACTTTCCAGGAGTGCCTGCATTGTACTCTAAACTACAGTGGATGAACATGCCCACTGGACTAGATTTTGGTTTTCTTTCTATAAAATTCCTGAAATTTTCGTAGTGTTGACATTGTGTCTGTAGTACCAGGAGTTTTACTCTATTAATCCACTCCCACTGGTTTCAGTACTTGCTAGCACAGACACAGTGTATAGAGGAGCAAATGTCAGGTTAGACCCTTAAATTCCAGAGGAAACTAACGATCTATTGGAAAGCAGGATTCATCTTCACAGAAGGACCTGAAGGTAGCCTTAGGCAAGACCTGACCTTGCGTGGTTTGCCTCTCAAACCTTCATGACACAATGTTCCTGCTTTCTGTTCTTTTTCTCTAACAGCGGCTGCCTTCTACCAAGAGAATAAGTGGTTGGAATGAGAGGTGGTTTTGGAAACCAGGACTGGATGCACTTGAGGAATTAGAGACTCAGAGTGGGATGAAAGTGTATGTTTATATATTTGCATCTTCTTTCCCAGTATATGGAAACTGGACCACACATTGCAGTTCTCACTAATGGATTAAAAAAATGGCTTTTACCCCCAAATCCTCATCTTCATAGTTTCAACTATAGTTATAATTTAAATGTTCTTCTCTTCTCTGTGCTGCAAGCTGTAGTACAGAACCCAAAAGCAAGAAGCAGAGGTCTCATTTCTGCATGGCTTTAGGGAAACTCAATTTACTCCCAGCTAAGATAATGTACAGTTAAAAGAGAGATTAAATGAAAATGGATCTCCTTTTGGCTTTGATAATAATACATGCATCTGGAAAGGAATTACTGGGAAATAAAAAATTACAATTGCAAAGGCATCAGATTTTTTTAACTGTATGTACGACAGCAAATATGTTATCAAACACATATGTCTGCTGCATTCAGCAACTTTGCATTCTTCAGATAAAGGGGAGTAAGGTACTTGTTGGTTGAACAGTGACTGCAGTGTTCTGACTTGATATTGAAACAAAATCACCCACATATATAATTCTGTGAAAAATACAATAAGTGATAAAATGACAGTACAGGTACTGGGACTAAGATTGAAAAGCACCAGTCACCAACCAAAATTGAACGATGCAAAAAGGATGATACAGTGTGTAGTTTATAATCACTGGAAGGGATAAACTTCTCAGTACAGGTCAGTGCAGTTTGGCATTAAGAAGCATTGAACTAAATCAGACTAAAATATGAAATTAATGTATTCATCTTTGAAAAGGAAAAAAGAATCTAAAGGCTCCCCAGAATGTTTTTCCCATTACTCTGCTACTGAGACAGAAGAACAAGATTGAATCATTGTCAATGATGGCTATGAAGGTTTTTCTTTAGGCCAGAGTAGGGAAAAGCAATACAATAGAAACAAGATAGTGCTTTACAAGTGGTCCCACAGTTTTTACTCTGTCCTGACTACAACAGAGGAAGAACAAAGGAGGGAAAGTGCAGGAAGAAGGGAAGGTTGAGGAGAAGTGTGCAGAGATGTTGGTGTAGAGAGGAGGTTCCTTAAGAAGGTATCTAAACTGCTGGGTCTTGTCCCATGAACTGAGATCTGTGGCAGCAAATCCACACCTCTCTTGAGCAAGTACCTCAGCCACCTTCTCCACCACCTCAATCTTCTCTCTGGCCAGGACCTGGCATAACTGGGGGGAGCCTGGCCTAGCCCCTGGTCAGGCTTTCACTTCAGCATCCTCAAATTTCCCTGTCATCAGTTTCTGTGTGTGGTCCAGGAGGCAAAGGCTGCAATCCATTTTTGAAGTTGCAGGTGACTACCTGTTTCTGCTTCAGTCAGTGGCACAAGAGCAGTGTGGGATGAGTCAAAGGGAATCTCTGTAGCCTCAGCTCTTTCTCTTCTCTAAGCTCTCCCAGACATGGTATGTATATTAAAAGTTCTGCTCCTAATTCACTTATTCTGAACAAAGAGACAGAACTAGCTCACAGGGATGTGGGTTGACAGTATTGCAACCCGGACAAAAGGATTTCAGAAAAAGGCCAGATATTCGACCATCTCTCCTTTCTTGGAGATCAAGTAACATACTATTTTCTTGCTGTCTCATTCTTAGGATGTTTTATTTAAGTTGCAAAAAGTAATATATAATGTTAAAATTTTAAAATCAATTATAACAACTAAAATGAAAATTTTCTGAACTTTCCTAATGGAAACGGTCATATATGGCCTATTTTGCAAAGAACCTTCAATGTTAAGCCTTTCTTGCCATAGTTTATCAAGCAGACGTTATCAAATTGATTGTATTAAACTAAGTAATAACCTCATTTATCTAAGTTTCCATGTCTTTATTTATCTTGTTACAATGGATTTTTTTAGTTTTATCTTGCACCTTTGAAATTAAAGATTATCTTAATAAATATTCTAATATTTAATATAACTAATAATAATTTTATTTTCCCTCCTAATACCGAAATTATTATTTTCTCACAAAATAGTGTTGTTCATGGTAGAAAATGTGAATCTGAACTGCAACTATGGCATGAAGGACAGTTCAATCTATTTACAAGGTCTGTGCCTTTCCAGACTTTTTAATAAATGCATTTGAGTTAAGGTGAATTAAACTTTCAAGAAACAGTTTTTACTACATTAAAATTCCCACATTTTATTTGCCACTAGAAAGTCAGTGAGCAATTGATCAACAATCAATAATATAATCCTAAGCACAAAGTGAAAACAAAAACTGATACTTTGGTATAATGACAGTTCAATATGTGAGCATTGTGCAACTTCAGACACGTGATGTTTAAGTGCTATTGAAATATTTTGTCTGACAATCAAGTTACCTTGACAAGTAACAAATTCTCAAAGTGGTAATCAATCAATATCCAGGAAGCAATTGTTTACTTTAGCACTTCATCCTGCTAGTTGAACTTGGTTCAGGCAACAAAAGCTTTTCTTGAATGATGCCAGCACAGCTGCTAGAATACTAAGCAACTACCCTTAAAAAGACTTCCTTATTTGGGGAAGATTTCATCACCAAAGGAGAAAAATTATGAATTGTATGAACTGCTTGCTATACAAGCATGAAATGCTTGCTATACAGAATGATCCAGTAAATACCAGAAAGAAGATGCATGCTTCTGGCGAGAGAATAGAGGTCTGTAAGTTCTGGGAAAATGGGGACAAAATTATCAAAATATTACTAGATGAAATTTTAGCCCCTTCTCAATCCCAAAATTCAGTTTAAACTAGCTTAATCTAGCTAATGCACAGACAAGGTTCTATAGTTTAATGTAATTTCATAAATCTTTTTCATGGGGTTGAATCTCAAAGGTTTTGCTGGCAGAAGAATCAACATTCAATAATAAGCAGTTTCTTGACAAAACATAATGAAATTACATCAATCAATGAAAATACATTGAAAACTTGTGCAGAGTACTGAAAATAATTTTAAAATAAAACCTATTAAATATTTCATTTTATAAATATGTTCATGCTTTTGATTATAAGCCAATGTTCTAACAGAACATGGGAAGACTCTTTAACACATCTAAAAATGCATTCTTCTCAAATCTGATCCAAGAGACAAATATCTCTTCAACATTCAAGTGATAGCAGGAATACAAAGTCCATGTTTGACATACTACTGGAATATAAGTAGCTTCTGTTCCTGTACCACAGAGGTATTTTGCCTACAGGATTGTCTTAAATGTATAGATTATTTTATTCTTAATCTCTGATGTATTCAGTTCAGAGATACGTAGAAATTATTTGCCCCCTTCATGGCTGTAGAGCAGCTATTTAGTGTATTTGCTGAGCATTACATCATTCCTGCAGACATCTCTGATATCTGCATATGTGTAAAGGTGCAGTGGCTTTAATTAAAGTTAAATTCTTCAATGTCTTTCTCCAACTCAGGCTGTTAGCTATTTATCTTAGAATTCATATGAATCAATTTTTTAATCAAAATCAAATGCTGCAACTTAAGTGTGTAAACTGGATCTTCAGGAAGGCAATGGCATCAAAAAGACTCCTTAGGGAGAAAAAGAACAAAATTACATCACTGTATATTCAATCATTTAAATGAATTTACAGCTGAGATGCAGGAAATAAGTGATGAAGGAGAACATAAAAAGAAAAACAATATTGCGGTGTGGTATTATTGAGGAAAAATGTTTAACTATAATGCATGACATAAAAATGAAAAATAGAGGCTTATGACAAGAACCTTTGATGTTTGACCTTATTATGTGTGTAGGTTTAAAACTTCCTACCCTTTAATTGACTGAGATGTTTTATGAGAGACAGCAGACAACTAGTAAGTTATATGAGAAAAAAATAGCAAATTGACTTATGGTAAAAAATAGATGGGGTACCAGAGGAACAGTTGCCCTTGTCCTAAAGCCTTATGAGGAGTGACCGTGGGGATCATAATCTAAAATGATTACACTGATACGAAAAATAAACATTACTGGAAGCTACGAGGCACTTACCCATGCCTCAGTCATGTGGGAAGCAGCTCTGTATCCTTTGACATCCTCAGTAATATAACATAATATACCATAATATACAAACACACTTTTATTTTTTTTATTTGCTGTAGTTGGACAAAGTATTTTCCAAGCCATGGACCAGCCTCAGATGAGAAATACTGCAGGTCAACAATAGCACATCTGAGCATCTGCTCCTCTAATCTGAAGTGTTTCAGTGTGTGGTGGTAGAGCTGTCTTGGGAGGCTTCCTGGAGCTTCAAAGGGACTGGATGCCCTGTGGGAAATTCAGGAGTACCAGAAATGAAAGTGAAAGGCAGCTGGAAATGCACGACCATAAGGACATACTGAAGCAGCAGGGAGGCTCGCATACCAATAATGGCATGAATTCACAGGACAGAAGAACTTTTGGGGGACCAAGGGTAAGCAAAGTCAGCATAGAAGAATATAGTAGATTAGCAAAAGATCAGGAATGAAGTGCAATAAATAATGATACAATAAGAAAAGGAGAAGAACTCATAGGAACTCATGGTGAATCCGAGATAATGGGCAATGCAGAAGAGCAGACTAAAATGAGTTGATAGGCAAACCAGAAGACTGATTTAAAACTACTGCTAGGAAATCTAGAGTAATGAGTACCATAGTCTCCCTCAATTTCGAACAGATTAGCAATTACGTTAATAGTTAATCAGTTCTGTCACACTAATCTGCCTTCCACTGTCTCCGCTATACTCAGTCATCTCAAGTAGCATGCTGCTGTACAGATCCAACTGGACATACAGTGTGGCATAAAATCTCTGGCCAGTCCTAGCACATTCTACAGCCATTTTTGTGGGGATATGGTGAATATCTTTATCCGTTTAATGCTAGGTAAAGCACCAATCCTTCCATGATGTGAGCGCACTTTGCAGTTTTCCTGAACTGCATTAATAATTACTCTTCAATTGTGTTTAGTCAGCCATCTGTCTAACAATTTCAAAAGCATTAACCACATCGCTTTTTTTCTGATGTGGAGTAATGTCAAATGCTTTGCTGAAGTCAAGAGATATGTCCCCTTTATTCCTCTTTTCTATGAAGCTTATTATCTCATCAAAGGCAAAAAGAAAGTTAGCTTGACATGATTTATTTTTATGAATCCATACTGCCTGTCTGCATTAATCTCTTTTAAAAACTTGCAGACTGTCTACTTCATTGTTTGTTCCAGTACTTTAACTACTTCTTCTGGCCTGTGCCTTAAAGGCTTTAATTTTTTATTCATCTTTCCAAAAGATAAATAATTTTAATTCATGCTCTGTATCACTTCGGATAACCTGTTAATCTTCAAATTGAGTGCTGGCCATTTCTTCTACTGTCCAGGTAAAAGAGATGGATCAAAGCCAGATTTGAAGGATTTCTGGCCATGCTTCAACTATACCACCACAACAGAAACCTGCGACATTGTCTACCACTGCTACAGAGAGGTCTGTTCTCTGCTGATTCCTGTACCACGCTGATAGACAGGGTATCTTGCCACCTGACCAATGATTTCTGACTGTTAAACGACATACGTTTCCCACTGTTCTCATTCTGACACCACTTAACATTGCTGAGTGAAATTCACTATAAAAAGAGAAATATAATCCAAAAAGGATGTCCAGCAAAGCTCTGTTCTCCCTGAAAAGAGTCTGGAAAATGTGGAGCAGCTGTAGCCACACGTCAACATTTCTTTCACCGCAAGCAGTACTGCCCTATTGCAATTTTCATGCACAAAGTGCCTGACCCACCCATGTGAGCTCAGGGCTTCACCTCCTAAGTTGTGGGTAAAGCCAAGTGCAATTTTACTATGAAGTTTAGGATTTAGCTTAAGTTGCCGGTAGTTTTTGATTTCACACAGTAACTCTTGGACTTCAGGGACTGAAGCCAGGCAGCTGTGGATATTGAGGAGACAGTAAAAGCTGATTTGAATACAGAATAAAATTGCTGAGGAAAGTCCAAAAATAAGATACAACTACATCATCAAAATCTAATGGGAACTCACATTATCTGTCATCTCTGACGTATTATTTGTAAACATGGACAACAGCATGGAAGACATTTATGGTAAGATTTATTTATACTTCGATGACAGCTAATTTGTCACATAAATTGATCTCTAAAGCTATACGATGCCCAGTGTATAAAAGAAAAGTCAGTGACTCATTTTAGCCAGCTGAGATAGCACTTTTAGTGAGGCCATCAAATATTTTTATTATTCAAGGAACAAAAGGCAGAAGAAAAAACATCTAAGCTGACATTTCAGCAGTACAGACATATGAATGTGGCTGTGGCTGTTTGAGAGACAGGTCAGAGCAAATAATAGCAGAATGTTACATTTTATATTATTTTCTCACTGGTGGTGGATTCAGGGCTTCAAAAATGGAATAATTGTAAGATAAAGACAAATAAAATTATGTCATCACTTTTGGGTAGGCTTAATTATGAGACTCCCTGTATCATTCTCTACCTCCTCAGCATTAAAGAAAGCAAATAAGATCACATGAATGAAAACAATCATAATTAATTTTCTTCATTTTATCACTATTATGTTACTGAATTTGTTTAACAAATACATTAGTACTAGTTACTAGTACAATTAGAGCAATATCTTTATAACATTTATTACCCAAACTCATTCATTCTATCAATCTCATATGACAATGTTAGATACGGCAAATTTGGATGACAAATTCCAGATAAAATTTATCTGCCATTTGAAGAATTGCAATGATTTTCCTTGTAACCTGGCCAAAACTTTGAGCTAAACCACATCTAGTGGCTCTTAGTTTCCTAAAAGCTGAGCAGTGTTAGAGCATACATCTAGGTATGGTTACAATACATCTAGTTATATTTACATGTTAGAGAGATATAATAATTATCAATACAGTAACCAAACCAGTAAGCTTTCAAGTGGTGATGATTTTGAAGAAGCACAGTTCTCTATGTTTGTGTGAGACATATTTGCACACAGGTGAAAGGGTCTCATCAGGTGACCTGTAGCTCCTCTCTGACTGATACCTGCAGGGACATCTAATGTTCTTGAAAAGTTACATTTAGGAACATATCCTTTCAAGGTTTTTTATGTTCACCATATTACGTTAATTTTAGCATTACACAGCATTCAAGAATTCCAGAAAACTGATTCTGTTTTCCTGCAGGATGTGTTATTATTTCAGAGACTTTAAACATTTCTGAACGCATACACGTACTGCCAAGGCAGAACATCTGATGTCACTGTCCACCAAGGAACTCACTACCTTATCTGAATTTCTTGTGAGCCAAAACAATCCCATGCAATCACGGTAGTGTGACTCCAAACTCAAGCTAATAAACTGAGATAAACTCTCTTGCCAATAATTATTAGATTTATCTTGGCAATTGCACAACTTCAGGTCAGCTCAAAGAGAGCTTGTATTTGCCCAGAGAACAGTTTATAAACATACCATAAAGAGGCACAATAATTAACAGCTACTTTCCAGGGAAAGACAAGTAACTTTCCCTCATTGGTCCTTGATGAAAATTGTGTGATGTTTCATTTTTTCTTGACTCAGTCAATTTAACAAAAAGGCAGCTTGATAAATGTTGTCTCTCCCTGATGAATTTAGCTCAGCTTATTTAAAAGTACATTACGCTATTAATTTTAGTGCCACAGCTTGGTTTGTTTCCTCATCCACTAAGTATTTCACTTCAAAAATATTCAAGCAGCATCTGTGTTCCCTCATACACTGAGTATGAGATACTTAGAACAGATCAAAGGGAAACCTACAGTTGTAAACCTCAAGCAAATTTTCAGGGTAATCCTGTTGCTCTGAAATGTTTGGGTTTTATTTTAAACCTGTATCTTGTTGATATGAAGTGCCATCAGAAATCTCAAATTGCTGCAGTATTAGATGAAGCTTTACAAAATAAATTCTCTAGTTCCTCTATACAGCTCAAAACACAGGAATTTAAGGTACAGTTTTTTCCAGGAATGTAACTTCCAAATCTTCTACATAATAGAGGATGTCTCACACTGAAGTAAAAGCTTCAGTATAGACTACATGAATATTTTGTGGGAGAATCAAAAGCTCAAAAACGGAACTAAGCTATTGAGCATGCAAAATTAAAATTCATTCATCAATTTGGGGTTATAGTCCCAAAAATGTGCAATTCAATTGAACAGAACATGTGTTTTTGTGAATAAAATAGGCAGTTACTCATATAATTTAAAGTCTGTAATTAGGAATGATGAACAATTATAGGTCTCAAACAGAAAAGGTGACCTTAGAAAATGCAAATCTCTGATCATGGTTTTTTCCCCACAATTTGATACATTTGCAAATAGAGAACCATTGCATGATTGTAGGTTTCAGATACAAAATTAAATTTCTAGGTGAACAAGGGAAAAAGCAATACGGAATTTCCTGCAGCTTTTTTAAAAGGCAATGGGTAAGTGACTGCATAATATTGCGTTGGCTGTCAAGATATTGTTTTACAAGAATATTAATCAAATCCCTTTTTTACACATCTGGACTTTAGAGGAAATGAAATCCAAACAAATATTTTTTGTTCATTTTTTTGTACAGCGTTTATCACTAACTGAGGACTTGAGCATTTAGTAATACCATGACACAAGTAATAAGTAGTTGTAATTTAACCGATTATTTAAATTCTATGTGCTACAGTATTGGTGACTTAATTGGAATTTAAAATGTCCTACATCTAATGCCTTCTCTTTAATTTCTCATTGCATTAAAAAAGCTGTTTCATTTGGCTTAATTTTCATGGCTTTTCTTCCTATTATTGGATTTTTTTTGACTGAAATACTAGGTCTCTGTTTTCTATCACAATTTGAAACAGTTTCTTTGTACACCTTCTGAATTTGAGTTGTTCTCACAAAGGAATTGCATCACTTAGTGCCTCATTGCACATGTCAGTCACAGGCCATCCAGTGTCACATATATTCAAGGGTTGCGATAAGGGAAGTCTGTTAAATATTAATGACCATCCATTCAAATGGGAGTAGCTTGAGACAGTAACATGATCACTTTATAACAGACTAGATTTGTCCAACTTTGATCCCAGTGACTGAAACCTGCAAGGTTTAAAATCCCCCTCAAAAGCAGCCAGGTGTTTTAGCATAGACTTGGAAAAACAGAGACCCTGAGATCTGGGGAACCTGTGCAGAAGGAAAGCGCATGCAAGCAAGTACAGCTGGTGCAGTCCTTCATGCCTGGACCAAGACCAGCCAGAAGAATAAAACAAAGTGGCAAAACAGATGTGACAATGGGCAATGGTTTTGAACTGAAGTTAAATTTATATTAGACAGGAAGAAATTCTTTACAATGAAGGTGGTGAGACACTGGAACAGGATGCCCAGAGAAGTTGTGAATGCCCCATCCCTGGAACTGTTCAAGGCCAGACTGGATGGGGCTTTCAGCAACCTTGTCAATTGAAAGATGTCCCTGCCCATGGCAGGGAGGATTGGACAAGATGATCTTTAATCATAGAATCATGGAATGGCTTGGGTTGGAAGGGAGTTCAAGGATCATCTAGTTCCAACACCTCTGTTGTGAGCAGGAACACCTTCCACTAGACCAGGTTGTTCAGAGCCCCATCCAACCTAGCCTTGAATACTTCCAGGGATGGGGCATTCACGACTTCTCTGGGTGATCTGTTCCAGTGCCTCACCACCCTCACAGTCAAGAATTTCCTCCTAATATCTAATTTAAATCTAGTCTCTTTCAGTTTAAAACCACTCCCCCATGTCCTATCAGTACATGCTCTTGTAAACAGTTTCTCTCCGTCTTTCCTGTAGGCTCCCTTTAGGTACTGGAAGGCCACCCAAGAGTCTTCTCTTTTGCAGGCTGAACAATCCCAGTTCCCTCCATCTTTCCTCACAGGAGTTTTCCAGCCTCTAAGCAACTTGGTGGCCCTCCTCTGGACGCTCAAACAGGTCAATGTCCTTCCTGTGCTGGGGACTCTAGAAATTAATGCAGTACCCAAGGTGGGGTCTCACAAGAACAGAGTAAAGGGGCAGAATCACCTCCCTCTGCTGCTCACCTGCTGCTCAGTGACAGTTCTTTTAATGCAGCCCAGGAAACAATTGGCTTTCTGGGCTGCAAGTACACATTGCCAGTTCATGTCCAGACTCTCATCTACCAGCACCCCCAAATCGTTCTCGGCAGGACTGCTCTCAATCTGTTCATCCCCCAGCCTGCAATGATCCTGAGGGTTGCCCCAACCCAAGTGCAGCACCTTGCGCTTTGTCTTATTAAACCTCATGAGACTCCTATGAGCCCACTTCTTAAGCCTGTCTAGGTCCCTCTGGATGGCATTTCATCCCTCAGGTGTGTAAACAGCACCACTCAGCTTGGTGTCATGTGCGAATTTGCTGAGGGTGCACTAGATCCCTTCGTCTGTGTCATTAATGATTTAATAAATAATTCATTATTAATAAATAGTTAAATAACACTGGTCCCTTGAGGGACACCACTTGTTACTGATGTCCATCAGGACACTGAGACGTTAACCGCTACTCTCTGGATACATCTGTCCAACCAGTTTCTTATCCATGTAACAGTCCACTCACTGAATCCATCTCTTTCCAATTTAGAGAGAAGGATGTTGTGTGGGATGTTGTCAAAGGCTTTACAATAGTCCAGAAAAACAGCATCTGGTGAGCCTTGCTCCACCATAGAAGGCTACTAGTTTTGTCAGGCAGGACTTGCCCTTTGTGAAGCTGCACTGGCTGTCTTGGATCACCTCCTTGTCCCGTGTGCCTTAGCATTACTTCTTGGAGGATCTGTTCCATGATCTTCCCAGGCAGAGGTGAAGCTGACAGGTTGGTAGTTCCCAGGGTCCTCCTTTCTACCCTTCTTAAAGATGGGTACAAAGTTTCCCTTTTTCCAGTCACCTGGGACTTCACCTGACTGCCATGACTTTTCAAATATCATGGAGAATGGCTTGGCAACTCCATCAGTCAATTCTTTCAGGATTCTGGGATACATCTCATGGGTTCCTATAGACTTATGTTTGCTCAGGTTCTTCAGATGGTCATGAACCTGATCTTTACTTACAGTGTGAGGAACTTTGCTCCCTGAGTACCCATCCTTCTGTCCATCCGCTTGAGAGGTGGAAAGAGTTGCACTGAAGACTAAGGCAAAACAGTTATTGAGTACTTCAGCCTTCTCTTCATTTGTTACCAGTTCACCAGTGCTGTTTGTCAGAGGGGGTACATCGTCTTTGACCTTCCTTTTCTGGTTAACATATCTGTAGATGCCCTTCTTGTTATTCTTTGCATCCCTTGCCAGGTTTAGTTCCAGCTTCACCTTGGCCTTCCTCACCGCATCTCTACACAACCAAACTTCATCTCTATACTCTTCCCAGGCCACCTGTCCTAGCTTTAACTACCTGTGCATTTCCTTCTTTCCCTTTAGTTTGACCAGCAGTTCCCTACTCAGCCATGCTGGTCTCTTTATTTCCTTGCCCATTTCTTGCTCCTGAGGATTGCTGGCTCTTGCACTCTATGGAAGACTTCCTTAAAAATCAGCCAGCTCTGTTCTGATCCCTTGTGTCTGGGGGAAGTCTCTCAGGGATTCCTATCTCCTTGAAGAGCTGGAAGACTGCTTTCCTAAAGTTCAGGGGTCTAACTTTACTCCTTACCTGGCCCATATCCCTCAGGACTGATCGTGCACCAGTGCACGATCTTTAAAAGTCCACTAGAAGCTACACTCCAGGAGAATTCTTGAGTCTGCACAGAGAAAACTATCCACAAACATAGCTTAAAGAACACTTACGTGCTCTGCTAAATAACTTTGAAATTAAACACCTACTAAAGATAAACATGGGCCTACAGCATTTTCTTAACTAGATCCAGAGTATGGTTAATTGCATAGATTTGCTTATACATACCTTTTTAATGAGGAGCTTTCTCATTTTTCAAGCACATGCAGGTTTGAAAGGTTGCTTATATTATAAATTTCCATGTTCACCACCACTTTTTTTCCTTTTGACACTTCACAAATAGTGTATGCCTTTCTGTGTAGGAAAATTTAATCTTAAACTCTTAGAATTTCTGTCTATAGCAGGAACAAATGGTGTTTTACAGTATCTTATTATAATCAAGGTAACATATTCTAAGATGATCTATGGCTTAAGGTCATTCTTCTTTGAATAGATGTATTTAAGTGAGTGAAGAAAATGTTTATTTAGCAATATTGTTCATTTAATGAGGTCTACCTCAAAATCTTTTAATCATTAGTGTGCATAATGCCTTGTTTTTGATTGTTTGGGCCATTTAGTAATTTCCTGTGTGCTACAGCTGGATGCCTGTCAAATCACTGCACTAGAATACCTAAGATTTTACACCAAAGCTGACAAATATATCAGACAAATTCTACATAGAAACAAACACGCTATTGCTGTCTTTTAAAAGACTATTTCTAATCATGGTTTCACTTTAAAATGCAAACATTTATGGCTCTACAGGGGACTTCCTATCCACTCAAGTCATATAAGAAATCCCATGGTAAACTGGCATGATACTTGCTTTTTGCAGTGGCTGGTTGACTTCAGCTGTCACTAGTTTGATCAACAATTTCTTAACCTCTAAAAAGAGTTTTCCATTATTGTTTCAACCAGATTCTAGACCATGAGAACTATAATACGAATTGAAGTACTCTACTGTCAAATGCTTTGTTATTAAGTCTTCTCTTGCAAAAAGACTTACATGCGCTCAGAATTTCAAGGTACAATAAAAAGCCAAGTTATCAACAGATACTGTTGATAAAACCCCAGAGTTATCTGAAAGCTATATGCAATAATTCAGCTTAAGAACTACTGTACTGTGGCTGAATAGCAAAAGATCTGGAAAAAAGTTTTTATATTGACTTTTTTTTCCATATCTATTCTATACTTGCATTAACAATTAGAAATAAAAGGATTTTAATAACACAAATTAGCATAATGTTTAAATTGTTTTAGTTTTGCATGGATAAATAATTGAAAACCTATTACTTAAATATATTTCCTATTACCTGCTGTTGAAGACAATACTCAGGAATCAATAACACCAATTTCTTGACAGTATAAGTTCTAATAAAAAATAGTTTATTAAAATGAAGGCAATGAATCCACATGGTAATCATTTCCATTCCAGGAAATGCAAATAGATATTAAAATAAAAACCAATTTGATCCTTTCTCCTGGTTATTTTTCTATACTAATGAGTCATATTGGAGCATACCAAGTGCTGTAGAGCATTTTGCTGCTGTATACACAGCTCAGTCCCACAGTCAGAAAATGCCTAAAGCTGGATGTAGTCTCATTTTTGTTCTGATGAATGAAAGTATTACAACAACAATCATTTTGGGACCACTTGCTTTATCTATTTGTAATGTTGTTGTCCTCAATATTATTTTTAATGTAAATAGTTCTTTGAGAAATAATTTTTGAGACATAAGACATCATAGCTTTTAGGCTGCTCTAGACAGTTAGGTGATATTCAGAGCCTTCAGAGCTGGGCAGTGCAAATTCCCTTATTTGAGGTTATAAGTCAAGGTTCTGTGAGACATCCTGTGAAAGGACAGAAAAGCATTCCCCTTTCTGTGTGAAATCTGGACAAGTTTATGGCCATATAGGAACAAGTCAGCCCAGTAAAGCACTTACTCCAGCCATTTGTGGCTCGAGATTTACATGAGAAGAATGCCTGGAAGGCACAAGGTCTGCAAATATCCCTGCAAGTATCTGCCATCCTCATTCAGGTTCCCCCACCTTACATGCCCTTCTCTTTTTTGCTGATGCAAACATTTGCGAAGCTGTGCTTTGATCAAGAAATTAATCTTAAATGAACTAGATCTGATCAGAAAAAAAACCCCACTAGTTTTAGACTGAATCAACTCGCTGATCCTTCGGACACAAGTCTATAATCCTCACAAAGATGGACACATGATCTGGAGGAAGGACAGGGCAGGTGGATTCTCCAGATCACAATTTCCAGGCTACAGTGCTCTTATAAGCTCCCAGAACTACTTAATTATAGTGCAGTCATAAGAGATTCAACAGTATTCCACTAATCCAGTATCTTCTCTGCATAAAGGTCTACTTATTAGAAAGAAAAAGGTAATCTTAAGTTACACCTCCATTCAAAACACACTAGGACTCCATAGGTAGTCAGTGGAAGTTGTTAGCAATTAAATCAGATAACAAGCTCCCTGGCTATTTAGGGTAATTTTTAAGATGTTGAATTTTTCTATTAAAAATCACTCACAGTGGGACTCAAAAACTTCATCTTGCCACCCAAGCCACAATTTAACAGGAATTTGGGCATTTAAAGGAACTTTGTAATTTAACATTTTCCATATACATATATTCCCTATGCCTGGAAATGTTCAAGGTCAGGTTGGATGGGGCCTTGAGCACACTCATCTAGTTGGTGGCATCCTGGCCCATGGTGGCAGGGGTAACTAGATGGTCTTTAAGTTCTCTTCCAACCCAACCATTCTATGATTTTATGTACATTTGGCAGATCATTATTCATCACTGTAGGACCATCAGCATTACTCCTCACTTCTTCATTCAAAGATAGTGCTCTGCTCTACAGAATGCTTTTCCTTTAAATGGGTTGTAGTCCTATAGTAAGCCTATACTCTTGGTATTTGACTTTTGCTAGGCTAAGGACTGCTGAAGTTGAAAACAACCCTCTAAACGAACTGTCTTCAATATCCATGACTGTAGGTGCTGGGTAGGTGCTTGGCTTATATCTCTCCTTTGCCCGCTTCAAATGGCTCTTTTCTCCAGCTACATTCTTTGCAATCCCAGTTCTCTAAAGCCTCCAATCGTGAAATCTAGACATAGATGTGAGTAGACACTAGTTTTTTAACTTGCCTATTCATTTCTTTGTTGCACAGATATTCTGGATACTTATTCAAAGCACTCTCCAGTCTTCCTGATTTGCAAGCCAAATATGAAAATTCTTTTCCCCCTTCTGGTTCCATACTTGACAGTCTACTCATACCTTTAAAGTCACCTAAGGCCGAGATGCTTTTTAAAAGGCTACAGCGGTTGTCTTCAATTAATTAGTGGAAATAAATAAATAAATAAATAAATAAATAAAAATTAGTCAAAGTGTCAGAATATCTTATTAAATCCTCTGCCCTGTTGACATAAAATGAGCATTACTGCAAGAGTTTAGCTTCAAAATCTAACAAGAGTTGTATGATTTCTAGAATACCAGTGTAACACATGCATCTTGAAAGCATTAAACATGATAGACACCCTACAGAAAGAGTGGAGATTGAATTACAATTGAGTTATAAAGCAATGAATGGAAGGTCAAATGCTGCTCTCTAAGTCTACACCAGCATTTTTCAGTGCAGTGGCATTGCAGAAGTATGGACTGAAACAGAATGGTTTAAGATGTGTCTAAAATAAAGTTTTTACATTTCTATAGGACTAGAGGTTAATCCCTTCTTTCATTTTATATGCAGAAGGCATTCTTAGATAATCTAGAGTGACATTCTGATTTATAAAGGCCACTGAATGATCCTCTGGCTGCTGTCTTCCATATTATAAGTCACAGAGTCCTGACTTAAAAGCATTTCTAAATATACCCCAGGGACATAATGTAAAAATATTCCAATCATCCACCCAATCGGACATTCCCCACCATGACTTAGAGTGATAAATTTCAGTCTTTCCAAAACTATATAGACTCAAAAAAACCAGTTAATGAATAATATAAATAAAGTATGACCAAAAGCTACATATCCTCATGGCAGCTGGCATGCTGGCTGTCGGGGTTGCTGGAGACCGTCAGGTTAACTACCATCTTTGGTAACCCCAGCCCATGTACCCTCAGATGTGTTCTCTTCTCTGGAGGAAAAAGGAGGAGATCCCTGAACATCTTGCCTCCAACAAAGGAAGCAATTCTGTGACCAGATGATCAAAGCTGTTCAGTTGCTCTTGGAGAAAAGGAAGAAACTCTCTGTAAAAAGCAACAAGAATAAAACTCAGGTCCAAAGTCACTAGAGGGATTCGGGAATGCTACAAAAGTATGAAGGGCATGTTGAAGAGCTCAAAGAAACCTTCGAAGCCTGGCTAGGACATCCAACTTTCTGACTGCTTATCCATATGAGATACCCCACAATTTAGAGGTTTGCTCACAAGGGCACTAAACTCAAAAGATTATAACCAGAAAAGCAGTTCAAGTTTAAATATGAATCCTTTTGCCTTGGCAAGTGACAAGCCTAAAAGCAGGATTAAGTGTGGAATTGAGGCAGAAGAAAGGCAGAGCACAGATTTGGGTGAAAGACACCCTGCTGTTTTCACCAAATGTACAAGGTGGAGCTGGATCTCCCCACAGACATACACACAGAGAGCGATTCAAATGCAAGGAAAGTGTTCTGTGGCTCAGCCTGGCATTAACAATGTAAACTAAACTGAACAGTCAGTGTGATATTTCTTCTGAATGCTGCAGGTGAACAATGGCAACCAAAAGGAATTGGATTACACTTCTTGTATTAAAGGCAGCCCAATATAAAGTAGATTTCAGCCTCTTCCATGACAATAAACACAGAACTGGAATCCATGCTAATATTATTGATGACACTATCTACTGTAAGTCATAAAATCCACAAGTAAGTAGGACACTGGACAGCTGCTGATGAAATTATCCACTAACTAGTAAGTGGAGCCTGGAACGCAGGCAGGTAACCTCTTCATGTTGTCAAAACAGCTTTCTGTGTTTAGTCAGATTAAAAATACAAGGAACCAAATAATAAAAATTATGCATTTAATGAATATATTAAAAAGCAATATAAAATTATTTATTACTATGAGACCAGCAGAATTGAAAAGAGGGCATAGTTCTGACAGTTCTGAAAAAATCCAGTACACTCTCAGGCACCTACACACAAACACAGGTAAGAGGACAAGTAACTCAGGTAAAAAGCATTCAATTTATCAGAATACTTTTGGGAAAAGAGTCTTGACTTTTTGTTAAGTAAAATAACAGTAGATTTTAAACTTTGGTGTCTGACAATGAAGCCTTTTATGATTTCAAATAACAATATGATTAAAAAAAATAAAGACATAAAAATAAAAGGAAAAAAAAAAACAAGGAGAAAAATAAACCTCAGGAAAATCCAAAAAATTGCAGGTATCACCATCAAAACTGCTATCACAACTCTGTCCAGCCCAGTTGAGAGGGGAATTGCTGGGGATCTTGCAGATCTCACATTCAAGAGATTCAATGAATCCACCCGAGACTTTCCATGTTCTCTCTTAAAGAATTCAACAAACAGCCCAAAACAGGTATCTGAAGGAACAAATGCAGGTAAGAAAAAAGCAACTAGGGTCATGACAAACTAAGTGGCAAGAAAGCTCCATGTTTTGTGACAACAAAAAAAAATGTATCTTTGTTGGCCTCCGCCAATATGTGGCAAGAGGCAGAGCTCCCAGTCGCAGGTGATGATGTCTTCATTAAAATGAGCAAAACCAAGCCAAAAAGTAAATGTAGTTTGTAAACACAAAGTTTTCAACTTTCAATGGTAAAAAATAGAAAAACAAGCTAATGGTAGAGTTTAGAGTGTGAATTATTGTTTTTTATGCTGAAATATTTAGACTGGTTGAATTCCCCATGTCAACAACATGAGAGTTCAAAGGATGACTAATGTGATCATCAGTCTAGTTTCAATAAAATTATGATTATAGAAAACTCCCTTACCTTTGGAGAGAATTCAAAATTGTTATTTTCCTCATAGACTTCCAAAATTACATCACATCTCCAGCAATGAGAATGTAATGTAATCCTTTACGGCTGAACAAAAGGTATTTCTTGGAATACGGCTATGAGTTGTCTCCAAATAACCTGAGGATCTTTATGTCTTCCAAACCATAAATCCCAGTATTTTCTTAACAGGACAGGACAGTTAAGCACACTTATTTCCACAGCTGACCATTAAGATGAAACATGTCTCTTCCAGTCATATATTCATAAGATACAGTCAGAAATATCAAAGCTAGTGTCAGTATATCAGATAAACTTAGAATGCAGAGTGCAAATAAGGTAGGTGAAGCTGTCACATGTCACCATGTGTGCACCTTTAGGAACAGGAAGAAATCTGCTCCATCCTTGAACGTGTATGAGGCCCAAACTCAGCAATATTCCATAAGCACATCTTAAAGCGGGGAACGTCTTGGAGAACAGGTCACTACAAAGGAAATAATATAAAATACTACAAGATCTATTTGCATTCCTGAAATCTCTAACAATAAAGCAAAGCCAGCCACACAAGATGGTGCTGAAGGATCATCAGCAATCCAGGTTATACATATACAATTCCAATATTGTCAAAGTATCACAGTGTTTCTACTTGCTCATATTTACTCAAACTAACCATAAGTACCTAGAAACACCATCCTTTTGTCTAGCCTGTACTTCATCATCTTGTCTATGAGGATGATAAAAGTCTAACTGAAGTCAAGAAAAAAGGCATCCACTACTCTTCCCTCATTCATCAAGCCAGTCACCTCATCATAGAAGGCTATTAGGTTGGTTAAGCATGATTTGCTCTTCATAAATCCATGCTCACTGCTCCAAATCACTTTCCCATCTTTTATATATTTGAAAATGGTTTCCAGGATTATTTGCTCCATCATCTTCCCAGAGGTCAAGTGAGGTTGACTGTCTTGTAGGTCCCACATCCTTTTGGTTGTCTGTCTTGAATGAGTGACAGTTTCATTCTTTGAGTCCCCAGAAGCCTCCCTCAATCACCATGACCTAAGATTATCAGTCCTGTCTCTCCCTAGCAGACCTTGATCCTCAAAGTTGATCCCATGGTCATACACCCCACATATCTGTTGTCAACAGCTGTTGTGCAACCAGTTGTCAGATTTCAAGGTCTCCTGAAGCCTTTGCCCCTCAGCAACATGATCAAAGACCACTTGTACCTTCCTGCCCTTGAAAATCACCCCAGAGCCATGTAGTCATGCTTTATACACTCCAGATCTCTTCTGGCAGAAAGTGGTGCCAAAGTCCTAAGATCAGAAAAGCCTCTGCAGTACTCCACATTCTGGATCTGATTTCCAATCAAGCAGAAAACTCTCCAAACAGCAGATTCAGTCAGCCAACATGGGCCTCCATCCTGCACAGCAGGGAATCACTCACAACTATTCCTTGCCACTCTCTCCTGATGACATACAGCTCCCAGCCCCTCATCTGCAACCAGGGCACTGAATCTGCTCTGTAGACACAGATCCATGGGCAGCCAGGAACTGTCTTCCATTGTCAGAAGTCACAAGCTCCCTCCTGTACACACTCCTGCATCCTTTAGCTGGGTGCTGGGAGCTGTGGTCAAATCATGGCTCTTACACTGGCCACTCCCCAGTACCATCTGCAGGCATCCTCCACCCTCCCTATTCGGAAGGCAGCTGTAGCAAGAGCCCCAAACCCACTCTGGTGAGCTCCTTAGAGCTCACAGAGCTTTTGCTAGAAGTCAAAGCCTCCTGTAGGTACATTTTGATAAAAAAATCACCCCTTTTCTTGGCCACAGACTTAATTTCCTTTAAAGTTTCCTCCAGGAAAATAAATGTTCAATGACAGTAAAGAAACTTGCAACAAAGAGTAAATACAATGTGTGTAACTTTGTACTGGAGGTGCAAAATTTAATTCCAGTATCTTCTTTCTCTTCTTTGTCTTTTGCACTCTTTGGACTAACTGAAACATTACCAAAGGCGAATCAAAATACAGGAATATCTTAGAAGCAGATTATTTTCAAAAGATCATTTAGTCACAAAAGCACAAACAATTATGCATAGGCTTAAGTTCATGCACATAGGTGGCCTCAAAGGCATAGGACTAATGTGTATTAAATCAAATATGGGTCAAGAGTTTGTGGTGTTGGGAATCCAGTCTAATGCTCTATCAAAATAAAATCAATTTCAATGTAACTTACAATTTTACAGTGAAACAGGAAAATCCAATCTGCAGCTAACAGGTTAATTTTTAGCAAAAGTCTTTCCTAAAACTTTTATAAATGCAATTATTATTTTTTATACCATATGTAAAAGACAGAAGGCTGCAACTGATAAATAGCATTTCTCATTCTATTCTCCAAGCCTCTCAGGGGAAGACTTTGGCCTCTTCAAAGGGGGTGAAATCCATTCCAAGATAAAAAGTAAAAAGAAAGCAGTATTTTTCATTTCAAGCTTCCCCATTTTTGCTTAAGATTTAGCAAAAATAGAAAAATTTATTGAATACAGGCAACTACATACATGATCTCTGACTATGCAGTTGCTGTTTTGGACTTTGCTAAAATGCACATAGAAATTATCCACCAAATAATAAAATAAATTGCCACAAACACATATATTGTTTAATATATATATTTTTTTCTTTCCAAAATACAGGAATTTTATTAAAATATTGATATTAAAGGAACAATAACTGCAGAAAAATATAATCATATTTCAGAACCTTTCTACACATTTGAGAATTTTAGTTATGGAAAGGTATCAACAGGAATGATACAGACCTCTATTTAAAAAGGCTTTTCTTATAAAATATTATCCCTTTGAAAGACTCATTTTTGGTGAGGCATCTACTTTTCCTCATCCTATTATTACATTAAGAGGTCAGATTTAAATGACTGAAGAAAAAATCCAGCTCTTTCTGCAGATTCTCCAACAACTTTAGTACCACTGTGTCCTTGCTCTGAGTGCCTTTTTTTATAGCCTGAATGAATTTTCAAAACAGATTTTTAATTTGGCTTCCTACAGGAAGCAAACTTATACAGTCATATATAATAACACTTTTTGTCTGTTAGCAACAAATTTGAACTCAGAAATAAAGTCCAACAAAAATTGACAATGTGACTGAAATAGTTTGGCAATAATGTATTGAAATATACACAATTAAACCAGCATATACCAGCAGAACCCTAATGTAACAATGCAGGTATAAGTGTATATTTGTATTAACTGAAATCTTAGAGACTTCTATGAAGAAATGAGACCACAAGTAAATGAAGTTATTAAAAATGACCATATCAAGACCAGATACACTACAGCAATTTGAGTCAGATGGTTTAAGTAGAGCCACACAGCATCAAAGACAACCTCATTTGTGCCTCTTCCACAGAGAGGCTCTTCCAGCCACTTTCTCCACTGCAGTTAGTGAACAATTTGAAGAAGGCTTGTGTTGTGCTGCAAGGGTCCAAAGGTACCAAGAGCAGGGCTTTGCAGGGCACTGCTCCCCCAGGATGCAGCCTGGTTGGCACGGCCACACATCACAGAGTGCAGAAACAACCCTTAGGGGACTGAGGTGCCCGGACTCAGGGATTGTGTCTCTTCCATCAGCTCACTTTTCACAAAGTGATGATGCTCAGAGACAGTTACACAACTGTAAATTAAAAAAAGATGGTCACCATCTGGGGTTATTTTGTGGTCTTCTAGTGGGGCAAAGCATATCCTAACACAGTGCAACAGGCTGTCGTAGTGTAGTTCTTTCCCTTGCTGAGGTGCAGATGGGCCTCAAAATTAACATTTCATAAAACCCTCACTGAAGTTAGATACTTCACATCTTCAAATCATTGCAAGTATTATGCAATATCATTCTGCTTGCAGATTTAACACATTATATATGTAAGGTAAACATTCCTAATTCCATGTTAATATAGTTTTCTGTTAGGAAATTTTCTGCCCTTCAAGGGTGGCAGTAGTACAATCAAATTATCTCAGTTTCAGTATTTTATACTCAGGAAAATCTAGTGCTGAAATGAAAAAAAAAATAGTACGGATACCCAAACAGTCATAATTCAATCTAGCCTTGATGTTACAAGTAGAAAGTATATGGAAAAACTGTTTTTAACAGTTTGCTTAATAAATTCTGGAATTAAAATATCTTAATTGAAACTATGTGATGAAGTGCATACTTTTTCAATATTAACAGTGATTTTCTGGGACTTGTTAAGGCTGACTCTCAGATAAATCTTAAATGCTAAATTTCCAGCTCCTGAAAGAGCTTCTTATCTTGAGGACTCAGGTGAACTGATCATCCCTTGAATGGGATGTCTTTTTAAGAACAAGGAACAGACCGGCTTACTTTGGAGGCACTGACATTTTGAGCTAGTTTGATTTGGAGAAGGGAAACACAAGGTGAAAGAGTTGCTCTGTCCCTTTATAGCTGGCTTTCAGACCCAAGGACTGAGAACATAATTTTTTCACATGGAAGTAAAACTTGAAAGCAAAGAGGGTGGACTGAGCCCTGACAGTTGATAGCTTTTCTTTTTCATTCACAGTGAAGAAAGAGCACCTAGCATTTCACAGCTTATGAACTGATAAATCCTTTTCCTTAACTCTGAAAGGGTAATTCTCCAATATTTGTACTATTACATCACAAAGATAAAGCAGTTCTACAATAATAAAAAATTTTAACATATTTTTAATTATAATATCATAACATTAGTTCTTCTTTCATGGACTTGTTCAGAATGGTTTAGTTGTTGACTACTGCCTTTTATATTTCTTTTCAATTAACTGAAAGACTTGATCCATAAGTTGCCACTTACGGACTGGAAAAATGTTATGTACATTCAGTGGTCTGCAGATAGAGAGAAAACAAACTTGAATATTTATGTTTGCAAACAGTTAAACTACTCAGTAACAAGCAGGTGAGAAACACAGCACAAAAGATCCAGAAATAGTAATGAAGAATGGATAACTCTCTTACCTTTATTTATTAATTTATTATACACAATATAAGTAAACAAGGATTGGATGAATGAGTAGCAAGAGGAAATATGCCTTAGAGATAAAGAAGCTCGTAAAAACTGATTTGAAAAAAGGATCAAGGTGCAGAGGGTGGACAATGTTAAAAGCTTTGAAAGCTAACAAAACAGAAGCATATCTGAAGAAAGAGCAAACAACAAACTAAAGAGGAAGATGCATCCTGGGAAGCCACATCTGGATTAGAGTATGCAATTACAGTATTTGCAGCTTGATAAAGCAATTAATTATAGCAGTGGATCCATTTTAAGTCATGGGTGAACCCCAAGATTTGAAAAGAGCCAGCTAATTTCTCTGGCAAACTTCTACTCAGACACTGTAAGTTACAGTTTCACCCACTCGATGATCAGTGCAAAACTAGAAAAGCCCTTGATATAAGTGTTTAGTTATTTTCAATGGATACCACATAAAGGTATTCCTAAATACATCAAACAATGAAGACAATATTATTGCATTAATTGCAACAAATAAACCAAATAAACCAAATAATATAAATAAAGCAATTACAGACCCAATAAACAAACAATTGAGTGCACCCTCAGTAAGTTCACAGATGACACCAAGATGGGTGAGAGAGTTGATCTACTGGAGGGCAGGAAGGTTTTGTACAGGCATCTGCACAGACTGGATTGATAGGCTAAGCCCAACAGTATGAGGTTCAACAAGCTGAAGTGCCAAGTCCTGCCCTTGGATCACAACAACCCCATGCAGCACTACAGGCTGGGGGAAGAGCGGCCAGAAAGCTGCCCAGTGGAAAAGGACCTGGGGGTGCTGGTCAACAGCAGGCTGAACATGAGCCAGTAGTTTGCCGGGGTGACCAAAAAGACCAATGGCATCCTGGTCTGTATCAAAAATAATGTGGCCAGCTGGACTAGGGCACTGATTATCTCCCTGTACTCGACATTGGTGAGGCTACACATTGAGTACTAGATTCACTTTTTGACCTCTGACTTCAAGAAAGACATTTTTAATGCTGTGGACCATTGCTGTTTTTCATACACTTGACTCTTACATATTTATTAGATCAATTTAGATTGATCTAATAAATCAAATTAGATTGATTTATTGATTGATTTGATCTAACAGATCAAATTAGATCTGACCACTTTTGTTATGTAAAAATTAAAGAAGCTAGTAAAAGTGCATTCAAGTATGTAGAGGGACACATCTTGGTAAGGCAAAAAAGTGAAAAAATAGACTCCAGATTAAAAAACTCGGTTATGCACTTTATGAGGGTTTTCTAGTCTGGTTTATCTCCAATAACCAGAAGAGGAGCAGATTTTTTTTGTGAAAAAAAATAGGTAAAAGTGTAGTTTGTGTTTAATCAAAACATATAACTCTCAAGTTTTTTAACTAAAATACACTGCATCCTGCAAAAATTATTTAGAGGTAAACCTGTAAGATTTCATTTGACATGGATAAAATGTCTTGCTTCGTGTTTAGACCAATCTAGGTAATTGTGTAATTTTTGCTTGTTTAAATTTCCTCATCACTGAAAAAAACTCTTCAGTTTTAATCAGACTTTTTAAAAAAATTAAGACTTTGGAAAAGAAAATTAAGGACTTTATTATCTTTGGTTTTTACTGACTTCAGTTTGCACAGCTGTACTGTATGAAAAATCATGCCAGATAGCATGACCCAATGCGCTCTGACAATATGAAAATGTATTCAAATATATGTATTATGCAAATAATTCCTATACTTCAAGAAGTCTAGACATATCCCTACAGGAACAGTAACTACTGGAAACACTATTTGAACAAATAATTAAGTCAAATTTGTTCTGCAAAATATACATTAGAACACATACAATGTCTAGAGCTCAGACTGTATTATTCTAAAAATTCTTTTACAATCTACATCTGATGCCCATTATATCCAACTGATAAAGAAATATGGAATCAGGAAAGTAAGAAACACTTGTAGTCTAAAAAAAATACCATTGCTGAGAGATCAACTTTACTTGACTGTCATTTTTAAATAAAAAGAATCCTATTACAAGCTACAGAAATTAAACTTTGCTCTTCTCTTAGAACTTGCTTTACTCAACTACATTGTTACAAAAGAGGAAAGCTAGTTCAGTGAAACCTACACACCAATCTGCAGTCAGACCTTAACTTCTTGAAAGTAAAAATAAGTAAGACTGAGAACCTCTTTTCCACCGTTAAAAGATGCATAACAATCTTTGTCCATTTTTAATGGAGTATCTGAGTAATGCTGTTAAAGGTGAAGTAGAAAACATAAGAAAATACCTTTTCCAATCAATTGTTCTAATTCTATTTCATGTCATTCTATTAGAGTTTTTATACTCTTTAAAATTTTATAACTTTATAAGTGTCTTGAATTGCAAGGGAAAAAAAAGCTTCTAGACCAGAAATGGAAATCTGAATATAAAAAAATAAAATTGTCTGGTTTCCAGGAGGTTTGGAAGAAAATGCATAGACAAAAATGTATGCATATTTAAATATTTACTCTGCATACACAATGACCATAAGTACAGTCAACCAACCATTAATTTATCAAATCGATCATTGGTGCAGGAGTTCCTTAGAAAATATCATTAAGATACAAAAGCAAATCCACATATATCTTTGCATGCATGCTTGCATGTCTGACCTTTTAATATCAGGCCTATTTTTACTGTGATTTACATATTATGTAGATGATCATTAGGTACTGGGGTAGAATCTTAATGACTGAAGCATGCTCAAGACTAGTTTATGTACGTTCCTGGCAGAATTTGGCATACCCAGGTGAACGTTTTTTGCTGGTTCGCAAAATCATCAGGGACAAAGGGATTCAAGAAGCTACAGAAGTGCACATAAACCATACACATTCAAATAACCAGCAGGCCAGACTATAAAAATAAGGTTGGAACATTGCAAAACATACAACTGACTTGCAAGAGTTAAAATCTACCTTAGTGGGAAGTTTGGCAGTGCTGCTCAGAGTCAGGTCCAATACAACTTTCTTTCAGTTCATGTTCTCTAGAAAAATGCACCAACCTTGAAAAATTGTTATTCTAGGCATTGTACAACCTTGCCCAGGAAGCAACAGCACAGAAATTGGGCAGAGTCTTTGAAAGTTAGTCAACGGTTTTGTAGAGATATAAATGTAACTTCAGCAGCAATAGCAGCAGTGAAAAGGGATAAGGGAGGTATATTAGTCTTTAGAAGAGGTCCATAGCACAGAACAACTCAATCATAAGAATGCCTGTGCCACTGCAACGGCTACTCCTTAGGATACAAAGAGCACTGCCAAGGGAGAACCAGTTTCTCTGCCTCTTCCAAGACCTAACCATGATCCTGGTACAAATCCCCCACAAGAGCTGTAGAGGGTCAAGGGGATAAGGAAAGAAAAATGATGTGCAGTAAAAATTTCAGCCAACTAATAGTAAGCTAGCAGCACAGACTGACTTTAGGATGGGCAGGCAGCTTAAACCTAGAGAGGATGGAGGAAAAGAGGGTGGCTTTGGGAACCACTCTTATATACCCCAGATGAAATTCCACAGATCTTTCAGGAAAATTTTATTTCCCTTCCACCTCGGGAGAAATAACATAAGAAGTCTAAAGTTATCACAAGACATCCTGGAATTCTTATTTAGTCAGCCTACACAAAGCAGGATATTGAAATACAACACTATATCAAGAGCTAAGCAGTACAACACCACTATCACTGTACAGGTTGTAAAGGGATACATACTTAGTTACACTACAAACATGTGACATTCAGCCTGAAAAAGCTGTGAGGACACACAGCACACTTTTTGGTGAGACTGATGGATGTATAATGCTAGTGTAATGCTGGTTAAAGACTCTATTGTTTTTAGTTGAAACATTTCATTCTAGTGGAAACCTCCACTGCCTCATTCCTCCCACCCTGTTCTCAATTACTGCTTCTTCTTTGGGTAATCAAAGCAAATGTAAGATTTGCTACTGCTGCTAACAAATTAGCAATTATATAGATAATTTACACCTAATTTGTACACCTAACGTTATCACTGGTACTGGTAATTTCATCATAAAACATGCTGCTGCTCAGAGTTTCATCTCTTTAGAAGGTAAAAGTAAGTTGACTTGAACAGCTATTTTTATTTCAGAGTGTAAAGACATGAAGGGTACATTTCACAATCAGTGTCCAACTATTGCACACAGCGAAGCAGGCTCTTCTGTTGACATCTGAACTGTTAAAACTAGTTAGACCATTTATTTCAGTAGATTACCTCTTTAGTAAAAAGTAATTTTTCTTTTACCAATACAGCTAGAAAACAGTATAAAGAATTGCAAGTAGTCGAAAGGACAAATACTGAACTTTCTTTCTTATTTCTAGTTAGCCAACAGAACAATAATCTTAGTGAAAAAACCTCATTATTAAAACCACGAATGGCAAAAGTCTAATTTTCTTGAAAAATCATCTATTTTAGGAAGTACTGATACTCATTTATGCTGTATTATTGGTAGGTGATTAATAAAAATCCCAAATAATATATAATGCCAATTATTCCCAGATCAACTGAATAACAGGCTCATTGGTGACACTTGAAATAACTGTATTTTGTACTATATATTAGAAAGGGTAAAGTGGGCTTCACAGAATAGCTACCAATAAATCTTGTACAACAACACAACATATATCACTAACCCTCAAACATCGACATGGATTATGACACAGCTTAAAAACCCATACAGCTTTTGCAGAAGTAATACAATATTATCTCTCTGCAGACCTCAAGAGATCCTCAAAAATCAAGGGACTGCAACACTGCCAGTCCCCTGTGCTCAACGATATTATCAAGTCCCCTCAGCTCTCAAAATATAGGCCTAAAAATCATAAGATTTAAAGATAAAAATCAATATTATCCTTTATCTTCTCAAGAAAAAGCTTATAATTCTTACTTCCAATCTTTTTCCACAATAGCAAGGGTTATTTCTTTTCTAGGCAAGTTTGGTTTCTCAGAAAGTAATCTGATTTCACAGCTGGAGCTCTAGGAGAAACACTGAATATTGGTATGTGATATTGGGAAAGCATGTAACACAGATTGTGGTACACAGCTGATTTTTTACCCATCACCCACCTACCCCACCCTGTAGGTGAAACCAGATGCACTATTTCAAGGAAAAAAACACTGCATCTTCCCCAAGAACAAATATTGGTCCTGCATCATTTCATCATGATATATGACTCAATTATACACATCCTTACTGGAAGGACTCTTGTGGCAGCACAGACATTAGGAAAACCCTCTGCATGCACTTAGTATGCAGCACTAGCAGGTATAACAGATATTAGTTTAGAGTGGTCTATCCTCTGTAGGGCAAGAAGGTCAATGCCACATCTGTAGAACCAGCCCCTTCCTCCATAGAATTAGTTCTGGGAGTTCAATGTAGACACTACTTGAGGGGAAAGACAGCAAGCAGAAGTGTTACTCCTGGGTCATGTCTTTTGCAGAGTGTGCATTTCCACATTCCATAGTCTGAAGAAATACAGTTTAGAGTTTTACAACTGTATCATCACCTGTGATGCTGGAGATGGAGAAATAGGGGTGAGACAGGAATAGGAGGGAGGCAGGAAGGAGGACAGAAACAGAGGAAAGGCATTTACATGTAAAAGACAGTTTGGGATTTTAGATAAGTTATTTTAGATACAAATATTGTAAGATATTGAATCCAATTTGTAGCAATCACTACCTAAAGTAATGGCTATTTTCAAACCTATGTTTGACTAATCTTTGAATAAAAAGATTCTAAATAAATGTTAGACGTTCAAATTTCATAATTTACTTTCAAACATATTTTAGATAATCAGGGTTAATTTCCCCTATCTATATTGATCAAGAGTGTGCTTTCCACAAGCTAACACTTCCAGACGGTATTTTTGATCCACTAAGCCAAGGGGATCTGTACAATTCACCACTCAGGGAATAATATGGCCAGTTTAACAAGCGACCAGCTCACCTGGCAATATGCAACAGGGCTCAGATAAATTAGGTGTTGTTTGGTCAGTGACCTTATTTTTTTTAACGTGGTTTATTAATAATTAATTGAATGTGCATCCTCTAGCTACAGCTGATAGGAAAGCATATGCATTTCCATTACAATCTCTTATTTCAGCACATTATAACTTAATCATAAAATCTGCCCTTTGGCAGAAACCTGATGTTCAAGGACTCAAAAGATGTATATAATACACTTTTTAAATGGAGAAACTAATAAGCATTTTAAAAGCAGATTTAACCAATTTTACACGTGTATCTGTGCAAATCCCAAAACATAAGTCTACTAAAATGACAACACTTAAGCCTTTTGCCTAAAATTGCAACACACTAAATGAAACTCTAATGCTTCCCAAATTTAGTGCAGAAAATGGTTAGGATATTTATAATGCTAATGTGCAATCACAGCTGCAAACAAGTGTCTAGCTTTTAATATTAACCCCAGCAGTGTAGCATAAAACAGAAAAAACACCACACAAAGGACGTTATTCATACTGTCCTTATTCACAGCAGTGGGAACTGCCCCTGTAGAAGTCTCTGTGTACCTGTGCAGGTACATTGAGACATGTTGGGGGGAAGTGGGAAGTGTCAGTATGAAAGTATTACCAAGTGAATAGCTCCAGTGGAAACTTTCAGGCTTCATCACGGACCATGAGAACGGGGAACCATATGAGGTAGTTGTTAATCTATTCAAGTTTGGTACTGCTGTAATTTCCAGGAAATATACGATCAGGAACCTAAACTCCTATCCACAAACACTAGGACTCAAAATCAGATTATTTCATTGAATGATGCATGAGCCTCTCCCTTTGTATTCCACTTTTACATGCCTGTGTCTCCTCAGACTTTAACAGCAACTTTTTAGTTACAGATATGAGATAAATCAGGTTGACTGAAATCTGTTTACCTCCATCCTAGCCTGCAATTTATATTAAACATCATTTTTTTAAAATGTATTCTGACTCTAAAAGTGAAGGAAAATTACTGTCTAAAGTTTCACGGAGTTGCACATTTTTTAAAGCAAACTGTTTTTCTGATAAATGGGAAAACACATGCAAATGATAATTGTTAATTCAAAAGCAATACAACCTTCCAGGGAAAACATTCAAAAATAACATTCAAAAAGTCTTTTTATGTTGCATGGGAATTGCCATATATGAAACAATTGACCTATAAAAAAAAATTAAAACAAGATTAGAAATTACTAGACTATGTATAGTAATGTTCAGTAATGTATATTCTTATTACAAAATAAGAGAATAGTGTGTCTTTGCTCCCTTTCATTTCATTAAGCTAATTCTCAAAAGGTTTTTCTGAGGTTTTCAGACAGCTACCTTCCCCTTCTGAGAGTAAGAAAAACAGTTGTGGGAAAAAAAAGCAAAGTATAGACAACTCAAAAATAATGAAAAAAAAAAAAAAAAAAAAAAAAAAAAAAAAAACAACAACCCAAGATTGCTTGGCTAAGTCTTGTGTCACAAGTCCTGAGGTATCCAGAAGATTTGAACTCAAAATAACAGATCATCTGCCTGGGGGCAAAAATTACCCTACAAATATGTGGCAGTAATTAACTGTCACATGTGTACCTTCTGAATAGAGATACTAGACAAAAAGGTCACATACAGCTCTCTAAGCCAACTTTCAGAGAACCCCAGACAAATCTTGCTCAAATTTACTGATAGTAAAACTGTGTTCAAGTAGCACTTTATGTCGGCATTGAACAAATTCTATAAATAACACGTAAGTGCAGAGGGTCAGTGAAAAAGCAGGTTCCTTGCAGACTAGCCTTACAGAACTGTGACAGGTAATGAGACGGATTATAGAAGCACTATAGCGATTTTTAAAAAAGAAGACTGAAAAGACTGGGGTGGAATCCACCAAACCAGGAATAGTTTTCTACAATCCAGACATCCGTATTGCTCTGTCACCCCAAGGGATTCATTGGAGTCATTGAAGACCTAGTAAATAAAATCACGTTATCTAAGATGAAACGCATTAATGTAGGAATTAAACAAATCATGTGGATTCAGGCCCTTAAAGGTGCTCTTCCATTCTACCAACTAAAAAGGCAAACCAAGAGCTCAATTAGTTGATATCTACATCGGTGATGTCTTGCAATGAACCTGCAGCGCTTTCTGAATCCTGTTTTTGTCCCTTCATTTCTCACTTAAAGATTTTTCTGGACTGTTTATTTCTACTAATCTGTTTCAGCAATACTTGATGAACGTCACAAATAAAAAGTTTATGTTATAAACAGTTAATTAAATTTGAGTTGTTTGTGATTATATTTTTCTGTGCTTTCACATAAGTTAAAAAACCCAACAGCACAATTTTTCTATGTCACTTCCATAGAATAGTTGTCATCATTTCAATTTTTGCTAGGCCACATACTGCATTTTCTATCTGTAGTAAAATATGGACAACATAGTTAAGCTCAGTTTTCCAAAGGTAATCACAGGTCCAGCTTTGCTAAAAAAAAACACCTGAAGCTTTATCAGCAAATCAGTGCAATTACAGTCTTTGTACACAAAACACAGCTGCTGGCTCTTTGAAAAAATAGCCAAGAATTACAAAGTCATAGACAGAGAAATGAAATTTTAAAAAAGAATCTTCTATTACTTTCAACCTTACAAAATTTTCAACTTGAATTCACTTAGGAAAAGAAAGCTCTCTGGAAATCCTGGCTTCCCTCTGCATATTTTTGTTCTCCGGCTGTCTGAAGTTTGATGTTTCCAGTCTTGTTCCTTTTTGATGGACAAAAGAAAAGGAGTAACACCTATATGAGTGTTCATGTCCATAACACAGGTTCCAGCTGTCATGTGTATCAATACATATTCCAGGGATTTTAATCCCATTTGATTTTGCTGGTACTCAGAGAAGAAGAGTAAGCAACAGATATCTGTTTTATTTTCATATGACTATAAAAATCCTCTCTGAAATGGTTTCTCTCTGACTTCTGACACTTGTCAGCTGCAGGCTAGATCATAACACACCGAAAAGATGCTTGGCTGTTTATTCAGCTGCATATGGCACCTCTGCTTTAAACCTCTAAATATATCATTTACTCCTCACAGGTGCTAATGTTGGCCCAAAGTTTTGTGGGAAAGGCCTGGGATACTTTATATAGATACTGAATAGGATTTGAAGTATGTTTCACCTACTTTGATCTATCTCTCTGCTGGGTAATCAACATCGATTGACTCAGACTTAAATGTGAGATAAAGGCAAGTGGGGAAAATAGGATGTGACTATTGAAGTAACTCTGAATGAGAGGCTGGAGAGCAGTGCTGTGGAAAGGGACCTGGAGGTACTGATCAATGGCAAGTTGAACATGAGTCAGCGGTGCCCTGGCAGCCAGGAGGGTCAAACGTGTCCTGGGGGGCATGAGACAGAGCTTCACCAGCCGGTCAAGGGAGGGGATTGTCCCTCTCTGCTCTGCACTGGTGTGGTCTCACCTTGAATATTGTGTGCAGTTTTGGGCACCACAATATAAAAAAAGACATTAAGCTATTAAAGAGCATCCAGAGTAGGGGCCATGAGGATGGTGAAGGGTCTGAAGGGGAAGCCTTATGAGAAGTAGCTGAGGTCACTTGGTTTGTTCAGCCCAGAGAAGAGGAGACTGAGGGGAGACCTCACTGAAGTCTTCATTATCTTCACAAGGAGGAAGCAGAGGGGTAGGAACTGATCTCGTCTTCTTGTGACAGGACTCAAGGAAACATCATGGAGCTGGGTCAGGGGAGGTTTAGTTTAGATATCAGGAAAAGGTTTTTCACCCAGAGGGTGGTTGGGCACCAGAAGAGGTTCCCCAGGGAAGTGGTCACAGCACCGAGCCTGTCTAAGTTCAAGAAGTATTTGGACAATGCTCTCAGGCACATGGTGTAATTCTTGGGGTGTCCTGCACAGGGCCAGAAATTGCACTCAAAGATCCTGAGGGGTCAGCATATTCTATGATTCTATGTTCTATTTTATGATTCTACAGTACTAGTTACCAGATATTCATATCCAACTAGCATTACTTTTAATACCTAGTTTCTTCTTCCGAGCCCTCATTTCTCTATTTAGAGGCCAATTAAGCTATAGATCAGCCTCTAAGCGCAATGTTTTTTGCATTGCTCTCTCTGATTACATGGAAGAAACAATTCCTACATGCTGGACACTCACCAGCAGGCAACAGAATGCAAACCATACCCTGAGGGCTAGGTTGATTACATATGCCCTCTACTTACTACTTATAAGCACAGAGAGCCAGGTAATATTACACTGCTTTTTTTCACAGGCTAATCTGCCATGTATAAAGCTTCTGACATAGCTTGTTTATTGTTCCATTAAGCTCAGGCCCATTTACAGACTGCACTCAAGAGAGCATCTTTCTCCATTGCCTCACTAGCAGAGCCTAACCATAGGCTCTGAAAGGGATCTCCAGCATCCTCCTTCCACCATTGCCAGCAACAGTCTGCTCCCTGCAGACAGAGCTCCCTGGACTCCACATCCAATGCTCAGGTTGCCTCTGACTTGCCTTTACTCCAAAGCCTGCCCTAAGCTTCATGCTTTCAGCCTGTCACTCACCTCCATACACAGCACTGCTCTGCCATAACTTGAAAGGCTCTGGTTTCCTTTCTTCTCCTGGCTCATCAGGTAGACAGCAACTCTGTGTCAAGCAGGAGGACCCAGCATCCCTTGTCCAGCTCCAGAATGGGGTAGGAGAGACACTTGCTAACACAGTAAGCACTATGCTACACTGCAATATGTCTCCTGACCTCAGCAGTCTTGAGTTCATCATCTCTGCTTTTCAAAGAATCATACAAAGAGCAGGTAAAAATAAACCAACCCAAGGCCCTATGGCACTCATCTGGACCCTTCCCTTCAATTCATTAACAACCAGTAATGTATTTCCACACACCTATGTTTAAAAGCAGGCAGCAACCTGAAATGAGCTCTTTTCAAATAGGCTTTTGAGAAAGACACCATCAAATGTTCTATTAAAATGAAAACATATTGCCTCTATTATACTCCTTTCCTCTATTATCATGGTTTGCTTGTTCTGGCTTCTTTCTTAAAAACCTATGCCAGTACTGGCTCAGCTATCCTCTAATTATCTACGTGAACGACAGTGTCCTTAACTGCTTTGATAATTTATTAGAGACTGAATTAACCATTCACCAAAAATAGCAGAGAAAACTGTGTGCAGTAATCATGTACCTTAAGCTTAGAAAGCTGAAAATTAATTCAGCTGAAAAGTTAATACAAATTATTTTCCATACCTCTGAAAGCCATAGTAAAGTTTAGTAAACATTTTTGCTATCACAAAAGACTCTGAAACTTTTAAAATCAAAAAGCCTCTCCAACCTTCGCAATGGTGTGAAAAGTTTTACAACCAACATAAGTGATGCTCAGTTACAGTGGTGATAAACTAAAACTTCTTTTTAGAAAAACAAACCAAGAGAAAAAAAAAAAGCCCTCCAGAAACAAAAAAAAGCCCTTTATAATTAAATTTGGATAGGCCTAAATTTCATAAATAAATTAAACCACTGAAACATTACAGTGTACTGATAGTTTTATTTTTTAAAAAATCATTTGCATTGTATTATTGAAAAATAATAAAAATACATAGTATGAAATACATTCAACACCTCCCACCATGAAGATGAAAAGGTTTTTCTCTGTAAAAGATATTAAAAAACTGGGGTTTATGACAATTTCCACTCCGCAGCTTTTTCCATCCCTTGAAAGAACCGCAGAAACAGGAAAGCTGAAAAATGTTCAGCTGCACTTTCCATGTCAGACTTCTTTTTTAGAGGTGTAATACAAAAGCTGTCTACTGGACAGCAGATTGGAGGTAAGATCTTAACTGGAATAACTGATCAGAGCTTTGTTCATTGCTAGTTATCAGTAGATCCTTCCAATGGGACTTTGCCTTATGACATGCTTCACATCTCACAGACAGAAAAATAGAAGAACAAAAGGTCTTCTCCTTGGGTTAGTAAATCCATGGATTTTAAACAAATATAAAATTGTCAGTTAACAAAGTATTCCTAGACACAGCTTTTATAAAAGCTTATAAAGCAAATATGCAAACCCAGGGTCTGACTTGCATCACCATAAGTTAGAAATTTGTTCATATCTAATTATAGTATCAGTATTTGCAGAGGTCTAATTAAGAGTCATAAAGTTTAGACTCCTTTCTTCAATGTGTTCTTCTAATTTGATCAATAATTTATTATCAGTTGAAAACCGAACACACCTTATTAATAGTATATAAACAATACTCTGTCTTAATAGTGTCAAAGTTAAACAAAATGCCAATTAGGAAATCTGATTTTCTGTAAACATCCTATTCTAGGATAGAATTAAATCTTTAGACCAGGGAGGCCAGCAAATTAACCATTCTAAAGATAATATCTGCAGCAGACTTTATTAGCATCAAAATAAAAAATACTATATTACTGAAACAGAAATACATTCAAATCCATAGCAAGCTACAAGGCACCCACAGCAGAAAGCTTAAGGGAGGAGGACAGAACACAAAACCTGAGCCAAAGAAAAGAAACACAAAAGACGTACAATAGGAAATTATATATCTTAAGGCCAGAAAGATACACATACACATAGCTAGAAGAAAATGTTAGGACATTTAGATGAGAATATAAAATAAAATTAAAAAAAAAGCAGTGGAGAATTGGATTCTACAAGCAGAAGTAGTGAATCAGAAGATATGGTAGTATTACTGCATAAAGTAATAACATAGTATGTCAAGTATACTCTGTTTCTTTGATTACCTAATCACAGCGAGATTATTGCAATATTTGAAATAATGCTGCACAGACCAGGCAGAACAGTATTAGGACTCAAGGTTAAGACTCAGAAATTGCAGATAGGTCCTCCTTTCACTCTTTAGGTAGTAGTAATCTAGATGAAGTATGTGCAAAGAAACAACAACAATAAAAAAGCCCAAGCAGTACAAAATCCAGATTGTTTAACAAAGACAGGAAGCAAAATGCATAAACTGAATTTTGTAAACCTGTATTATTCTAAAGTAAATGCTTTATAATCAGTACATGAACTGGTGAGCTCACTCCACCTTTTCTTCAGAGATTTAATAAAAGTTACCAAACTAAATCTAATCTTCTTAAGAATATTTGAAAAAAGTATTTTGATTCACTACCACATAAAGAATTCTTGCATTAGATCATCTGGGCAGGATTTAAGAAAGAAGGAAGAAGTGGCACTCTGTATTTTTGAAAAACCCTTTCCACAGGCTGAAGGGGGTGAATAGGGACTGAACAGAAGGAAGAGAGACAGAGGAGCAATTTACTGTGATAAACACCTGGTCAAGGAGTGAGAGTAGCTGGAGGGAAAAGCTGCTGAACAACTAGAGGATGGCTGCCAGCATACAGTTAGAGTGAGCAGGTTGCTGGGGCGTAAGACCCAAGGGCTGAGAGGGAAGCAGGTGGTCCCACTGACTGCTGAAGCTCAGAGTGGTGGAGATATTCCTGGGGTGGATGCAGCCCTTATTTTCAAAGATGGAATGGCCCATTCTCAATTTAAATTTGGTACTGCGGAAGTTTCCAGTGTTTGCAGAAGTCATAACACTAACATATTTTCCTTTATATAAAACACATCCCTTGATTAAGCAGAAGTTTGGATTGTGTGCATGTATCATCAATACAAGAAATACAGAAAATTTGGTATCCCAAGCCCCTCATTTCATGCTGCCATTGCCTTACATTTGTATCACTGTTCCTCTACATCAAGTTCTCCTTATGTCTGCTTCTGGTTTCCTTCACATTTTCTGGAGATGAGAATTAACTCAAAAGCAAAGTAAGTTGTCACAGTTGCATGAAAACACAGTAACACCAGACTCTGGATACAAACATTATTTTTCTCAAACCTAGTGGAAATAAACAGAAGTTATTCCTCTTCATACTTCTCCACAGAATCACAGAATCATCTAGGCTGGAAAAAACCCTAAAGGTCATCGAGACGAATCATTAACCTAACACCGCTGTAACTCTGAATATTTCAGTTCTTCCTATCATAAAGTAGCTCATGCTGACATTTACACACTACTAATTTACACGTACTAAGCTACTACATATGAAAAGGAAAAAAGGAAAGAAAAAGAAAAAAGAAGAAAGAAAGTGACTGTTTCTACTGCTTTTCACAGTGTTTGTAAGTGTCAAACCGAAATGCTTACAAAAATATGTCTAGCAAAAAAAATTAAACAACACATGAACTATAAATTTTATCCAGAAAATGCACTGATAGTTATAAAAATATACTATTGTAGTTCCAAAATCATGTTCACTTAGGAAGTGTTTATCCCGGCAGAGAAAAACCATTATCTAGGTCATATTGCAAAAGTACTCAGGCTACTCAAAAACTTGAACATACCAGAAAATCATATGAATTGCAGACAGAAATCCCATTAGTCCATCTTGAAACACCCAGGTATTACAGCAATACTTGAGCATGCTTCAGGAAGAAAGTGAGAGAAAGAGACATTTCCTGTCAAAATAGGCTTTTCCCCCAATGTTTGTTACTATAATTTTAAATGTCTTAAAGGATGGAGCTTTTAAATTTTTTTAAGAAAGCTCTTCCATAATTGTATAGATCTCAAAGTCAGGTAGTTGTCTAGTTATTGATCTAAACTGTCTCTTTACTAAATTATATCCCATTATATCAAGTCACATTCCCTTTGGCACATTTTACATGCAGTACCAAGACTATCTTACCTTAATAAATGCAAAGAATTTAACCACATTTTTGCTGCCTCCCAGGTACTCACATCATTCCTGTTTCTCTAGGTGGCTATCATATTGGCATTACTCATTATTCAGACAAACTATAGAGAATCACAGAATCATCAAGTTTAACAGTCAACCTATCACCACCATAATCATTCCTAAACCATATCCCCAAGTGCCACATCCAGATGCCTCTTGAACACTTGCAGAGACATGACTCCACAAAATTCCCTAGGCAACTCATTCCAATGCCTAACCACTCTTTCATTGAAAAAATTTTTTCTATTATCTATTCCGAACCTGGCACAAACTTAAAGCCATCTCATCTCATTCTTTCCCTTTGAGACACGGCAGAAGAGACCAACCCCCATCTCACTACAACCTCTTTTTAGGTAGTTGTAAAGAGTGATAAGTTCTCCCCTGAGCCTCCTCTTTTCTCCAGACTAAACAACCCCAGGTCGCTCAGCCTTTCCTCATAGGACATGTTTTCTAGACCTTTCACCAGCTTAGTTGCCCTTCCTTGGACCTGGTCCAGCCCCTCAATCTCCTTTTTGAAATCACAGGCCAAAAACTGAACACAGCACTCAAGGTGTGGCCTCACCAGAGGGAAATCACTTCAATAGTCCTGCTGGTCACACTGCTCTTGACACAGGCCAAGATGCCACTGGCCTTTTTGTCTACCTGGGCACACTGATGGCTCATGTTCAACTGGCTGTAAACCAGCACCCTCAAGTCCTTTTCTGCTAAGCAGCTCTCAAGTCTCTCTTCCCCCAGACTGTAGCACTGCATGGGATTGTTGTAACCCAAGTGCAGGACCCAGCACTTCACCCTATTGAACCTCATGCAGTTGTCTTCAGCATTTGCAGGGTTTGTTTTCCCCTTTTAGTTCTGCCTGACCACCCTCTTAATGACTACTGCAGGTGGACAAGTAACTGCACATATATATTCCAGCAGTTTTCTCACCACCATGTTACAGAATGTCCCAACTTTGTGATCTGGTATCCTCTCTAAGCAGATGGTATCACTTCTTACGGGGTACAAACAAATATTTTTCCAGGCCTTAGGTGTGTTGATTTGCTGATAATGTGGAGTGGGTAAAAAAACATAAGTAAATGACAAAGCAATTGAGTCTCTACTGTGTGCTTGCTTGATGTTCAGGTAAAAAAACCTACCCTGTATGTATATATAATGATGTTCTTTAGCTCCTTCTCCTTGCTATTCTTAAGTTCAATTCAGCCTGAGTTCGGGATCCTGACATATTTGCAGTAGTATCTTGACCCAAAAGTAATTTTGAAGCATACAGCATAAAACACAGTGCTATCACACCCCAGAGCAGATATGGGTGTTTAGGGGCAGTCACTAAGTTAAGAACCAAGTCTGAGAATCATCACCCCAGAGTGGCTGCTCAGAAACTTAAGCATTATTGAAGGAAACAGTCCCATTGACAGAGGCAGTCATCTCTCCATCCCAAATGACATCCCTCTCCATGGACTACAGATAGAGCTGGAGTAAGAACAGGACCCTACACAATGACAAGAAACACTCCCTATGTGACTGTTTCTTTCCAATGATACAAACGAAAAAACTTAGTCCTTACTCCTCTAATGAAGCAGGTGCAACTTTCCACTTGTACAGAATTACTTTCATCCATTGAAAATTGGATTTTTGTGCTTTCTGACTAGTCAACCAGATAAAAATGAAAAAAAGATTACACTTCTGAAGAACAAGCCCAAAGCAATATTTCAAGCATGAAATGGCAGAAATTCTCTGTACCTTAAAGGAATAAAGTTTTTCTGACAATTGGGAATCAGGGTGCACTGTTCCTGCAGTTTATTTCACTTAACTTGGCCAGCTGTTTTGAAATCTTCCTCTACAATCTCTTGATCACACTTATAACTATGATTACCCCTCAAAATCAGCCCCTCAAAAGGGTCATCAATTGCTAGATTTTTCTTGAAATATGAAGTATGAAAACTCTTTAGCCATCAACATAACGAGCAATGTCATATACTGCACGTGCTACACGGCACCTTCTGAGTCTTGAAATTGTTAAGTTAGGTTAAATATTTACTGTAGCTACAAGTTCTATGCAAATACATGTAACAAGTTAAAAGAATGGAAAAAAAAATCAAAAGTAGTGACTCCTTTCTGTCAAAACTGGAAAACACCAGCAACTGACCAATTTTTATGCAATAGTACACTTAGACATCATCTGTATCAAAAAGCATCAGAGAGAGAATTTCACCAGCATCAGTGCTGGAGTATAAATACTAATCTCTGCATTGTTGCACTGTCTGCCTCACCCAAGAAATATTTTGGTTTAACTTTTTTTGGTTGATAAAAGAAACAAATTTGGGTTTGCATTGAGTTTAAAAGTATTTCAGTTATCCTATGGGTGTGTTTTTACCAATATTGTAACATATACATAAGCCTCCTAGTAAACTTAGTATGATTTGTATGTTTGGTAAATGCCAAAGGAAAGGTCTTGGCTCTCTGCAATTTGCCACACTGGATTATTAGCTACAGAAGAAGTTATCTTTATTGTTTGTTGAGCTATTGAGTATGGAAGAAATAAAAGTAACAATAAAAATAAATAAAATAAAATAAATTTTAAAATCAAAGCAAAATAAAAAATAAAAAGGTCTGTGAAATGGAAAAAATATTTCTTTAACTTCAAATAAGATCTTAATCAACCAGCTGCTACTGCAGTTGCAGTAGCATATGAACCTTTTCAAAAAGCTGACAAAGATGTGGATTTTACATTTTTTTAACTCTTCAGTTTTTTCTTTGGAAAACAACCCATTTCCTACAAAAGGTTTCTGTGACTCCTAATGAAAATCATGGCACAAACATGGCACAGGGGTCAGGAGCATACTGGGTCTATAGAATGAACACAGTTCATAAAAATGCCTCCCTTTTCTTTGCCTGAAGACCAACTAAAACCATTTAATTTCTAGGTTTTACCATACAGACAACATTTTAACATATTCCTGCCCAAATCCCAGCTTTGGAAATAGAAAGGTCAAGGTGTGTGTGGAGAAACAAGAATGAGCCCCTGAGTTACAGGAGATTAAGAAGAATATTATGAAAATATGAGAAGGTTGGTTAAAAAATAAGGTTAAAGAATCAGTTTTCTGGTCTGCCTAAGTTGGATATCGTTGCTCTTATGAATAAGTGATTCTGTCATTATAACATATATGAAAGAAAGAAGGATGTGTTTTCTGACAAAAAGAAGGTCATGAGAGGAGGATGGAAGTCTGAAAAACACCCTCATGAGAGTCAGGCAGAACCTACTGACCATCCATCATATCAGCAAAGTTGACAACATGAAACTCATGTGAAAGGGATTACAGATGTTGTGTCTGATTGGGAATCTTGGGAAATTTTCATTGAATTTCTAGTGAAATTCTTGAGAAAAATCCTTTTTCTCAAAGGAATGAAGAAACACAGCAAAATAATGAAGATCAAGAATTAGAGCTGTGCAAAAATGATAGTAATAGATAGGAAAACATTAGAATGACTACTGATCGAACATGTGTCTTCTCTCTGTAGCACTGAATTCATAGAGAAGTGTGAATAAAGCTGAAATGAATGATAGTGGGGTTGATGAGACGAGTTTTAAATTAAGGAGTACAGGGGCAATTCAGAAAGATTTGCCTTATTTGCATTAGCTTGTTATTCAGTGTGACGGGAAAAAGGAAACATATGAAAGTCTAAAAGCAGATGAAGGTCTCTGCATGGCTGTAGTTTACAGGAAGAGGAAAATGAGTAAGTAAAAATACGACAGTAGAAGAAGGACTATCAGAGGAAAATTTGAAAGTACAATAAGGGGAATGAAAATATTAATGTTGATGAGAACAGTAAATATGCAAACACACATAACAAAAGGAATGAGCCAGCCTAGTCTGCACAGCTGAAAACAAGGTAGATTTGTTAGTTCCTAAAAGAAGTAAGTGAACTGCTGAAAGGTAAAGGTAACAAAATGGAGATATTAAAATTACTGATACAGACCTCAAGGCAGCTAGTGCAAGCATAATAAAAATACTAGGGTAAACCTGGCAGGAACAAAAAGCATTGTGGAAACTTGCCATTAATGTATGACAAACTTTTCCCATGAAAGAGAGAAATATTATACTGCAAGATAGCATTGTAATTTATTGAGATGACAGTACATGAGAAGGTATAACACAAATAAAGGATAATCCCAGATCTGAATGAATAAATCCATTTGTTTTCAATATCAGCAATGCTAATGAGCACAACACCCAAGGATGAGGGCTAATTGTGCAGAAGGTACAGAAAGGTTTTATCGCACCTGAGCTGAAAACAAATCTAAAGCAATTTAGTGCTTTCAAACACTTCAAGTGGTTGTTGGCCTTGCTTACCATGTCAGTGTGAACTTCAGAATGTAATGAGACAAAGTAAACCAGGATCAATGTCTAACAAAGAGGGAGGAAGGAGCAGGAAAAGTGTCATCCAGAATTTGAACAACAGCTTTTAATTTTTTCATGTGAAGAAGAGTTAAAAAGAGTTAAAAAACTAAGAAGGTGCGATTTCAGCAGTTTTGAAGAGAAAACTACATTTATGTTTGTGCTGAAATCTGAACTGAAGCACAAATAGCCTTGGTGGCTTAATAATAAGCTTGAAGAAGAAAAACCTTTAGTATTATGCTTTTTCCATATTTTAAAGACCTTTCATTAATGCAAGTTTCAAGTGTATGACGTACTGCTATCAGCAAGAGAACAAACTACACATGATGACTCCTGTTACCTGCTTCTGAGGAATAACAACCAGCACATGACTGTTGCTGTTGGTTGAGTCATGTTTACAAGAGAACAGATTTTATGCTGACACTATTTCTAAGAAAAGTGAACCTATTGGAAAAACGAACCTATTGGATAAGAGTAGATGTGGGGAAAAAACCCAAAAGCAAACCAAAACCACATTAATTCCTGATCATATGAAGGAAAATATCCTGGAAGACACTTCTTTCAGCATAAACAGACAATATATGATACCTGTCATAAATTATAGTCATAATCGAGTCAATATCCCAACATAAAATTACCTGATAATTTCACTATAGAGGAAATTCAGTTCCCCTAGTTTCGGCAAAATATGTACCACAATTGCTACAATACACACAATATGAACATGTTCCCTAACAAAAGGATAATGCAAAAAGTTGAAAATGCACCCAGCCAGTAGATAGTGTTAGACATAAAGCTTAAATGTTTATCAGAACTATTAAAATAGCTACGTTTATCACATATAATAATATAATTAGAGAATTGGGGGGAATTTTTATCATGTCATAGCACTAATTTCCAAAGCTGTGAAAGATGGTTTTTTTCTGTATGTTTAAAAATTGTCAAAAAAAAATTTCTTGACAGAAAGTGTTGGGCAAGTGGAATAAATACATTTTAAATGAATATTTTAAAATATAATAAATACTATAAATAAACACATATATAAATTTTAAATATAACTCAACATAGCTACGAGTAACAGGATCTGTCACAGCCATTGATTCTTAATAAACCTATTGAATAGACAGATATTTCATAGTAAACAAAAAATATTTGATACAGCAAATACCATCCCTAAAATAACCTGGAGTAATAACCATTTGAGATTGCACTGAAAGCACTTAATTTTGACAAAACTGTCCTAAGTAAAACAGTTTATTTAGAATCTATTTCAGTATTTTAAGATGCTTAGGAAAAAATTGACCTTGAACTTGGAGGTTTTTTGTTTGATGTCAAAGATTTTGGATAGTGGGATGATTTTGACTCACTAGTAAGGATTTAAGATTTTGCATATTCTGGCAACACCAAAAATTAAAGCTCTTGGCATATTTGTTATGCAACAAAATACACTAAGTAATTCCTCATTTGTCAGAAGCTTCTTTTTTTAGCTCATTCATTTGACCCTTTAACATCAGGCCTATTGTATCAATTCTTTCCTAAGTGCTTTGATAAAAGTATAGGATAAGCTCATGTTATAAAACCAGGAAAATCACTTAGTGAACTGATGGTGAATTTACATAATAGCAAATACAGCCTTGCTGACAGAGCTAAGTCAAAAACATAAGCTTCCATTTACTCACTTAAATTACTAGAAAAATTTATACATGAAGTTCCTACGTGGAACAGGCACAAAAGGACAAAACACATGTACTTTTACTCTTGCCTCTTAAGGGAAAAAAAATAAAGGATGTACCCAAAAATCCATTCATCTGCTAGTTCCTCAATCTGTCAAGAAAAGTAAGATATTCTTATCTTTCATCCAATTCCTTCTTTCTATACACACTCTTCCACAAACATTAGCAATGGAATCAAACTAGTGGCTCTGTCAGGGCAGTGTCTGTACAACATCCAGTACAGACAAAACCCATGATGAGGGCGCATAAGTACTGCTGTAACAGAAATCATACTACCTACAGAATTGGTAACGGGATCTTTGTGCATGCTGCACCACACATGCAGATGCTGTGGAAAGCAGTTTAGAAGCTACAAAGGGAACTAAGATGCCACCAGAGATGTGACATTCAAAGGTATAAGAAAGTCAAAACATAAAGGTGAATCTGCCTTGAAGTGCTCTTCTGCAAAACATATGGAACAACACTGACCTCAGTGGCACATTCATTTTATTACTTATTTTGTCACTAAAAGCCATGCTGAGAATTACACAGACAGAGCAGGTATCCCTAGAGCCAAAAAATGTAAAAGCAGTAAATCAAGTTACACTAGTTTCTCTATCACAGTACCACAACTGTGCCTCAGACTTCCTGAAATTCATACAACCTTTGTCATATGTGATACACTCACAGTATTTAAATATATACATGTGATGTTTGTATAAATATAGGCCTTTTTCGATATAAACAAATTCTCACTATTTTTTGATTCATTGCTGAATTTTCTTATCATTATAATTTCAATACATTACAGTGGTATCAGACAAGTAAAATCATAAACATGACACAGATTCAATATTTTGATAAGAAGTTAGTTGTATGTATGCAGCAGACTTCAAGTAGTTTTTACATGAACCGTAGCTTTCACTGTATTTACATTTATTCATAATTTTTAAAGTGAAGTTTACTTAAACTTATTGAAGTGTCTGTTTAAGCTGTACACTCTAAAAGTTTAAATAGGTCTTCCATTTCTTCTTTGTGCTAAGAAAAATACCCAACTCGCAGACAAAATACTTAATTCTAAACACTTGAGTTCATTTCCTTTTCAGCCTCAGTGTTCTCGCTAGAAACTGGGTTTCATTACTTTTTATATTAAAGATCCCTATCTAAAGTACCTATGTACTATTTAGAGGTCTGTGTGAAAAGTGATGGAAAGCACTGAAGAGCAAGCCATTCTTTCATCTTATTACACTTAGGCTGTGGTCCTGCCAAGCAGAAAGGCAGCAGAGTTGTTAGGGGCTGGTAATGATGTGGTTCCCAGCTCATGGCGAGCCCAATGGGGATGAGCCCCAGCCATGTGTCTAAAGACTAAAGCATCTACTTTGCTAACAATTTAGAAATATTTCTGAGGCTGGAGTTTTGATTTTTTTTTCCTCCCCCTTCCAGAGGGAAGGACACAGAGAAAGTTACAAATTTAAGATTTCACTTATCCCAAGCTGATCTGATTTAAAACTCTCTCTAGTTCAAAGACCATTCTGATTCCTTTGGTCAGTGTCTCCCTTTTGCAGTGAACTAATGCACAAGATTTATCAGAACTCTCTCAGGCTTTTGAAACCTTGACCACACGTTTTTTCTTACAAATTTTTAGATCTCAGCAGGACAGAGAGAGTACTATTTCAGTAGCTTTTTGTATGATGAAGTCTGGATAGTTGTTGAGGTGACTTAAGGCAAATAGTCCCATAGTCCGCTCCTCTGGTTTAACACCTTTCCAAGGGACAGTGAGTCAAGCACAGCTTTTTCATCTTCAGCTGGCACATCTCTCTGACTCTGGCACCATCCGATATGTGCTCAGGATGACACAGAAAGTACAGGACTTGGTTATGAAGGCTGGGCGGAAATATCAGCAGACCAGAGAAATTATACCTTATATTTAAATAAAAAAGTCTGTATGTGTTCTTCATAAAAATTCAGAAAATTTTAGAAAAAAAAAATCAACAAAGACACCTCCACAACGAGCTTGGTCTTGAATATATAATTTAGCATTTAAAATTTTAAACGGACTATTTTACTTCTAACTATCAAAACTGGGTTGTGACATCTCATCCAGTCAGTAAGAACTCAGGGAGGGGAGGGGGAACGACCAAAACACAAAATCAGAAAGTGATATCCATTTCATCAGAACATGGTGAGGATCAATAATATGAAGACACTTTTGGGCATTGCTTTTTAACACTTCATCAAACAAAATTTAATTCAATCTCTGTCACTCAGCAGTTAAACTTAAGTTTTCAGATTACTGCAGTATTTCTAGCCTCTTATGAACCAAACTTCCTAAACACATTGTGCAGTGCTAGTCAACAGAGTACTACAAAACATCGACACTGTTTTTAAGTGAATTTGACTTCATAGGCTTTGAAATCAATACATAAATAAGGAAAATCATGCCACACAGAGTAATTTGCTATGCAAATCTTACAGTTAGTGCAAAGTTCACTAAATAATCCCTTTCCAAAGGGGTTGACAAAACACTTAACATAGGAAAAATATTTGGCACAATCTTACTTTTTAATTCTAATACTAATTGCAACATGGCAAAACCTATGAAGTGGAAAGTAACTGTAAAAAGTTGAGAAAAAGTGAACTTAAATGAAATACAAACTTTGTCATTAGAAAAAAAAAAAATTTATACTGTCTGAATTGCTGAGTAATAGAAAGGTTTTCTGGAGACCTTTCTAAATTGTATCAAAGAAAGGAGAAAGGATAACTTTGTTTATCCCTTAAGGTATCATTCATGGTCAGTAAGTTTTGAAATGATCCTGTGCTTGCTCTTTCAGAGATATTTCAGGTTTGCAGCCTCTAATCCTAAATTTAAGGATTTCTAGACCAACAATATCATGAAGTAGTCAAAATTCATTTCCAAGGAAAAATTATTTTAAAGCTGAAAACAGGCTCCAGACCTTTTCAAGACCTGAAAAACTGGGTGGTCATGTATACAATTCTTTGCCAGCAGGAAAAGGAATGGTACAAATTATTACATCAGTGCTGATAGTGCTCTATTTTTACCATTTCATCTGTTGTAATAGTTTAGATTGACCCTAAAGACAAAATGGATTCAGAATACTGTTTAGACCTTGGAGATAGCTTCTCTGCCAAATAATACCATAAGAAAAGAACGAGACGCATTCAGAAAAGATATTTTGGAGGACTTTTTTTTTTTTTTAGCTTCAGGTCAGAAATGTAGGTGCTAAAATGCACTATAAAAGCACAAAAGGAACAGGCAGGACTAGACTTTTTCATGTAAAAAGCCTTCCTTACAAAATACATCAGCAATGACCAAGTAGTCAGTTTAAATTTCTTGAAAAATGAATGGTTTCTACTTCAGTCTATACTTCCAGGGACTGAAAAGCCTTTGTATGCAAGCAATTTGTCATAGTTACGGCTGAATAGGTGTCAGACAAAGAAGTTAGGCTGGAAGGTGCATAAGTTATTAATGACTCCTACGTAAACTGCAAAACCATCACAAGAGTAGGTTTCTTTTTAATTTAAAAAAAAAAAAAGTAAATTAAAAAGGTACTGTATTTTTTCTTGTGCTTTGCCATGTTTGTTTGGGTCTAACAGCAGGTATTTCAGGATTTCAAGTTCTAAACTAGATTGTGGCCTATATCTTGTAAAAGATCTGCATTCATCTTTCAGAGGACTTTCTGAGCTATTGAGCCTCAAACCCTTATCCGTATGAACAGTTAAAACTTTCCTTTGCTGCTGTTCTTGCTTTTAACACCAAGCTCGGCAAGCCTTTCAAATGAGAGAAAACCATGCACATGTGTACGAGGTGAATGTCTTCACTTCCCACAGCAGCTCTGTGTCTTCCAAAATGTCTTTTCTTCTTCTACGTTCTTTCTTCTTTCTACTTTCCTATGTATTCCTAACGTTTTTCCTGTTTTTCCTTACGCTTTGACTTTAATGCCAATTCTCAGTATTTCGCTTATACTTGAAAATACTTTTCTTCCTGTAAGTGATCTCTTTTCAATCCAACCTTTTCTGAGAGCACAGTACTTGTATGAATTAGATTTTAACCCTCTATATATCTGTCATGTGTTGAAGCTGAATCATTTGTATTTGATTTACACAGTAGGTTTCATGAGTCTATTCTTCTGTGAATTTGCAACAGCAATCATTGTGATTGGGAACCTAGGGCTGAATCAGACACCTCCAGCAAAGAAAAAGAGTCACAAGTCTCTAAACTAACTCCACACCTATGCCTGTGACAAATCCACATTGTTGGTCCTTAGACTGGATTCAGTGGGGCATCTGGAAGACATTCCACATGCCACCAGTGTCTGGAAGATGTACCTCTTCAATATTTACTGAGACATCAATACTCACTGAAACACCAAGTGCATTGTTTATCATACTTCACAAAGAACAGAAATATATGTCTACTGCAGAATACATGACTACAGAGTAGGACAACAGGCTGAGCACAAGGTAGAACAGTGTAATTGGCATAAAGACTGCTTTCAGGAAGAAGTGTATTTTGCGGGATAGTTGGACAATTCAAACACACACAGCACAACAGTGAATTAACTCCCAGCTGCCTCTGTTGCTGTAACCCTTTCATTGTGCTAGCATCAGAATAAACACTCAAATTTTGTATGTTTGTATTTTGTATGTTAATACTCTGCTTAGTCCATCACGGTAGATTTCAACAATCGAAGCTTTTTTCTTTAAGTACATCTTTGAAAGGTGTGCTGGCTCTGAAGCATTAAGATATTCCCATGATCTGCCAGAAACTTTTAACAAAAATCCACCAAAATACTTCTATGAAAGAGGAAAGTATGAGCTACTATCTAAGGGTGACCTCTTCTGAAAGCAAGAGCTTCTTCACAATATAAAACCCTTTCACACCAGCTTCATTCTGAACTTTCAGTCCTCCAAGTCAGATTAGTTACATTTGATTAGCAGTAAGTCAGTGAAGACTGAGGCAAAGATAGCACTGAGTAACTCAGCCATATCTCTGTCCGCTGTTATTAATTCTCCCACCCCATCTAGCATCAGGCCCACATTGTCCTCATTTAGTCCTTTATTACTAGTATTGTGGTAGAAGCTCTGCTTGATATCTTGACAAGTCTCAATCCCAGTTGTGTGCTGCTTTTCCTAAAATCCTCCTACACGCCTGGGCAATCTTTCTAAATTGCTTTTTTGAATCTTGACCATTTTTCCACCTCCCCTATCCTGTTTTTTTTTAAATACTCACTGCAATTCCATAAACAGTAACTTGAAAAAGAAAAGGAAAAAAATTCCTGGACAGAGGAATGTCATTGGTACATCCAGATATAGGGTCTGAGTCTTTCTGTGCAGCTATTCATCCTGAAGGCATTGTGCACTATCAATAATTGTTATGCCTCATGACACCTGACAGGTGGGTATCTCAATTTTATTTCTCTATCCCCAGAGTTAATATTTTTACCTCATATGGGCATTATCTCACACAATACAAGCAATTATAATTCAAAATCATACTTTCAAAAGGTAGGATAAATCTGCACAGCTTTTTCTTCTTTATAATTCAGTATTACCATAGATACTCTAAATGAGGGCAATCTAACCAGAGTCCACAATCCATTACTGATAACAGTGCAGAACACAGACTGCATCTGAAAAAATATCTGCCTCCTCCTTTTTTAACCTGCCATGTTAGACTCTGCATGAACAAATAAATGTTCTTTTATAAGTATCTAAAGTCACGGAGACTTTTAAAGGACTCAATACACATATTCACCTATGCAATCACATGTTACAAGAAAGGAGCACTTCCCATTTGTTGGAGAACTCAACTAAGAAGTAAGTCTCTGGTGAGTTCACTTGACTGGCCAGATGATGGATGTTTTGGTTTTCCTAGTTGCCCCACTGGCTAAATCTACAGTATGCCTTAGGTTTGTGAAAAGAAGACATTCCAGACAAACCTCCTCCAAAGACCCTAGCCAGAAACGTTATCCATTTTTTCCAGCATCATAAATTGATTAGTACTATCTTTACCAAGTTTCTTTAATTCTCCTAAATTGACGTGATGATATTTTTGATAATTTCAGACTGAACCTTACTCCTTCTTGACAAGGGAAATCATAATCTGGTATTCCCCTTGCCAGAGAAGCTCACAAAGGGTGTAAACTTCCTTCCTCTTTCCCTAATCCTGCTAATTTTGCCCTTGCACAGGCACTGATTTACCACCTTATAATTCTTATAATTCTTTCTGTCTGTTTTATTCAGTTTTAAGTACAGAGGCTCCTTGCTGTTGTACAGGATTTGTACCATTGTGCTCTTCTACAGTTTTTCCTTCGTACATCATTTGCATTATATTCATTACACATAATCCCTGATTCTTTGCAGACCTCTTAGGTGTAATGTCTTGAATGCCCTGAAGCTCTGTGAAAAATTTTTAGTGCAGTGCAGAAGCAGTATCAGAAGCACTGGCAGCATGGTGTTGATACCAGCACTAGAAGCATTCTCCAAAGCAGCTGTGAAAAGGAGCACACAGAAAAAGAGGAAACTTGGAGAAGTGGAAGACTTTCAACAGCAAAGGGTACCAGGACAGAAAGTGCTCACTTGAAAGAAAGGGAGAGAATGGAAACAATTATTACATTGATCATTTAATGGAAAAAGTTGTTTTCTGGACAACAGCCACACAACAGCAGAATGACTCTAACACGTACAATACAATATTCCAGTGAACCATTCCAGGATAGGAGTATGATTACATCATGACATTCAAGTATCTGTACCAAAGGCTTTGACACACTGGGGATGAAAACCATACTTAGACTAATCATAACAAAGTTATTATTTCATATATTGTTTCAAGTAAATCTAAGCCACCAGACAGGGAAATATAAATGTTACCTTAGAAGAGCTTTTCTGTGCAGTAAAGTCACTGTCAAAGCAAGCACAAGTAAGTAAACTTGTAAGCAAACTCATAAACCCTAATCTATATCAGAAAATGATATTTTACACGGATTTTGGGACATCTGCTACTTTTCTTTGCCCCTTAAAAGAAAGTAGAGGGCTTATATATGTAGCACTGCACGAATGGCATTGACTTGAGCAGGATGCAGAAATCAGAACTTCTCATCTTTCTTCAGGGAGTCCCAACCTTAGGACAGCTGGAGAGCCTAACACCTCCTGAAGCATTTTACACCATTTGAGGAGACAGTTTTATCTCCTGAAAAAAAACCAATCTGGACGAGGAAGACTTTACAGGAACAATTATTCATAAAGAGTCCCTCTCCTATTTTCTCAAAACAAACAGACAAGCAACCAATGAAAAAAAACCACCACCCAAAAACACCATGGCATATCAAAAGGATCAAAATATGAGGAGGAGAAACAGAAATTGTAAAAACTAGTAAAGTGCTCCACTAATGCCTCACAAAGCTTTATCGAAGGAAGCTCCATCTACCCTTTCTTGCCTACAGGTGCTGAGAGAGGAAAACATGCATTTCTATCATGAAATGCTGTTTTGCACATGAAGGTAAAAGGCAGAACAGTTCTCACCTACATGCTGCAGTGGGTTGACCATGGCTGGATGCCAGGGGCCCACCAAAGCCACTCTAGCACTCCCCCTCCTCAACTGGACAGGGAAAAGAAAAGACAACAAAAGGCTCCTGGGTCAAGATAAGGACAGGGAGAGATCAATCACCAGTTACCATCACAGTCAAAACAGATTCAACCTGGGGAGTCAGGAAAGGTCACATCCTCCATCAGGCATCCACCTGCTCTGGTGCAGAGTCCATCACAGGCTGTAGGTGGATCTCTGCTCCACTGTGGACCTCCATGGCCTGCAGGGGGATAGCCTGGATCACCAGGGGCTGCAGGGAAATCTCAGCTTCAGCACCTGGAGCACATCCTCCCCCTCCTTCTTCAGTGACCTTGGTGTCAGCGGTTGTTTTTCTCACATATTCCCAAATCCTCTCTCATGTGGCTGCAGTTGCTGTTGTGCAGCAACTTTTTTTGCCCCTTCTTACATGCATTATCCCAGAGGTGCTACCACCGTCCCCAATGGGCTTGGCCTTGGTCAGTGGCAGGTCCGTCTTGCAGCCAGCTGCTACTGGTTTTGTTGGACATGCGGAAAGCTTCTGGTAGCTTCTTACAGAAGCCACCTCTGTAACACCTTGGCTACCAAAACCTTGCCTCACTAACCCAGTACACACACTTAACCACACCATGCCTTTTCTGTAGCTCAGAGAAGAGCTGAGCTTGTTTCACATATTTTCTTCTGAAACTCTGGCAGCTCTCTGCTTGATTTAGGATTTTATTAAGCTGTAAAATACTTCCTCTAATCAGAGTGAGGAATACTGTTGACAGTGGACTTAGTTTTATAAGAAAACATTTAAAAAGCCATCCTGACATTCAAGACATAAATGTTAGTACAAATTGAACTGCAGCAGTCTGCGCTTCTCATTCATTTTGTGAGGTACTCTGAGATGATTTGCCTGGGGAAATGAAGCAATAATGTCTGAAGGCCTGATTTTTCAGAGATGGTAAGACACATAGCTCCAGATGTTGTCACAGAAATCTGTGGTGCTCATTGGTTCTGAAAATTGGGCTGTGGATGTATAAAGCCTTACCTCGTGCTTGTCTAAAAGGTACACATAGAGGACAAAAAGTAAATATGGTGCTTTCAAAATAAACCTTGTCTTGCCTCCCCTTCGAGTGTAAAATCGCAAATGACTGTAATAGATGAAATGAAAACTTGAGGAAGTAAATTTGTCTAAGCTTTCTTTTTATTTCCATATGTTGATAGAACAGGCCTTCACTTACACTTTGGAGACTTATAAGGAAAAATTCTTCAATTAATACAGGAATTCTGCTAAAACTTCATAAGCAGTTGCCCTGGAAATGTAGGACTTCACTGTGGCCATGCAGTTACTCTAACTTGAGCTATCTAAGCTCCCTAGTCTTGCAGAACCTTTGACAGACTGCAGTCTTCTATGTAGCTCATGTCCTGTATGCACCAAAGAGCATATAAGTGTAAATCTTTCATTATATACAGTACAAACAGACACAAAGACAAGGGTATTCCTACTAGTAAAAGTACTTATAAACCTCTACCTTTGCTTTCTAAGTGTCATCAGCAGGCAAAACACATTCAGTCTATATTTTCATCACAAAAAACAAAGTTTGCTTCTAGGCACATGAAAAAAAAAAAGTGACTTTCATTATATCAATGGATAAGGGATTTCCCTGAGATGGAAAACAAAAGTTTTTCTATGCATCACTATTAGTAATAACACTTTGCAGACTTCCAAAACCCATTATATCTTAGTAGGTCCATTCAAGACTGCTACAGTTAAGTATGTCAGCATTTCCATCTAAGTCTCTCTTTTCAAAGTCCCAATTTGGTAAAAGGGTTCACATTACAGCTCTCTTTTGAGCAAGCAGATCTTCATAAATCAGACCTTTTGTATCTTAATTTCCCTTCAAGTGTGCTTGGCCTTTGCAATACTGATTTGAGTACATCTACATTTTCTGTTCTGCCTCTGTCAAATGTATAGTGTCTTTGTAGAGATAGCAAACCAGAGCAGACCAGTCCGATGATGGGTGCACTTTGCCTCCTTTTCTGACAGTGGCCTCCAACATAAGCAAAAGAAATACCACAGTGAACAGTCATAGAATGACAGGCTTTAAGTGGCTTTGTGCATTCAGCCACAGTTAGCCCACCTGTTATCTGGATGGTACAATTTCAGTGTAGATCTGTCCTTTTCCAAAGGGTGGCTTCCTTGGCACTTGCTCCTAGCAAATGGAAATCTGTACTCCTTTTATCCATATTCAGTTTCTTCAACAACATCCTTGTGTATGTAAAGATCCAGAAGTCAAAATAAAGGCACACACCTTGCTGGCTTAATTAGGTTTTTCATCAAACTCTGAACAACCTATAGTTTCAAAAACTTTGAAGATAGAATAGTTCTACTTATAGCTCCATTTACTTCCAAACTCTGGATATTTAACAAAGAATAGAATAGAATAGAATAGAATAGAATAGAATAGAATAGAATAGAATAGAATAGAATAGAATAGAATAGAATAGAATAGAATAGAATAGAATGTTCTTCAGTTGGAAGGGACCTACAACAATCATCTAGTCCAACCATCTGACCACTTTGGGGCTGACCAAGTTTAAGCATATTGCTAAAGGCATTGTCCAAACGCCCCTTAAACACTGACAGGCTGAGGGCATTGCCCAGCCTTCTAGGAAGCCTGTTCCAGTGTTTTCCACCCCCTCAGTAAAGAAATGCTTGTCCAGTCCAAATCTCCCCTGGAAGGTTAAAAATCAGGTCATTAAATTAAAAGTTGTCTCTTGATTTAAGAAGGTGACCAGGTAGATTTGTTTAAATGCTGACCACTACCATGATTAATTTGAAATAATATTATTGTTTACTCTATTTAGGATTGTTCTTGGTTTTGTTTATCTAGCTACTAGCTCACCATATATGAAGGAAATAGCTAAGCCCTTGTATTTGTCTGGTTCTGTGCTGGCATCTAGCATTTGTCCTGGGGAAACATTTCTGTCAAACTATCTGCTTCACAAACAGTGATTTGAGATGTGACTGCCCACCACTTGCATGTTGACATCCCTCAAATAGGTGGGAATGCAGATGGGAATGCACTCTCTTACTTGCACTGCAATACACAAGAAGTCAAGTCAGTTTAAACCACCATACCACAGCAGACAAGAAGTCACTTCATAGCCAGCTTACAGATGGGGGTGGAAAGTCCTTCAGAACTGCTACAGCATGGCATGTCTGGAGAGTGGTCAACAGTCTATGAGAGTTTACAGAACTCAAATGCAGGTTTTGCTGTAAAGTGAGAATTTGTCTGCATATATACTGTGCGGCATGGATAAAATGAAGGCTACTGAAAATACTGAAAGATAAAACAATGTTAAAAAGTTGACATTTAGGATTTCTAAATCCCACTATTTTTTTTTAATTGCTTTGATTTAAAACCAGAAACAAAGAAAACTTGGAGGAGGAAGAATAAAAAAAGGTGTAATAATATGAGAATCAACAAAGAATAAACAAGATAAGATTCCAGTTGAAGTACTTTTGTTGGCAAGCAATTACTGTCAGATATCATCAATACTTAGGAGGAAAAAAAAAGATACTTTAAGAGAAAATGTTGCCTGCTTCATTTCCTGCTTTTTGCATAATGACTGATTTTTAGTTTCTTCTAATTACTACACCTGCAGTAGGAAACATTACATTATCCTTTCATTTCACTCACTCTTATGACATTTGAGGTCAAATCTAACAAAACCTCAGGCTCTGTCCTAGAATGAAATTAAAATATAAATGTTTTGGAGAATCTGTGCCTCAAAGGCAGGTCTCTCTTTAGTACTGCTATTGCCTGAATTATTCTGTTCTTGAATTGAACTATATGTATTCAAACTGAAACACCAAAAAAAGAATTACTTTCTTTCTGTTATTCAATCCAGATTGTGAGATTCAGACCTAACTTGTCCAGTTCCCTGTAAATTCAAAAACTAGAAATAACTCTAGGATTTTTGCTTGTTGATATGTTGGAGAAAATCAGAACTAAATTTCATTGGATAAAAGGTACAAATAAACTAAAAAATATTCTAGCTTGAAACCTACAAGTAGCTTCTTTTTCTTATTCTGTATTTAAAGATCTTAAAACCAATTCTTATACTTGTGAAAACTGTAAGAATTTTGTAAGTATATCTGTTTCCAAGTGTCTAATAATTTTAAATATTAAAAGATATTAATACAGTTTAATTGCCAACTGAACATACAGAAGAGTGTTAGTGTATTTTTAAACATTTACAATCTGTGTGCTGCAATATATTTCAGCTCTTACAATAACAGCTCTTTGATTTAATGTGTGTTGGATGAATGTAAAAGGGATGGTACACAGCACTAGGATATCAACTGCCTACTTGGAGAGTGATTAATTTAAGATAAATACATGCCTGGCTTCAGCTTCACTGATTGTATTTCCTATCTCAAGCTGCAGAATAAGTGTTTCCACTCAGATGTTGTAAAACATATGCAGGAATCATTCTTTTCTACTCATAAACCCCAGTGCATCACAGATTTAATCTTGCTGTTCTGTACTCTTTGGCTGAATTTAATTTTACTTCTGCCATCAACCTAATAGACAAAAAATGTTTCCTATTTATTTTAAACATAAACTTTAAACTCATGTTATTCTGATTTCATCCCACTTCAATTTCTTGGTTTGATGGCAAATAGCAAAATGCTTAACTCTGTCTACAAATACATAATGGAATCACTTGGAAGAAATAAAAAAAAAAAAAAAAAGACAAGTAAAGAAAAAGAAATTTCAAAACAACTAAGTGAAAAAAATTTTTGGTTTCATAATGATCATGGGACTTACCAGTAATGAAAAACACATAAAAGACACAGAAAACAGATCTCTTTTTTTTTTCCATGCTACAAAACAAGATATGAATTTGTTTCATGGCAAAATGTATTTTCAAAAAAGAAAAGCATGTCCTTGAAAACCTTGCCCTCTGGATTTAAAGCAAACAGCATCTCCCACTCACAGAATCACAGAATATGCCAAGTTGGAAGGCACCCACAAGAATCATTAAATCCACCTCCTGGCCCTGCACAGGACCATCCCCAAGAATCACACCATGTGCCTGAGAGTATCCACTCAGTAGAGTCTTATCTGTATTCCTATGACTGTAGGAACTATCCCAGTCACAATAAACAATTAATTCATTCAGCAAGTCAGGGTGGACACGGAGGAGAAGAGAGGAGAGGAGTGGAGAGGAGAGGAAAGATAAGATCAGGTAAGGCTAGAACTTCACTCAGCACAAAAATACATTTGAGATCTAGCAAAAAAGTGAGGGAGATTCTTCAAAAGAAAAAGAAAAAAGAAAAAGAAAAAAGCACCAACAAAAACCAGTGGGCTTTTGGGAAAGCACAGTTATAATGAATTTACCAACCAAATAAATTAACGAAAAATTCCAAAATCTGCTTTATTTTATTCCATGGGAAAAAGCACCTAAATAGACTCCACATACCCCAGTCTCAACAAGACATGTTTGCCAACCAAGGACCTTGCAACAATCCAGGTGCAGGTTTGTTTTATCTTGACCCATGCTGTCAGATGCTGCAATGCCTTCTGCAAAGGCAGGGACAGGAAGTCCAGTACACGCATAACAATACAATTTCCTTCTGAAAGATACTTATTTGAGAAGGAATTTGATATATGTCGCCGTAGTGGGCAAAAATGGCAGAGCTTAATCAGCAAGGTGCTGCACTGGTGACACATGAACTGCCATTTGCCAATAAAAGCAATTGCAGAAACACAATTACCCTCACACACCAAAACTGCAACCAGTCAGGGGAGAGCACAGGACCCCTAATCAGGGAGCAGCTGCTGGGGCAGGAGACATGCTGCAGAGAGAAACCACAAGGGAGTGGGTCCCACAGTCAAGAACTGGCTGAATGCCAGATCCCAGAGGGTTGTTATCAGTGGCACAGGGTCTAGTTGTAGGTCTGTCACTAGTGGTGTCCCCCAAGGTGCAATACGGGGACCAATATTGTCTAACTTGTTCATCAATGACATGTATGAAGGGGCAGATACCTCCTTAGCAAGTTCCCTGACAACGCAAAGCTGGGAGAAGTGATCGATACCCCAGAGTGCAGAAGAACCTTGATAGGCTGGAGAGGTGGGCAGGGAAGAACTGTCTGAAGTACAACAAAAGCAAATGTAGGGTCCTGCACCCAGGGAAGAAAAACCCCAAGAACCAGCACAGGCTGGGGGTTGACCTACTGGAAAGCAGCTCTGTGGAGAAGGACCTGGGGCTCCTGTCCATGAGCCAGCAGTGTGCCCTAGTGGCCAAGAAGACTAATGGTATCCTGGGGTGAATTAGGAATAGCATTGCCAGCAGGTTGAGGGAGGTGATCCTGCCCCTCTACACAGCCCTGGCAAGGCCACATCTGCAGTGCTGTGTCCAGTTCTGGGCTCCTCAGTACAAGAGAGACATGGAGCTCCTGGAGTCGGTCCAAAGGACAGGACTAAGATGACTAAGGGACAGGAGCATCTTTCTTATGAGGATAGGATGAGGGAGCAGGGCCTGTTGGGCCTCAAGAAGCAACAACTGAGAGGGAACATCACCGATGTCTCTAAATATCTGAAGGGAGGGTGTCAAGAGGATGGATCCAGGCTCTTCCCAGTGGTATCCAGCAATAAGACAAGAGGCAACGGGCAGAAACTGATGCATGGAAAGTTCCATCTAAATAGGAGGAACTCATATACTGTGTAGGTGGCTGTGCACTGGAACAGATTGTCCCAAGTGGTCATGGAGTTTCCCTCACTGGAGATATTCAACATCCATCCGGACAGAATTCTGTGCAATGTGCTCTAAGATAACCCTGCTTGAGCAGGGAGGTTGGACCAGATGACCCACTGTGATCCTTTCCAATCTGAACCACTTTGTGATTCTGAGTGCTGGAGATGCACTCTTTGAACAAGACTCCATGACAAAGGAGTAGAGACACCCCTAAGGGACAACGATGCACATCATGGGCAACCCCACACAGGGGCAGGGACACCATCAAAGGACTGTGGCCTGCAGAGGACTCACAGCAGGACAGAGGACCACCACTAAGAAGGGAAAATCAGCTGGTGGAGACCTTTACACAGGTGATCACAACTTTTCTCTTGCACCATCCATTGCCTGTCTGGAGGAACTGGGTTGGATGGAATGTAGTGACCCTTGGTGACTAGGCAGGGGTAGGCTGGTTGTTTGGCTTATACTGAGCTTGGATGAGCTGAGAGGAAGGACAGGTGTTGACTTAAGAGTTTGATTGTTAATGACCCTAAGCATGTCTTAGAGTAGGTTATTCTAAAAGTTGACTAGTAATTACTGATTAGTAACCTTGTTCTCAAGTATGTAACTGGAGAAGGATTTTCTACAACTAGAGATGCGTCACAGAATTCAAAAAAAATCAGACTGGCCTCAAATCATAGTAGCTTTTCATATCAGTCAATAGGAATAAGTCCGATAAGCATTCCTTGAGTTGTTTGGAAAAAAAAAAGAAAAAAGATAATAGATCTATGTGTATTTTAATACTAAATTGCTTTTGTATTAGGTACATAGATTCTTACAACTAACCTCAACATTTTTATTTCCTCTATATAAGCATTTAAATCAGATGTAAATGATTCCAGTGAACAAGTCTGGAAACTTGCCTACCTCATCACACAAAAGACAGCAGTAAAGATGTGAATATTAGGAACCACCTGTAGAGATGAGAGATGATTTTACTCCTCATTCCCACTTATTTTTCTTCCCAACAGTATTCCAGTCAGGGGACCAATTAGTGCTGCACAGTGATCTAGAGCTTTAAGCATTTGCCTGTAAGAATCAACCTGCAATTACTATACCATTCAATGTAAACTACCAGCATCTAGCAGATGACGACTTAACTGAAACTGCTTTTTCTAATGGAACAACATATTTAATACACACAGGAATTTTTAATTATGTGCATGACTTTATTGCTTCTAATGCTTTCTTTTAAATAGTGGAAACTGTATCTTGAAACCACCGATAGGTTACGTTGCATCTGTTGCAAATCCTTGACATGGTGTGAGAAGCAGCTCTTACCTTTACCAGGCAAAATTCTCTGGCTGAATCACTTGAAAAGATTCCTAGTATGTTCCCCTGTCTTAAAAGGTTGGATATTCTTCCTCTATATCATGGCTTACAAAGAACCAATAAAAGGACATTGTACAGTTCTCAACTTATGTCTGCAGGCAGAAGCAGGCTACTTTCCCAGCTCCAGAGCAATTAAAAACCTTTAGAGAATCCCCTACTGCTCTCTTCCTGTCTGGTACCTGCTTCAAGTTGCAGATTGTACACAGTAGAGTTACACACAATCAGAATAAGTGTATTCACGGTGTCATGGTTTAATCCCAGGTGGCAGCTCAGCCCCACACAATCACTCTTTCACTCCCCTCACAGCAAGGGAGAGAATCATAACGGTAGAAGTGAAAAAACTCATGGGTTGAGATGAAAACAGTTTAATAGGGAAAGCAAAAGCTGCAGACACAAGCAAAGCAAAATGAGGAATTAACTGACTACTTACCATGGGCAGGCAAGTTGTTTGGTCATCCTCAGGAAAACAGGTCTCCATCACGCATAACAGTGACTTGGGAAGACAGATGCCATAACTCCAAATGTTCTCCCCTCTCTTCTTCTTCTTCCAGTTTTATATGCTGACTATGACACCATGTGGCATGGGATATCCCTTGGTTCAGTTGAGGTCAGCTGTACTGGCTCCATCTCCTCCCAGCTTCCCATGTACATCCAGCCCACTCACTGGTGGGGTGAGAAGCAGAACAGGCCTTGGCTCTGCACAAGTACTGCTCAGCAATAATAAAACATCCCTGAATTATCAACACTGCTCTCAGCACAAATCCGAAACACAGCCCCATACTTGCTACTGTGAAGAAAATGAGTTCTACCCCAGCCAAACCAGCAAATACAGTCAGGATGCTTTGTGTCTATGGATGTAACCAGCTACACGAAAATGAAAAAATGCCCACTGCCAACGGCACAGCAGCAGCACTCCATATTCTTTCACGAGCTTCACAGGCACAAATATGCCAGATGAAAAAACAGGTAACAATACTCTGATGTAAGTAATATCAGTAAGGTGCAAGCCACACTCTCCAAACTTAAGAGATAGTCATAATATTATTGAAAAACGGCAGCGACATCAACAGGGCAACAAGGGTATAAAATCGGAAGAAGCAAGGTGAGATTCTGGACATGTGTTTTCTATCTAGACATCAGTTCATTTCTAAGAACCCACTGATTACCAAATATCCCATCTTTAAGTATCTAACCATTTGGCACAAAGAATTTTCCTTTTTTGTAACATTCAATATTCTGTATATTCAGCAATTATGTTTTAAGTGATGAGTGAGTCCCTGTTTCGAGTCTTGCTGGAATGGGAAAAAGGTAGGAAACATCACAGCCACATTTTTTTCTCTTAGGAATCACTCAGACTTCAAAAAATAAGACAGATTCACTGCTAGTAAGGCCATAGGAAAATGATAAGCCAAGTTAGGAATTCTATTACAAGTAAAAGCCATATTATCTTTATGATATAGCAAACAAAAATCTGCCCTACAAGTTAAAACCAAAAATATGAAATTCAGCATTCAGATGACTACTGACACTTGTATATTACAGTAGGGCCTGCATGAGGCTTCCTTCACAGTGCACATTTTAAAAATAATTACTCAGAAATAGGTGCCTTAATTTAACTTAGATAATATGGAGGAGGGGTCATATTCAAAAATAAAAATATAAAAACCGCCACAGAATATAGCCATAGAAATAACTCCTGGTGCAGCTACACTTCACCTAACTCCATAAAATGGGATCTTCTAATGCACCAAACTGTCCCAAAACATTTAAACCTGAAAGGAGGTTTAAGACAATTAAACAAGTTTTAAAACATCTTTTGTGGTGTCAGGAAAGTATCAAGCACAATTTTCTGTAGTTTAATGACATGCCTTGATATTGTAAGTCCATATATATAGGAAATTTTTAAATCTCTTACTGTGCAAGCTTGAAAGTGAAATTTAAGTTAGAACACTTCCATGCAATTTTATAACTCAGATAATTTTTAGCTATATGCAAAAAAAAGGTGTTTTAAAGTTGGTTTTAAAACGTTTTTGCATATAGCTGATTTAAAGGTAGGAGATAATTTGTCCTTAAAAAGAAATTATGGAGAATGATAAAAGCAGAAATGAGGATTATATCAAAATGAATGATTTCTTCCATTGACTATGTGCTTCTAAGTAATTCTTTAACTTTTATTTGTGCCAGTAATGCTATTGATTCAGTTAATGCTTGTGAGACTGAATCTTATTTTCAAAAAGCACAGTAACATATTGAGAAAGTATCCTTAAAACTAAAGGTAGTATACGACAACCACGTGTAAGAGAAGCAGAAAGTCAAATCCTGTAGCAGTGCAACTGGATGGAGCTGTTCTGCTAGGGAGCTAAAGCAAGGAAGCAGGAAGACACAAAACACATATGAAGCACAAGACAGTCTTACTGTTTATGCCTATATTATGACTTCTATGGACGATACTTCATTAATTCTTGGAGCCTTCCTTCTGCTGAGTGAGGCAGCGAGACCCTGTACCTGCCAGTCTGCAGAACGCAAAAAAGCTCTCTTGGAGACACACAGAACCCAAGCCTGCCTATTGCACATTTTACCAGCTCTGTGATTAGTCATTTTCCAGCTTTTCACCACTATGAGCAACACAGAGGTCTCACCTCTCAAGCAAGCCTGAAGCATATGTCTGCATTGAATATCAAATTCATTCTGTTTTTACGCATTACTGTTTCCACGAAAAGCATTCTTGCCATTTAAGCTGACTTAAGTAGCCTGCTGCTATTGATAACCTTTAATGTTTAGGACACAAAGAAAAAACATTTACTTACAGATTTCCAAGGCTCTCATTAGTGATGGCCTGGGAATGTAACACTTAACAAAACAAGATGTTTCTGGGTATCTGCTTTTCATCACAAAACGCTGAGTCGCATTTTGTTCTCATTTACTATTTTGCTACATAAATGATTCATTGAGACTGTCTGCATATAAATAACGATTGAACTTCTCTTTTCAAAGCCAAGTCTTCCCCTCTCCCCCAACCGCATGTATTACAAACACGTGATCCTGAGCTGTAACTGGTCTCCTGGATCACAGTGGCCAACTGGTTTTCTTGACAAACCTGATTTCTGGTTTTGATTGGAAAACAAACAAACAAACAAACAAAACTCCTGAAAGCTGTATGCAATTAAAAGTATTTATACCTCATTCTATTGCAAGTAGAAGCTCACTGGAGGGTGTCCATAGCAGGGAAAGTTCTGTGCAGTAGTCAGAGGCAAACCATGGGATAAAGCCATGAGCTGTAGCCCGTGATCACACTGCAGCTCTCCTCCTATGTAGTCTTAGGAAAAGTTTTCTGAAGAGATCACATACATATCCTGATTCTTCATTTAAAAGGGTTTTTGCACAGATCAGAATACCTTAGCACCTTGTATGGTGTGTTAGTATAATCATGCTATATCCACATAAGCTGAACAGTTAGGAAAAAAAAAAATCTAAACTCTCAGATTATCATTTAAAGATAGATTAAGGAAGTTAAAACAAAACAAACAAAAACCAAGCAAACAAATGAAAAAGCCACAACACCCAATCCCTACACAAACTCTTAGGTACCTAAAACAGAATTCTGGAGATTATAAGCCTTTCAGTCAAAAGATGATCCAAAACCTCTTGATCAATCTAAGCCTAGAGAAACCAAAACTGTGTTTGAACTTAAGGATTGTCTAAGGGCAGTACCAAGAGTTCTGAACATGCCCAGGACTCCCTGATAGCCAGCACTGATCCCTTGACTGAGTTCCCCCGTTTGCCTGTCAAACCAGGCACCATTGTTGGAGTGCCTGGAAAAACAGGCTTCATCTGATAAAGACACAGCAATATAGATAAATAGAATCATAGAATGGCCTGGGTTGGAAGGGACCTTAAAGATCATCTAATTCCAATCCCCCCTGTCGTGGACAGGGACACCTTTCAGTAGAACAAGTTTCTCAGAGTTCCATCCAGCCTGGCCCTGAGACATGATTATGCTTTTGCATTCAGAAATACAGAGATGGAAATCTTTCACAAACTTCAGTGGCAAAAAAACTTCTCTAGAAATTCTGAGTACTGTGTTCTGTGTCCTTTTAACTATGGTCAAATCCCAAACCTAATCTACAACCTTCCACAAGTGGTCTAATCATCACACAAGTGTTTAGAACTTTTTCACTTTTGTTTCTTTTAAATCTTACAAACACCATGAAGATGGAAAAGCTAGATGATGATTGCTGAATTTTTTCATCTTTAAAAGCACATAGGTACCTACTTCACAGAGGCACTACAGGAATGCATTAGTTAAAGCATTTGAGCAGGCAAGAGCAGTATAAATGCCAAGTACTGTTACTTCTACTAGTAGCAATAATACTACTACTTGACACTAGTATAGTGCCTTCCATCTGAGAATCACAAATCACTTTACAAAAATCAATTATTAAGATGCTGTGAGGTGGGTAAGCATTATCTCCCTTTTATAGATGATGAAACGCAGGCTTATATCGGTCAATTGAATTGCTGAAGTTATCCAAGAGGCAGGCATAGAACCAGAATAGATAGCGCACATAAGACCTCCTCTGTCATCTCTAACTACCAGGAATTCTTCTTTCCAATGTGTCACCTATTTGCTCTCACTTATCATTTTTGTGAGCTGTCTTCTACAAGTAGTTTTCATTACCTTTCCTATCATTATAAATGACAGAATTAAGGGCATCATGCCACAAAATATACCCCTGTCCCTTTATCTGTAGGATTGGTGTCGAGTAGCATTACATGAATAATCCATTTACATGTTGTAATACCTAATAATATTTACTCTTCTTGTTCTTTTTTACTGTTTTGGTGAAGAAATAAAGTATAGCCTATCACAACAAAAAAATTATTTCAGTAGATTTTACAAAACCAGAAGCCATAAATAAAACTATCTGTAATCTTTATGATCCTAAAAACCAACACCCATATTTTGTTATCCTTAGTTATGCTTATTAACATTGTTTCTTGAAAGAAGTACCTCTGATAAGAGGAAGTTTCCCTAATGCTATTTACTCACTTATTCTCATGCAAACATTGCATGATCTAACTACTTTCTCTTTTGCCCACTGAAGAGACAGTGGTATTTTTTTTTTTTAATAACATAAAATCATGCTTATATGCTCAGGAACAATCACATGCCACCTCTCTATATTATCTCAGCCAGCAAGCTGCTCAGAGATGCTCACTGTTAAATGCACCCGCACAAGTGAGTCCCAGCTGCGATTCCATCTTCGGAGCTCAAGCACAGCCCCAGGCTGAAGGACCTGTGCTGAATGCCCCAGCCTGGGACTGCACCTTACCTTGTAAACTCAAAGCAGCTGATGTAAGAATGACTGCTCACACTAATTATTTTGAATAATACATAATTTTTAGACTATCCTGAGCTCAATACTTGTGAATATCACCTAAGTTCTGCCAGAATTTCCTTCTTGATTAGCAAGGCTTATGTATTATTAGTTTTTCAAAAGTCTACTACCAACTAGATGTTTAAGAGCACAGAGAGCTTCACAGACAGGAAAAGTAAGAAATCTCACTAAAATTTTCAGAGCCAAGATGTGTCAAGTGAAGTATATAGATATGCTACCACTGGACCCAGGCAAAAATTACTGACATTTTTTTCATATATTAATGTGATAAATTATTAGTCTTGTTAATAGTAACATAAAATGAATCTATAGAAATGTAAGATACATTTTTAATTTAAACGTTCATTTCCCCACTCACATTCCTTCCCTCTCTAATAGCAGTATCACATTTTATGAGAATACTAGATCCCATCTTCTCTAGTTTTAGTAAAAATGTACTTTCTCTATTTATATATCTTATAAGGACATGAGCAATACTTAGATATCAAGGCTTAGAAACTGGATAATGTTAGGAGTTTACATGCACATACGTCTTAATCTCATCTGACTTCAAGGAGTGTCCCTTTACTTTCTGCAAGCAGTTCACACCCAGGAAGCAAACTACGCCCTCAATTTGCCTTTTACTTCCCCTCAAAATTAATGGAGGAGCTTCGCAACTACTGCTGCTGTATCGTGCAGCCCTGTCTGCACACGTTGCTTCTTGGAGGAAGGGGACACAGTCATCTGTGCCACCTCATACCCTCCTTTCCTTATGTTCTGCTCCCTGCCCTTCTCTATTCAGTCAGCTTGTCATGTGTGTACACTCTGCACTGATGCATCATGCAGTGGTAAGTGCAAAGCACATTGGAGCCTTCTAGGAACAACATAAGGGAAGCAAGGAAAGCATTCCTTCCTACAGCAGTCATTATAACCTTTCTTTTCTTCTGACTTTCCCTTCTCCAGGCTTGCTGAATGTATTTTTATCATATTAATGCATAAAACAAGAGGGAAAGGGAGGCGGTCAAATGTCCACAAGATTTCCCATATTCTGTGAAAACACTACATGTTCCTACTTCTGTCCTCAGGCTGCAGTAAGGAAAGCTAAAATCAAATTTAGGTTCAAAACTCTTTCCACCACAGAACATTCAGCGACTTTAATTCAAGCTGACTTAGCACTGGAAGTCATTGTACATGTGAAAAAGACATTGTTCTCCCTTCATGAGAGAACATGGAAACATTATTTCCAAAACAGGTAAAAGAAGCTGACCTAAATTTTCAGCTAACACGACCATAATTTTGATCCTTCCTTCTTTTGAGAGAACAGAAAAAAAAAGAAAAAAGTAGTTGCAAAAATCTCTTTATTAAGGATGGAGAGAAACAGTCAGTTATTGGTCACAAAAACTCTATTATTTAAGCAGCCTCTGCAATGTGTTAAGCTTGTTTAGTTTTGAAAAATGATAAAATTTTAGCAAAAGTATGGCAGTCTTTAAAAGCATTATAATGGATAGTGTTTGGAATGCTAAGTCTTAGACACAGTCCTTCACCCTAATAAATTTCCCTACCAACATATTTTTAATGTATAGTGATACCAACTGCTCAAATCCACATTCTTTAGCAGACCACCCATTCAGAGTATGAACTCACACAACTTACAATATCCCATGTAATCCCAAATTTTCTATGCTTAAAATCCAGTACCTTCCTACCCTCCCCATTACACGCATGTAAATCTTTGTAATCAACTTCTGTTAAGTTTTATACATTTCAAAACTTAAAAAAGGAACAAATTCTGCTGTTGATTCTGAACATTGGATTACAACTTCTAACCTTTCTGTAGGAGAAGTCTAATTATACATCAGATCACATTCCAAACACAAGCAGCATTTAGCTTGCTTTAAAGGCATTTCAGCCTTAACAAGTCAACCTTAACGATCATTTAAAATTAACTCAGCTATACAACCACTTATGTTAACCTTGTTTGCTGTCAAGCCAAACCTGATAAAAACTGTCAGTAATCACCAATTACACTTTCTAAGATAGACAATATAGTGACCTGAAAGTAATCTGACTTTCTGTTTCAGAACATAATTATAGGATTGCAAGTGTATTTTTTCTTCATGAAAATAAAAACTGTTGCTATAAATTTGGTATTATATTCCTTACAGGAAAACTTAATGCATTCTTTATTTGCCATTGGTTTTTGTTAATATGCTATGCCTATATTTATTTAATAATATGGGGTTTTCTACAACTAGGAAAAAGATCAAGAGACCTTTATGTGCCAATCATAAACCAAAATAACACCAAGAAATCTTCTCAATTTCAGCATATGCAGGATCAAGTCTTGAACTGACATTATCCATCACTGTGTGTGTATAACACAAAATTAATTTGATACATTAATTTTGTACTTCTGGTAGTATTTGCTCTTAAATGCCCCTGGGAGGATAAAATGTTCAGAGAATGAGTAAGATGTGCCATTGCATATGGCAGAGTAATTGTATCAGAAACAGGATTCTCTATAAACATTTTTTCAAGAGATTTTGCTGACAATCATGAGCATCGAGCTCAGTAAAACTCCTTGAAATTACTATGAGAAGCACAGATTTTCCCGTACTAGAAGGGGAAATAATGTACCTTTCTGACCTCCCGCTGTGTACAATGCCACCCCTCAGTGCAGGGAAGGAACAGCAACCTGCTGATGCCTTCTTGTCCCCAACTTGCCATCGGCACTCGGAGCACCCATGATGCTTTGCCAATATTAACCAATGGCTCAGACATAAATTATTGCACACTCCTGCCTAAAAACTATGCTTTCTAGGGACATACCTACCACGAAAAGTTGTGTTTCTGTAACTAGAAAGCTATTGATTCATTCCCTCCTTCATGCAAAATCATTCTCAGTGTCATACCAGAAGAGGGGAACTCCATTTCTTCCTGACAAAAGGTGCATTTTCTCAGACCTCTAGTTTGTAATAAACACACTCGCTGTGCTAACAGAGCAACAGTTTACAGTTTACACACACTAATAATAACACTAGAATTACAGTCATGCAAGGGAGGCAGTTCACTCATCTCCATTCTAAAACCAACCCTACTTCCACTACATAGCCCATAAGCCATACATACATGCAGACTAACTAGACATAAATTAACTAAAATCTTATGTAATCTGTATCTGTGTTTCAATTGCTTTGGGGGTAGGATTAAACCAGTGCCAGAAGGCTAAATATCCCAGTGAGAGAATTAAGTCCATTTCCAGCTGCAGTTGTGGACTAGTTCATTAGCCAGCAACACAGAGAAAAAAATATCCTCATTCAAAATTGCCAAAATTCTGTTTTTCAAAGCTTTTACTTTGTGTCAATTATTTTAGATCTTCTGTCATGTTGCAGACCTTTGGCCATGGATGAATACCTTTTCTCTAGCATGATATCAGATGAAAGCAAAACAAATGGAAAATAAAAATGTGTTTTCTATAGTTTGCTTCCCCTTTTTTTCCTGTCCCTTCATCTTCCCAAGGCAGTTCTCCACATTAACCCCTGCCTGCTGAACCATGATGAACTCCAAGTGCATCTCTGGCAGGATGAGCAACTTTACCATTCCATCTTCCATGTTATCCTGCGAGTTTCCTCCTGAACATCTGGACAGAGACAGAGAGCACTGACTACACGATACCACAGTGCATGGAACGTAGCTCTGCTAGCAGATATACCAAGAGATGGGCCAGCAGAAAGCTATCATATAAATCCACCCCACTTAGAGAAACTGAAGCAGTCTCACAAAATCTCTGGTATATCCACAGAAATTTTTTTCCCAGGCTCTATTTTGTCATTGTAATTTTCCAGACTCATCAGATCATCACTTATTATCACAATAGAAATATTTACCAGCTTCAGGTAATAAAGCAAGATAACTCCATCTCTCACTTGCTTAATGGTGGAATCAACAACACGAAGTAGCAAGATGTCCCAAAAGTAAATTCCTTTTGTTCAGCAAAGCACCAAAATCAAAAGCTTTCCACCACTCAGTGGCCTGCAGTCATACAGATTCCCACAGCATCCCTTGTGTGCACTCACCTGCAGGCCTGAAACTGCACGGTGACTCTACTCTTGCGAAGAGAGATATCTTATGTGGAAATAAACACCAGCCCTCCTATTTTACCTGACGGCAGGGTCCCACTAAAGCCATTAAAGAGCAGGATTCCTCCTCAAGCAGCCTTACAGATAATGACTTGGCAAGTTTCTGGTACATATTATGTTAGAGGAAATTAATGGCGTGGCAACACTGTAATTAAGAGGAAGAGAAACAAACAGAAATCTCTAATAGGGCAACTAAACATAAAAATGCAGAAAATCCATCTTATATTGTTAATAAAGTATAATGCATTAGATTTCAAATTAAACCTGAAAATGACACTTGTCCTTCATAAGAAACTAATCACTTCATGAGGTAAACAGCTGCTTTTTACTGGCCTAGTCACTTATGCAAAAAAATTGAAACAGCAGAGAATGGGATATTAGTTTAATATTCAGATATTAAGATGATACTAGGTTAGTGACTAATATTAATATTGAGATATTGTCTGATCATTAATTCACATTTAAAAAATGCACTGCTCTGCATTTATAATCCAGCAAAAGTTTCAACTGACTTCTGTCAAGCTTTTTGTCTTTTGAAAAGATTAAAAAGTGATTTATGTGGGTCTTTTACTAAGATCTGATTTATTCCAACCAGGAATTTGGATCCTAAAAGTAAGTGGCCCCGATGTTAGTATGATGAGCCTCTAAAATGTCTAGTATAACATCATCCCACAGTGAATAACCTGTACTTGTCCTTCTTAATGAACACCTACCTGCTATGAGGATAAGGAATGTGGAAGGAAGCTGTGAGTCAAACTCTGTGTGTGCTCTCAGGGAAGTGTGCTAATCAAAGACATGCTCCATAAAAAGAAAGGTGTTACGCTGACTGCTTGAATACCTGTACTAGAGCAGCATGGTTTGCAATTAACCAGCATTGTAAAAGACAGTCACTGTACAGAGTCCAGCAAAAACATACAAGGTTTCATTTTTGCAGCATAGTTGCATTTTCCTTCGAATTGAAATTCTGTGACTGAATCACAGTGATGCCTTAACCTTGGAGGACCTCATAACCAGTATTCACTAACTTTAGCCAGATTACTAACTAAACAAAATCTAAATAAAATCTGAGAACCAGATCCATGCTGGCATAAAACAGCCTTTGAAAATTCAATCAGTTAAACAGATTGATTTACACAAGCTATAGTCCTGCCCTGAACAGTCAGTCACTGTGCACTTCTCCCTGTGAATTTTAAGGATGCTTGAAGAAACTACAGAAAGTACTCCAAGAAGCTCATTATGATTCACCAATATCCTCTCATCTGCTCTTTATCTTTGATGTTTCTTGCATGAGTGGTTAAGCTGAACCTTCTCTCATTCAGTCAGCATATGCATATCACATTTACTGGGAATCCTCCTGTCAGGAGCACAAGACAGATTTGTAGTGGGATTTGTGAGAAAATCCAGCCACTCCATCTGATCCAAACACCACACTGCTGTCAGGAGATCCAGCCACTACCCTTCAATCTTCAGATGTCCCAACACTCCAACATACAGTCCTATCTTCTGCACAGCTTAATGGAGCTGGAGCCCAGACTACCCTCATTCTAGTAAGCAAACAGCCAGGACGTCGGCTCAAGCACTAGTACACAACCATCAGCACTGGTTTTTTACAATGCTTTCCACCACAATTTTGACTTACAGCATCCACCATTTTCTCAATGCCCAGTTATAGTTTTGGGAAAAACAGCATCGGGACAATGTGCCCTGTAGCTGGTTTGCAGCTCCATATAGGGGAAGGATTTCAAAGCCAGATAAAAAAAGAAGGGAGGCTTTTACCTGCCTTTACTGAGCAGCTCATGTCAGTGCCATTAAACCCTCTTGGAACTGAAACTGCATGCTGGTAATGTTTCTGTCCTATCCTAGTTCCCAAACCCTCTCCACTGTCAGGGACAGTGCTTCTTGTTCAACACCACAAGCATACTGGAAATAACGCTCACAATTCCATAGTTTAGCTGATTAAGCTCCAATGCCTGGCACATTCCCTGGTGTTGTTTACTAATGCACACGCTGCCTTTGAGGATCTGAGCCTCAGCGCTCTCTACAGCAAACTCATTTACTTTGCAATTAACCTCTTTGTTAACATTTACTATCCTACCTTCATTTCTCTTGCCAGTCACTTCTGAAAACCAAGTCCTCTCCACACCTGCCAGCCGTAACACTTTGTTCACTGTCCTTCAGAGCAGAGACAAGGATTCACATTTTTATTGTTTCTTCTCCTTGCTGTGAAGTACAGTGTACAATTGCATAACTTAATCACTGTACTTGAGGGCTCATTATTAATATGCAGATCTTATCAAAATATATTAGTACCATCAAGTAGAAAATTGACACCTTCATGTTTCTTCAGATACCACACATCCCTTTTAACCCTGTGAGAGATTTGAACCCTACAATTTATCCTATAGTATGCTGTAATCAAAAGCATCAATCTTTTTAAAGCTGTCTAATGCCTGCAGTCACCATCCTTATTAGCCAGAGGTTAGAAGTCTAAACATAGCTAAATACATAAGGATGATAGAAAGCAAGAGTTTCTTTTGTAATATAAGTTGAGCAGCCATGCCTTTTTTTGTAGGGAGACAGCTCAGAAGACTTTATGTATTTAAACACTTCAGCATAAGGTGCTACAATTACTTAATCAGTTATTACTCTTAAGAGGCCATCAGGAAGCCAATTAGGATTTCTATAATGGCTCCCAGGCAAGTAGAAGGTCAAGAACTGAACTTTACCTGAACAGACATAGGAAGAAAAGCTCTCAGTGATTCACCACATTCATGATGATCTCACCTTCTAACTCTGATTATTTTCATATGTTTGGGGTGTTGGTAAGTTCTGGATTTATTTTTTTTTAATTATCCAAGGTTATTGTATTGCTTGGTACAATGAGAAGTCACAGCAGCTAAAAGAGTTTCTAAAAATACATATTTCAAGCACTTTTTCAAATGATAAGTTTATTCTTCAGACACTGCAAGTCAGATCATCAGGAAAATAATATTACTGCAGGATGCATGTTGGGAAATGGCATAAGGAGCTGTATTTGGGTAGAGGGAAAAGGTGTTCAAGGTCCCTATTACTGAAGTTTACTGATGAACTCCAGATTTAAAAAGAAAGGTCTTAAAAACTGTTTTTCTACTGGAATATTTATAGGTGTACATATTCATTAAGTCTCATTTGCTGTACCTTAAGAAGTGAGTCTTCAAGAATACACAGTGGAAACAAAATATTTTTGCCTTGGATTTTAAGCACATTTCTCTGCCTTTGTTTTTTATTGATTGTGAAGATTATGCAGGCTCTGTTAATTCATTCTGTAAACTTGTTTAAACCCCTTTCAAGGATAGCAATTTTTTAAATTTCTTCCAATTTACTGTTTATAATGATCTTTACTAATGAAAGCTGTCAAGTATGCAAAGCAACATAAATATTTAAAGGCTGATTCCACAACCCACAGATATCAAATTCAATCACCTACAACGTCAGTGATTCTTTAAGGTAAAAAAATAATATTATGAACCAAGGCTAGCAGACAGCTGTTAAAAAACAAAACAAAACAAAACAAAAACCTTCCAAACAAACAAAACCCACAAAAACCCAATCCAAAATTTATTTGCTTTACTATCCTTTCCCCATCAGAAGTCATAACATGACACATGGATATAACCCTCTATTTCAGTCATCATATCTGCGTTATATAATAAAAAAGCCCAGTGCTGTCAATGCTTTTTTTTTAACTTCACAGAATGAAAACTTGTTCCCAATAATAAGCCAGCTCTAAACCTGTGCTGCACAGATTTATTAACCCAGACAAAATGAAAGGCGTATCTTTCTCCACCAAGTGTTATCATTTTCAAATAAGACATATCTTCTAGGTAATAAATTTGAAGACTATTTTTCGTTTATTTTGAGGGGAAGGTTTACTTCTGAGATAAATAACCACAACATTGCATCTATATGTTCTGCAGTTTAACATCTAAAAGATGCTTATTATAATGCTAAGCAATAAAACATATATATTGTAGAGTACATATACAGAATAAAAAACTCCTGTTCCACATCGTATACAATACACTGGTTATAAACAGGTCTTCAGCAGAAGATGAGCAAAATATAAAATCAGGAGGTTTACATATGCAACACTTATTTCAATGTAATTGTTTTTTAGAGCATGCAAATACAACATCTGCATCAAAAAGCACATATCTGTGATTTTTTCATTGATTATTAGTAATCACAAAAATTTATCACTTACTCCCAGAAAAAGAACTTTTTCAAAGTGAAGTTTATTTTCTGAATGATCAGTGTCTCCAACATTGTTTCTTACATTACCTCTTTTCCACACTTAACAGCCAAGGATATAGTTATCATTCCAATGAAAATTTGAAATCTTTGTATATAGTACCAACCTTTCTTCATTTGTCCCACTTAATTTTCTTTCACATGGGTTTTGCTATCTTCTCTTTAAGGTGAAGTAAGTGCACACCAAAACACTGAAGAAAGGAAATGCTAGCGTCCATGTAGATGCATACAACATAACAACCTTGGACTTCTATGCAGGAAGAGCAGTAGCAAGGCCTTATAAGGATGGCAGTTAAGCATTCAGACAGCCAGGAGAACCCAAATATGTATTCAGTGACATTTACAGGATGTGTATTTATTACGTGGTACGCACAAACTACTTGCATACACATCACATTGTGAGTTTTTTACTTTTGCTCTATGGGAACCTACATGACTGCATTTTTTAGTTTCATTTTCTGAACTAATCCTCAATAGTTATGTGACAATTTCTGATCTGTTGCCCATTGAACCAGGCAGCCACTCAGTCTGCCACAAGGCAGGTATCTCAGTCTGTGCTGAGATGATGGGTACACCTCTCAGCTGCTGTTTGGCACAGACCTGGAGCCACATGGCTTGTGGGAATCCTGGATTTTTTGTTCCTACACCTGCAATGCATCACCAGAAGCTTCTTCCAAACACAGACAAGAGCAGGCTCAAAATATCAAGATTATAATTTGATTTTGCAATGTCTAACATAGGGTGGCATAAATATACACATTCTGCTTCTTGTTAGATCTCTCAATAAAGTCCATGTTCAGAGTTTTACACACCTCACAGAAAATCGTACTTACACTGAAGATGTAATGTTTAGCACAGAAAAATGAAGATTAGTATAGACAAATAATTTGTACTGATAACTTCTGAAACCCACAAAAGCTACTAAAATTAGATTTATTAAAATCTGAATATGAAAACTTTTCATTGAAAAAAAAAAAGCTCAAAACACCTTAATAAAGATAAGAATTTTCATTTCTAACAGACCTTCCGATCACAGTATTTAGACAGATTTAATTTATAATTTTAACCCCAAAATCTAATCCACCACCTATTTTGCTATCAAAGGGTGTATTTTAGGGAGTTCTGTTTTTACAATTTCTAATCCAGTTTCAAAAGCCTTTCTCACGTTACAGTCTGAGTTGGAAATTCAGGCTGCAGATTTACAGCTGATCACAACTGAGAATCTCCTCAATGACCCCAAATACAGCTCTCAGTCTGAGCAGAATATAGAGAGAATATTTCTGTTGACAGAAAAGCACTAAATCTGTTTTAGAAGGTATTCCAGGGAAAACATCAATTGAAAAATTGATATCAATTAGAGTTGATTAATGTATGGATTGTTTCAGAGCTGCACGCCATCTTGCAGCAATAGTTCTATCTTGAACCAGCTTGCCAATTATCGTTATGCATAACTATGAAACTGGGACAAAATTTTGATGATGATGATGTTTACATCTTATCCAGTATGCACATAAATTTAGCCTTTAAAAAAAAAAAACTATCATTAGAGTGCCTTCCCACTGGGTACAGAACAATACATTCTGCACAGTGAACAGCATTTTCAGGAATCTGTACATACCCCATGACAAATCTTGCTACTCATGCGCTGTAGCTGATTGTACAAGACAAGAAGTGATATGTGCCCACATAAAATACAGAAATGCAGAACCCTAGATATCTGCCTCTGGTATCACCTATGCAGATTATCATCATAAATCAAGTCATTTTAATACGGTTCATTCAGAGTTTTGAAGGTTCAAAGGCTAACAGAGGAGCAAGTTAAATCTTCACAAAACAGTGCTTACAACTGTCAATGTGAATGTTAAAAAGTTCTTTTAAAGGATCTTCTAATTGCTATTCAGAAATGTTTACGTGCATAGACTTCCGCATGCACATATATTTGCAAAATGACTTATTCTCCAGTGAAGACTGCTTAATTCCTTGGAGAGTCAAACTGGATTTTAATGGTACTGTGTGTTATGTTGTGAATTCTGGTTCCTGCAGGTCCATGCACGCATCTGCACTTCTCTTTGACATTAATTTGACCTTGTAATAAACTTAATTTGACCTTTTATACAAATAATCCCTAATCCAAGATTTATTTTTTTTTACTGTTGTAGGTGTACAAAACTTCCACTCTTAACTCTTGAGCTCTAAAAGAAGGTTTGCAGCTTCTGCTCTCTGTTGTAACAAATGTGATGCTCTGTCTTTCAGAGTGAAAACCTTGAAGGCATTATGGAAGGTATGTCCACGTAAGAAGTCAAGCTTATACAGATCGACAGACACATAAAGCAGTAAAACTAAATCTTCCACAGTGTACCTCTGTGGCATTTTAAAATAACAGTGCTTTAGCAAAACTTTTAGAAAATTAGAAAAACTTTTCTAATTTCTATTTTTTTCAACGGAAAAGTCTATATTTTCCCCAGGACAAGTGAGAAAAATTACATTTGCAGGTAATGATGACTTCAGTCTTCTAAAGTGATCAGTTGTGATGTAATAAAAAGACTTAACAAAGTTTTTTTCATATTAAATGCAAAAAAAAATAACAAAAAGGAAAAACTAAACAAAAAAAAAAAAAAAAAAAAAAAAAAAGAAAAACAAACACTAAAAACCCCAAGCCTTGTAGCAAAAGGCTATACAGTTCCCTAGGGAAACCCAAATAGGGAAAAATGCATACATTTTGGCCAGTCTTTAAAAGCTTTGTTTTCCTTCTCCATTTAGATACCTCTTACAGGGAGCTTTTGCAAACCCTTTTTAGAGGGAATAACTTGATTCAGACCATGAAATTCTTTTGAACACAGTTTTTTTTTCAAAGAATCTAATCTCATATGAAAGTATTTACATAAACAAAAGTTATTCAGTTAATTTAGTTGTTAATGGTCAAAACAAAACATTCATTTAGATGGAGAAAGGAACTGGAGTATCCTCCCCAGCAAAGCCCAGTGAGCACTTACAATGGACAGCACATGGGGGCAGGAGTCCAGAAAACAGGGTAGGAACAGGCAGAGAAAATCTCTAAGGCCTAGAGCATGGTTAACACCTCAACCCACCATCCAAGGGAGCACCTGTTTCACAAACACTAGGTCTCTACATTCATTTTCAAACTTGTACACAGCACAGAATTAAAAAAAAAAAAAAAAATGCCCACTAAACTGCTGTGCTCTAGATGAGTAAAAGGCATATAAACTGAAAGTGAAATGCAAATGGATGTAACAGCAATAACTCCAAAACTAATGAACAAACAAGCATTGCCACATGAAAAATAACAGATAAATCGATCTGGTTTTAAGAACTCAATTGAGGGACCAATAAAAATATTAGAATGCTAGAAAGGCACTCTCAGACATAAAGCACCTGTTTAACATTACTGCTAATTGTGGATGAAGGAAATGGCCCCAGCAGAAATTGGTTGAAGATGATTAAATTTAATTGCAATGCTATATACAAAGTGCTACCCACTCACTGAATTGGGATCAAAATATGCTCAGAAGTGACACATTCCACAAAAACAGATTTAATACAAGGCATGAGCAGCAAGGCTACATGTGACAAAAAGAACATTCCTGTTTTCTGGAAGTTCTTTCTTTCTCTCACGTGTTGCAGAATTTCTGTTGCACAGAAAGTATTGTAACAGAACCATGAACTCAGGAAAGTATTTATTAAAATCTGTATTTATTAAATCACATAAGGTTGAGTATGGGCTGCAGGAATGCTCAAATTCTCCAGCACAGTGGAGCAGTAGGGCTGGTAGGGAACACACTCAGCCCACTCTGAGGCACAAATTACCAGGAATCAATGAGATCAGAAGAAATAGTTAAGCAGGAGTGCCTGCCTTGGTTTGTTTAAGGCAGCTACCTTGGTAAGCCAGCTCCATGCTTTCAGAAGAGCACACAGGATCCCCCTGGCAGGCAGCCACTTCTGCTGGAGGCAGCTGCCAGAGACTTTTTGGCACAGAAAAGTGAAGTACCATTTTCTTTACTATTTCTCCCTTTTTTCCTTTCTACAAGATTTTGTTAGTACAGTTGGGAATTCTTTTTCCACCTTCCCTTTCGTAGAAGGACTGTTTATTAGGGCTGCTGGCTCATTATTGGTCCCTTTATACTATTTCTTTGCTTAAATTTCATACTTCATGCATTTTCCTTGGTAATGCCTAGAGTATATCCTTCCTCTCTGCTTTCAGTGCTGCTGAGGGTACAGTCACAGTACTGAAGGATGACTTGTTTATAGTCAGAAACCCACAAGTTATTTGGTCTTCCAGCTAACCACAGATATACGGTGGATGCTCCTTTTAACCTGCTGCCACCTAGACCATATTTCACACGGTACACATCCAGCATGTCTAGCCTTTAAATTGCTTTCTGACAACTGTGCTTGGCACATGTCTTTCCTCTCTGGTGGCAAACACAACACTGTCATTCTTTGTGGCAGACTTGGTTGTGCTAGTGTTTCCCAATTAAGCTCAGGCAGATGGAGAGAGCTGCCCATGCCATGGCCCTCCTGTTTTCTATTTAGAGTCGTTTGGTCCTCAGGCTCACTTAAGTTTTCAAAGAAGTTTCCACGTGCCTAGCGTTGTTATCTGTTACAGAGAGTGCTAAGGTGCTGCTCAGACCTGGTTATATTTGCATTAGTGCTGAAACAGCTTGCTTGTAGCTCAGTATCAACTAAACAGTCATTATTTCCAAGTACCTCTACTTAATTAAAACTACTGGAGCCTCTGGACGTGGGATGAGAGCTGTGCTTTTTAAGAGGTAGCTTTCTGTAACAGACAAGAAGCCTTTCCCACACCCCGCATCCCAAAGAACTTAGGTAAGCACTAAGTGCAACAGAGCAGTTGCTTGACACTCTTATTAGAAAACAGCTTAGAGAAGTACGTGAAAAATACTGTATTCATCTGAAGCTGCAGGGAACAATGGAAGAAAAATAATTAGCCGAGTCAGAAATTGGCTAAGGCACTGGGTCTTCTGAGCCTTCTATTTCCTTCAAAATACAAAGGGATCTTTAAATACCAAGTAGTGAACGAGATTCTGTTTATATCTTATCTTAAAAAGCCACAAGCAGAACAGTGCACCCTAATAACATCTTTTGCTCAGAAATTATTCAGAAGCAAGGGGGCCATCTGCTGAATTCCCAGTACCATTTTCTGCTGTATCCTGGAAGAGTTTCTTCAAAAGTTTCACAGCAGAGTCCTTTTCCGTGTCAGCTTCGCTAGGCTTGTGAACCATGGCAGTAAACCTCTGAGTAGGCTGGGCTTCAGGTGTATATTACAGCAGATCTACCATGACTGCAAAAAGTAAAACCACTACACCAATCAATGTAATCTATTCAGGACTCAGAAATCCTGTAGACAACATCATCGGTCTGAGGTGTAAGTAATATCTCTGTATCATAATTCATTTCCTTAAACAGAAATTTTCAGAGACAGAAAATTTGCTCATAATATGTTCATAAATATAACTTTTCAAATAAAATATAAAAGCTCAAAGCACAGAATCAAGTCTCTAAAGTAAGCAGCTTCCTTCTTCGGCTTTTTGTCCATTATCCTTAGTAATGTTGGCATCACGTTCAAACTCAGCATTTCCTTCCCAGTACAACTGCATCACAACTCCATTGATACAGGATTCATTGCTCCTAATTCCACTCTTTCTGAATTCATTACCACAACTTCAGAGGACAGCTTCACTATATTCATAGCTAAAGTCCCTTTCCGATTTGTGAAAGCAGGCAAAGGAAAGGTAGAATTTTTAAAAGATTTTATGACCATGTCTCTACACACTGACACGCACAAAGTACATTACCTTTGTAGTCCTCCATATCTTCTTTCCCTTAGTACTGCTGCAGCTAAAGGTCTCTCTGCATACCAGGAAGAAGGATCAGAATTGTTTGTGGCACAGTAACAATGAAGTATGCTAAATAACTACTACACAAACACCAAGACTGAAAAAATTCTTGTTCATATAACCATGAAATTTGATAAAGGTATTTAAAATATTCACCACTGTTCTCATTTCTTAAAGTATAGCCTTAAGTCTACTGACATTTCATGGTCTGTTAATACAGAACACTTTAAATATAGAAAGGTACATGTTATCCACTAAAGACCGTGGAGGCTCATGCATAAGATCACTCATAGTGTAAAAATATAAGATTGTTTAATGATACAAACTACAAAATTGAATCTTCAAGGTTGCTTCCAATTCAGCATTTTAAAAAAGACTGCAAGATGTAACTTGTATCTTTCAAAGTTATAATCAGGAGGTATTAAATAAAAGCACAGCACAGGGAATACAAATAAAGGCCGCTTGCTTAAGACTTCCCTCTGATGCATAAGAAGTGGTCCCAATAGTTGGAGGGTTTGTTTGCATTGTGTGGGGCATTTTTCATGCTTAAAACAATTTTACCACCTCAGTCAATACGAAATTTCAATATGCATGACTCCCACATCCATAATGCAAAAACGTATCAGGATGGTGTTGTCTGCTGTTCACTGTTCCCAACTTTATGCACACTGATAGGCAAGAAGGATATCATCTGGAAAGTCATAGAGTTGTAGGCACATACAGATTACTCACTGCTTTCAGTATTTAATAGCAAACTATTATCCTCTTTGTCAACTAAGCATCCCTTATTTATCTCCTAAAGTCTGGACTACTGTATCAAAATAGGAAAATATCATATATAAACCAGTAGTAAATCCTAAATATAAAACACATAAAAGAGCTATAGAGCTAAAATTACCCAGCATTAAACATTATCAAGCACCTTTACCCCCACGAGCTGCCCAATACTCCCTCTCCACAGGGCTCAGCCTATGACCTCAAAAGCCTGACTAGCTGCAAAGAGTAGCCACTAAAAAAGGCAAAAATAAAGAAAAGAAGAAAAAGAAATGTGTGTAGACAAATGAAAGTTTTCCCTCAAGAATTTGGAATGAAAGCTAAGGATTGCTAAAATTCAGTTCTTTATACAGAAATGGTCCCAAAACATATAAAGCATATCAACTCCTGGTCATATGAATCTCAGAAACAAGTAGTTCTATCTTAGTGAAAAGCAATACAAAGTGCTCTTGCTACTTTTTTCAAACTCTGGAAAGCTCACATGAAAGAATGTTTCTATATAGTGAAAGAGATTTGAGTTTATTTTCAATTTTGTAATTTTTTTTCCTTTTCCACTAAACCCCAGATAGTTGGCTAAGATGCTTCAATGTAAAGCAAAACCCTTTTTTAAAAAATGCATCTTTAAGTAATAAGAAACATCCATACAATTTTTTTTGGTCTTGTTCTCTGTTACCTGCATATGAACAAAAATTACTCCCACCTGGTAACAGGACTATGTTTAAAATGATGGTTCGCTAGTGAAGTCAGACGATTTTATTTCATTAAGTGTTTAGACCGAGAGGAGTGGTGTGCATACTCCTATGCAGGTAGTTAGAAAAAAAGGGAAAGAAATTGGAAAGTGAAGGATTTGGAACGTAATGCTATTTGCAGGGCATTATATTCTTTTATTTCTGACACTACTTGACTTGAACATCAGTTGTTAAAGTTCTACTAAATAAAAAGTATTTACAATTAAGACTGTTCCCATTTCAGATCTTTAACATCTTTTCCTTTGGATCTAATTTTGTACAGTTAATGTCTCCTGCATTTTGGGAGGTTCCACACACGAAGGTGGATCAGCTCCACGGGTCAGAGAACACAAACACAGCTTAGCCACTGTCTACTCGATGATACCTGCGGCACAGTTGTATTATATTGCTCACGACAGATACAGCAGTACAGGGGAAGAACCCGCAGGTGCTATCAGAGTTCTGGCGCACAACACAGAAGGGATTTTGAAAGTGTAATGAAATATTTGTCACTTTCTGTCATTGAAAGTCAAGAAACAGAAAGCAGAGACTTTCGTTTCCTAAAGGTATTTAGAGCGCAGGTGTGCTACGCGGCATAACACGGCACTGCCAAAGTCCCACCGTGGTTTCAAGGTACCCCCGGTACTGGTGCCGGTACGGGTGGATGGCAGGTCCGTTCCCCTCCGTATGTCACATACTGAGACCGGGCACAGTGACAGGGAAAGTCCAGTCGAGACTACGGACGCGGTTGTGATACCAATGACACGGCAGAGAGGTGGAGGAAAGGCAGCGCGACTTCGGCGGCGCCCGGGCGCCCTCCTCTCCCGGCACCCCACTGCCCCTCGCCCCGGTTCGGTGGAGACCCCGCCACGCAGCCCAGGACAACCACTTGCCCCTACGAAACGCCTTTAGCGACTCACGAAGACCGTCTACAGTAGCTCAACGGGTCTGCAGTCACCGCAGGACCGCCCCAAACTTCACGCGCGTTCTGCCTAGATATCGGTCTCGACAGGTAGTTCACAACACGCCGCAGCCAAACTCGCAAGCGCATTTTTTTGCAGGCGAAACCAGAAGGATGATCGCTTCCCTCCTCCGCCGCGTCAAAACCTTGGACAAGGTACTAAACCGCGACACCTGGAGCCGACACGGCGCCTTCCCCTCTACCAGCCTCCAACTTCCCTGCAAAGCGTCAGAAATTAACCTCTCCGTGGGCACGAGCCAGAGCCGCGGTCCACGGATAGCCCCAGTTAAGCGGCAACCCCCCCCCCCGCCCCACCGCGGAGCGCCAGCACCGCCCCCAGCCCCTTCCCCGCGGCCACACGCCGGCAGCCGCCGACGGAGAAACTTTTCCGAGCCGCCCGGCGAGGCAGCGCCCACGCGGCCGCCCCGCAGAGCGGGACCGAGCCGGAGCCCACGCACCGCGCCCCCCGCAGCCGCGCCGGCCGCCCCGCCGCGTGGGCATCCGCCCGCACCGCTCCTACCGTGCGGGGGGCAAGTGAGGGAGGGAGCGAGGAGGTGGCAGTTACCGGCGAGCGAGCGCCCTTCTTGCAGAGCGGTCCCCTGAAGACGCCTTTGATGCCGCGGTAGTGCCCGTTGCTGAGGTGCCGGGAGCTGATGACCAGGTAGCACGCCATGCGGGCGCCCCGGGCGGGCGGGCGCGGGAAGGGAGGGCAGCCCGGCTCCTCCGCGGCGGCGGCGGTGCTGGCCCCGCCGGAGCAGAAGCCCGCATGAAGGAGCGGGCGGAACCGCAGCAGCGATCTCCCCGCTCCCGTCTCATCCAGCGCCGGGGTGAGCGCTGCCAGCAGCAGGATGCACTGAAGGCGGCAGCAGCGGCGGCAGCCAGAGCACATCTGACGGAGCGCGGAGGCCAGTCCGCATGCTGCTCCGCGGGTGGGAGACGGGCCGGCGAGAAGAAGGGCAGAGCACAACTTGCACAGTCCGCCGCTGCTACGGCCCCTTCCCTTCCTCCCTCCCTCCTCCTCCTCTTCCTCCTCCTCAGACCAGGCCACCGGCAGCCGACATCCGGAGGGGAGTTTCTCCGCGGCAGCTGGAGCGGCGGCTGCTCCCCATGGCTCTCCCCTGGGCCGGGCTGGGTGGTGGATGCCGACGGGCGCCGCGCAGGATCCACGCCGCCCCACTCCACTCCTGCCGTGCCGCCGCAGTCGGCGCCGCGCCTCGCTCACCTCCGCCTGGGGGGGGGGGGGGGAAGGCGGTACGAGGGGGCGGAGGAGGGGTAGGGCCGGAGCGGGGGCGGCGGCGGGGAGGAGGACCTGGCCCCCGCCCTGCGGGGAGAAGGGGCGGCTGCCGCCGGCAACCTCGGGCGGAGCGGGCCGGGCAGCAGGGTGAGCTGACAGCCCTCCTCGTCCGCTTCGCCCAACTTTCCCGCCTCCGGTGTTGGCAGGTAACGTCCCTTCCCTGCCTGCCTCTGGCTGCGCTTCCACCTGTCCCCCGCATCCCCTCCACTCTCCCCCCGTCCCCTCCGCTGTCCCGCGGGCTGGCCCTCGCCTGGACCCTCCGCAGCCAGATGAGGTGACGGGAAGCACCGCTGCGCCGGTGCCCGCTGACGGCTGGGAGCGCAGACCGGCCCAGGACTGCGACGGGGCTGCGCGCAGCTGTCCGGGCTGCCTGGACACCCCCGGCTTGTGGCTGCGTTTGTCTCCATCGTCCCCCCTGAAAGCTCGTGATTTTAAGTTCGTGGTGTCATTTACGATCTAAATGATTTACGCCGGTATGAAAATCTTCCACCACTAAATAGCTGGAACAGGTTAGGGTGTTCTCCCCTTCTACAAGACAGAGGCGTGATGTACCTCGGACCCGCCTGTGCAGACTCAGCTTCTTCTCTTCAGGTCACAAGTATTGTCTCTGCTCTGCTGCTTGCTAAGTCGATAAAAATAAATCAATAAATCACACGGCCTTAGTAGTCACCTGCAGATCATTCATTTCTTCGAAGTAGATTGCTTTAAACTGCAGATAAGAATTGTTTCATTTTTTTCATTTAATCCTGTGAAACAATATGCTTTCAGATATTTGGTGAATGAAACTGATAAGCCACAATCCTTCTAACTTTAGCCTCTTGAGCTATCTTTCTATGAATTTAATGTAAATAAAAGGAAAATCTCACACAATCCAATAAACTATATAGATAAAAAGGTCATGACAATTCGAATGTCATTTTTTGACTGTATATGTAAAATAGCATTGTACAGTCCTAGTATACAGTGTTGTATACAGTGTTTCACATAAAATATTAAATTTTATTATATGTATATATACATATACACAAATAAATATATTATTATGTATTTTATTAATAAATATGCAATGTTGTAAAGAAAACAAAACACATCTGAATTTGGAATACACAAATTTATTTGTAGTAATGTATTACTACAAATGTATTTGAAGTAATGTATTACTACAAATGTATTTGAAGTAATGTATTAAGAACATCCTTATGTTAACCATCATACAATGTTTTGCAATGTAAAAAACTGTTAGGTGGGGGTCAAATTAAGGTGCTAATATCAAGGTGTGAAATAAATAAAAGGACTTGGCTCTTTGCGTAATGTATGGTTGAGCTGTGGGACTCCTTGCCAAAGGGTGTTGTGGATCATAGATTAAACAGTCCCATGAATCACTACAGATCAGGCTTTGAAGCCTGGGAGCACTACAATGCCTACAAAAGACTTTTGGAAGACTTTTCTGAAGCAAGAAATTGCACTGTAAAGTAAAGTTTGAGAAATTATACTACCATACTTAAAAAGAAAAAAACTGTTATCCACTGTAAATTTGGTGGCAAAAATGAGCTTTTATGATGGTTTCTTCCTACAAGTCACAGCTATGTGAGTGACTTGAAATATATTTTTGTTGGCATATACGTTTCCTTAACTGGAAGTTCTTTCTGAAATAATTGCTCTGCAATCCTGTTAAAGATAAAAGTATTAATTTCATTTTGGATTTTGGTCTGCAGCTTAACTTTCTGACTCTGCACTGAATATGTATCTGGAAGACAAGCACCTTTTTGGCAATGCAACGAACTTCCCAAGGTTGTTTTTACTTCTCTGTGATGCAGATGTCGTTTCTCAGAACAGAAGGACAATTTACATCTCATCTCAACAGCTTGCACAGAGGTCTCAGTTCCTTTTCTGTTGTGAAAAGGCTTGAAAAAGTCCTTTGCTCCACAGAACTAATGTTCTGTTACAAGGTGAGGGAGAGGGTGCATAAGACTCTCACCATATGCATACAATGGAGATATGTGATTTCATGTTGGAGTTATGTGGACAGACGGGCCCTGTCACCTTTAGAGGAGGTTCAGCACAAGCTGAAACTGTGTGAGTGCTTTGCTGGAGACTAAGGGACAGTACTTTCCTTCTTAAACTTACAGTCTTCCACAGTTCATTTACCAAGACTGTATGAAAGGGAAATTATTTACCCCAGAGTAGGCTGCACAGTATTCATTTTATCCTGCTGAGGAGGATGATGTGCTCAATTGACCCTGCTGTGAAAAGTAGAAGTCATTTTAGGCTCACTTCACTTTGCAAACTCAAGGGAATAGTTACTATGACCACCAATCTAACTTATAAATAATCTGTAGGACACAAGACTGAGAAAATGAGATTAAGAGTTGTCAAATGGAACGATTAGTTATTAATTATATCACTCCCTGAACATTCCCCCAAGTCTCTGGAGATGCTGCACCTCCTTCTCTTTCATCACAGATCATGTAGAAATATGAACCTTAACTATTAGTAGCTTCATCTGGGTCCAATCCTTCACTACCTTAGATCTCATAAAGTAATTTTCAACTGAGCACAGTGGATGTAAAATACTACCTTTCAGAACATTATGCTTTCTTTGCAGAAGTATTAGTGGCTTTTCAAGATGCAAGGAAGTGGAGAAGCAGGTCAGCTGTCACTAAGAGAGGATGATTAGAAAATGAGGTGTTCTGCAGTTCATCTATCCTCTCAGTTTACACATTTGTTTATCATTAATAAAGACTGCTTAGCATTTATTGTCCCCCAAAAACATCTGGAAGAATTTTCTATATATTCTTTGTAGGGATTGCCCTCATTGCACAACACAGTGTCTAAATGAAATAACCAGCCTAGCTCTAAGGCTGCTGGTTCTGGTATAAATATAGTCTGCATATCAGGCATCAGAGAACTATATTAACGCAGTTATATTACTTTTAATGGTTGAGCTAATGCGTATGTTTCTTTGCAGCATTAGATAGTACTGTGTAGACATACCTGTAAAACCTTGTCTGCATTAAGAATTTTATCTAAATTGTAATTCAAGTATCGCTCCTAATATGAGTTCCACCTGCACCCAAAGTCCATCATACTGATATTCTCTGCTGTAGAGGTAAAAACTACAGTTAGCATGATTTGCCAGCTGCTAACCTAAGTGTTCTTCACTGTGGGTACAGACTAGATCTGCTTAAGGGTCCCAGTCTTAAAATGCTTTCCCTTTTCTGTGACTAGAAAGAACAAAGACATCCCTCCCCATGCCTTCAGATATGAGAAAGTTTAAAGAGTGCAAAGCATCTTCTGGCACTACACCTCTAGAAATCTTAGTTTCACTATCAAACAAGAACAGAGGTGCGTAGACACACAGCTTGAGTGCTGTTTCAAAATCTAATTATTCTTCACTTGAGTTAGTTTAACATGTTTTCCAGTGCAGAAGAACCCAAGTGAACTCTACAGTAAAAGCATACTCTAATACTGATGCGATTTTTACAGGTGGTCTTTTTCACTGTAGGGAGGGAGTGGAGGAGGGAGATCAACATCTTGGCAAAACAATTCAGGTATGAAAACACACAATGAAGTTCTTGATGTATAACAGCAAAGTCTTAATAGCTCTATGGTATATGTTATCTTCAGACATAAAGGAGATTTTAAAGCTGTAAATCAAGTCCTGGCAATATATGCAGATCTTTGGATTATAAGTGCCTGAACTACATGTCCCTCCACCCTCAGTTCCTCTAACTCATCCACCCAACCTCTAACTCCTCTCCATTCTGTTGGTCCCTAGCTACAGCTAATTCCTGTGGGTTCACATGAAAAGTGAACTCCTGCTCCACTGACAGTAATGACAGTTTTTGAGGTCCACAGAATCAGTTTCTTTAGAAACTTTCAACTCTTAGGTATGTTCATGTATGTAACAAACCTGAAATGTACTATTACATTAGTTGTCCTGTTATTCTACTTGAATAAATCACCTAATATCCCAAAAGAATCATAATTATTTGAAAATGAGAACCAGATATTAGAAATAGTTAACATTTCTTTTTTAATCTGAATTTTTCATTTTTTTCTTAGTGAACCATAAATTTTGGAGAATATTTTATCAAGTTTGATCCCGGTGAATATAAAAATACAAAGTAAACAGATCTGCATACATTTTTGTTTTGCTTTCAGTGAAATGGCAATTTCAAATCTGCTCTTTTTTCCCCTGAATCTCAAAAAAAAAAATTATATTTTTTTCATTAAAAAAGCAAAATCTTCATTATATCTGTCTTTATTTCATTAATTAATTTAGGATATTTTAGACCGTCCCTATTTTATTCCATGTGAAGTAAACATTATACTGCTTATCCAAACATTTTTAATCCCAGGCTGACTCGTTTAATCCAAATAGTAGTTACATTCGTCTTGTGAATCACTTATGTAAGCAGCTTTCTATTACCAAAAAGTTGAATCTGTCAAAGTTTATACATTTAAAGCATTGATGGCTAAGTCCATGCAGAGTCAGTGACACTGTTCTACTTTGGATGGAGCTTTTTGGAACGTCTAAGTGCTGAACAGTCACTTTATAGTCTGCAGCTTGCTTGTGTAGCCAGCGAGTACAGCAGTCTTTATCATGATCAAACCCAAGTGTGTGTGTATACATCAGTGAAGAGCAGTAAGTCATGCCCTACTTTCCTTATAGGCTTATGCACCACTGGTTTTAAAAAAGTCATATAGCTGAAAAATAATCTAATTCAAATAACTCATCTTACTCTGATGTTACTTTGATACATCTCTTATATGACATTCAGGAACCTCTGTAATACTTTATCACTAAAAAAAAAATACGATGTTTCCATCGGAATTCTTGTGAGAATTTCTCAAGAGTGTAACCACAGTCCTAGAGAAGAACACTAATAGGTGGTATTGGGGAAAACCACCAATTTCATAATCAGTTTAAAATATGCAATAGATCTGTTGTTTTCAGAAGGTTGTGGGACATGCCATTCACTTAAATTCACAGATCGGTAATAGAAATAAGACATATTAATAAGAGCTCAGTGCTTCCAGAGTACATGTCCAATGATGTAAATATATCTTCCATTTTCTATGCAGAAATACTATTAATTGGTTTCTTCTTATTGTTAGCTGTATTCTTTACTTAAATTAGGATGGATATAGAAAGAATAACGGTAAGTAGCCACTGTTATGAAAAATATGTAGCAGAGTGCCAATTCTGTTTTAGCAGCAAATCCTTTCTTTCAGGAAGATGATGTATGAAAGAGATGTAGGTGTAGCAGTGTTTTCATACACTTGCTAATTTATTATGTTTGCATAAATATTTAATGCATCAATCTCTTTCTAGAAAGAATATGGTTTGCATTTCAAGTCTTGTAATTTTTTTTACATTTTCTTTTCCCCAAATCCTACCAAAACTTTAATTATATGCTTAACATCCACAAGAGAGGTGATTCATGTTTTTCATTTCTTGTTGATGGTCATCAGACTGATCTCCTTAGGTCAGCACTGTATGTGCTAGTGGCCTTAATATCTAAAAGGTGAGTAAAGTTATTGCATTTTTATTATTAGGAACCAGACTTGAATATTAACTGGAGAACAGATATCTTTAAATTAAAATAATTAAATTTAAATAATTAAATAATTAAATTTATATTATTAAAATAATATAAAGAGACAAAAAGTATTGTCTAAACTCTCCATAGGTAGCCATGATATCCACAGATATCCACAGCCAGAGAGGCTAGCAGCATATATTTCAGACACAGATACATTAATTTCCATAACTGACATAACCACAGCTGTCAATCCATTTTCCGACTCATACTCATTTAATTCAAGGAGTGCTCCAAGGACAACTATAATGAAACAGCCTAGGAACAGGAGAGGACACCCATTGCGAAGGAATGATGAAGGCAACTTCCATCACGTAGAATTTTCCATCTTCACAGTAAGACATCTCCTTTCTCTCAGTATTATCTGCAAAAGTATCTGCTATCTTACATTGCCACAGGGAACATACTTACACACACTGTGTGCTAATACCCACCTGCAATGATATCCATAGACAATTTCAGCTTGGTAAGTTAGTATCACCCTTTTTGTCTGGCACGAGCATTGCCATAAGGCACCCATACACTGTCAGCACATATATGTTATTTTTTAATCTGGTTGCATCTTCAGCCATTGAAGCCTATTAATTGTCATAAGATCATGTACAGTTTATAAAGGACTCTCAAGTTACATTTGTCAGAGAAAAAATTACATTGTTTTTGTATGAAGTGAATGAGAATTCAGCTTGGGAAAAGAGACTGTTGAGGGGGAATTGTGAGATGTCACACAAGCTGGATAAAGATCACTAATCTAGGAACTCTATACATCCTGATCATAAGTAACAAGTGACTGCAGATACTTTCCCTGGGCAGAGGGCCACTTAGTGTGGTGGTTCACTAAGCTACTTTAGATAAAAAAATTACAAGGAGAAAGCAACTCTTTTGCATAACTTGAGAAGAAATAAATGAATATAGGTTCTGCTGAACTTCCAGCAATAACATGCATTTTTGTATACTTATATAATTATCTTATATAAATATATATCCATATTGCATATGGATTATTTTATATATTTATAATTCTGTCTGGTGTCCATATATTAATGGAATAATATATAACTATATTCTTAAATGCTTTAAATGTCAACACCTATACCAATTTATTTCCTGTACTGTTTTTCTTTTTCTCCACTGAAGCAAAGTGACAATTTATTCTATTTTTTAGGGAGCTCAGTGACAGGGAGGTGATTTAGCAGTCTCCAGCAAAGCAGTACAGAACTAGAGTCTGAGATGTTCATACTCATTAAACCAGTATACTACCTAAGCTATCTCAGATCTTCATGTTTCCATGGAAGTATTTACTATGCGCTACCACAAGATCACCCTGTTAGTTCTGTATATAACCTGTTGCCAGCATTTCATCATCTATCCACATTAATACTTCAGCAGACAACCTTTAAAAAGGCTTTACAAAGAAAGATATGGAAGGCATGGCAGAAATTTCAAATTGACAGTAGCATTTGTCAGCTGGAATCCTTCGGAATTCAGAAGTCCTCCATGTTATTAGGTGTCTAAGAAGCAATAGTTCTTTTTAAGACTGACACCTACATACTTTCTCTAAAATAGACAAGTATACTAAGAGGTCTCAGAGTGTATTATGGCCTAGTTTTGTTCCTTAGTAGATTTAAACATTTCAAGCATTCTGTAACTTCCATTCAAGTAGTAGCAAAATTTCTTTGTACCTTGAAGAAAATTGATAGTACTCTTGTAATCACTGAAATTTCGTTAATAATTAGTAATATAGGAAATATTCAGTAAAATCAAAAGGTGAAATTCACTTCCTAGCAAAAAGCTAGCACAAAAATTTTACATCTCCTACCTCCCCCATGGTATCTCCTGAAATGTTCTTAAGTGTCTCATGAGCTTGCTGGCATCAGCACAGGTGTGGATATCATCTGATTTCATCCATAGTATGGTATCTAGCAACTTGCTTATGGCCAAAAATGTCACAGTTTTTTGTGCAGAAATAAAATAGATGTTTGTTTCAAATAGAAATTCGGTCTCTATTTTTTCAATCATTTTGTGTTCTAATTATAACAATCTAATTCGTAAACAGCACATGCTGAGGTTTTGACAGTGAATGTCTGATGAAACACAGAGTACAAATTTTAATTATATACGGTTCTAATACAGTGAGCACTGCAGCATTTCTGTCATCTTTGAAATGGTAACAAAATGTAAAAAAAAGTTTTTTGAAATATGAGCATGAAAGTAATGAGATCAATAAATGTCAGCTAGAAAAAGTAATCACAACTCCAGAGACTCACTAACCTTTCTACAAATTCCAGAAATAATAGACTAGCCTGGATGAAGAATCTTTAACAATGGGAAACAGATACAATTATAAGGGGAAAGCGAGCCAAAGACTGCTGAATAATACCAGAAGCATTGCCTTTTAAGTAAATGAGAGAAAAACAATCAATATTTTTGCTTTTCCTCCTGTGAGCCTCACCAATGAACTTTTATTTGCACCTTATGAATTTGACAATGAAGTATAATATAAACACATATGTAAACCTAGAGTAAAAACATGAAATATGCCATAAAGTGCAGTAAGCAATAACGATTTTCCAAACTGATGGCCTCATCCTTCTCTCAGAGAGACAGGAATGTTAGAACATTCACTGACCTCTGTATAAATTCCAGATACTTAACACTCCAAAGATTTGGTGGCGTATGGTTTCTAGATACAATTTATGCCAACCCAGAGATTATGCATGAATTAATTAAAGACAAAAAACTGTCTGTTACATTTTTATGCTCCATGGTAGAATCTAACTTCTGTAAGAGAAAACATATTTCATGTGTGAAGTGTTAGATTAAGTAATATTTGAAAGGACAATGTTTGTATTTTTAATTTTTTTTTATTAAAAGTGCAAGAGGCATTGAACCTGAGGTGAAAATGGAAAAGAATAAAATACTTTGTCAGACCTATCCAGATGGGCAATAACTTTTTGTTTGAATGAAGCATACAATTTTCCTGAAAACATATTAGCATTTTATGAAGGATATGCAAAATGCACTAAGGATTTATGTATATAAGACACTTATTTTAGGGAAACTGACTTTAAAAAAGAGGGGTAGAGATAACATGAAAATTAATTCTAATTCTACTGTCAATTTAGTCGGGTTTTTTTTTTCCTCAGCATTGACTGAACTGTTTTGGATTTTGATATTGAAAATGGATGGGCAGAGATTAAGATCCAGTCATTAGTGTCCACTCACTGTTTGCAGGCATATGTGTGCTATTTTTAAAATTATGATTTTCGAATGGTAACACTGACGTAAAACCAGCTGGAGGTATTAGCAGTTTGCATTTCATTGTTCAGGTGCTAATCTGTAGTAATAAATGCAAAAGGGCTCCATATAGAACACACAAAGTATTCCAGTATCACCATTGACTTTTATGTTCAATACTTTCTACTTTCTATCATTCTGTATGACCTGTTAAAATGAAGGGAACTGAAGAACTTAAGTACTATTTTTGAAATTATGTGTCTAATTCCATACACATAGATTTTCTCCTTTGCTTTGCTTAAACTACTCTTTTGAGTGTGAGTATTCACTTATGTACATGTGCATATAACATTTTTTATACATAACATTTTACATATATACACATGTATATAACATTTTACACACGCACATACGTATGTATATGTGTAGGTGTATATAACATTTTGCAGGACTGGAGTTCCTGGAGAGAAGTAGCTCTGCAGCTAGCGTGCAACCCAATATAAAGTAGCTGATGCCTGTTATAGCAATCTTTTTTTTTCAGCACAGAGCAAAAGAAACACGCATCATAAAAGCTGGTTGTTGAGGGACCCTCCAGAAGCACAAACTGGATTTCAAGTCAGTGTTATTGACCAGGACTTGCCATAAATGTGCTGGGCCACCAGGACTATAGAAGAACTGCAGGAAGGGATGTGTACAGGAGCTTCTCTGCTCCAGCCACCTGTCGCTGTGGAAGCAGCTGTGGATATGTGGGTGTATGTTAGATGACTCACAAGTCTCTGGGTAGCTTTGGAAGTCAGTGCTACGTTAAGAGACCAGATATGTGTGTAATGACATATGAGCCGCCCAAAGCCAGCAGAAGTTGCTGGAAACATGCTTAATCCAGGTAAGGAAGAAGCTTTCAGCATTCAGTTTTCAGAAATACAGACGGGGTAAGTGCCAGTTAAAATGCTGTGTTTTGCATTCCATCGCCCTACGAAACCAAAACTCAAAACAGGTTCTGTGTACGTGGGGACTTATCTATGGTTTAGAAGCTATGTTTAAGGATAAAAATCTTTTTAGCCTATGATTTTAAATGAAGCGAGTTTTAGTCAAATCAATTTTTACCTGTAAAGGCTTTGCTGTGGCATACTCTTCCTCATGCAGGGTTGCTCAGAGCACACTTAAGTAGAACAGACTGCAAAGAGTTGCAGAAGGATCCTACAGGTGACAGGGCAGCAGAATAGCAGATGAAACCCAATGTCAATAAACGCAAAAAAGCTTGTATGGGAAAAGTAACTCAAAGTACTCATCCAAGATGTTGGTTAATTACCTGTTGCCACTCCAGGAAGAAATGTTAAAGTTTCTGGATAGGGTTATATAAAATGCCAGATCATTGCACAGCAACAGTCAAAAATGCCAGTCAAATGTTAGAAACTGCAAGGAAAGCACTGAAGAACAAAAAGAAAACATTTCGACAGGTTCTACTTTAAGAGCAAAGGGAAACTAGACTGGGACTGGAGAAGTAGGAGTAGTGCACAAGCTGAGCTGTGGATTACTGTTTCCAATTTCTCAATATGAAGAAGTATAACAAAAACATTTAGAAGAAGTAAGCTTAAAACAAACAGAAAAAATTTGTTTGCACAATCCGTCATCAGATTATGAATTGATATGGGAGATTTGTCAGCAAAAAATAAAAATGGAGTTAGTTCCTTTCCTGCTATTGAAGAGAAAGGTCAAAATGCAAATATCAAATGAAGAGGTGCCTAAACTACTGATTTGTTAGCGACAGTAGCTTATTAGGGGAGCACAGGCAAATTTAAATTTTCTTGGTTTATGGTACTTTTCTCTAATGACCATTGTCAGAGATAAAATACTGGACATCATAGCACAAAAGATTTTATGTTCTTAAATTACAATGCAGTTATAATTTCTGGTCCAAATTATGTGCTTATTTGAATACTGGGTAGAGCTGTCATTCAAAGTGGCTTTGACAGACTGAAAACACAAGCTGACAGAAACTCCATGAAGTTCAACAGTGACAAAAGCAAATTTCCACAGCCAGTACACAGTAACTCCATGCAACAGCACAGACTGGAAACCAACAGGCTGAAAAGGAGCTCTCCAGAAAAGGACCTGGGGTCCTAGAGAAGAAAGCTGAACTGAGTCAGCAGTGTGTCCCCATGGTGATGAAGACTAACAACATACTTGTCTCCTAGCAAGATTGTAGGCAACAGATCAATGGATGTGATTAATACCCTTCTCTTGGAAGACCATACCCAAGTACTGTGCCCATTTTGGACTCCCCAGGATAAGGAAAAATTTAATATGCTGGAGTAAATCCAAGACAGTAGCACACTGGATGCAAGGAGATGGTGAGGACACTGGGTATGATGATGCTAATTATCTAGAACTGTCCTGCAAAACAAAGCACTGCTGCAATACCAAGTTTGAAAATGGGGGGCCCTTCATATTTGGCATCCAACTGTCTTGTCTGCTAAATGTCTCACTTTCTGCATTCACAGCACATAGTATCTCAATGATTAAAAAAAAAAAAAAGAAAAAAAAAGAAAAACCAATGGAAACAAAGAAGAAGTAAATTGGACTTTCATCCGATAGCCCAATGCAGGTGTCTGAGCTGTGCACAGTGGCAATCAAGAGTGCAGACAGGGACCAGTGATTAGCTAGGTTTTGGACAGTACCAGTGAGGAAGGATCTCTTCTTGAGCTTGAAAAACATTTCTCTTTTCAGATTAGATTTGTCCAAACTATAAAATTTAACTCTAACCCCAAAATACAAACTCTATGCACACATGCACATTCATGCTCCTAGTCAGCTGTGGCAGTGGAAAACTTCGGCTTTGATGCTACAGCTTCAAGAAAAAAAACCTTTACAATTGCACCAGAATGGAAAGTTTCCTCTATTACAAGTATCTGTAAACCTTTAAACTTCTCAATGCCTAGATACAGCTATTCATTGATAGCTTTAGTTCTCACTTCATAGAGAGACAGTATCTCCCTGACCCCTTAGGGGAAGACAAGTTCCCTGCTGTCAGCCTGTAAGAAACAAGGTTTCTGCATGGACAAGGACTGTCCCAGATGACAAGTGCCAAATGAAGGTAGAGAGAAATCACACTAAAACAAACTCCCTGAAGGACCTGAAGCCAAGATCCAGTTCGCATAGATCTAGATTATCATAATGTTTTCAGAGGTACTTTCTGGCAGATCTCGTTAAGGAAGATCTATTTCTCTAGTTTACCACAAGGTGGAGTTGCTGTTACTTAGAATCACTCATTAAGCGATCAGGAAAATGGTGGGTGTTATACAACAGGCACTGTAAAATTTTATGGACATATTTTAAAAAGTAATAAAAAAATAATTGTATGCAACTGTGAGATATGATTTTATTAATTTATTTTAAGCCAACTGTGTAATGACATAACCAACCATCTCTGGACCAGTGTTATTTCAAAATGCAGCAGCTTCAAATTTGCATTTGAATTACTGAATCCTGCAGATAATCACATATCTGTTGGTGGTGGAGATGTCTGATAATGTAAGTTCACCAAAAGCATACAAAGTGATGGTTGCCAGAGTCATACGGGTGCCACCTTCTTGGATATATTATCCTGAAATGATCTTTCCCTGTATTAAGCCTTTTGGATGTTATTGCCAAGCAAAAAAAAAAAAAAAAAAAAAAAAAAAAAAAAAAAAAAAAAAAAAAAAAAAAAAAAAAAAAAAAAAAAAAAAAAAATTCATAAAGGATGTCCTTTTGTGTAGAAAAATAAACGTCTAGTTGTTCTCAGAGGCATTCACTCTGACCTACATCAGCAGATCCAGGAGGGTGTTTGCCATCAAAAAGCCTTTGAAATGGCTTATTAAGTCATGTTTATAGTATAGCCCACTTGTTTAATGCTTAAGCAGAGAGAAATAATGGAGCCTTCATTTGGGCTTTCTGCATGAGCCCAGCAGACCACAGTGATGATCTATTTCTATCCTCCAAAAGCTTTGTCTTGTGAGTCTGCATGGAGAGGTTCTTGTCCTCTTCTTTCTTCTTTTATTTAAAACTTCAAAGGGAAAAGGTTAAATTTTTCATAAAATCATAGAATCAGCCAGGTTGAGATCAACAAGTCCAACCCTTGATCCAACACCGCTATGGTTACTAGACCGTGGCACTAAGTGCCACATCCAGTCTCATCTGAAAAACCTCCAGGGATGGAGAATCCACCACCTCCCTGGACAGACCATTCCAATGCCTGATTACCCTCTCTGGAAAGAATTTCTTCCTAATAGCTAACATAAACCTCCCCTGGCACAGCTTAAGATCATGCCCTCTTGTCTTGCTGATAGTTGCCTGGAAAAAGAGACCAACCCCCACCTGGCTACAACCTCCTTTCAGGGAGTTGTAGAGAATGATGAGGTCCCCCCTGAGCCTCCTCTTCTCCACGCTGAACAACCCCAGCTCCCTCAGCCTCTCCTCATAGGACTTGTGCTTGAGTCCCTTCACCGACCTGGTTGCTCTTCTCTGGACCTGCTCCAGCACCTCAATATCCTTCCTGAACCGAGGGGCCCAGAACTGGACACAGTACTCCAGGTGTGGCCTCACCAGCACTGAGTACAGGGGAAGAATCACTTCCCTGGTCCTGTTGGCCACACTGTTCCTGATACAGGCCAGGATACCGTTGGCCTTCTTGGCCACCTGGGCACACTGCTGGCTCCTGTTCAGCTTCCTGTCCATCCAGACTCCCAGGTCCCTTTCCGCCTGGCTGCTCTCCAGCCACTCTGTCCCCAGGCTGTAGCACTGCAGGGGGTTGTTGTGGCCAAAGTGCAGGACACAGCAGCTTCATTTTTTCCCCTCTCATATTCTACTGGTTATTCTGCTGTTTTAAGGAGAATTTGAAACATGAGCGAAATTGGTTTACCTTACTTAACCATAAGACAGACATGGAAACAGTCATAAAGGAGAGCACTATGGAGACCTAAATTTTAAAACTTTTATGCCGGTTGGATACTTTTAATTGTTTTTCGGAAAGTAGTTGTCAGAGGTCTATTTACAGCACAAAATGTAACACTGGTTTTTGATAGGCAGATGTTTGCTATAGTTCCTTATCTGAAACTGCTGATAAATGTGTTTATAGTAGTGAAGAGGGACATGTTTTGTGTCAGAAGAAATCTGTGGGAAAGGCAAAGATGTCAGTTGTTCAGGTGACAAATACAACCTCTCTGTCTCCCTGGAACTCTTCTTGGTATTTTCAGATTCCCTTCACCATTGAACTGTTGAATAGGCTCAAGAAGACCACTCATGCAGCAGCTGCATAGCTGAGGAGAAACATGCCTTGTGATGAAGTAACAGCTTCTTCAACTCATATTATGATCTTCATAAAAAGACTCAGCTGATTGGAAGTAAATCTTGGGGTTTTGTGACTGTGACTCTATCAGTATCATAACTCAAAATAAATTCATACTTTCTTGTTCTGCAATTGAGTGGTCTACAAAAATACATGTGATGGGTTACAGACATGGCAAATAGGTCCTTAATCCAGTCACTTGAGAATTATAAATTATTTGATTGTAAGCACGGGCACAGGTATATAGTTGAGAACAAGACTCCTACAGCTTTGATTGTTCCTATTAAATAGATACCATGTGTTTTTTACATCAAGATTTTCATGCATTCTAAATTGAGGGTTATTTCTAAGTTGAGGGTTATATTGCTTACATTCTACCATATAAAGATAAAATGCTATACAATTAGGGGAAGACAAGCCCTTCGGATTTATTTATATCCTACCTAATGCAAATGTGAAGGTTTTCCTATTCCACATAAATATGCAATCACTTCCTTGAAACTTGCTGTCTGCATCAGCAGTTTCTCATGAGTTAGACAAGTTGCTCGTCCTGGAAAAAAAAAATGCACAGCTTTCCCTTCACCATCAAAAACCCCCCACATTAACATAAATTGCAGCTCCTGGCAACCACAGGTGAGCATCAAACAACAGAAGTTACATAATTACAATTTTGATGTTTGAAGAAGTGAGCTAAATCCTAACATTCTTTCCCATTTTTATGCAGTTTTCAATAAAAGTTCCCATAAACTTAATCCTAAAGGGCTTGAGGAGGAATGAAGCAGGAGGAACCAACATTGATCTACTTTTAGGGAAGTGAAAAATACTAGGTAGTAAATTGAAGCAACAGCCTATCTATAAACTGATTTTTGGATTTGATACTTTAATTGAAAGCTGAACAAAATGTTTTATTTCTTTGGAGACGTTATATATTTTTAAATTAAGCAAAACAAGTCTTTTTGCGGGGGAAGAGAAGGTCAAAGTTAAGTAACATATATATTTATTATTTTTTAAAATATATATACTGTTTTTACTGCAAATATTTGTGATGTTCCACACAAATGTTTGTACTATGTTATCCAGGTCAAGTTATTTCACCAGCTGTAATCCAAAATGGAATTATAGATCCTGCAGATTTTTTTATTGATTTCTTTTTTATTATTGCTACACATTTATAGCAACTTGAGACCCAGTTTAAAATATCATGTCACCGATATTTTTATCAGTTTTTAAAGGTCAGGAGATTTATGTCTTCATCTGTAGATAGTTTAAAAGTCTTTTCTTTACCACAGCTCTGAAAGAATAGGATTTAGGTATCATCCCTTTATTCTGATGCATGACTTAAAAAGATATGGCATCCCTCTTACACCACTTAAGTGGGGTAAGAAAGATTGGATACTTTTTTCTGAATTTGTTTCAGTTGCAGTGGAGAAAAATCACTTCAAATTAGCATGGGAATAGATTCAACATGAGACCAGCATTTGGCACAGGTTTCCAGAATATTCTGTTCATTACTATGTAATGAATAAAAGTATCAGAGCTAGGTCAAACTGGGAGATAATTCAGGAATGATTTTGTTTCAGTAAACTCTTAAAGAGTTTGTTACTTAGAGTCCTATGTCTGAAATACAAAGATTGATAATAAAACTACTTATTGAAGAAGAAAGATGAGACCTAAAGAGCACAAGGTTACAAAGGAAAAATGTAGAACATATTTAGAGACCTTTTTGACCCAGACCTACAGCTGACAGCAGCCAGAAAAGCAGTGCACTTCACTGCCCCCATGGAAAGATACAACATGTGAATGACTGCTTGGATAAGCTGTATGTACACTCCAAGAGAAGGTGCCAAGGGTATCCTGAGCTCACCTACTGCAAATGAATAAATCTTTGAAGACTGATTGTTGCAAACCTTAATATAATTAGCACTGAAGCAACTCCTTTGACAAAAATATGCTAAATACCATTCCAAGAACACAGAGCATGATTGTTTATAAGGATTATATAATTTTAGTGTTAAAGAAATATTTTAGCACAAAACCAAGTATTATTACAGTTTTGCTTTGCACATAGATTGAGCCTTAATGCAATTACCAAGATGACCAAAGCCCTTGTCAAGAACAGAATGCCACTGTGTTAGGCAGCTCAACAGATGTTTGATTGTGAAGATTAGATTTCTGCTTTACTCAAATTGACAGTAAAGTGTTACTATGCAGTGGGTATGGATTTATTTACACTTTATGATGAGCTTTTAAAATTAAGTGGTTGTTCACAGTGTGCAGGAGTATTTTCAGGATTTAAAAGGCAGTGTACTAACAAAGATGAGAACTGTAGAGAGTGGTGGGTTTTTTTCAGAAACAGAAGCTAAGTTCTGTTGCACAAATAATTCTGCCTTATTGTATTATGAGACACCATCCCGGTTTAAATTAGGGAAGAATGTCAGTAAGTCTTCTGTCTGAAGAAGTTGCGTGCAATATTAGTGGTACCACAGGAGGGTTTTTTACCCTGTAATTGTGGTAGGACTGTAGATTGGGGTTTTTTTTCCAAAGCACACCATTTGAGCTTCTATACATATTCAAGCAGTATTCAAAAGGATACATTTTTATAAAATGAAGAAGTGGAAATCTCAAAGGTAACCAAATAACTCGTTAGTCTGTTTTCTTCAATTGTCAGGTAAAAAATATAAATATTAATATTAATGGGATTAAAGTGGCTTTTTTATGTGTTATGCAAAATTGGAGAATCAGAAGCATTGTGTGTGATTCCCGCCACAGAAAAGGAATGGCATTAAAGAGAGAAGCACCAGAGTAAAGAAATAAACTTAACAGGAACATGACCTGCATGAAAAAAGGACTGAATTTCCTACCAAAACCAGTGTTGATTTGACTAAAGCTCCTGATAAATTATCCTGAAGTGCTGTTGGGTAATAGTTGGAACCTTTTGTTAGCAACATGCAGCTGTCTAAAGCTGATACTTTAGGGTAAATATAGTCAATTATGAATTTCCATTCGTTTTCATGTCTCATGGGAAAAGCATGAGACCTGGAAAACTGGAAAGTAAAGGTAGAGAGGAGCAAACCATAGGCCTCTTTAGCCATTTTACTGTTTAAGATGGCAGTCTTGACTGAAACTGGGGAAATGCTGTTTTAAGTGGACAACAAGTAATGTACAAAACCAGAACTTTGAAAAGAGAAAAACCATGAAAATTTGAACTTTGTGGACTGGGCAGTTGAATCTTCTCTAACCATGGTAAGTGAAAGTATGGATTTGTACGTATCTTGGAGAAACAGCTGTGCTTTGGAAATTATTTTTCTTCTTTCTCACTCCAAAACCATCTGTATTTGCCTATTCACTTGCATAAACAGAAATAAGTTCACTTGCATAAACAGATAGAACTTGTAGACAGTAACTACTCTCTCCCCTCTCATCTGGCAATTTGCAAAAGCATGCATTAGGCACAATCTTAAGGGAATATATTTATATAATATTTAAGGAGGTATTTTTTCCTTCTGTTTTTTTTTTTTTTTGAGCCTAAAAGAATGCATATCAGGAGAAGGAATGTAGTATGTAATTACACTTAATAAAATAAGGAGAATTGTTTGCTGACAACTTGCTAACAGTTTGCTAACTGCATTAGGCTTCTTTCCTCAGCCCAGTCAGCAGCAAACCTAGGTTAGCTATTGTCTCCAGCCAAAAAGTATGGACAGATACAGATGGGCACTATAGGACACCGATGGTATGCGCCTGTTCCAGAAAGCTGATCCAGGTGCTCTGGGGTGAGTGGGATGAATTGGGAAGCAGAGCCATGGCTTCAGCAAGGGCTGGGGAACATGCCTCGTGTACCCCAGTGACCTGGATGTGGAATGTGAGGGTGGTTCGCAGAGAGTCTGGATCTGCCAGCTTGTAAGCAAAACAGTGCATGTTTCTAGGGTAGGGTCACTCACAGATTGCTTGGCACATGCATAGCAGTGCATACTATTGGTACCTGCCACAGTTATATTTTAGTTGGTGAAAAATATTGCATTTAGGTTTGGAAACATTTCTCACATATTATCTGTGTGAGAAAGCAAAACCAACTGCATAAATCAGAATTCTACCCTGAAAAATATATCTCCACAAAAGGCTGGGACTGGAAATTGTGCTTTGCTGAGGCTATGTGTTCAAAAACTGTTGACTTATGAAGAATCTGGGTCAAGATTCATTGCTAGGCTTTTAACTTAGGTAAGAGATTTCTTAGATTTCTTGCTTTTAGCTCAGAAGGATTCCTTCTGCATCCTGGTAAATATATATTTAGCAACAGCATCTGCCATATCAAGATACATTTTTACATGTTTACAGTATTTTTAACATTGGAATTTTAATGCAATACTGTCTGATTGCGTAGTACTGCACCACACAGAATAAAACCAAAACAAAAAACTAGCAAAAAACCCCCACCGAAAAAAACCCCAACCAGATAAAGGTCTAATTTTTTCATCTTTAACCATTATCATTTATGTCAGAAAAAAAATTGCCAGCCTCATAATGATTCATCTTATGTTCCCCTTTTGTGACTAGCAGTCTATGGGAAGAGATCATTTTGTAATAAATGTCAAAATGTGTGTTTTATCTAAATAGCTCAACATACTCTACCGACAAAATTTAGTTAAGGATAATTTATACTCTTCAGTAGCCAAAGTAATCTATGGGTTCTTTTAAATTGCTTTTGTTTCCAAAATAAACTCAGTTGACTATGCAGCATGAAGTAGAATTTAAAGCAATATTTCATAAATCTGTCACTGAAGATTAAAGTAATCTTTAATTTACAAATGCTTTTATCAGCTCTGTATGTTTATTTTGCAGAGCTTTGAAAATTCAAACATCTCTCATGCCTCGACCAAAGCCATTCACAACCTCACAGAAGAAGAACAACCAGGGCCAGAAACTGTCAGTGCAGCTTCTGTAAATCTGCATTCGCTGGTATTTTTCGGTACAGCTGAACTCAGTAGAATGCAAGGGCAACCTACAAAAGGGAACACAGACCCTTTCTCCTGCCCACCCATAACTAAGCACTTGAAACTTTTCCATGTTCCTTACACACTGACAGACGGTAAATCTGGACCACTCCCACTATGTATAGTCAGCCCAGCCTTTCTTGCAAAGGTCTTTCCTCTAGCTTTCCTTTTGCCTTGCTCATGCCCTCTGGGAACATTGGTGTTAAGGCCATTTTTTCTTGCCAAGCTTTAGCTCTGTTTCCCACCACTGCTCCGCCTCTATGCTCAGACATAAATGAAATCCTCCTTTCTCATGTCCTTGTGGATTATCAGTACCTTGTTTATGTATCATATGAATGAGAAACATCATAAAGATGTTGACTTCTAAGAAAAGCTGGTTGTTCTGTTCAGTGAAACAGAAGGCAACTAATTTCAGTTTAGTGTTGATGTAAAGCAATTTAAAGAAAACAAAACAGTCTCAACACATTTAAATGTAAAGAAATAATTTTGAATTGATGAAAGCATACTTAAAAGCAGACATTTTAATAAAGCAAAAGGCTAAGCTGACAAGTCAATTTAAACAGTATTTACAAACCTAGCAATGAAAGCAGGCACAGCAGTTCCATGGCAGTGAATCTTCTCCAGGGTTTAAGTACCTACCATATACAGGCAGTTTCATTCTTCCCATATCCCATTGCTGGAACTAGCCTTTGCCATTAGTCTGTGTTATATTCTTGATGTGGTGCCTTTTGGTGTAACAGCTGAATTTGATAGAAGAGTTAAATACTGTTTTAGACAAAGGGCAAAAAAAAAAAGATAATGACTCCATCATTCACTTACTACGTGAATTGAGGAAAGACTCAGACTGCACAAAGATTGTATGTGTCATAATATGAAGACCTTGTGATTAGCTCTGTTGGTTAGAGCATGTTGCTAATAAGACCAAGGCTGTGGGTTCAATCCCTGCATGGGCCATTCACTTAAAAGTTGGACTTGATCCGTGTGATCCTTTCCAAGTCAAAATAATCTGTGAAGTAATTACTGGGCACAACGACTTCTGTTTCCTAAATGCATCTTAAATCTTCTTCTGAATTTAAGCTAAATTCAGTTCTCTTCCCGCAATATCTACTGAAGTTTTGTACTTAACTTTATAGATCAATAAACTTTTCATCCAAAGAAAAATCACTGTGCCCGTCCGCATTTCTGAAACAGACTGTTGTGCTTTTATGTTACCACTCATGCTACCTTAGCAATTCCCTATATTTTCCAGAAAACTACCTCACTGAATACATTCCAGTCTTTTGTCTAACCATGGTCACAGTGCATAGGAAAATAACGTATTTGGATTAAGCTGCTAATATGCTAATATCACTGCCATTCAGCATGATTTCATGGTTTCCTTGCAGTTTCCCTTGTGTGGCTGTCTTATATAGAAATGGATGAAACATCAAAGTGAGAACTCTTATTTATTCTGTGCTTGCATATCACCTCATGTAATGTGACATATTCAGGAATGGATAATAATTGAATAAACAGCTATACTGAGTTTGACAGATTATATTAAGTCATTGTGGACTGCACTTAATTACTGAAAGACACTGCAATAGTTCTGTGGAATAGGTTATAATTTTATTAAAGTTCAAACGTAATTGCTCGTATTTGTTCACAGGAGTCCTGTCCTATTACTTGTTACCTGAGAGAAGACACCAACACCCCCACCTCACCACAACCTCCTTTCAGGTAGTTGTAGACAGCAATAAGGTCTCCTCTGAGCCTCCTTTTCTCCAGACTAAACAACCCCAGCTCCCTCAGCCACTCCTCATCAGACTTGTGCTCCAAACCCTTCACCAGCTTCATTGCCCTTCTTGGAATCACTCTAGCACCTTAATGTCTTTTCTGTAATGAGGGGCCCAAAGCTGAACCAAGTATTTGAGGTGTGGCCTTGCTAGTGCTGAATACACAGGGAAAATCCCTTCCTTAGCCCTGCTGGCCACACTAGGTCTGATACAAACCAGGATGCTATCGGCCTCTTTGGCCACTGGGCACACTGCTGGCTCGTGTTCAGCTGCTGTCGACCAGCACCCCCATGTCCTTTTCCACCAAGGGCATCTCCTCCCCCAGCCTGTAGCACTGCATGGGATTGTTGAGATCTAAGCGTAGGATCCAGCACTTGGCCTTGTTGAATCTCATACCATTGGCCTTGGCTCATCAATCCAGCCTTCCCACCCTCCAGCAGAACGACACTCCCACCCAACTTGGTGTTGTCTGCAAACTTACTGAGGGTCCCCTTGATCCCCTCGCCCAGGTCATTGGTAAAGATATTAAATAGAACTGGCCCCAGTACTGATCCTTGGAGAAAACCACTAGTGACTGGCCACCGTCTGGATGTAACTTCATTCACCACCACTCTCTGGGCCCATAAATCCAGGCAATTTTTTGTCCAGTGAACAGAATCCCTGTCCATGCCAGGAGAAGCCATTTTTTCCAGGAGAATGCTGTAGGAAACCGTGTCAAAGGCTTTACTGAAATCCAAATAGACACATCCACAGACTTCCCCTCATCCACTAAGCAGGTCCTTTGTCATATAGGGAGATCAGGTTTGTCATGCATTCACAAACCCATCCTGGCTGGCCCTGAGCCCCTGATTGTCCTGCATGTGCTGCATGATGGCACTCAAGATGATCTGCTCCATGACCTTCCCCAGCACCAAGGTCGAGCTGGCAGGCTTCCAGTTCCCTGGATTCTCCTTCTGGCTCTTCTGGGAAGGATGGGTATCACATCTGCTAACCCCAAGTCAAATGGGACTCCCCCAATGAGCCAGAACTGCTGATAAATGATGGAAAGTGGCTTGGTGAGCACTTCCACCAGCTCCCTCAGTTCCTTTGGGTGGATCTCATCCGGCCTCATAGACTTGTGTGTGTCTAAGTGGTGTAGCAGGTCACTGACCATTTCCCCTTTGGATTATGGGGACTTCATTCTGCTCCCCATCCCAGTCTTCCAGCTCAGGGGGCTGGGCACCCTAAGTTAAAGACTGAGGCAAAGGCGGCATTAAGTACCTCAGCCTTTTCCTCAGCCTTTCTCGCTATGTTTTCTCCTGCATCCAATAAAGGATGGGGACTCCTTAGGCCTCCTTTTGTTAAAAATGTATTTATAGAAACATTTTTAATGCCTTTTATGGCAGTAGCCATATTAAGTTCTGGCTGGGCTTTGGCCTTTCTGATTTTCTCCATGCATAACTTCACAGGGTCCCTGTAGTCTCCATGAGTTTCCTGCCTGTGGGAACAAGTGAAGCCAGCAGAACTTGAATTCAGTTAATTAGGATCAAAAAGGAGTGTTTTGGCCTTAACTGGTGTTTTTGATAAAGAGAGTGCTGTGTTCTCAAAGCAAACACCACTTAACGGCCTGCGCGGTCTGCATGTTTTTCCCATGGCTGAACACAACCACCACAGCCACCACAACCACCACATGATGCAAAGTGAATGTGTGGGATCAAAGCACTGGTCTAGAATGATCCTAGGGAATTTCAGTTAGCTAAAAGACAAACACTAGGTGCTGTTTACGAGAGAATGTGAATAAAAGGGGAACGCTGTAAAAGATCGGCGGAGAAATCCCAAAATTGACTTCTGTGTGGTGTGCAGCTCCATTTCTTTCAGTGCCCATATTTGCCTTATCTGCCCCTTCTTTCAAAGGCCACAAACTCTCCCTTTTTTTCCTTAGTTCCAGCCAAATCTCTCTGTTTGCCCAGACCAGTCTTTTTTCCCAACAGTTCATCTTTTAGCATGTGTGGACAGCCTGCTCTTGTACCACTAGGATTTCCTTCTTGAAGAATTTCCAGGCTTCATGGACTCCTTTGCACTTCAGGACTGTCTCTCAAGGGACTTTGCCAATGAGTCTCAACAACCTGTCATAATCCAGTTAGTAAGAGATGCCTTTGCCCAAATTAAAGTGCAGACAAGACCATGTGCAAAGTCCATAATACGGATTTTATTTAAAAACAAATGTGAGGTAGAGAGATAGAAAGAAATAGAACTACAAAGGAGGAGGAGGGAGAGAGAGAGAGATCAAGCAGAAGATAGTCACACCCGTGGATCCAGTGGTGTCCTGTTAGTCTTTCTTCACCCTGAGCTTCTCAGAGGTGGGGATCCCTGAGAGTGATGGTGAACGGTGCTGCATCCAGTTGGCGGTCGGTCACTAGTGGTGTCCCCCAGGGATCAGTGTTGGGCCTAGTTGTATTTAATGTCTTTATTGATGATTTAGATGAGGGGATTGAGTCCACCATCAGCAAATTTGCAGATGACACTAAGTTGGGGGGGAGTGTTGATCAGATAGAAGGCAGGAGGGCTCTGCAGAGGGACCTGGAAAGGCTGGAGAGTTGGGCTGATTCCAACAGAATGAGGTTCAACAAGGCCAAGTGCTGTGTCCTGCACTTTGGCCACAACAACCCCCTGCAGCGCTACAGCCTGGGCACAGAGTGACTGGAGAACAGCCAGGTAGAAAGGGACCAGGGAGTTTGGATGGACAGGAAGCTGAACAGGAGCCAGCAGTGTGCCCAGGTGACCAAGAAGGCCAATGGTATCCTGACCTGGGTCAGGAACAGTGTGGCCAGCAGGACCAGGGAAGTGATTCTTCCCCTGTACTCAGGTACATCAGGTTAGGCCACACCTGGAGTACTGTGTCCAGTTCTGGGCCCCTCAGTTCAGGAAGGATATTGAGGGGCTGGAGCAGGTCCAGAGAAGAGCAACCAGGTCGGTGAAGGGACTCGAGCACCTATGAGGAGAGGCTGAGGGAGCTGGGGTTGTTCAGCCTGGAGAAGAGGAGGCTCAGGGGGGACCTCATCACTCTCTACAACTCCCTGAAAGGAGGTTGTAGCCACGTGGAGGTTGATCTCTTCTCCCAGGCAACTATAAGCAAGACAAGAGGGCATGGTCTTAAACTGTGCCAGGGGAGGTTTATGTTAGCTATTAGGAAGAAATTCTTTCCAGAGAGGGTAATCAGGCATTGGAATGGTCTGTCCAGGGAGGTGGTGGATTCTCCATCCCTGGAGGTTTTTCAGATGAGACTGGATGTGGCACTTAGTGCCATGGTCTAGTAACCACAGCAGTAGTGGATCAAGGGTTGGACTTGATGATCTCGGAGGTCCCTTCCAACTCAGCAGATTCTATGATTCTTCTGAGGGTACTACCTTATGCAGTCCAAGTTCCAGGTATCCACAGGATGTGTTCGCAGATGCCATTACCATAACTTGGGGTGACGTGTGTGAGCAGTTGCTTCCTTTCACACAGTTTGCCACAATAGAATTTTTGCCCAGATATGTTAACCAGGATGTGCTAACCAGATCTCACCTCTGCCAGGCCTGGAATTAGTCCCTTCCTGTTGCAAATTCCTCCCTTCTGTGCTTATCTCAAGTTCCCACTGTAGTTGCAAGTTCATCCTGTGGCCTGGACAGTGTTTGAGACAGGCAACTGTGCTCTTTAAGTCCTCACACAACCCAAAGTCTACCCTCCAGAAGTCCAAGGCAGCAGTTCTGCTGACCTTCTCCTTACTTCTCCAAGAATTGAAAACTCTATCATTTCATGATCACTGTGCCCAAGACACCCTCAAATCATCACCCACAAGTCCCTCTCTTCGTGAGCAACAGGTCGAGTGGGACACCTTCCCTACTTGGCTCCCTCACCATCTGTGTCAGGAAGTTATCTTACACACACTCCAGGAGCCTCCTAGACTGTCTTCTCTCAGCTGTATTTTCAGCAATCTGCATGTTGAAGTATCCCATGAGAACAAGGGCTAGCAATTGTGAGACTTCTCCTTTTCCCAGCTACTGACAGAATATTTTGTCTGCCTCTTCATCCTGGTTGTATGGTCTATGAATTACTTGCATAAGCACAGATTAGTGACAATAACTGCACAGTAGCATCTTAATGGGCAGAATTGTCCATGTGGAAGTGAAGGCTGGTTTTCTAAAAATGTGGCCTATTGCTAGTCACATAAAACTTTCTTGTCTATGGTTCTATGGGTGGTAATTTCCAACATCCACATCTTTCAAGGCAGTCAGTGACCTTGTCATTGTGGCTACTTGTGAGACGTTGAAGTCCTCTCTACAATACCAAACTATGATGTTGCAGAATTCTAATCTTCTGTCTTTAAGTCACACAGGCAGTGTCTATAACATGGGAAAACTGTTTCTGCTTGTGTTATCCAGCCTTCAGCTTGCAGTTTTCATAATTAAACAGAAGCTAAAAAAAAAAAATAAAAATTTAGATTGGGTGGACTAAATCCCAGATGAGCCAGACACTATGAAGAATTGCCTTCTGATACTACCAGTTAAATGACATGGGAAAGAAGATGTAGGTGATAGCAACTATAATTTAGTTGCGGCTTTCTGTCAATCTTTGTTCAATGCAAATGCCTCCAGGAACAAAGGAGTTCAGAGAAGGTAGTTTGTAATGATTTCTATCTGGAGGGAAATAACTATCACCACAACCAATGAAGTAATTGTCTTTCAAAAAGCACTGAAGGATGATGTCACATAACAGAATTAAGAGATAAAACCTAACAGCATTTGAAGATTATTTCAGTAATTATACCTACACTAAAAAAAGCATTCTTACACTCAAAGATATAGGAAACTTTATTTACAACTTTCTGAAACTAAGTTGTTATAATAGAACTGCTTCAATTTGCTAAGCGCTTATTGTAATACAAATAGGTTATCTTGTAAATAGGTAGTTTTCATAATATTAAGGTTATGTGTCCAGCCTTTAAAGTGACAAATTAAAATTTACATGGCAGAAATTCAGTGGAGTGGTTTGTTTCTTTTTAATTTCAATTCAGACAGAGGTCTGCTGTTTAAAAAGTGATCAATTCTAGGGCCTTTTTCCTTGTTATAGGAGCTAATAAACAGCAATTTAATGTTTTACAAGTGAAAAAACCCTCATTCTGTTAGTTTTAGGTGGAATAAGAGTCATGCCAGAGAAAGGATATTGAAGCATGGACAATACAGAGTATATTAAAAATACACATCATCATTATTGTAAGTATCAGAAAACTGTTTTAAAAATGAGCATAAGTTAAACATTGTCTACTTCATCACTTTAAGTATTTTAGTCAGTACATTCCTAGATTAAATTCTATGAGATAATTACAGGACACAAAAAGACCTTTTCAAAAATTCACCTCTTTTTTTTTTAAGTAATTTATTCATGAAAACTGCTGCAGATGAAAAAACGAATGTCTCAAAGGCAACACTGTTATAAAAGACAGCATTGTGACTCAGCACACTGTGAAGCAAGCTGTAAGTCCTGATCACATAGTCTCTTTCCCTCTCAAAACAGGTTGCAGCTTTACAAACGGCAAGACCAAGAAAAGAAAACTAAACACAAGAGGAGGTCAGAAGATTGCCTTATCACCAAAGGGAGAGTGCAGTGAATCACCAATTAAGAAAAATATAACCCCTTTTCCATTTTTTTTCTAATATATACATATATAATTCTGAAGTATTAGGAAAAAAATCAGATGTCAGTTGTATTAAACCCAGAGCTATGCCTTAAGCCACAGTGTTCACTTTCACGGACTTTGAATCTGAAAGCGATGACAGGTAAGGGAAAGGTGATTGTCTTATAGTTTATAACATAAGACAGTGTGAGGGCAAAATTTGGTTCACATTTTCACAAGTATGAGTCAGTTTATATCTTATTCCTCTTTGGTATTTGATATCTCTAGAGGTCTTTTTTAATCCCTTGCAAAGTTATGAATCCTATCTACTGTGACAATGCGTTGCTAAGAGTTAGTGGCTTCTAGGCACTGGATCCCAGGAGTCAGCCGTGGTCACGGGTGTGTTTTTGCGGTCTGCTATGTATTTAGAAATCCTGGAGTTTGTAGTTGCTTCATTGACAATGAACAAGTGCCTATTATGTACCAAGTGGGCAGATGAACAGATTAAAGCACAAAAATTAAATAAAACAAAAATACTCCAAATGAATAAAAATTAAATACTCTGAATTAAGGGATAAACTCCGAAATGCAAAGAACATTCAATCTATTATTTCATAAATCACCTTTGAAGACTGCTAAAAGCTAACTATTTGGTGAAATTGCTCAGGTCAAAGTAAATGGTGCAGCACAATTATTAAAAAATGTAAAATATCATTTATGTATCTAAAGGATCACTAGCAAAGGGAAAGGCAATTTCACAAGTAAAAGATTGTTGCATGCCGTTGCTTTACAGACTTATTCAAAGCAATCTTTTTACAAAAAGCCTGTGAGTGCACAAATGTACACAGAGAATTTTAGGAGCATTGTGCAGTGAGTGTAATAAAGATGACCTTGGAGCATTACAGTACAGATTGAGAGAAAGCACTAAAAACACCGTTCTTGCCTTGAAGAGTCACAGCCCTATACAGTAGAAGAAAAAGATATACCCAGTGATGTGATGAGTACAACTGTGTATTCAAGCAACACATACAAATTATGACAAAAGTTCAAGTTTACTACAATATAGTGAATGACAAAACAAAGTTACCAGACCAAAATCTGCTCAGTTGCAGCTGGTGCACATTGGTATTAGAGCAATACCCAGCATTTGCTTACACAACGTAGTTGAACAAAAATGGCCATTGTTGGTCAGATCAAAGGTTCATCACAGTGCATCCTGTTGCTGACAATGGCTAATAATGAATGACCAGAGAATAAGAAGAATATAACAATATTTCCCCCTGTAATCTTCCAGTCTTACACATCTGTGGTTTAGATTTCTTAAGGCAGTAGTAGTATCTTTGCACTTCACAGCTCCTGAGGTTTCACACACTCTCACAGAATTAGTTCTTCACCTCTGTTGGCTTGCCTACAGACTTGGAAAAGAGCGAACAAGCAAATAAGGAAATGTTTCTCCCCTGGGTTTTCTGCAGTAATGTGATCTTGTAAAATGTATTACAAACTGGGATTTGCAAACTTAGTGTTAGCATGAATTCCCACACTGCAGGCTTCAGGTGTGCAGGACGTGGGTCAGGGCTGGTGCTCACATCTGCAGACCTCTGATCTCTGCTGCTCTAAATGTTGCTCAGGACATCGCCACTCAAGTGGAGGGGAACCAGCATCTCAGAGAATTTGTGGGGTTTCAGGTTTACTCTTGTAAATGAATGTAATGATCTTAAAAAAATTTAAAAAAAAAATCATAGCTAGACCAAGAACGTGCTGTGTTCTATTTAAATTCAATAGTGTGAGATCTGGGCCAAGGATGACCTATGAGAATAGATAAAACAATACAGGGGAAAACTGTAAGGCATTAATTAAAGACAGAAAAATTATTACCAAGTGTTTTTATACTAATAGGTATTAGCTGTACATGTGAGAAGCAAGTTGTCTATTTTTTTAATTAACCTAAAGTATTGATTTCTCATTTTTAATTTTTCTCATTTTAATGTTGTACTGAGATTTTATTCATATGAATTGCAAATATAATATCTTGAATGTCTTAGCTTCACATTTTAAGTTCTCCTACTTCCTCAACAGTTTCATAAACAACAAAGTTCTTTGTGATCTTTTGTTCAAAGTTTGAGGTTTGCAAAACAACCAGTTTTTCTGGGACATGTCAAAAAGGAAACTGAATTAATCCCTTAATTTCTTCTATTTAGTACCAAAATAACGTTAAAGTAATAGAGGATACAGCATTTATCTTCACTGAGATTTAGCAAAACACTCAAGTTAATCCCATTGACTTTAAAATAACAAAACAAACCTGAACAAAACAAACCAAAACAAAAAACAAAGCGCACAAAAAAACCAAACAAGTAAGTAAAAAAAAAAAAAAAAGAGATGGGTATTGATGGGTATTTCAGATCTGAAGTACTCTATTTAATTAAGAATTAAATAGAATCTCAGCAGAATTAAGTGACCAATTCACCAGGAGTCTAGCCAGCCACATCCATAAAAATCTGTACAATGCCATCATCCTTAACATCCCACAAAAGCCCTGTCAAACAGATGTCCTTTGCAGTATGACCAGAAGGTCACCAAATTCAACGTGTTTTGGCGCAAGCTACGGAAGAGTTCGTTCCAGAGTCTGAAGTAACCTCAGATGGTGCCTGCCAGTCACCTTTAAAAAAATAACTAGAGGGATCCAGCTATAGTGCCCCTGCTGACTGCAGCTGCTGCTGTCTGGCCTGGAGAAAGAGGTGATTCCTCATTCATTCCCGCTGACTTCTGAAAACCACAGGGTCACACAGTTCTATTCAGTGAAATTCATGTTTCTAAATATAAATTAAAAGTGCTGACAAACATTAATTGAACTGCTATAGACAGTCAGTAAAACTGTATTTAATAGTTTAAAAGAGACCTCCTTTTTGATGACTGTTTTCATTAACATCATTCAATCTACCTGCATGCATTACAGCAGGCAAATTCATTCTACTCATGCATAAGTGTTATTAGGCAACCTAAAATGTCTTTTGTCTATTTATAAATATAAAGGCTTTATTAGATCAATTACAATAAATTAATGTTTTGCTATGTTTTTTCCAGAAGTTTGTGTTTAAGTATCAAGAAGTTCTCCAAGTTAAATAACAATATGTAACTACAAATGTCTTCAAAATTAATTATGAATGCAAGCCTTGGCTCAGAAAAACACTTGAGCACTTGCCGAAAACCCACTGACACTGAGATAAACAATATATTATAGAAGAACAAACTTTCACCTTTTAGTGTCTAGAAGCAGCTTTCACACAGCTTGAGCAGTCCTTTACTGTTTGTTTTAAGTTTTAACCTATGCATGTGGTGATGGAAAAGGAAAAATATAGTTTTTATGGTAGCAGGGAGACTGATATGCAGAAAGAGGAGTCTGGAGAGCTGTGGAGGATTGAAGGGAGAATGATGGGGGCGTTGTTGTTGGCCAACATCTAGGCACCATCCAGCTGCTTGCTACTAAATAGTCTGTGTAAGTGGAGGAAGCAAGACCAGTTGTTACCCACTACATCATGAATTACCACATTGCCCAAACTGAAGATAGGATGAACCATGTTAACATTCTTCATTGTTCAGCCTTATTTCTTCTTGGCAGTGAAAAGCAAAGGCTGAAGTACAGCACTTACACTTTTAAATATAACATTCCTTTTGGTGAACAATAAAAACATTTGTTTTACAAAGGCAGCATTAGAATGAAGGATTGGTAGAAGCCTTTCCAATAGGAGTTCAGCAACAACCAATATAATCGGTAACATCTTGCTACATTTTCATACAATCTAGCCAAAGTTAATTGTTTTCTGGAGGAAAAAGAGAAGTGAAAGGAGATAGTTGTAGATATTTCCATCACTGCTAATTACAAAGCTTGTGTGCCTGTGGTGCCTGTGACCCATGTGAAGAATTTACAGAGGACTGCTGCAGTTTCCTGGTGCAAAGTGTGCTAGCCAAACGTCAAACGAAATATTATCTCAGCTATCAAAAAAGATATGTCTACAACTGCAGGAGTTAAGGAGACAAAAAAACTGGTTATTTTTGGGAAAGTGAGACCTTTTAATCAGTTACTATGTCTATATCCTCTCAGGTTTGGGGGAGATTGGGGGTTTTTTGTTTTTGTTTTTGTTTTTGTTGGGGTGGTGTTCATTTGTTTGGTTTGGGTTTTGGTTTGGTTGGTTGGTTTTGGTGGTTTTGGTGATTTTTTTTGTTTGGACTTTTTTTTTTTTTTTTTTTTTGGTTGTAGAGGTTTTTTGGGTTTGGGGTTGTGTTTTTTTGCAGGGTGGAATTTTCGGGTTTTTTGTCTAACATATTATATGTACCACTGTCTTGTGTTTACCTGATAAGGTTTTGGTAGCAGGGGCCTGCAGAAGTGGCCTCTGTGAGAAAACACCAGGAACTGCCCCTATGCCAGACAGAGACTCTTCCAGCTACCTTTAAGCTGGACCCACTGCTGACCAAAGCTAAGCCCATCAGCGATGTTGGTAGTGTCTCTATGACTACATACTTAGGAAAGGGTAAAAATTGCTGCACAACAGCAAGTGGGAGAGACAACTGAGAATATGGGAGAGAAAAAACTCAGACACCAAGATCAGTGAAGAAGGAGGGGATGATGTGCTTCAGGTGTTGGAGCAGAGACTCCCCTGTAGCCTGTGGTGCAGACCACGGTGAGGCAGGATGATCCCCTGCAGCCTATGGAGGCCCACAGTGGAACAGAGACCCACCTGCATCCCATGAAGGACCCTGCACTGGAGCAGGTGGACATGCCCCAAAGGAGATATGACCCTGTGAAGAGACTGCTCTGGAGCAGGTTTGCTCACAGGATCTGTGTCCCAGTGGGGAACTCACGCTGCAACAGTCTCTTCCTGAAGGACTGCACCACACGGAAAAGACCCATGCTGGAGCAGTTCATGAAGAACTGCAGCCCATGGAAAGGACCCACTTTGAAGAAGTTTGTGTATCCCATGGAAGGGACCCCAAAACTGGAACAGCGAAAGAGTAGGAAAAGGAAGGAATGGCAGAGACTGCAGCCTCCTTTTCCCATTCCCCTGCGTTGCTTGGAGGGAGGACGTAAAAAAGTTGGGAGTGAAATTGAGCCTGGAAAGAAGGTGGGTTTAGATTTTTTCTTATTTCTCATTAGCCTACTCTATTTAAATGGCAATAAATTAAATTAATCTTCCTCAAGTTGAGACAGTTTTCCCCATGATGGTACTTCCTGAGTGGTCACACAGTTTTTGTATCTTGAGCTTTTTTTGTATTCTCTCCCCCATTCTGTTGATGGAGGAGGAGTGAAAGAGTGATTTGGTGGGCAACTGGCAGCCAGCCAAGGTCAACCCACCACAACCATTATGAAAACAAGCGAAATATAATTATTATTATGAATTTTAATTATGTATCTCAACATTCAGAGAAACACAGACCACATGCCAACACCATCAACTTAAAGCATTTGTTAAGCAGCACTCACAGACTAAATCAATGGAACTGGTTGTTGTCTGTTAACCTAGGGCAGCCTCCTACTTCTGTACTTCAGTAAGAAACAACATGAGTAATCAGATGAGCCATTTGTCATACACAGTAGTATGAATTATTAAGCTTAAGGAACATGTCGTGTGCTAGGAAAATGCTGGTCAACTACGTGCTTCAGAAAGAAGATACCCAAAATGCAGAAACCCCAAAACATATTCTTAATTTAAAAACATTTGTAGTATCATTAATTGTTTCCAGTTCCTTTCTGTTTTGCTGGTTTGCTTTTTAGTTTTCCATAGCCCAAAAGACTGTGGAAAAAACAGATCATACATCAAAACCTTTCTTTCCTTTCTCAAACTGTTGGAGAGAAAGTCAGCTGGGAAGGAAACTCATTATTCAGGCAAAAAACGAGACATCAGCATACCCTGATCTCATTTGTGCCATTTCCTGTCAAGCTATAATTTGTCTTTTCCTATCGTCATTCTGAGCAGGGACTAATTTCTATGCTGGAGGGTTTTCTCTTCCTTGTGGAACTTGATGTTCTCTTTTTCTAGCTTTTGGCATAATTATATTTGGAATTTGCAAGAGGGACATCCAATTCAGTTTTAAAATTCTGTCCCATTGGGAATGCTTGGAAATGTGTCTCTATTTGCCACACAAAAGAGTTCAGATACATCCACTACATCTGACAAAGATGTAGGGAAATATTTGGACATATTGGGTAGCTAAGACCCTAGCTGCAATCCAATATCATCTGTAGAGATGGTTGTCAAGCTTATACTCTTATGTTTCCCAGGTGGCTTTTATGTTTCCATGGTAGATAAATCTCTTGGCTAATATGATCATCATGTTACATAAGTGAAGATATTAAATGGCAAGGATATATCTACCCAAAAGAACATTCTCTGATCAAGTTGGTTCTAGATACAAAATTATTTGCTATCCTTCTGGAAATCTTTGTCATGATGAAGCATCATCAGGCATATGATTAACATCTCTCATCTGTTATGACAAAAATCTGCATGCCCTGTAAAATGCTTTTCTGCATTGGATTTGTTGTTTAACAGAATACAGTCCACAAAATGCAAGGCCAACTGCAAGTACAATGTCTTGAAAATATCACATACTCCTACTCTTTCCCCAAAAGCAGTCCCTCAAAATATAGCATTAACAACATAATATTATTTTGTCAAAGGTGTTGAAGCAGGAAAAGACTATTTTTTGCACAGTGCACATGCAGAAATGTGATATATTATTTGCATGTATACATGCGTATGTCTGAACACAAACACTTATATGTAAATAATCACACACAATTGTCTCATTTTCCCTTTTAATTCACAGTTTATTTTTAAAGACTGAGCTCTTTGCAGTAATATTCTGGGTTTGAGTCCAGCAGCAGTGAGAGATTAAAATAGGATTGAAAAAAAATGGTGTTAAAGTGCTGTCTTTGTTGTATCTACACTTCAATTAACAATTGAAATGTTTGACATCAACATCCTACCACACTTCAGTTGCAAAAATCATCACACTAACAGTGCAGTTATAAGATGGGTATTTTTTTCCTTTTACAAACATAAGAAATATAAATTTACAAATTGGAAGTCTGGTGAGAGTGTTTTGCTGACCTGAGTAATATGTGACTGACCAAAGTCAAAGAGCAACACTGTGAAAGGCAATAGTTTTTGGTGGACCATCTCTCAGCCAACTGAATACATCATCAGATATAAGCAACGAGCAGGATTATACTTTGTCACGTCTAAGATTAAGCCTACTTAATACTTTTCCTTCTGAAAGCAGATATTACAGCTAAAACCTTTAAGAAAGTAGACTGCTTAAATATTTAATCTTTCATGTGTTTTGCATATAGCAATAGTAATTTCTTCAAGTTCTGGTAATAACTTTGTCAGTTTAATTTGAAAAAAACTTTGTACTAAGCATGTTTGCTTTAATCAGACTTTCAGTTCTTTGAGGGAAGTCAGTTGAAGCATGAAATGACATTTAATTTTTGATAGGGATCAAAGAGGAAAAAATTAGAGACACAGTCACTGTTTACTGCTTATTACCTATAACAAGTTACAAACTTACTTTCATCATAAGATTTTTGCAAAGAAAAATATTTATTTGACATTAATAGACAGGAATAACTGTTTCTAATAACATAAATACAAATAGTTTATATTTTATTAGAAAGAAAAAATAGGATAAAATTTATTCTGACTATCCTAAGTGTGAGAAGGTTTGACTATATGTCGTTGTATATATTTTATACATATAGTTAAATATAAACACACATATATGTAAATATATGGATAAAACTGCAGAGTTTGAAATGGAAGAGACTTGTTTACTTGCTTAGTTCAGAACGTCTAAAAAATAATTACACCATGGAATCTCTTTCAAATTACTTATAAGGTCTCTCGGGGGTCATAAAAAGAAAAAAGAAAAAAATATTGGGGAGAAGATCGAAATAGTTCTGAGAACCTAACAACTTTGCTCTAATAGCCCAGTTGGCATCTTTCAGGACAGTGTAGAAGGGAGGGAGGTATTCTGAAAACATTCAATAAAGGTGACCTTTGAGAGACACCCAGAAGTGTTCTGAGTTGCAACCTTTCACTATTAGCAATACCTCAGATGCTAATGTTGAAATCTGGATCCAGAGTCAAATAAAACTTCCAGAAGTTTGGTGTATTTGTAGTTTCACAAAGAAGCGAGACACTCACCAGGCACTTCAGTTCCAGGCTGCGGTCCAGAGACCAGGAGACATTACTGGTAGGTAGTTTGGTCCAGAATGAAATAATTCACAATAGTAAAATAAAAAATTATTTTTACACTGAACCATTGTGAAACAAATCCTTACCTCTTTGTCAAAGCCCTAGTATTGTATTAAAGATGGAAAAATCTATCAGGAACTACAGTTATCTTTATTATAAATGACAATAGATAAAAAAGAAATATAATTTTTTATGTGAAAGTTTCTTTCAAAATATCTTTCAAAGAGTTGGGACTCTATATTTTTTTTTTTTTTTAAAATAGGATTATGGAATGTATATTACTGATATTTTTATCTAAGACAGAAAAGATTGGGAAAAAATATCTTTCCAGGGCACACTCAATCTTCTTACAATCTCATAGAGGAGTGTTCAATATTAGAATAAGACTTCTAAGAGTACTATCAAAATCATCCATCAGCTTGGAATTAACAATAGGGATGGTTATCTGACACTACAGATTCATTGAGATTTTGTTGCTTTCTATTATTTATAAAAATTTATTGAGATTTTCTGATGATGAATAAAGCATCGCTTCTATAAACATACTTTAAACAAGAGTAAGCAGTTGTGAAAGCTCGTGGAGCAAAGATTTAAACCCGAATTTCACATAACTACATGAAAGAAATGTCTTGTATGTACATGCGTTCAGAGCTCCTTTTTAATCTTCTTCATACCTTTTTCCCCCCATAATTTTTCAAATGTCTATCTATTCTCTTCCAGCACTTTTAAGAAATTGTGATCTTTTTTCCCCTCAGATCAAAGCTGTAACTTTTCATGATGTTTCTCTTTAAGGCCCACTGGGAGTCTTGATGAGTTAAATTAATATTTGAATGTAAAATTTAGCCTCACTGGTTTTATTTACAATTAATTATTCATGATAATACACAATGAACACGAGCAGATATCTTTCTTTCATTCTAGTATTCCTGAAACGAAGGAGATTGAAAATGAACTACAGAAAAGGCTTAAATCACAAAGTTGGAAATATAGATGTGTGGCAGCAAAAATCAATTATTTATATTCCTCTTAAGAAACATTTAACCATTCATTCATCCTGAGAATACAGGCTAGTGCTTAAAGCACTTAACTGCATTATAGGAGAGAATAGTTTAGATCCACTCAGGCAGGGACAACAGAACTATTTGGGGCTCTCTCATCACCAGAAGTGCTCAGGGCTCTCCCGCAGGGGGAACCATCAACCATACCAGAGACTTGAGTCACAACCTTTTGCAGACTAGTTCTTTACTTCCATAGCTTTGGCTTCTTAAAGAAAAATTATTTCTAAAGTTAATTTGTAATTTGATTCAAACCAAAACAGTTCTTATTTTACTTTTGTTTGGGACAAGGGAGGGTTAAATTTGATCTTTTCACTAATCTTTGCACAGGATCTTTTCACTTTTAATACAGATCCATCCAGGCCTGCCAACAGTGGGAGGGCAGTGTTTGTGAGTTTTGCTCTAAATAAATCATCAACAACACATAATGTCTCCGTAGCGACCATCTATAGCAAAAAGTTACCAGGCTGCAAGGACAGTTCTGCACAGACAGATGCAGCTTCTCCTGACTGTTGCTCCTGGCTGTTGCAGGGACCAGTCTGCAGACAGAATATGGCTTTGACTCCACCATGTGGCCTCACATCGACATATGCAGATTGTCAGCAGAATAAACTCTGAGAACCGCTGCACTAACTTCCCTCATTTAAGCCAAGGGAAATATAGCAATTGACTGAAATACTGTATCACAGTTCGTATGTGAATGATACCTACAGAGGATGACAAATATTATATTAATAGCGAAGATATCAACATTTTTTTGCTGAAGATAAGTTTCTGCTTCTGTTGTGGTCTCTGTAGAAAAAAAATTGTGGTGTGATACAATTGTTTTGCCATCTTTAGATCAGGTCTTCCCCATTTCTTGACCTTCTTCAGATTATAATATAGCTTTTTTTTTCCCCCCTCAGGTTTCAGTTTGATACTTCAAAATAATGTCCTTGTTCCCATGTAAAATTACTGACAGTTCAAACATGACCAACAAGAAATCAATTGGACCAATTCTGCCCTAATCTACAGCTGCTTCTGCCTTCATTGGGTGATGGAAGTTAAAGGCTACAGACAACAGAGCAAGAAGTGATGAGTGGAAGAACTCATGAGGTGACATAGTGAGGGCTACAATCACAAGGAGAAAGCAGAATGAGCAGGAGCCCATCTCATATGCCTGATACACACACAGCACAGGAAAAAAAATATGGCTGCAGATGTAGAGCGATGACACACGTGGAAATTCAGAGATACAGTGTGAGTCAGCACACAATTGGAGTGCTGGATGGATAGAAACTCTTTAGGAAGATCAGTCAGGGTAGACAAGTTGGGTAAGTATACTCTGTGCAAAAGAGTGGCTCAAAGGCTGAATTCTATCCAATGAGTGGCATGACTGTTCATAGGCAATGAGTAAAAGTTGTTTGATCCAGGAGACCAACAAATAGAACATCCTCATGGGCATCTGCTACAGATCACCAAATCAAGAACCGTGATGGGCCATTGTTTCTTTTTTTAGTGCTTTAGTGCCCATGGGAGCTTCTAACCACATGGATATTTCGTTGGGTGCAAGAAATATTGAACATTTCTGGTCTGTGCTGGCAACAGTTTTTCATAGGTGCAGATGAGGCCAATAAAAGCACGACATTTACAAACAAGTGAGCAGTCAAGGATGTAACAATCAGTGGCAATTTTGGCCGCAATGACTATCCATAAAATGGTGGAATAGTCCTGGCTGGAAGAGCTGGAGGGTAGCCAAGAAGACAAGTATTAGAATAAACATCTTGGGGTTCGGAGAAGCAGACTTTTGCTTGTTCAGGGGACACATAGGCAGGATCCTGTCAGTACCAAACTGGAAAAAGTCCCAGGAGAGCTGGTTGATGCTCAAGGACAATCAATTTCCTCAAATCATATGCAGGAAGTCAAGCAGATGAGGCAGGAGATGAGGTTGCCTCAGCTGGAAACTCATGTCTGAGTTCAAACTGAAAAAGAGGAAATGGAATTAACAGTAATGAAAGAGACAGAAAAGGCTGACATAGTAAAAATCCTGTCACAGATTTCTGGCAAGGTCTGTTCTTCCAGGGAGGATTATATAACTACCAGTAGGATTTCTTCGATACCCCTCCCAAGCTAGTCACTAAGTCCCTAAGGTATGCTCTTCTGTCATAGCAAGAAGATTCTTTTAGCTATGGAGAAAACCTTCTCAAAACCATGAGTAATCTGCAGACATTTTTCTCTCAGGTGAAATGTTAGTTGTATCAGCAGTCATACAGGAAAAGACTATGAAACTCTAGGCTAACTATGATCACTAAACAAGGAAGAACATCGTTTGCAATTTGCTTTGTTATTGTTCATGGAAGTTATGCAATGTCATCTTGAAGATTTTATGAAAGTAAAAGGTCTGGGTCCATATAAAGACTTGTATAACAAATTAAGCTTCTTTTTTGGTGGGGGGGTGGATTGGTTTTTAGAGTAAAACACCAATCCTAACTTTAAAAGCCATCACAAAAATAATTATTGCTTTAGGCCCCAGTAAACAGTTTTAGCAGCAGGCATGATGCTTTGTGTATATGAGAAGACTTAATCATAAAATCCAACTGACATGAGTTTAATAAAGTCAAGGGTCTTCTGTTTATTTGAGCTTTAACATCATCAATACTATGTTTCATACATCAATACAACATTGTGAATATTTAGTCATTCTAAAGCAAATCAATTTCAAACTTATGCCTCAGTACAAGAGAGTTTTGGTTTTACTTTTTTGACAATATGAAGAATGTTTTATTTCTTAATTATGTAGGAAGATGCATTCCCTCTATTTCTTTTTTGCCCCTCCATTTGTGCCATATTTGTACCATGAACATATATCCAATCATATGGAGCAGATACCTCAAACCAGACATTTTAAATTTTGAAAGGATTACTTTTAGGAATATCCTAAACCTCTTAGAAAGCAGGAGTGAAGGTTATTACTAGAAAATTCTTCTTCTCACTTTGCTCAAATATTTATTTTTTGAGAAAACAGTATATGCAGTTTCAAATGAAAGTACTAAACAGTATTTGAGGGTTTTTTCTTATTTTCACTTGTGGTTGTAATTTTAATATGGGCAACATATACCAAGACCAGCTGATACACAATTGAAAAAAGTGAAAGCAAAGAAGTAATTTAATCATGGACACTGACTAAGAGATCGACATTTTGGTGCTTTATTTTGACTGTTCACAGAAAACTCATCAGCACCGCTTTCAGCAAAGATCACATGGTGTCAGAGATCCTCAACTGTAAGAATATTGTCCCTCTGCTTTAGTTTTAATTTAGCCACTTATAATAAAATTATCTCTGCATTTGGGTCTTGGGATGTTTTCCAGGCTGTGGCTCAAAGCTCTTTTTTGCCTGGTTAATTAGAGCTTAGGCCAGAGCATGGGGAAGGAGAGGAGGAGACCAGCATTGCCCGCCAGGACAACTAGTAGCACCAGCTGTCACACAAGCTGCTGGCTCTTGGCCCTCTGATTGCTCGTGCAGAAGGAGTGCTTTGTTTTCCTTCACCGCTCTTCTCAACAGGGCAATGTGATCAATTAGTTTTCTTCCCTGCCATGATGAATCTTCAGCCTGTGCTACCACCTGCTCCAGTTCTTCAACACTTATCCTCCTCACAGCACATCAGGTCCATTGTGCTGTCACCCCGAGTTGGGCTGAGGGCCTGGATTTGGGGCAATTCTGTGCAGAAAAGCAATGTTTGCTCTGGAAACTCCAGATGAATTGCTTCTGCATTTCTTGAGTCCCCTGAATTCAGCTAAATCCTCCATTTCAAGCCACTTCCAAAATAGCACCTCCATCATTTCTAACTAAGGACTGCAGGCAGGCAAAGAAATGTTCTATTTGCAAAACATTGTCTAAGAAGTGAAAATCTAGGTTAGAATAAGAAAAAAACCAGAACAACCTAGCTAGTCATTTTAACCATGCTGTTAATGGAATGGCAATGCAGGCTAATGTTTGCTGTTTGTGAGAAAAAAGAATAACTTAACAGGGAATTGCTCTTCCATTATAACTTTGAAAAAACAGCAATGTAGAAATATATTTCCCAGCAGAGCTGTATCAAACATTTATGCTTTTACAGCTTTGCTCATGTCAAACAATACAGAACAGCTTTCCCAAGTTCCACTTGATGAAGAAAAGCATACTGTACAGACTGACCTCAACACAAAAAATTAATGATAACATTGTAATTAATAAAACATTCAATAAAATCAAAATGGAAAATGTCTGCTATTTAATATAACCATTCTATATTTCTGCATTTATTCAGTTCCTTTGGTATGGGACTCTGAGAATTTTAATGATGTAGACCATGGTAATCAAATAGACAAGTGCAGAAAAATTACACTTCTCTATAAGCAGCCACTTTCCCATTCTAAGAAGACTTTCTGTCTGTAGTAGAGTCAGGTCTGAAGATTGAAAATCTATTGGAAACACTTCTTTTAGAGTTTCTAATTCTCCTTTGAGTGAATGTTAATGTTTATCACAACAGAAGAAAATTACTGATATATTTTAACTGCAAAGATAAAATATTTCAGTGCAGTAATGCACGTACATAAGAGACATCATAAATAAAAGCTCATTTTTTTCTCTTTTACCCTCAATACCATTGACAAAACCACTTGGAGATTTGGGAATTTACCTGGCTTGTGAAAAGCTAAAATTTCCCTCTGGTGCGTTCATGAAAAGAGTATTTCTTTCTAATAGGGTAATCTTCTTGAGTTTCTGTAAAAGCTACTTTTCTGCATTCCTTTCAGTTATCAATTCACTCATATTATTTCAATGCTCATATGTTGCAGATAAGTCCAGCAATAAATGCCTGATACTTTCTGGTACCTAATGCTCACCCCAGACTGTATCAAGGCATTGGGAATGATGCCCAGCAGAATAACCAGAATGAAGAAGTCAGGTCTGGGACACGGCAAGGTAGCAGCAAGGCTCAGAGCACTACAGGTAAACACACAGTTGGCAGCCAGGCCAGCAGTCAGGTTTATCTCACCCTTGGCTCTTCAGGAGACTGCAGCCCAGATTAGTGGCTATAAACCTTAATTGCCCCAGGCAGCTGACAAGCACTCTCTCTACTACTGTTCACATTCCTCTGGCTTGCTGAGGCCTGGCTAGAGCATTCCTTCTTTACCCTGGCCCTGCATGTGCACATACTGGTGAATATTGTCCCTTCTGTTACATTTTTCCACAAACAAATATGACTTGGAAACCTGGATTCAAATTTACTCTTTTGTACACTTTTATCCAAGAGTAGAACATAATCAGGAAGCTGCATATGGGAAGAAAAACACTGTCATGGCCAGATTAAATGGGCAAGACCAATTTTTGCCTGCATAGTAACAAATAAAAGTGACCTAGACCCCCTTCTTGGTTTTTTTCGATGTTTCTGGGACAGCACATAGCCAAGAACTTGAGCCAGAGTTTAAGATACAATAAATTGTGGTTATGTTTAGCTAATAAAGCTTTGTTCATTCTTTTTCAACTATTACACAGAGGGATGTGCCAATGATATAGCTCATGAAGAAGGAATAAAAGATACTGTTGATTCTCTAGAAGTGCTGCACACAGAAAATCACTGTATACAAAGAGCTCACTTGGCTACAATTATACTTAATCATCATAAAAAAGGAAAGTATGCGATCAGAAGGCTTAGTCGTCAAACTGCTGAAGAAAATCGAGTTGTCAGTATGACCACCAGCAATTACCTTGTCTTCAGATCAATAGACAACCTCGGTACTTATCTGATCACCAGTAATGTTTAGTGAAGCAAACCAAATTCAGGCACAAATATCCAATATAAAAGGATTTGATCGTATTCATACTGCACTAATGGAACTTGCTACCAAATTCAGTGGAAGCAGGAAGAAATTTGCCGGGTGTCACGGTTAGAATATTTGCCTTTTGTTTCTCTGCAATCAAAAGTAGCTTAAAATATATTATCCTTGGATTTTATTTTTCCTGTGTAATTTCTCAATAATGTAGTATAGGCACTAGTACTATATCTTTCCTGACATAATGCTATTTGCTTTCCATTACAAGAATAAGATTGTGAACATTGAGAACAGTAGTTTGGTGGGTTTACTTACCATAGTACATTTAATGTGCTCTAACCTTTCTCCAACACTATATCATTTAGAGGTTGTGATCTCACTGGGGCAGAGACTTTACGAAGTGCTTTCAGACAAAACCTCCAAACTGTGTTATCATAACAAAGACAAATCACTACTAATAAGATATTTGCTTAAGATACACTTTAGCTTGGTGGCTAAAAACCGTAAAAATATTGGAATAATATTGACAACTTTCTGTAGAGTTATGCATTTGATTGAATTAAAAGAAAATTGTAAAACACGGTTGTATCATGTAGAGAGATAAGGATGAAAAGCTTTAAACCTCAGGCTTTTTGCTAAAAAAACTCCAAATATTTGCAGACAACATGATCTATCATGTCTGCACAAGTGCAGGAATTACTTTAATGTGTCTAACAGAAGGGCAATTTAAGGGGAATTGGTTTTGAGTACTCCTCCTCCATTAGAGCCCAGCATGAAGTTTAACTTTTATCCAATGCCTGATTTGTTTTAATGCTGAATGATTCATGATACAGTATAATTTCATGTCAGGAAAGCAGGACCCTTTTTTATTACTATGATTAGATAATTTAGCCAAAGGATAATTTGAGTGGGTTTGTTGTTTGTTGTTTTAGCTTTTTCCCTAGTGTTCTAGATGAAAATCTGATATGAGATTCAATAATTTGAATCTAGGAAATATTTAATTTTAAATACTAAGAACTAATGCATCATTTTTAAACTAGTTATCTTTGTGCATTACAGGGTGTTCATGCAGTGTTTTCTTTCTTTGAGATTATGGATATTTGAAGATGTCTTTGCAAGCTGGATCAGAAACCAGACTGTTTTCTGTATTTTTACATATTAAAAAAAAATAAATCTGTATGTTATCCCTGATTTCACAGTTTTGTACAGAGTCTAATAATGAAGAGCAAGGACCATCTTTATACAAAAACAAGATGTTTTCTCAGTTGATAGCTGTCATATCCTAGATCCTTGGCTTTACAGTGATGTCAATCACATTCTAGATACTGGTTTGGAACAAAATGTTTTCCATAGGCCTATTTTCATATTTAATTGTAGTAGTTACTTATACAGCAAAAGTGACTTAGCTCTACAGGCATCTTTACAGTTTAGCATTCATATTCTCAGGATAAATTGTATCAAGTAGTTTTAGTCTGACTTTCATAATTTCAAGGATTTCATCTTGCCTTGTGTGCACAAATACCTTTTTTGATAACCTCTAGGTCAAGAGGTTAGTTATGCAAAACAGTAATTTGTAAAAATGTTAGAGTAAAATGCTACTCAGTAGTTGGAAAAAAACACCTAAGCTTGCCAATCTTTCCATTGCAGGAGGCTAGATATGGCAGAGTGAAATTTGCCATGTGTACATTAGCTGTCTGAACAAAGACACATAGGCTTCTTAAAATGGAAAAGGATAAGTACACTTAGAAGGTGATTTCTTCTATTTCTATTTTTAGCAGAAACCCAGACTTTAGGGAGATAAAACTGGATCAGAGTCATCTCATTAACAAGTAGATGACAGGACTGGAATTATGTAGTCACAACTTCCATTCTAAAAATTTACTCTCTCTCTATCTACAAAAATACAGAATCACAGAATAGTCTGAGTTGAAAGGGACCCATGAGGATCATCAAGGCCAATTCTTAAGTGAATGACCCATATAGGGGATTGAATCCATGACCTTGGCATTATTACCACCAAGTTTTAACCAACTGAGCTAATACCTGTTTACATAATTGGTAATTTTGTAATGAGATATCCCTGGAAAATTGCTTTTATTCTTTTCTTATTAGTATCTAGACTGTTACAGAACCTCCTTTTCTTCCCTAAACAGGACAAGTAAGTCTACAACATTTTATTACCTGCAGACAGATTTGTATTCTGAAACATGCGAAATGCAAAGAACTATTTCTACCTCAAGTAACTTTTGCTGTTGCACAGAGGCCTTTTTCTAAAATATAGGCAAAACCTGGGTGTTATGACAGGGGTAGGGAGGTGTGGAGCTGAACACAAGATGAAACATTTGCTACACTCACCCAGAGATGAAGACATGGCCAGGAGAACAAATTTCCTGACCGCCCATTATTCAGCCAGAAGGAGACAGTGGAAGCTTTGAGACAGGTTTTTCTAGAGACACCAAATGCAACACGCTCACCAAAATGTACCAAAAGACTTGCTCTCCCATTGCCCAAGCTACTCCTGCCTGCGCACCTTCACATGCCTCATCTGCTGGTGTGGACAACCTCTGCAGACGAAGTTCATCCCGGTACCTTTCCATGGAAAACCCTTCCAATGCCTGTAAACATGCTGGCATTGCCAAGACTGATGCATTTACAGGCAGTTCCTGAGACAAACTGCTCCCAGGATCAGTCAGGAGAGTAAAAACGCACATGAAGAGGTTAAGTTACAGGCAGCGTTCTTTCATTTCTCATCACTGACTGAGGAGGAGTTAATATGTAACCGTTGCTGGAACAGATAGAAAAAACTTGGGCGATATTTTGTCTCAACACCTTGTATAAACAAGTCAGACTGTCTGAATTTATTGGTAAAGAAAAGTAACATCATTACTTGCTTACTAAAATCACAACAGACATTGTAATCTAGTGTTCTGCAATACTTGCAGGATGCACTTAGTCTATGAGTCTCTTCAAAGCCACCCCTAGATAGCTATTTTGCATACACACAGGGGTTTTTTTTCTGGAAATGGAAACTATTTGTTCACCTGCTAAGGGATAAAGAAAAATATCAAAGGGCCATTTCCTTTTGCATAACATTGACAAGTATTTTTAATCATTTTTTTTCCCAGCAAATAGAACTTTTCCAGTTTCTTCTAGTATAAATTGTAGTCTAAAAACCTCTACAGGTATTTACTCCTTCTGCTTAGGGTGCTTCTGTTCATGCAGCAGTTAACCTAAAGATGAATAAACCCCATCCAAATCCTTAAAAATTGCAAGTTTATTTCTATTCTAAACTGATTCTGTGTCTATACAGAAATGATGTTTAGTGGAATTGCGCAGCAAAAGCACAGAACTACATGGCCTTCGCTATGGTTAGGTGAACTGTTACATGTTGGAAGTTCTCTCAGGAGACATTGCTGGGGACAGAGACCATTGCTTCATGCTTGTCTTAAAGTCACCTGTTGCCTTGCTAGAATTGCTGTTGGCCAGGTACCAGTTTCTCTGGCAGGAGTAATTTAGGAATTGAACTAGCAGTAAAAGAGCTGTTTAGGGGCTATTTCTAAAGAGTATTTTAGTACTAATAAGGAAGACACACTGAAGTCTATCCATCCTCTGGCCTTTAAAATAAGTACCATGGCATAGCCTTTGCTGACATGCTTCTCTTAGTCCAATGCATTCACATTTTCCTATGGGAAATGATCTCCAGACTGTACTAATGCACTTGAACCAAGGTTCAAGGTTCAATGGCTGCTGATTGGCCTGGATCAAAACTGTGGTGAGGAATCTGCCAATAATTAACTGTGTAGGAAATTGTGTCACTGGTTTGTCCTTTGGCTTGCTGGTTCACCAGTACCAATTTAGCCCAGGAGAACTGGGCAGAACCATGGTCTATTGAAACTAAAGAAAATCAGAGAAATCTGTCAAGCTTTGTTACACACTCAGCAAGCACATGGGATTTCAGATCTGGTACAACATGCAAAGTAAATTAAGGTTCTTTGTGAAGAGTCAGAACCATAATTTATTTCCAGCATGTATTTGTCTCCTTGGAAACAGATATTCTACCTCACTTTTGATCTAAAGGGAACACGGTTAGCAGAGATGTTACTAACTTTGAGGAGAATTGAAACACACATTTTGATCAAGTCATCTCCTGAAGTGACACAATTATCATTCCATTTCTTCAGCACCAACTCCAAAGCTACAGTGCAGGTGCACAGAAGTGGACACAAGTCAGTCATCTACTAGATAGAAAACTCATATATTTCACACATTCAGAACACTCTGACTATTGTCCAGTTCCTGGATCTGGTTATCCGCTGCTGATGACTTCAGACGGGAGTGTGAGTTTTCTACCAGTGAGTGGTAGAAGAAGGGAATAGGGATGTCCAAATCATTCAAGGTCAGAAGTCTACAGTGTTTTACTCAAAGACAGACTACTCTGTCCTAACAACCTAGTCTGAAACACCTTCTCTGATTGCTGAGAAATTCCCTGAGCACATAAACTCTTAAAGCAGCTCTGTCTTTGCTCAGTGTTTGCTAACGCTCATTTGAATGTGAAGTGACTATTCAGTTCAACGATGTTTACAACTCTTAGGATTTTTTATTTATGAGCATTCATTAAAACAGGCTTTTTGATCACACAAATGCTTGCTGAAGGGCTATTTTTCATATGAATACCTGCACTCAGAAGGAAACAAGGGTATTAACTCAGAGCAAAAATAATTGCTAACTCTTGCTATTTGTTGATTTTTACTCACACACATTTTACAAAACAATATATGGCAATTAGATAGCCAGTCACATGCCAGAACCAAAATGTCAGTACTCTTGCTTAGGATGAGTAATATCTCATGAAATGCACTGATGACCTCAGTGGGACAATTTAAAATAAAGAACTACTCCACCAGGTAAAGCCACAGAATCTAGCCTAAACCAGAAAATAACTGTAGACTGCATGCAAAAAACAGTGACCCAAACTCTGTGGCAAATACTTAAGGACAGGGGGGATCAGACTTTTTTTGGTGTTTTTTGGTTGTTTTTTTTTCTTTATCCCAGAATGTCAGTCTCATTTTCCAAGTAGTTTCTATGCAGCAGCAAAGGGTTGTACAGTTACAGAATATTTGTCTGCCATAAATAACATCACAAACTCTGTTATCCTTTCTTTTTTTCCACCAAGGGACAACAGTCCTTAAAACACCAATGTCACCTTCTGCCATACCTAAAGTTCATAAGAAACTAAAAGCATTAATCAAAGGATGTGAGTGAATAAATGACAGAATCTGAGATGTAACCTGTTGAATAATATCATTTTATGGTGAAAGAAATCCAGGGTCTGATGCTGTAGGGCATCTACAACCTCTTACTTACTTCAGCATTCATTTCCTACACAACATCCCCACTGCAAAGGTGTCAGACTCCTTCTTCCTACATACCAATTGCTTGTATACAAAAAAAAGATAGTATTAATGAAAAGTCAGCTTTGCAGTTTGGGAATATTTTTCATTTTATAATTTGGAGCTAAGTAAATCAAATTTTATTTCCAAACTTTTTTTTTTTCTAGAACTGGAGAAGCAGATTATAAGCTCCTTTTCTCAGTGTTTGCCTCCCTGTCCCACAGCCTTCAGGTCCTCCTGCAGCCTCACTTTCCAGTCCTATTCGCCTCCATCTGGTCCTGCTTATGTCTACTGGGCAGACAGTGACTGCACATGGAGAGCTTACATCTACACCTTACTACAGTTCAAGAATCTGTTCTGTCTGTTATCGCCATCCAGATTCCCTGTCTTTCCTTTCTAGAGCCTTTTTCAATACTCAGTGGAGCGAGTTACTTCACAGGATAGTCCCTGTTCTTCCTCCCAGCTGAGCATGCCCGTGCTCCCCACCCTGCAGCTCTCCTACACCCTGCCTGTGCCTGGGGGGAACCCAAGCCCATCTGATGAAGGAATGTTACAATAGGATATACCCTGGCAAGACGTACATAAGATTATGAGATACTTTCAACGCAGTCAGAAAAGTATGGAAAATTAGAAACACTTTGAGTTTTGCTGATTCCTCTAAAAAATTGAAAAATATTATCAGTTTTAAAAGCTATGCTTTACCACATTTCCCACATGACTGTAATTAAATGGCTGAACATGCCTGTGTTTGATACAGAAGATTAAGTTTAATTATTGTTTTGTGCTAAGAAGAACATTGGGGGGTGGGGTGGCACATGATGTGTGCAAGTATGGTACTAAAACTCAGCCTTACGAAAGCATAACTTTACCCCCCTGCAGTTGCTAGATAACATTTCTGAAGTTGTTGAGATATTAAAAGGGTGGCAGTTTATTATAAAGCCATTTATATTTTGTCAGACTGTTAACAAGATTTATGTTATCTGTGCCATGCAACAGGAAGGCTGCTGCAGAATCCTTAATAACTTCTTACTATGCATGCCAAATTGTTGGTGCAATTGGCAAAGAGAGGAAAGGAATCAGATTGTATTAGTAACAGCCTACATGAGTTGAGAGCCATTACCCAACCCTCTTTATACTGTTGCTTGATTAAATTCATACTACATCCTTAACACATCACATATTCAAAATATCACAAACTTCAATATTATACTAAATTCTTGGAGTTAACAGAAGACAAGTTATATGTACTTCTGATTCCAAATATGAAATTGTGGGGTTTTATGTGTTTAGTACACTTTGATCTACATATATTTAACCATTTCATTTATATTTAACCATTTAACCATTAACAATTCTTTGCATGACAATATTAAAAGTACCAAACGTGTATGCATCTATTTGTCTATATCTACACATACCCTGGTATAGATAGTGTTATCCCAAGATATAGTTATCTCTATAGCTCCTGAAAGACATCATTTGTCATCAGTTGATTATTGGCAGCCTTTCTGTAGCTGAATGTGTAGAAGTAACATTCAAATTCCTCATTCCATATCCACATAAGCAGATGATAATTTTGCATGAAGGCTAAGAAATCCTATCTTGATTAGTGAGAATGGTGTGATTTTAATGGTGTGTTTTCCAAAGCCACCTTACAAGGTCACTATTCAAACCTACAGGTTCTTCAGGACTGCTGGCAACGGCCTGCAAAGAAAGTATTCTTAAGGATTCAGATTATATACACTACTTATCATGAAAAGAAGTAGAGGAAGAAAGCTATCACAAATCCCTGCAGGCCCATCTATTCACATCCCTTCAGCAATCATTTATTACATGTTCCATGTAATAGTAAGTGCTTATCAAGTGCTCATTTGTAAATGATACAGAATTTTGAATACAATACTGTGTACATCTTGTGTGTATATATTGTTCATTCATTAAAGAGTAAGATGGATGCGAGTGACTCCATAGGCTATGCTCCTATCTACTCTTATCATTCTTGTTTTGACAGATGAATGAGGTGTAAAGGCTGTGAAGCAGAAGACACCCTTTAATAATCCATTAACAAGCAGGAATATGCCTTCCCCAAGCAAGTGAAATGACAAGTGTGTACTTACTTACTCACTGACAAGTAAGAGAACTGACATCAGACATGTTCCCTTCTTTATGTTTTTCCTACACCAATAAAAACTGAGTGGACTGGTATATTAACTGAAAATGAGGTTCAACTGCTTTAGGTATCTAAATTATATGTAATATTCATGTTCATCTGCATCAACAACCCGACATCTGTGATCATTCTCAAACCCTGGAATGCCAGCTTGAATGACATTCACTGCTAAATTCACATTAACAAAATGATATTTTGTTGTCTAAAAAAAAATCAAGTAGAAAGTGTTGAGTGCATACGTGTTAAATTTCTTCTATTGTGAAAATCTAGCAAATAGACCCTGTTTTTGCAACTTCTCTCTAAATGTGTCATTTAAAAACGTAGGTGGAAAATGAAGGTGGGAAATTTTTGGATACATATTGAAGTAGAAAATGTTATTTCATTTCTCTTTTGGCACTATTACCCAGGTTATACCTGGAGTATTTTCCAGTAACATTTGAACTAAGAGATCAAATAGAAATGCTTACATTATGATCATGCCTGGACTTCATGAAAACAAGGAAAGGATGTGGTCAGGGTGTTAGGAAGGCAAAGTCATGCCTTTTATCTCCTTAAGTATAACTGAAGAGTCAGTCTGTTGCTCAACCCCAAATGAGCAGCCTGTATTTGGAGGAAGAAGGCAGGCTTTTGACAAGTAAGTAGCTCTGGCAGGAGAGCTTTGGGGGAAAAAGAAAAAAAAGGTGAAGCTGGGGGTAAACCTTCCCCATTGCACTCCCAGATTTGATCAGGCAACTTTCGCCACCTGTAAAGAGACTCACAGTTATTTGTTTTCTAATAGACATAAGAAATAGCTAGGACTGATAAGGACTACGAGATTAGACATTAATAAGTTTACCACACCCAGTGAGTCTTTGTTGAACAAGCAGTTGTCAGTCAGATGGGGAAGGGTTGGTCTCCATTTCTCCTCGGAGTGGGCTGACCTTTGATGTTGCTGAGTTGTCAGCTGCCTACTCTTTGTTTTCTCTCTTGGAATTTTGTACCTTTTCATGTCAACATTTTTCCTCTTGAATCTTTGAACTGCTGCCTATCCCATCTCAACAATCTTACCTCTGTAATTTTAGCTTTCTTATCTCACGTAGCTCCAGGCTACGTGCTTTCACTCAGCTCTCTCACAGCATAGTAGTCTTTTTAGGAGTATAGGCCAGGGTTATGCAACTGTGCTGAATTGGAGTTGGCCTTGGATCATGAGAGGGGAGTAACAAAGGACAGAGAACTACAAGGATTTGTGTCTATTTAATTAGAAACTTTTAAGTCTGAGACAAACAGAACAATAGCAAAAGTTGAAGGAAGGGGAAAAGAAATTCCCAGTGGATCTCAGCATGAGGGCTGTACTTTCAGGCATCTTCCCACTGCTCTCTTATGCTTTTTTTCTTGTTTTTTTTTCCATGCTGAACCTGATGAGTAGTTAAGTGAGAATGTGAAGAAATGATAAGGAATAGAAGAGCTGTCTATCCCTGAAACTGAACTCTTCTATGTGGAGATAACATTAGTTATTGGTCCGATTACCACATAGTAGTTCCCACGGGATGTTTAAATAAACTAGACCAACACATCTCCCACATCGCCATATAGTGGAGTAGTGATGCCAAAAGAAAGGTCACTTTCCAGAGTCACCTTCTCTACCAACCCCAGAATTACCACTGATCTATTTCTAGTGTTTACAAGAGATATACTGAGCAAAGGGTTTGGTCATGATCCTTTGAAGAGCATTACTCACCAGCTGCCCTCAGGTACGAGACTGTGATCTGCTTCTCCCTTGCAGCGGGGCCATCACACTGCATGTTTTGAGTGACATTTTTACTCTTTGGTCCTGGTCTAAAGACCAGGTAAGGCAAAGTAAGAATAAGATGAAACATGCCCTGTGCATCCTCCCACTGTTGAGACATATAGTCATAGTGCACTTGTAGTCACAAATAAGAAGGGCCAAAAGCTTATGCTAATTTATCCTCATTACTAGGAGCCTTTGCACAGTGATTAAAAGACATGTGCATGCTGATATGATAACCCATTCTCATTTATCTGAAACACATGCAGAACTCTGTGTGCGCAGCTGTGGTAGAGGGTCACAGCAGCAGTACTGGGTCACCAAGAAATTCTGTGCTTTGGGGAAATTTGAGAGGCAGTGAACTCTTCTGGGCAATGGACATGGCTTTTTGAACATGGATCATCCTGCTGCCGCACTTTAACATGTTTGACCAGAAGTTGTTGAATTGTTCTTTGTTTTAATGCATGAAAAAATGATGCTCTCTCTCTTAAACTACAATTTACAGCATCATTATTTTAAAAGATAACTTGTTATTAATGACTTCCATAGAAGAAACTTAAAAATAAATAAGGTCTCTTCTGTTTTTTCTCTTGTACTAATTGCTTTTTAGTTTCAAAATAATCAAAATCCTCTAACTTATCCTCATTAAGACAGATTTTTAATTATAGTTGCATGCAAATACGTACCCCCACTGCATTATAAATTTGACCCCAGGAACTTAAATCTGTTCATTATTTATGTACGTAAGCAATTCTTTAGGTTCTAGAAATCCAATTACATTTTTAATTATAGAATTTCAATATTTTGTTTTTTCATATGAATATGCTGGAATTTCATCCAGTTATAAAATCTGCAACCTACAATTAACACATGTATTCATTTCCAAAATGAAAGTTGAATGGGTTTCAGAATGGGAGAACTTCTAAAAGCTGATGTTTTGGACTAAGAAATTAGACTACACTGCATTACTTATTTAGCTCAATTATTTGCATTTTGCTAGTAAAAATAGGCTCTCTTGCTTTCTTCTCTCTTACCAGCTATAGGTGTTCTACTCAAATCTAGTGCCTCACCTGACTAGCAAACAAAGGAAAATGAAAAACTCAGTAGGGATGTTAATGGAACAGAACTTACCCTAATTACCACATGCTTTTATGGAGCTGTAGACAACATTGTCATTCTTGCTTTCCATTTTCTTAAGGTTAAAACCAGATGTCAGATTTCTTTGCTCACTGAATACTAGCATTACACATTAGCACCCAAATACAACCCAAAGGGCGCTGGTCATGCTTCAGGTAGAGAACCTGTTGGTAGAAGTTTGTTTCTGTCTTTTACATTTTACTACTTTTCTTCTGTGTTTGCATTTTGAAAACACAATGTGAAAGATCACAACTCTGAAACCAGACTAGTGAAAAAGGACATAAATAAGAATAATAACCATGGGATCACGAGAGAATCACGACACGAGAAAAAGTGTCTTTTTCTGCCCTTAAGCCCCTGTGACTGTGATTCACTCCCAGATGGAACCAGACACAAAAAGATGGCCCTCTGCCTTGGATGCTGAGGCCCAGTGAGAGACTTAATTTTCTCACTGCCAAAAAAAGTGCCTTTACTCAAAAAGTAGATTCTTAAAATACTGATTCCCATCCCTGTTGCTTGCAATTGTGGGAAGTTAGCTATGTTTTCACTACAGTTTGCTGACCATCTCAAACTGTGATCGTCATGGGACACAACGGCTTTAGCTGAAATGGCAGAATTGAGGAAATAGGTATCAAATTAGTCATCCACAAACTGTTTTTTAAACACTCTATTGTGATACCAAGTGTCCCTCCATCACCTGTTCAGCCCACAGAGCCAGATCCAAGCCTCCACTGAATATCTGAGAGAGACAAGGCTAAAGCCAACCCTGAGAATCCCTCACTTCAAGCTCTACTCTATCATGATTGCAGTTAAAATCATGTGAAACCCAAAAACTGCACTGGAAAGATGGGATCTTTAATGTCCTTTAGAAGAATGTCTTCTGCTCTGCAAAGTTTTCACTGACAGGTAAAGACAACCAAATGGCTTTTTTCAGGGCGAAACACAGTATCCAAGACTGATCATAGTTTTGTTTGAGTTTTGCAATAATAGAAGATTAATAATTTTGTGTTGAACTACACCTGGAGTTTAGCAGATTTTAATTAAATATGTTTTGAATTTTACTTTCCATTTATAGATTAACTTGGAAAAAAATCTTAACATCAAGACAACTTGTCAAGCCTGTCTGAGATATGTACTAGGTTGTGGTTCACTCAGCCAGTGCAGAAAAGAAAATGAGGCGAGTTTAATTCACTATGTGTTGGCCAAAAAAAGAGCCAGGGTAACGGCTTTCTTTAGAATTTTGAGGTCAAAGAAATACAAGTTATGTATGGAAAGATGGAGTCTGAGACCTAAAGAGCTCCCAGTTAGATAATATTTGCATTAATCACTCCACTGATTTTAATTTTTCTTGTTCTGAAAATACATACAGGTATAAAAATGCAAATGTGGGGATTCCTGACAACACCATACTACACAATGCCAATTAAAAAGGAAATTAAATTGTACATGAAGCAGAAGAGAATCCCTTGTGACATTACACTGGAGGGAATGATAAGAGAGCTATAATTACATTATAGAAAGAGATGTAAGTTTTCTGCTCTAAATGTGATGAGAATAAGCCATTAAAACTTCACAGACAGATGACAGAAAACAGAAAATAAAATTAGGTGTACTCTAATCTAACATAGTTTTTAGTTGCTGTTATTGTATTATGACTATAGTATTGCATACAAAAACTGAAGTGACCAAAATGGAATTGGAAGTAAATTATGATTTACACGATTTACTGATATATTCTGTGTCCTTGGGAAATTTGTTTAAGGACTAGTTTTCAAAGAGATCAGACATGCAAATAGACATGTGAACATGTGCTCTGTTTGCACATGTAATACATGATGGAGGGTAAATTGTCACAGGAAAATGGCCAGTTATTCATCTGAGTTCAGAGCGAGTTCACTTGAAGCAAAACTGAGTAAAACCCAGCATTTGGCACCCTACCTAGATTGCAGAAAGATCCAATACCATGCAGAGGCTGTGGTATTAAATACTTACTGTCAGGGCTCATTTGAAATGCTTTCATTTTTCCATGGAGTTCCCATATCTGACAAGGTACTCCGCAGTTCCTCCTTCTGTTAAAAATACCTGAGTATCTGATTACTCTCTTACTAGTTTTAATGTCATCCAAGTTTGTATTCCATTTATAGAGAGAAAGAAACCCCTAAACATCTGGAATAACACCTGTGCGTGGCAGACCTTAGTTTAAAATAAAGTTGATGACATCACCTCTACAGAAAGAAAAAAAGAAAGGGTGATGATACATGAGGTATTTCCCTGTCTTTTAAAAGTCTAATTACAAAGTATTATATGCAATATATAGGTCTGCAGCTTAGTTGTGGTAGACTATACCCTCAAAAAGGCTTTTAGATCTACCACAGGACTTTGAATGACAGAAATAACAGAATTATATTTTTCTACAGGGGACAAGTAGAAAGAGTCTGAAAGTCTCTAGAGGGGACAAGTAGAAAGTCACTGAAGCTGACTCTATGCAAGATACTGTAAAATTACTGCAGCTAATAAGATGGAAACTGTAGAAGAAAGCTTTCTTTTCATTGGTTTGAAGCTATGTTCATGAATCACAACAGATATACTGAGCCATATTGTCATTCTAATAGTTATAAAGTTATTACTGACTCAAATTATAACTGAGAAAGGTTGATGTAACCCCAATGGTGTCCAGTTACTTGAAAATTATCTTTCCTGGTAAGATTTTAGAGTTCACCTTTATGATATCTCAGAGCTTTTTTTAATTTTTGTGGATTTTAGAAGTAGTTGTGTAGTAAATGTAGATTTTAATGTAGCTGTATTATATTCCTTACCCTGTAGCATAATGTTTACACACACCCAACCCTATTATCCCATTCCTTATCAATCCCTCTAAATTCTGTTAGCATGTTTAGTCTTCTTTTCAAGGTAGAATTGTAGAAAAGCCTGGACCAGAAGATATTACATAGACACAGGGACCTTCAAGCCCTGAACTTTGGAGGAACTCCAAGGACTGTACATGCTGCAAAGAAGAGGAAGATGAGGAAGAAGGGGTCCCACACATCCCCAGACCCCATTCCCGAAGGGGCATGTGGGGGGCCAGAATGGGGCAGAACTGGGGGTGGACAGATCTGGGATTGGATGGACCTTATTATGAAATCATAGAACCACTGTCTGGGATGCGCACATGTTATGTGTATTCCCCTGGCCCGAGACTTCATTAAAGGACCTACTCTCTTTATCTTACCTTATACTGACCTGGAGTCTTTTTTTTCTCTGCACTCTCTTAAGGCAACACTTAGAAAATCTCTAGTTTTGCTTAACATATATGCATATTTTATTTTCCATACTGTTAATTTTATGCTTAAATTCTGGAGTCCATTTTCTTTAACAAGCTTTACGCCTGGGAGCAAGTTGTCAATAAATGTTAACTCTAAACTCATGAACATTTTCACTGTTGTGCTTACTGGAGATTTCACTTTTAAATGCTACTAAAGTCGTGCTATCATACAGTTCAGCAGTGCTAATTTGAGGCTGGACAATTGTCAAGGTGTATCAGCACTTGCTTCTGATGTACCAGAAGGTGATTTTGAGCACTGGAATTGTTCTGGGTACAGTAGAATTCATGCTCAAATACTAATTCTGGTATGGGGGTATGTGAGTCTGATTTTGGTCACATATTTAGTGCGTCAATACATTCTTCTACTTAAGATAATTAGATTCTTTTTTTGACTAAAACACCTAACTAAGAAACAGTAAATACTGATTAAGGTCCAGACTGCGACAGATGGCTTTTGAAAAAAATGAATTGAAAGGTGAAAGGCAAAATCTTCTTAAAGATCCGTTGTTAAACTGAACCCAGGGGTAATCATTAGGGGTTCCTTCTCTTTGCCCAAATACCAACCAGGTATTAGGAAGGAAGTTTAGTGGCAGCAGAGATAGAAAACCTGAACAAAGTCATGAATTTACAAGTTTACATTTGAAGAGGAACAGGGTCCACTGAAGACTTACTGTTACATGTGAGTATGCACAGTTCCTCCTAGCCTCTTAGCTGAGGTAAATGTGGTGGTTTGGGACTAATGAACAGAAAGTAATTTGTTGCAATCATTAATACAGTTGTGATATTTTGATGGGGTTGATGGGTAGAATTTATGTCAAGGCTGGAAACATCTCAACCTTTTTACATAGATGCATAAAAATTGATGGCATTTTATATGTGGCACCATCTGCTTTTTATGGGTTTTGTCTTCTTTTGTTTTAATTTATTCTCCATGGGGTATTCATTTCTTTAACATCGAGCTTGTTAATAATAAGAAAAAATATTGCTGTATATATAATACAGATAAATTATATAGTCAATTGTATAATATAACTCTTTGAGTGGATTTTTTTCTATTGAAAAGGTAAATAAAAATAAGATTTTTAAAAAATCTGAAATTACCTGATTTTCAGAAACACCTAACATCCCAAATGCCATTGTCTATTGAAGCAATTTTGATCAGCTCTGAGGACCAGTTCCTTCATTGTTACTTTGTGGAGATTATTGTCCTTACTGGCATCTTTCACCTTCTCTTTCAGCTCAGCATCCACTGCCCACCTCACAATCAATTCCTCTCTCATATTTCTGCCCAGAGCAGCAGGCATTATTGCCTAATGGGAACATTGTAATCAAACTACACCAATGTCCTCCAAACCTTGAACCTGTGCCCAGGCTACGAGTCTGGTGCCTCCACTAATTAACTATTCTAAATTTAGCTGTCAGTTTTAATTAGGAAATCCATTGTCTCCAAATATGTGACCTGATAAAAGGAGACAGGAAAAACATCTAGGACCAGGGCAGCATGAAGCAGCAACCAGGGGTTGTTCATGAGCTTCAGCCTCGTATTAAGGATGCCCAGTGCAAGGTGGGATGGGGTGCAGCCTTCCTGCTTCTACAGTGCTTAAATCCTGACTTCAGCTAAAACCCTTTCTATTATCTCACTCTGTGAGCATGTAGGAAGGGAGAGGAAGAATTGTGCAGTCATCTCTGTGGGTTCTACTAACCAACCAGAGAAGCTGGCTGCCCAAAGGGTGCGCTCACTAAAAGAATCACTACACTCATTAAATCTAAACTACCTTGGGCACCATAGCATGGGCAGTGTGTAGGCCACAGCAGGATGCAAACAATGCCTAAGATCCTACAGTCTGCCTTGTGTTCTCTCCCGCCCCAACTGCACCACCATCAGTTCTTGAACAAGCCAGCATAAAGGCTTGTGTTGTCATCAGCTGCTGCTCTCTTTTTCGGTCTAGGACATCTGTGTCTTTACTACATTCATTCAAAAAGGGTGGTAACATTATATAACAATCTAGAAAAGAGAAATTTCAATATAAATAGAATAAATATGTTTATATAATTATTATATTTAATTTATTATATAAGTTTTCAATATAAATATAATTTAAAATATAATGCAGTAAGAGTTTGTACGTGGTTACTACTGGTGAGATACACTGAAATGATAATGCTGGAACATAACAGTTAGACCTAAATTTTTAAGTGATAAGAGGTAATCCTGCAGTTTCTCAAAATTTAAAAAAAATTGATTGTGAAGATCTCCCTCACACTGAAACATTTCTCAACTGATTAAATGGTCATTTATCTATCTAAATGTGGGCTTTCTAGGTAGAATCATTAGATGTTTTCTATATATGAGGAAGAAAAAAAACCTGCCAAATTCTGCTTCTCAACTGTGTAGAATAAATTTTCCATGGAGCTGTGCCATAGTTAGGTTTATACTACTAGGGGACATATAATCTTAACTAAATTTATTGTGTCAATCAAAACAATGGAAGACAGTGAAAAACTTGAAACAAGTCTAAAAATTGTGAAAAGGTAATTAAAATAACATGAAATTAATTTTAACATAAATAAGCATAAAATAATACATATACAGATAAACAAACTGGTTTTGATATGTCAATATACATCAGCGTAAAATGTGATCTCTCCCATTGCAGATGAAGCTCTAAGTGAGAGTTCATTGTGAATGATCTTTAACACACACACAAGACAGATACAGATGTAATGAACTCACAGCCTAAGCGCTCATTGTACTCACAAACAATCTTTGTTGAGGCAATCTCTGTCTGAATTCCATCCCCTCCTTTTTCACTCACTACTGCTCTTTCCATTGATTTCTGTTGCATGCCACTCACTGAGGACTTTCAGCAGCAGAAGCCAGTAAAACTTGATCACGTTTTTCTCTATCATAAGATGGTCCTCTTGTCCTACTCTTACTACAGAGTAGCTTACAAATGTTTGAAACAAAGGAACGCAATAGAAAGTAATTTATTTATTTACTGGTTAAGTGTACAAGGTCAGCTGTCTGGTACGATCCTCCTCAAATTACTTTGCATTTACCATGTGGTAAGAGTTGGCTGGTAGTCAGTAGTTTTCATCAGCTACTTCATACTAATTGTCCATAAACATGTTCTTACCTGGGATAACTGCAAGGTCCTTTGAACTAACTCATATACTCACATCTACTTATATATAAAACAGAGAGGTTTTAGCATATTTTGCTAACTGCCACAACTTAGATTGAAGTTCTGTTGGATTCCAATAAATGCATTGGATTTGTCCATGTATATTCACTGCTATTTATCAACATATTCACAGAATGGATTCTAATAGAAACCATTCTTTCCAGTGTATTTACAAAGGCTCTTTGTTCCTCATCACTTTATGAAACCTATAGCAATTATATCTTCCATCTTAAGGAAACAAACAAAAAAAAAACCTAGCTGTTTTTCTCATGCTTTTGCAGGGACTTTCCTTCCTTGCTTATCACCAAAATAATTTCACTCAAGTACACCAGAAATGCAGTTGTCACTCCCTGAGTTCAGAGGTGAAAAGAACAATTAAACTGTAATTGTTTGCACACCCTCTTACTGAGAGCGATTCTTCCTATGTGGGACAATGGCTATTAAGACAATAGTTCCTAGTGTTCAGTCTCTGGGAGCTTTGACTGGACGGAAATAAGAGTAAAAGCGAAAAATAATAATACAAAAAAAATGTTACACCTTTGCAACTCCCCCCTCATCTAGAATTTACACAATTCCTATAATTTATCTTCATTAACCTACTTACAACACTTTTCATATATTTTGACTGTTAGTGTCTTATGGTCTGCTCATCAAGCCTGCATTGAGTTTTAATGCTGAGCATTTAAAAAAGTTTAAAATGTATATTGCATACAAACCACAAGGACAAGAGAAAGGAAACTATCCAAATTGCCTGTGTGTGTGCCTGCATATAGGTACTACTTACTGCAAAAGAACTTGCAACACAGGGGAAAAACAACCAAGCTAATATGTTATTTGTGGTGGATTTTTGTTTTCACAGGAGGACATGAACTGAATTTTATATTTTCATCAAATGACACTTTAACAGTCAAAACGATATTTAACTTTCAGAATGAGTCTTGAATGTGATACGTATTTTGATTTTGGTCTCTGCAGATCAAAGATCAATCATTCTCTCCATGTTAAAGAGGAGATGAAAGAGCAAGCAATAGAGCAGAAAGATACTGAGGTTAAAATTTCTCAGATGTTCGTGAATATACAAATCTGTAAATATTGATGATTCTTGGCAATAAAACAAATTCCCATCAACTTAACTCCCAAGAGCAGGGAAATTAAACCAGATTTCACAAGCCTTTCAGCATTAATTGAATAATAACATCAATTAACAATTACACTAAATTATTAAGTGAGTCTTATGCATGCAACCACATTATCTCATTTGTTCCTCCTTGTAGACAATGAAGTTTGTTAGGGTAATCAAGCCCAGAGTATTAGCAGAGACAGAACCAAGTATTCCTAATGTGTCAGAAACCACAGAAATTGGATTTCAAGGGTAGGAAATTCATGAAACCCAAATGAGTTTCTTCCAGTAAAAGTTCATGGTTCGCCTTACAAGTCTAGAGCTACTAAAAGAATAGAGTGAAAGCTTTGCTGTGCTCTCTGCGTGACTGGTTGTAGTAGTTCAAATAATGACAGCTTTACTCATTCAAAGTTCATGTTAAATCACGAGGGAGAGTTTATAGGCATACACAGAAGCTGTAGTCTGTTCAGCAGGTGCACTATTAAGGTCTTATCTAGGAAGGAGTTTGGCCCTGACTGTAGCTTTTAAAAAATATAAATTCTCCTGTGCAAATAGTCATCTCTGCAGTTTGTTCTTGAGGTTACACCAGGTTACTGTGAAATCAGAGCCCATTTCCAACCTAAGAAAGGATCAAATTTGTGCAAATTACAACGTATATGCTTTTGTCCAAAAATCTTGCTAGGTGGGCAGTCATAACTAAGCACTGAGAGTAGCACGAAGAGCCTCCAGGAAGAGAATTAATTAAATGCCTCAGCAAATAAATTTGCTGGACTTCTACAGTTGTAAACAGTAAAGAAAGACTTGCTTGAATTTACATTAAAACTACACTAATTCTTTAAACTAGTCACATTTAATTGCATATTGTACTCTATCATGCAAATAACTGTGTTTTCCTAATACGTAATGGGGGAGAGAAGGAGAAAATTAGTTCAGAACTTCCAATTAAGCATAACAGATGAGGATCAACGGTATCTTGGAAATTATTTCAGTGCACGCAGATAAGACTGAAAACTTAATGTATTCAGTAACCATTAATTTCCCAAAATAAGCCACTAGAAATGCAAGTCATGTTATGCATCCCAGGAATCTGTAAGAAATCTACTGACAGAAAAATATCTTCACTGAACTTCTTGTTATTGACGTCCATGTTTCATTGAATGCATTAAAATTCTGCTGGCAGTGAGTGCTGCAATGAGCACTCCATAAATTAGGATAGAAAACCAAAAGTTTGGAGTCACTCCACATCTTCACTTGTGCAACATGATGAACCTGGTCCTACACCTTACCTGCACTGAATGAAAGTTGGTAGCAGTGGAATAGCTAAAAACTGGTAGTAACAGCTCAATACATGTGTTCAGTCTACAGATGTATCAGCGTACAGCCCTGCTTTTTAATTTTTATCTCCCACAAGTGCTGTACAGAAAGAATTTTTCATTTATGTCTTCATTGAAGAGGAGAAATACTGGAAATGTGACCTCTTTGATTCCATTCACTAACAGTATTGATTTTCTAATGGAATCTGAAGTGAGCCTGTTGATTGACATCAAGGGGGAACAAAAGTTGTCACAGTGCTGAAGAAGGAAGCCAAGAAAATCATAACCCTATTCTAAAAGAGGTATTGATATACAGCATCAGAAGTAAGAGCTCTGGGATACATTCAGATTTTTGAAGAAATTGCCACTTTTTTTTTTTAATTTATAGATCATCCTTTCTCACTTGGTGCTTGTTATCTTGAAGAGGGTAGCAGAGCTCCAGTTATCTAGAAGGTGCTCTGCAGAATGAATGTCCCTCTATTTCTGAGCTGGAAATGTAAGTATATACATTTTTGTGTAGACAAGATATCAACTATTTTATGCAATAAGAATAATAATAAATAAAATACACTATTTTTTATACATAACTAGAAAAGTCTCATGGAAAGAAGTGATATTTCATGATATTTTAGTAGCCATAATGCGAAAATATCATCTCACAATCAATTTTTCTGTTCTTTTAATTAATTGTAGATATTATAACTAGCTTAGTTAGAAACCTTCCCTTATTTTTCATAACAATTCACAAAAGAAGGAGGTTTTATTGTTCTTTCTGTTTCCATTTCCTGGAAAAATTTTCTGAATTCAGAAGCTATTAAATTTACCAAACCATTTTCAGTAAAAATAAAAATGAAGAAAGAAATACAGGAAGCTATCTGCCAAATAAAAAGAATCTTAAAATCAAAAGAAATTCTTTTGTTCTCCAAATTTTAAAGAATCTGCTCAAAAGCAATAAATTGAGGACCACCACACATTAGAAAGCAATTATCTGAGAAACTAACTAATGAGGTCTAATGAGGTTTTTCCAGTGAAAACAGTTTCAGAGGCAATGTTGAGTTAGTACTGGTCAGGGCAGCATCACTGAGGAGCTGCAGACCTGGGACTGTGCATAGAAAGATAAATTATACACACTAGCAATCTGCACACTGAGCAGGCAAACAAAGTACTTGATGGCTTTAGCTTCTCAATAACTTCTTTCAGGACTTTCATTTTAGGCAACAGAAAACTATTGAATTAAAATGCACATTGCAAATGTTTGCTATGGCCTGTTCCCTCCCCGAAGGTCTCTTCCCTGCTCACAGAAGCTTCCAGGACCAGTCCTGTCAGTTTGGAACTGGAGAACTGGTCTGGAAAGGGCTCTGGGGAGCTGGATGTGCTGCATGTATATTTATGCAGTGCAGATATAGCTGTAATCACAGGAATCAGTAATGACTTTCAGTACTTTGATTTAAAGAATTTGTACTGAAAAGGGACACAATTAAATTATTGTATGACAAAAAGGAGACAAAGGGAAAGTGCTAAGAGTAGGATTTATTGTTCCTAACTTGCACAATTTATAAGTTAGACTAATCTATTTGTGTAACATTTGCATCTTAGACTAAACTATTTGTCTAGCCTCCTTCTACAGTCAATGAAGACATGGAGACATCTCCAGAGGATATTCATCCTCTCTCTTTTCCTACCAAGTGACTCAGGATGGGGTGACTCATGCAGATGTATGCTGCATGAAGTTATGCTGCAGAAATACAGTAGAAGTCTCATACTAAGCAAATCAAATTTTTTTCCTAGGCTTATTGTTTACTTACAGATTTGTGAATCTACAGGTCTGTCTATTTGTCTATTTTCTCTATTCTGTGTAACCAAAAAGGCCTCAAGTAGCAATGTCTGGATGTACTACCTCCACGTACATCAGGCTCTTTGCGCACTAAAGCAACGTCATCGAAATGTCTGATTATGGCTACTTATCTACCAATTTTTTTGCAATGCCTTGAAAACATCATGGGAACTTTTAAAGGACTCTGAAACAAAACAAGCTTGGATGCACTTGATTGCCTCAGGGAATAGTTCAAAACTATGTTTTATTTAGTGGCAAAACTAGTCTAAGGCATTTTCACTCTCACCTATTCTTGTGCAGATTTTGCTGTCTCTTTTAGATGATGATGGTGTTGTTTGTGCAGCATCAGTGAGAAAACAGAGTTTTTTCTGTATTTCAGTGAACACGGATAGAGTCCTACAGGTGGTTGCACCGGCATAATTGAGTGTCTTGGGAGCAGCATTCAGAAATCAGGGAACAAAAGGAGGAAATGTTTTCTTTGGCTTTGCTGCTGGTGGAAGACTAATGTTATCATATCTACTGTGATGCAGGTATGATCCTTACCTGTTACCCTGCACAATAGGCCTTTCTAGGTGGGAAGGGACCTTTTAGTTAAGTGCCATCAGACAGCTCTGATTGTACTTACTCTGTGGTCCCTAGGCATGATGTGTCTAGTTTTAGGGTGCCTAGAGACACAGACAACACACAGTCACCTTAGTGAAAGTGATGAAGTCACCTTCTCCCACTAAAAATGTGTTAAATCTTTTTGAAAAATAGCTTTAACACAGAGATTTGTGATTGGCAAGTATCTTTTATCCAAATATATCTCATTTCATGCCATATCAGACATCATCCATCTTTATGCAACAAGCTGACATAAAAACCATGATACGTTATGGTTGATTTGACAGAAATACGATCAGAGCCTCACACTTGATCTGAAACCAGTCTGTCTTGCCAGGGGACCTGAGAGTGCTAATAAACCCAGGCCTTCAGAACTGCCGTTTGACCTCGGAGCACTTTCAGAGGAATGAAGAATGAACTCCCAATTGACTCTACACAGAGCAAAATTAGCCAACCTGTCCTGACTCGCAGCACCAGGCCATCTGCAGCCAAACTCACTTCACTAGAAACCTTTGTATTAGCTAGCAGTAGACTCATTAATTTTTCTGAATGATCTGGATAACAGCCACAGCAGAAACAAAAATGAGCCCAACTTTCATATAGTGAAAAATCTCTGCAAGATTACAAATTGTTTTTTAACAGCTATAAACCTCTATTACTTAACCTTTGAGATTTCTGGTGATGCTTCTTCCTGCAGCAGACCCTTAAGCCAGTTCTCCCCAACAAGCTGCAGGGACCATTTTGGAAGCTGAGGTATTTCTTAAAAGAGAGAAACATGGGTAAGAAGATGACTTCCATCATAACACCCATCTGTGTTTCTTTAGTGCCTGGTGTCCAAAATTCCCATGAGACTGGCAAGGCTCTGCAGTGCACAATATATCCTGGCTGCTCTCCCTTTTGTCTTTGACATGCCTCTTATATGTTGTGGGCCAGGGGGACTGATGAAGTTTTATGCCAGCTCCAGATTTCTCCATTCTGGGGCAATCCTGTGCTGCACATTAAAGGCTGTCTCAAGGTCCCTTTATGTTCCTCAGGTGGGTGGACTTCAGCACAGGCTTGAATCTGACCCTCAGAGACCATTGCGTGATTTAAGTTCTGCGATTTGTGTCTGCTTTAACAGATGTTGTTTGGCTAAAATCCTGCCTGCAGTCTGAAAGTTCAGTCTGAATTTTGCCTTCGTCTCTCCGTTTGATCGTGGCTGTGTCCAAAGTCTAATTTAACAAATCTTATTTCGCCCTCTTTCTCTGACACTTGTTTAACTTCAGTGTTTTGACTCTGAAGCTTAGACCACAGTGATCTAACTAAGGAAGGAAAACGATCATGAAATGACTGTGATACCTTATATATTGTCATTATACAACAAACTGACTTTGAAACATTTTAAGTGTTGGTGCTACAACTGGTAAAGATGACTAACATTAGCAGGAGGTACCCAGGGGATCTGTTCTTTTAATTAGAAATAGTCTGACACTTTATATAAAAATCCCCCTGTAAATCTCTTTATTTGCAATAATTGATGATTCTCTTCTATCTCACTTATTTGATCCTCGCAGCACACTGCAATGAAAAGAGTAAAGAAAATTTTAACGTGGTACAGGCAATTCTAGTGTTTTCATATATTTTCAGTTATGTTATAATTTTGGGTTTTAACAATGACTGCGTTATATTGCATCAAAAACGTATTTGCTACTTCCTGAAGCAGCTGGACACACTTGATAGACTAAGAACTTTCCGGTTGAAGGGACTAATCCTGAAAAATCCTTCTTGCACAGCATTTTTTCTGCTATGAGACACTAAACTACTTATTAGAGCGAGGTATTTCTGAAGAAGTTCGAAGAGATAGACTGGTAAAAATAATGATGTAGAGATTATGAGGGCCTTGAATATATTAAAAAAAAACTAGAATGTAAGAGCAGATCTTGATCTTGATCTTGATTTTGACATTGAGGTCTTGGATGTGGGAATAGCTGAAAGAAGTTGCCACTATAGTGCTGGCAGCAAATGTGAAAGCACCTAAAGAAAACATAAAAGGGTTGAAAATATAAAAGAGGGAAATATAGAATGTGCTGGGGGGGGGGGGTTGGCTGTTTTCACAGCCAAAATTTCAATATCCCTTCCTTCACTGTGTCTGCAGTCATTCTAGGTACCATTAATTGCTGAGGCCATTTAACCCTATAACAATTTTGAAGTTTAGTTCATTTGGATAATGAAGTACTCAAACCCTGGCACAAATCAGGTACTTTATTATCATCTGCACCTTCTTGAGGACACAGACAGCTGCACTGATTGAGCATCTACCATTACAGAAAAAGAAAGGAAAAAAGTCATTGTATGTTTTGGTTTTTAATAGAAAACAAAACCTTATAAAATTGCGAATAAGATTCAAACTTTACCCAGAATGGGATCCTGAAAAAAAGGCACTAGAAGACAGAAGAATATAGAGCCCCTGTCTCTGGCACAACCCAGCCACCTCACTTAATGTTCTGTACCTTCCTTAGTCCATTTTTAAGTGAGTTTCTGTAAGAATGGTTAAAATTATTAAAATCAGCTAAATATATATACATATTTACACATACATATACACACACACACACATATATATAAGCCATATAATATATATAACACATATAAATATTTTGGTTTTCTTAAAGATCAAGAGACAGCATGGTATACAAGTCACCTTTGTGCAATCTGCCAGCTGCAATGAATATCAGTATTTTCAGTATTCTCCCATCTGGCTACAAGAGGCAGTTTGCATTGCCAGCTCTGAATTACAAAGAAAAGTTTTTGCTTCTTGGTCTAAACCATCAGCGTTCTGGGAAACTTAAGGCTTTGAAAGACACTTCAACAGAATAGACTAAAAGTCTGCCTGTCCTTTCTCTGACAATGCAGATGAGGTACTGTAAGAGCAGAAGTGCTCTCAGGTTCCAGGGACCTGTAAGTAAGGGACTTCTGAGTCAGATGTATCCTGTTTCTAAATAGCTGTTGATGGATGTTTCTTCCATAAATTTGTCATGACCACTCTGTGTTACCACATCTTGAGGCAGGGAGATACACAGTTTAAATAGCAGCAGTGTGAAAAAAGCGCCTCTTGTTGATTATATTGAACATATCATCTCTCAAACTCATTTCATTCTGCCATTTTTTCCAGACAACAAGAAACAATGCACATCTGCTCCTTCTCCACTTACCCTTGTAATCTGTAATGTTGCGGATTCCTATCACGGTTACCTGATTAGTTTCATTGCTCATAAAGAAGTGCTCCAAACCTTCGACCTTCTTCCCTCTTTCTGAACTTTTTATAGTACCACTAAGTCCTGTTTGAGATGAAGACAACGAGCTCTACACCGCATCTCAAAATGTGTTCACAATATATCCATATTGTGATTAACGCCATAAGATTTTTTTTGCTTTGTTTTTCTATTTCTTTCCCAGTAATTGCTACAATACACATTAGGTTTTTTTGTCCACTATTGAGAATTGTACTGATGTTTGAAAAGAGCTATTATTATAACCAAAAGTTCTCTTTCCTGAATAGAAGTAGGTAGTTTAGGACCCATTGTCTTAGACTGTTTTTCCCCTTGTGCGTCATTTCATATTTATTGTAAAGAATTTAATCTGTCATCCTATTGCCTTCTTAGTACCATGACATTTTTCCCCAGCTCTTTGCAATCAGCTTTCATTTTTATTACCCTGAATAATTTGGCATAATCATTAGTCTCCTTGTTCTCCATCTTTTTCATTTCTGTATACTCTGAGTACAACAGACACTGCAAAGATCCCTATGATCTATGGCTTTACACCATTGTAAAGCCCAACCACCTATTCCTTCTCTTTGTTTCTGTTAACCTATTGTTAATCTATAATACAACTTACCTCTCTTCCACAAGCAGCTTAATTTCTTTAAGAACTCATGATGCTGACTGCCCCCGGATTTATCACAGAGTAAAGAAGGATGATACTTATCTACTTTATAAATTGCTTTCACATTCAAATGAGAAATGCTAGATATTAATATTTGCTAGAAAATCTATATTGCTTTTCCTTAGATAAAAGATATGGAACTGAAGGAGCAGTAATTTGGGGATTGCATGGTATCGTGAGAAGAGGGCTGGCTGCTATACAAAAATCAGAGTTGCACCCATCTTAGCCCAAGGCTTTTTGAGTTTTAGCAGAATTATTGCTTGACAAACTTCTCCATGTGTAAAATGGGCTTCTAACTGTGATTGTGTCAAGGTTAAATAAATGTGGGTCTGGTAGCTTATCAAAAAAGTGCCAAAGATGAGTCTGCTAGGCTGGGAGTGCAGGTCTCGACAGATTTGTGTATTAAGTCCCCAGAATCTTCAGTGGCTCAGTCATCTGACTTTTCACTGAGGAATTTGATGATGTCTGTTGCTTTTTTATTTTGCTAGGAAGCGACCCACTAACAGCCCAGAGATAGAACAGTCAAAAAAAAAAAATGAAACAGCATGTCTGTGATGCAGAAAAGAAAATAATTTTGTCATGTAAATTTATCTCAGTTTTAATTCCAAATAAATTTTAAGCATTGCCTCATCAAAATTTTCCCATCTTGTTCTGTTTTTAACAATGTTCACGCAGCTTTCCCCAAAGTAGAATTTTTGACTATGTCATGTATCACTATAACGAATATTAAAGGTGGGTCAAAATGTCGCTGTTGAAATTTTTGCCTAACTGTATAATTAAGGTTTTGCCTTGACCAAAGCTAGGAACCATTCCATCTGCTCCTGATGTCAGCTGCTATCACTTCACTGATTTTAAGAGGAGTCTTTTCAGGACCTTAATAGGCAGAAATACGTTTTATAATTTACTTCTGAAATATTACAGAAATGACAGAGTGTCAAGATGGAGTGACAGTGTAAACAAAAAATATTCCCTCTGCAGTAGCTGGCAGGACTGAAATCAGATGTAAGTAATAACTGAATAGTGTACAGGAGATTTGGGAAAATCAGATTTTGCAGTTCTTTTAATTATCCTTTATTATATTAGCTATACTCAGGGAAATTGTTTAAAATTTCTACTTGGACAATACCCTTGTGAAAAGAAGCAAAATGTGCATTATGAATGAGCAAAACAGTTTCAATACCTTGTTTTGGAATTTAAACCATTCAAAGCACTGTTGCAACTTTTGAAGCTCCTTAAGTTTGGTTCTTTTTGTTGTTATGCACAGCTAAAGGCAGCGATACCTCACTGCTGTCACTCTGGCAGTCTGCAGTCCTCTCTCAAAAACTACTGTCCTCTGCATTTGTGCCGTAGTCTCAGCAAACAAGGGGTATAAAAACCACCATCCTGGACCATGTATGAGATTCAAAACTGAACTTCTGTGTGCAAAGTAACTAAAAGCTCTGAACAGTTTTTGAAACAAAACTCAAAAGACCTTCAAAAGTAGAGTGGGTGGGAATTAAATTGATGTTCAAAGCCATAAGGTAACAGGTCCAATCTGTGTGGTTCCTGGCTGCTGTAATAAATCTCCCTCTGAAGCACAGGACTTTGGAGCCAAGCACAGAGGCAGCTGTTAACATCCCTGTCCAGCTCTGACGTTGCTTACGTTCCTTTGCAGTTTAGGAGAGATTTGTCATTAATACCTAATGTCAACCTCTGTAACCTCATAGACGTGTTTTCACCTTTCTGCTCATGACTGCATGCTTATCATTCAGAGCCATCACACAGGTCTCCATTGATATTTTCTTGATCTACATTGTTGAGGAATAAAATAGTGATCACAAGAACAATTGAAACCAGTTGTAGTTTTTATTCCACTTATTCATCATATTTTACTTGGTTTATTTATCAATGCAAATGTTTACAACTGTATAAAATGTGTCTAAAAGCTAAGTATGTTTTGTCTCTTCTAAAGAGTGCTTTAAAATATTTTTTTTTCAGGTTTAATCTTGACAAACAATCTCTAGGAAAAAAAAAAAGTAATTTATTTGAACATCACCCCACTGCCCAGATTGGCTCATCTAATCTGGAATGAGATGCAATTAATCACAGTGAATTGAATATTAAATTCAATAAAATCTCCTCAGTAAGTCAATGAAACATCATTTTTACCAAGGAGGACAGAAGTCTGTAGATTCAAAATACATACATTCCTTCCCATAAGCTTGATCTACAAAGAAAATCCCTCCTTCAATTATTGAAAAAGACTGAAAATAGATAAGCTGTTTAATAAAAATTACATTATATGTTTTCCTAATCTGCATAATAGATTTTTCACTTAAATATGTGACAATTTTTTTATCATTAGCAATTTCTTTGTAAGTAAGTACTATGCCTGGAAAGCTGTTCCTATGAATAAGTCACAGAAGAGGTCTGAGATAACAAGATCAAATCATTCATTGGATCTTCATATTTCTTCAATGAGAAAAAAGAAACTACAATAACAGCTTTGCGAGTGGTTACAACTCTAAGATGCAAATTTGTGCATCCAGACTACCATAAAGCATGAATCATAGAGATCTCATTATGTGATTATGCAAATATGTATTAATTACACAATTACAAGCATCTATGGTGATGAAATATGATTAATTATATGACTTGGTTCACTTGCTGAATGCAATGCCATTAGCTGCTAGAGGTCCATAGATGTGTTTCTTTTTTTGACTCCCTGACATTTTAATATTATGAGGGAATTATAAATTAGTGTAACAACAGATGATAAAAGCAGATGGAATAAACTTAACTGAAGCCAACATGATTTACACAGATTTAAACTGAACAGTTTGTGTGTTTATCCAGCTATAAATGTTTTGCTCCATGATGATGAGTTCTGTTTGGAATGAAAGTTTCAAAAAATAGTGACATGTCTGGAAAAGACCCTTTCAACATGTGTCTTAAAACATTAAGCTGTACTGAACCAAAATAATCAGTGGAAGGTAATGTAGGGCTGCCAAAGACACAGCTGTACTGGCACACTTGGAAAGTAAAAGTGTGCAATCTAGTTTACTTGCCTTAGATGTCCAATACAGTAGTCACTACCAGAGACCCACATATATCCTACCTGCCCCAAACACCACTCTGGGGACAGATCGAGGGCTTTCTGCATGAGTTTATCTCTTTCTGTTGATTAATAAGTCTTGATATCTAACTCAAAGGTGGTGCTCTGTATAGAGGCATTTAACATTAGTAAAGGTGAATCCTACCTATGCATGTGATGCAGGATTAGACCTCATGCAGGTGCACTGGGTAGGTATGATAGCTTAGATAAATAAAAAGGAGTAGCTTATTCTCCTTACTATAATGTCTCCTGTTCTGTTTTGGGTGTAGGTCTCAAGTCATGGACAGCTGCTTTGAAATACCTTACATAGTCAGTCTGCCCTTAGTGCTGGGACTAATTGCTACTTGTGTAGGATAACTGAGGTGTTCCACAGCCGCTTCTCAACTTCTTGGGTCCAGTGCATGGCTGACACGTCTTGCGTGAAATCCTTCACCACGATCTTCACAGAATCATGGAGCGGTTGTTTGGAAGGGACCTTGAGGTCACTTGGTACAATTCCTCCAGCTCAAAAAGGGCCACTTAGTTGCTCAAGACCATGTCCAAGATGGTTCTTAAATATTTACAAGGATGGAGGCTTCACAACCTCCCCATGAAACCTGTGCCAGTGCTCAGCAATCCTCACAGTGAAAGAGTTTCCTGACATTCATGGGGAACCTCCTGTGTTTCTGGTTGTGTCTATTGCCTCTGGTCCTGTCACTGGGAATCACTGAAAAGAGCTTCTCAATCTTTTTCCTCCCTTCGGGTGATTACATGCATTTAAAAGGTCACCCTGAGCCTTGTCTTCTCCAGGCTAAACAGTGCCAGGTCTCAGCCTTTTCTCGTAGGTGAGATCCTATTAGAGAGTCCCTTCATCATCTCTGTGTCCCTCTGTTGGACTCTCTCATGTATGTCCATATCTTCTGTACTGAGCCCTGCACTGGACGCAGCAGGTATAGCCTCACCAGCGCTGAATGGAGAGGAATGATCAACACCATTGACCTTCTGGCAATTCTTTACCTAATGCAGCCCAGGATACCATTTACTTTCTCTGTTGCAAGGGCACACTGCTGCCCCGGCTTCCGCTTGATTTCCCCCAAGACCCCTGGGTGCTTTCATACCACACTGTTTTCCAGCTGTGTGGCCCTCAGTATTCATTGGTGCCTGGGATTTTTCCTCCCCAAGAGCAGGACTTTTTTTGTAGAGGTCTGTCTGGATAGAAGCACAACCACTCCTCCCATGCAGTCTCAATACTGTATTTTACTTTTGACCACTACATGGATCTTCTGTCTGACACTGAAAATTCTTCTGACTAATGAAGAGAACAAAGATACTACTTAAACTATATCATTGTCCTCCAGCTCGGGCTTGGTCCATGCAGACCAGCAAAGTCCAATATGAATTCTGCTAATCTACTCCTTGCCTTTGCATTTGTGATGAAATAGTTACTGCAAAATGAAGAGGAAACCTCCTCCTCCTCCTCCCCACTCTAAACAATAACTTCATAAAGTGTGACTTTTCCTTCTAACAATAACTATGTCACAGAAGAGAATCTGCAGTTTTTAAGACAGCAACTATTTATAAAATGCAGGAAAGTTCACTAGTAGGTCTAGCAAACTTCAGATGAAAGCATAACCTAATCTGTCTGTTCTCTATTTTTTTCACTACAAATTTAATATCTGACTATCTTTTCATAGATACAAAAATAAGGTGCCTTCTAAGCACTAAGATGAAGCATTTCAAATACTGATTACAGTGCTAAACTTGAGATGTACTTTTATATCAACAATGGGACCATGTCAGCTCTAAAATTAATTTTATTTGCTTGTTCATAATACAGATAATTGAAGACATTTAAGAAAATACAGGTATTAAAAATTAAATGGTTCTTTATGATTAAGTGATTATCTGTAAAAAGTGGAATAATCTTCCAAAAGAATACACCAGTTAGAAAAAGTCAGCTTGTGCAGAGGTGCTTGAAGTCATCCCCATTTCTTGTTTAGAAACAATTTATTTCAGAAAACTAGCTTATAATTGTATTCTTTTAACATTTGTTGTTGACCCTAACTTTTTTCCACTGAAATCAGTGGTAAAAATTCAAGAAGGCTCATAAGACACAAGTGTTAAAGTAATACTAAGTGCTTTTGAATATGTCAATTAACAGTGTTTGTCTTTCTTGGTGGTGAACTTCTGGAGCTTTCCTCTGAGTTCACTACTAATTAGAAGCTAGTATCACTCTGAAAATTCATGGAAGGTCTCCACACTGCTGACAACATAAAAATTATTGTACATTACTGTACATTAACGCAATCCATTCTCATTAACACCATCAGTAACAGACCTCTGTGCCTCAAAGAAACCACATATATGACTTCTTCTTTTGCGGCAGGAGATGTGATTTTTCACAAGCTGCTTCACTGCTTTAGAAGGATTGACAAATGCATGTTTTCCACTGACACAGACATTGAGTCTCTTGGGGAAGTATCCTCTTTGTGTCAAAATAATGAGTGTATTTCCATGGAGAAGTGGTAGCTTATTAAATATACTTACTACAGAGATCAAAGGCTTTCGCTTAGTGAAAAATGGCTGTAAAACCACTTTCAGAGGCTCTGGGATACTAGGGACTGCCCAATTCCATGGCTCAGCTGCTAAATGCTTTCCTAAGGATCACACACCAAATTAGGATTTCTTTTGGGATATCTTAGGGACTGGGATCCAGGAAAACAACGGGGGGGTTGTTTTTCACATAGCTGTAACTTACAGTTAAATCTTTTAAAACCATTTTAAAACCATGTACAGCTAAACAGGAAAGTAGAGGAACTCCACTTAACCAAAACCAGAGGAGAGGTAACCTGAACATGCTCATAGATATTATTATACAATAGCCACTACAAATGACTTGACTGAGTAGCTTACTAATATATTTCTAGAACACTGTGACAGTTAAATACTAACACAAGAATAACATTAGTATCTGATAAACCTTAACAATGTGTTGCTGTTGTATCACATAAAATAATATTTCTGCCTCAAATGAATTTTGGGATAAAAGGATGATAAGGAGCCTGTTTTTCTGCCAAAGCCAGTCATCAAAGTCCTGCTAGATGCCAGCTAGTCTCAAACTGCAGCTGGGGCCAATGAGCATGTTAAAGAACTGGCTATATATCTCTATCACAGCTGTGCAGATGCTTCTGGCTCACCTCCTCAAATCTCCAGAGATCAGACGAACAAAGCCAGGGTTTTCTAGGACTCATCTGCCCAATGCCATTCAAGCACTGCAGTCTCAGGGTGGGCTCCAGCAGGTGGGGAAATTATATGGGGCCAAGAGGCACCAGGGAATGCTGCTCACAGTGCTGGGTTGGACCTGCAATCCTGAGCTCCGTCTGCCAGCAGCTTGGAGCCAGCATGGGGTTTGCAGCTGTGGGTGGGCAGGGGCCCGCCTCACCTGAAAAGGCATTTTAAACAATACCTCTCTCTCTTCCAGATGTTACCAAGCAAGCTAAAGGAGTTAAGTGAGGGATGGAGCTATAGAAGGAGCAACCAGCCGATCTGCCAGCATTTGGGGCACAATCTAGCATGCAGATTTAAGATTTCTTTATAGGAAGTAAAGGGGAGCTTAGAAGCTCATACCATAGGAAAACCTCTAGATCTGTGATACCACTGAACTTGCAAACACCATACGAGTAGAAAAGCAGCCCATAACAGGTTAAAACTTTCCTTTCTACCTGATTTTCTCAGAGAAGGCATGAACACTGCAATTCTCATGCCAGTCATCCTTTGACCCAGAAAAATTGGTTGACTTCACACAGCCCAGTCATAAACCCCCAGTTTGCCAAGTGGAAGACTGACATGTCATGTTCTGACACTGAATTTGAAAGCCAGATCAGCCAGCTGTTTTTATTTTCATGATAAAGTGTCTTTCTCATTAATAAAAACAGGGAAAATAAACTCTGAGGAAGAAACAATAATTTATAATACGATCATGTAACAGTAAATATATGTGTATATATAAATAAACATATATTTATATACAAGTTAAACAAAAGTCAACATTTCCCATGCAAACTCATCTGTCAGTTCAAGAAGTAAAGGAAAGTTCCACTCTCCTTTTCATTTGAAGCAAGTACTGTGAGCCAGGTTTGGTTCGTATTTTCAAAATTTATAACACTGTGATGCTAGCCAAAAATCCTTAATTAGATCAGAGGAGCAGCAAAGCTGTCAGATTCAATAGCAGAGTACAACGAAGGAATAAAATATTCTGGAGTTAATTGGATAAGTTCATTCAGCCAGTTTTGCCAGGCTAGTTTTCTACAATGATTCACAGACAGATCATGAGGATGGGGTTTTTCTAAGTAATAATAAAACTGATTTCTCAAATACGTTTCATTTACAAGATCCCAGAAATTGTTTATAGCTAACTTAAATCAACAATCAACATCCCCCTTCCCACAGCACCCATAAACTGTGAACGTTTCATGAACTCAGTTGCTTAGAGAGCAATTTGGGTATCTCACTTGTATGAGAATTCCATGGCAAGCACTGCTGGCTGAGTTCTGCAGTGAGGCTGAGACCCAGTGACATCTCTAGTTGCACAAACTATTTGGGCTTTCATGTATTCAGAAGAAGGTTGTAACACTTGAAAGGACAGAGTAAGAGAAGATGGTGCTAAACTCAAAAATGAGGCTGTAAGCCATGTTTCAGTTGATTTCCCCACTTATTTAGAGAGCTCAAATAAAATATGACATTCAGGATGTTTTATTTGCCATACTTTATTAGCACAAGAACATTTCTAAAAAAGTAAGAAATAATATTTTTAATGGAGACTCTGCTTTTATGTGAGACTTCTCGGTAATAATCTTAGTCTTTTTTGTTTGTTTGTCCCCCTTGTAATGGGCTCAGTGCTCTAGGGACATATCTAGAGGGAGAGCAGAATATTTGATCCCCACGGTATTTGACCATAGGAAAGAAATAAACCACACAGCTTAATGACACAGGAGGCAAAGGCCAGCCTGTGCATTATTTTGAATAGGCCCTTCCAAACAACAGCTGAGTGCTAAAAATGCAGCATGGTTATTCTGTAAATGTCTTGCCTTTTGTTAAGCCCCAGAACAGCCGGTCAGAATGAATTCTGCTAGTATAGTGCTCTACTAAATCATGTCCCAGCCAGAGGAGAATGTAATTTCTTTATAAAAGAATGAGCACTGAGATACTTCGTTTTGAAGGAGAGAATGGAGAAGTCTTGCCATTTGATCTAAGTTTTGTCTGTTGACACAGTAGTTAGTACTCACAACCACTACTGGGAAGTTAACAAGTAATTTAAAATACACCCTATGTAGTTCACCTGATAATGTGAGTATTATATAAAAAAAATTTAGATCCAAAAATGTTTTGAACACCCTAGTTTGATTTCACCAGTTATTTGGTAAGAATTTATTGTGAAATAAAGTACAGTGATCTTCTTCCAGAGATCCAAATATACTTTCATAATTCAAAATACTTTCCTTTCAATTAGGGAATAGCACAAACAAGATCGATGTCACATCTGGCTCTGCTAAAGTCTACACAGTGAAAAGCAAACTTGGAGAAGTAGGGCTATGAGCAGCTGCTTCAGTGGGAGCTCATATGTAGCTGGAAAGGAGCAGAAGGAATCCTTCTTATCATGTTTCCGTGTTCAAAAGGAGCTTTGGACTTACCTGAACACTGTTGACAGTACAGCAGTTGCACCCTGCTCCAGGGTATCCTTTATTTCTTTGTGGTGTGTCAGACGGTCCCAAGCCCTCCTCTTCTCTGGAGACACAATGGAGGACCTTGTGCGGCCATGGTAAAAGCAACATTTGGCCTTTTCTACCTGTAGGCTCTTTCATCAATCAGTTGCTTCTAGGAAATGTTTAAATAAGCTAAGCACAACACTATCAGTGAAAATGGAAAGACTAAATAACAAAGGCATACAAGTAATTCCTATATTAGGTACTATTATTCATGAGCCTTCTGTTCTTCTGAACTAGAAAGGGGAAAAACTGCAAGGGGGTGGTCCCACAGAGAAAATAGAGAAGTACAGGGCTGTCCTTTTATTTGACAGGATACACAATGCACATTACACCCTTTGGCCAGCCTTGATATTCTGGATTGCTATTGCAGGCAAAACAGTATCAATACAGGGATTTTCAGATAATTCATTGTAAACTAACATAATCTTTTCCTTATTGATTCAGGTATTGAGAGACAAAAAAAGACATAGACAATTAAACAAACAACAAAGGCCTTTCAATCCCCTACCACAGGTTCAACTTCAGTCCAACATGCCTCCTCCCCATTCCTTGTCTCTGCTGGCCTTATTTTCATCACATTTATTTCAATCCTTCCCAATGTCACCAATGGGGTGATGGGCAGTGCTGGAAGTTGATGTTGGTGCATAATAGTTTCTTAAATCAGTCCCTGTTTCTTCTCCTTCTCCTCCCCTTCTCCTCACTTGTTAGTGCTCTCAGCTCCAGTGTGGCTCACCCATGGATCACAGTCTCTCAGGGGTGTCCCTGTTCCAGCATCAGTTGGCCGCAGACCCAGTCTTGTTTTCCTTCCATGAATACTCTGCAGCTATGACCCCAACAATGTCTTTCTATGTCTTCTTTGCTTTGTTTCTACAAAATGTCTCCTCACAGTTCTCCTCACGTGTCCCTGTTTTGTGTATCCTCCTGTGTGTCCTCTCACAACTCCTTCTTATGCCTTCTCCCATGTGCCCTCGCATGTGCCATTTTGCATCTTCTCATGCCTCTTTACAGGTATCCTCTGGGGCCTCCTGCCCAAGAGACAAACACTCTTTCCTAAGCATGTCCACACAGAGTTACCACAGGCTTCACACTTGCCTTCAGTTTAGGTGGGCAGTGGGTTTTCCCACCATTTTGAAGCCATCTGAAACCATCTGCAACTGTCCCAGAGCAGTTCATGCCTCCTCCCATACAGGGCACCTCACCAAGTACACCTGTATATGGGATCAGAGTAAAACGCAGGACAAGGGAAGGGGTACTCAGCATTCAGGAAAAGGTTGTAGGAAACAGCTTGTGCATTATCTGTCTTTTAAAGGAGGATTGCAAATGTAGTATTAAAACCACTTACTTCTCACTCTCTCCCCTAGAAAGCATTGAGGGCTACATGACACACAAGTTTTCACATCTTTGTGCCTCTCAGCATAAACCACAATCAGTGCAGAATTGCTGATTCCTCTCACAAAGATATTTGTGCTTGATTGCAAAAAATTCTTAGAGCCCAGCAAGCACAACAAAGGGTGCTCAGGCTGCTCAGTGGAGCTGCTGTGGCCTGTGTGTATCAGGCTGGGTCTAAGCTCATGCTGTGCAAATTGCTGAAGCCAGCGGGTATCTGAATCACAGGAACTGGAGGAGGAAAAAAGGTTGTTAGTTCAGTTTGCTTAGGGGGTAGCCACCCAAGGCCACAGACAGATCCACTGCAAGAGACAGGACCATTCCCTACTGCATTTTGTGAACATGGTCAGGTTTTCGTAGCAGTGGAGACTTTAGAGGTGGCCTTTGTGAGAAGGCACCAGAAGCTGCCCCTCTATTGAACAAAGCTAGTTCCAGCTGTCTCCAAAACAGTCACACTACTACCCAAAGCTGAGCCCATCAGTGACACTGGTGGCACCTGGTAGATAGCATATTTAACAAAGGGTAAATTACACTGCACAGCACCTGTGAGAGACAGGAGCAAGAAACAAAGTAAGAGAAACAACTCTGCAGACACCAAGGTCTCTGAAAAAAAGGAGGAGGAGGTACTGCAGGCACTGGAGCAGATAGTCTTCTGTAGCCCGTAGTGAAGACCATGGTGAGGCAGGCTGCCCCACTGCAGCCCATGGAGGACCCCATGGTGGAGTAGATTGAAGGCCCTGAAAGAGGCTGTAGCCTGTGGAGAGCCCATGCTAGAGCAGGAGCTGTGACCTCTGGAGAAAAGCCCACACAGGATCATTATTTCTGGCAAGACATGTAGCCCATGAGAGACTTATAGAGCAGTTCTTGAAGAACTCCACTGTGTGGGAAGAAGCCACATTGCAGAAGTTCATGAAGGATTGTGTACCATGGGTGGGACCTCATTTTGAAATCTGAGTGAGAAGGAAGGAGTGGTAGATACGGCGTTATGAACTGACCACTGCCCCTGTTCCCTATCCTCCTGCACCACTAAGCAAGAAAAAGATGGAAGTGTTGGGAATGACGTTGAGCCTGGAAAGAAAGGGAATGGGGAGAAGATGGATTTAGTTTTATTCCTGTTTCTCACTATCTCTATTTTTAATTGGCCATAAATTAAACTAATCCTCCCCAAGCTGAGTGTGTTTTGCCCATGATGATAACTGGTGAACAATCTCTCTGTTCTTATCTCAACCAACAAGATTTTTCATCTTATTTTTCCCCCCTGTCTTGCTGAGGAGGGAGAGTGAGAGAACAGCTTGGTGGGGACCTGATAGGTCAGGACCTGACCAGTCAAGGCCAATCCACCATGCCTACCCAGCTATTGCTATAGAGCAGATTCCTGCAAGAGGACGAGAGAACTCAAACCTACTCAGTTGTTTTGCAAGCAGATACCAGGTTTCAGTCACCTGCTATCTCATCCCCAACCTTGTGCCTGAAGTATAAAGACAGCTTCAGGACTGGAATATGTGAAGTGGAATACGTGGAGTGAGGTGAAATTTAACAGCTCACAGAAGAAGGTCATGCACCAAAACCTAACAGCAAGAATTTCTGAAATAAAGGAGAAGCTTATTCTACAGCAATAACGGAGGAGGTGAAAGACCTGCACTAGGCAGAGCGAGGTTACAGTGAGCCCTCACTGCAGAGAGGCCATGAAATGAAAACAATGATCCCAAGAAACATTAATGAGTCCTTTCTACAGAGAGAGACACTTATTACTGCCATTGCACAAGAACCAGCTCAGTCTCATCAGGAATGTGGAACATGACCCTCATTGCCTGTACTCAAGGGGAAATTGAATCTGTTGCAATACACACAAAGGAGGGCTACTGGGATGACCAGGTGAGTGGTCAAACCAGTTTTCAATACAAGGCTGAAAGACTTCAGCAAAAGTGGAGTTTAAAACAAGGACATGGACTTTTTTTCTATATATATATGCAGGAGATAAGCAAAAGGGGATTTGGAAGGGATGGATGGATGAAGGAGAATAGCAGGAAGGAAAAAGATGTTTAAAATACGTGTTTCTCTGGCAGGACAACAAAAAAAAATAAACTAAGAAGGAGTGGAAATTTTAAAAGCTTTTCTCTTTACAAAATGATGAAGCAGCTTTTCGGTAGGAGGAAAAAGTGCAAGAAACATATGTGGGTTTAAGGTGGTTCTTGACAAATTTATGAATGGAATTATCTGTCCCATACAGGAATCCAGAACTGTCTGGTTTAATGACTTCCAAGAGTGTCTCCAATCCTCTGCACGGACCTGCTTTTAATAAATTTAACCTATATATATCCAGACTAAATTGTTTGTGATGTCTTACTGAATTACATAGTATTACAGACTCCACAACAGTTCTTTTTCAGTTCTATTTTAGTTTAAAAAGCCCCACAAAAAGGGAAGGATTAAATGGGTATACAAATATATATGCAAAAATATGGATAATCAGATATGTGAGGCAGAGTAAGAGAGATTATTATGCAAAACTAAGGAGAAGTAAGTCAAAGAGAAACAAAAAATGTACAAAGAGTTAACAGAACACTATAAAGAGTATAACAATCAATTACTCTCATTAGTCAATGAGGTTGAACAAGAAATACTACCAACTAGATTAAAATGCAGCAGGGAAAACTTATAACCGGAGGAACGGTTACATAATGAAACAAACTGACAGTGAAGGTTACAGCATTTCCATCACCAAAGATATTCAAATCTATTTTAAGAATAATGGAATCCATTCACCAGTGATTCAGACTGATGGACTAAGATGACCCAAGAGGCATCTCTTCTACTGCAAATGATTCTATTCTTCTGCAAGCACACAGATGCTTAGTAAGAGCTGCACTTCAATGGAATGTTTCATCTCCTTTCTACAAAGAAATCATGTTATAATAAATATTAAGTGAAAAGATAGCTAACTGGTTTTGTCAATTAGTGGAAAACTAATTATGTTTCTGTTACCTACATTCTGAAATGTTTCTATTAACTTTAAATCTATTCACACTGCAGTTCCTCCAAGAAACAACTATTTTCAAAAGCAAAAACCAGTCTTCTGTCATGTCTAGTATTAGAAAAACTTACTGTACATATCTATCTAATGTATTATACACGTATTTAAGAAATAGTAAAAAATCCTCTCTCTTTCATGTAAGTCTGCATTCATGTATTCCATTATTTGTATGCATGTTAAGCATGTTGAAATGGGCCTTGTGTGTGTTTTCTCTTTATCGGAATTGACACAGTACGCACTACTTCTGAGCACATAGGCAGTATTTAATCCCTAGCAACCCAAAGTTCAATTAAGATTATTCTCTTTATGCTCTTGCTTGTTACTCTTCTGTAACAATCATGGTTCATCAATACCTCAGAACCGTCTCTATGTGGACCACGCACATAGAATTCATGTAATTATTAGGTGATATATTAGAAAGGAATGTATCCACTGAAATAGTCATCATATGTCAAACTTAATGGGGAACATCTAAGAAATAAATGGAAGAATTAGGCTGGGTTTTTTCCTGGCTATTTAACCAAATATACATTACTACTGCTAAAAAAATTCAGAAAATATAGATAAATGTACTTTGTGTATTTGTTATAGACAGGAGGTTTTCTAGAACTGACATCAAACTGTCACAGAAAAACCTTCTCAAAATGGTGCCTTGGTGTCCTAAAACAGAGATCAGATCTTTTAGTCCCTCTCCTTGGAAGCACATATTCTCACACGTCAATCTTGTATGTGGCTCTTTGTGTCTGAAAAGTCATCTACTCTCAGCTGGCTGATTGCAGTGTACCTGGGAAACTGCTTCTGGTGCCAACAGACTTTATACAACAGGTGAATGAAGCAGGTGTAGAAACAAAAAACATCAGTACAAAACTCTACATTTTTGGTTTCTTGGAAACGAAAAAGAAAATACATACAGTGAAAGAAAATACAGACAGTGAAAATACAGAAAGTCCTCTAAAGGACTTGCAAAAGGATCTTTCTAGTAATCCAGAATATTATCTACAAAACATCATGCCATTACAGAATAAAAGAAAAAAGTGTTTAATACGGTAGTATATAATAGTTCTCATATATTTGATTTCAGCAAATAGAATGGGCTTAGCTTGATTTTGCCACTTCTCCTAGAAAATGTCATCAGGAAATTATAAACAATATTAAAGAGTTATACTTCAAGAAAAGATTGGATATGTTTCTTTTAGTGAAGGATACTCTGTACTGCACAATCAGGAACTTGTCTGTTATTTTATCCCATATTAGAAAAAGAAGAAATTAGAAAAAGAAGATGATGATCTACTGTTCTGCTTTCAAATCCTGGATGTCTTGATATTATGCCTATTCCTATGTCAAGCACACAGCAGAAATAATTTGACTTTCTGTATAAACAGACTGGCAGACTGAAAGAAATTAGGAGCTTCAAAAGAGTTACCTTTCATTATGCATGCAAAAAGTTTTATAAATTACTTTTAAAGTTGCATTAGTATTTAGCAAAGCTTCTCATAAGTACCATTTGAAATAGTGCATTTAAACTAATAATAATTGAATTGCATATCGAAGGGCAGTTGCAACATCCACCTGAGGAAAAATGCATTCTGTACTTAACAAAAGGGTGTTCTCCCCCAGTTTGTCTTAATCTAAACTGTATTTCTTATTTGTCTGTCCCTTTTTTCCATCCAAGAAGTAGTCACCCTACTCCAGGGGAAATTTTGAAGAAGGTCTGTAATTTGATCTTCTGTCTCTTTCTTACCAACAAAAGTAAGGTTTGCTCATCAGCTTGTCTACTATGAGCACCTGCATCCTAACTCTCTCCTAAATCTGCTCTGTTTTTTCCAAAGCAGCTGTAGACTGGGACTGGGAAGGCCAAATAAAGGGGGAGGGAGCAAAACTTCATCAGTTCCTGCTGAACCCTTCCACGCAAAGGTGTGTGTGCAGGTACAAGAGCACATGGATTCACAGAGCTCTAAAACATGCAATGGGGAATGAGAGAGGAAAAGGGCCCTGTAGTTTAGGGAGAGGAAAAGGGCCCTGTAGTTTAGGATATGGATTTTTGATTTTGAACATGTATTTCTGTGACTGAGAGTGGTAGGTCTTTCTGCAGCTCTGGATGTCAGAGGGGATGATTTTGGACCTTGAGGAGAGTGTGAGATGTGGAGAGGACAGATTCTTCAGCCTGGGTATCTCAGCACAAGTCAGGCAAAGCTGCAGGATCCAGGAGGGGCCCTGAGACATCAAGAAGATTGATCAGGTTATTAGTGAGGAATAAAAACAGCCTCATGGGATTGTATACATGTCTTACAGACAGTTTGAATGAGGTGACAGTGTCTAAGTGAGCAATGAGGAACTCTAGAAAAAAACAGAGATCACAAAGGTGTTGCTACTGTGGGTAATCTGCCTTAAGGCTGATGTGATTTTCAGCTTGAAATGAAGAGGGATGTCATGTTTCTTCTCATCTCTTCTGAACTTCCTTCATTAGCAACCAAAAAACTCAGCGATATAGTTTAAATCAGTATCCAGTTTTTTATCTCTTAGAAGTTATCAACCTGGAAATGATGAGTAGAAATAAGCCAAATCAACTTCCAACCCCATAGGTATTTATGCTGGCACAGCCTTTTGCATATTCCAAAATCACCAGTGTTAGAAAAAAAATACTCACCAGTTACAAGCCTCTGAACTGAGTGATGAGATGTAAAGGAAAGTTTTTAATTTTTTCCTCTTTTGCAGACAGAATAAGGGAAGGATACTGCTAACATTAAGATCTTCTTTGAAAAAAAAGTATTTTAAAAATTATTTTGAGTGCTTTGAGATCCACATACTTGCTCACTTTTCAAGGAATTAAGTATGCAAAATCCCCTTTTATATGTCTGGATTACAGGTGTTTTAAATTGTTTCAAGTAAAGAACAACAAAAATCTTACTGAGATACCAAGAAACAACTATATAGTTGGTGTTCACTCAGCTAAGACCAGAATATATTACAATTGCAGTATCCACATCAGTTACACTGGACTGGAAGGGGTCTGAGGTAAAACTACCATGATAAAACAGCCACTTCACTTTGCTTGTGAGCTCAGCTACTAACAGAGTGAAGTTTTTCTTTCTTTAATCAAAGATCTCTCAGGGAAGGGAACTGACAGGCTATTTTTCCCTGGAATTAGTGTAAAAAATAATAAGCTCTTTGAGGCAGAGACTTCCAATGAGGAATTTATTCTTGATTTTCTTTCAAAAGGACAGTGATTGCCCTCCCCAAATATAAAACACATTTTAAACCTCTAGCAGTAATGACAAATTATCACCAACAAGATGTCTCTAGAGTCTTCAATTTGATTTTTAAAAGTCCCATTGAAGAAAAAACATATACTGAGAAAAATGAAAATAATTAAGTCTTCAATTAAAACACTTCAACTTAGAAAGAAGAATATTCTACCCTCTTGAGAGGCATTTGTAATTATTGTTTGCTTTATGACTGCAAATTTGTTTTATGACTGGGATAGTACTGTGCTGTGATAAATAACAATTAATGTTTTGCCCCAAAAACACATAACTGCACAGGGCAGCACAGCTTTCCCTGATGGATGTATCCAGACTAACCCAAGCACTGGCCTAGCTCCACGTGCCAAGGGCATCACCCTTATAACCTCCTTCTCAGGAGTGTCAGCTTCACAGGAGGGAAAATGAGGTGAGGAGAGCACTGCATTAGCAGCACTGTCCATCTTCTGGTACCCAAGGTGGCTCAGTTACAGTTTGCTTGGGTATCTTTCTGCTGCTCCACTCTGTAAAAATAAACCATCAAGGCCAGAGACAGGAAAGGAGCAAAAGCTGATGAAATAGCACCAGAAATGACAGGTAAATCAGTACTGGTCAGCAATGTCATCAAGAACAGATGACTAGCCCATCTATTAGCAAATTGCAAGTGGGGAAAGAAAAAAACATTTTTCTTTCAATGAAGAACAGAAGAAAGTAATTCTTCTGCCAAAATATGAGAGGTAACATGGGACAAAGTGTGTATCTAAGGAGGGAGGTAGAAGGGGCTACTATTAAAGGTCTTGGAACAATGGCAACAATAAAAAATGAACATATATTTGTTGTAGGAGAGAGAAACATCTAGAAAGATACAAACAAGGGTACACAGACCAAGGAAAAGGCAAAGAATATTATCTTTTCAACAGCGTTTTGGATGGAAACAGGGCAGGATCAGGAGCTTTTGGCTCCTGTTTTTTCCCATTTATAAGTTTGGGGTTTTTCTTAAATGGAAGAGTCAGTTGCAATAAGGAGAAATCCTAAGAGAAAGAGAATGTAAAGAGAAAATCAAAACACAAGGAAAGGAATAGGTCACTGGAGAAAGTGGAGGAGTTAGAGACATGAATGAAAAACTGCACCTGTAAGAAAGAGAGTTAGTGAGAGTAGCAGTAAAAGAAAGGAGTAAGTGGAGGTGAGCTGATGGGAAGAACAAAGTAACATCCCACCTTGTCGGTTGCATCTTTTGAAACACCAGCATGAATCTAAACTAAGGTAATAAAGTGGGTAACTGAAATTATATCTCAAAAAATAAGTTCCTTTTCAGATCATTACTACATACAATACGGTAGAGCTCAAAATGCAATCTGTAGTGGTATGTATGATATAAAACAACTACCAGAAAGCAATCTTACCTGCCAAAAAGGTCACAAACGACTTTTTACAACAGGTGTTTAAAGTAGAGAAAGGAAAAATAGTACAGCAACAGTCAACTTGATAAGATGCTGACTGAGATAATACTTTCTTCAAAAATAAACTAAATAAGAATGTCTCAGCATAAGGAAAATCCTAGCAAGGCCATTTTTCTGATAAGGTTAATAGGACAGGAAAAAAAGGACCACTGTAGAAAAAAGAAAATACAGAAAAGTTAAATAAATTTTCCTGGCAGCCCCAGTGAATTTGGCAACCTCAAATATATTACAATGGAAACTAGGCTGTATCTTCTATTTTGATGTTAATTTTCTGAAACACATAATGTTATATCCCAAGAATATAACATACTGTTATATCCTAGGAATAACAGTACATGGCGGGCACGGCCCAGCACATGCACTTCTCCTTCTCTTGGCTTTGAGGGACACTATAACTTCTTTTCCTCAGTAGTGGAAAAATACAGATTCTGGGGTCAGGGGATTTTGCAGTGGGAGCAGCAGTAGAGACACCTGCCATCTTTCTGAAGTCATTGCTAGAGCTTTCAGCAAATAGGAGGAATAAGAGCAGGGCAGCATGTAGGAGGTGTCAGGTTTTAATTGGAAGTCCTTCATCTGGCTTCTGTAGCAGACAGCTGTGGCACTCTTGCGAACCCTCCTTTTCTTTCAACAAAACGGGGGGGGGAGGGAAAAAACCAACCAAACCAACCAAAGAACAACAAAACAAAAAAACAAAACTACAAAAAAAAGACAAAAAACACAAACAAACAAACAAACAAAAACCCAAACCAAACAAAAAACATAATGGAAAGTTTTAACCTCTTTCATTATTTCTTTTAAACCAAATAATTTTCATCTGACATGTCTATATATTCTCTTCTATTTTTGCCTGTCTCATACACTCAACTCTTCTTATTTCGCACCACAAGAGCCCTCTACTTGGGCTGCCTACACTGGTCTATTGTGAATAGTTGAGTTGCAGAGAGGAATGGTTATTGCAATACGTTGTTGCACATCCTATACACATTCAGGACCGCAGCTGGCTCATGACCTTATTAAATAGAGATGCAACCATTTGGTTAGGTTTTGCGAGGTCTCTAGAAGAATTGCAGAGAGGGGCTTGGCAGAGGAACAGCAAGACCTGTTGATAAAATGGACAAGTGCTCTCTCTTCATCTGCTTTATCAAAGTAGTCTCTTCAAAACACAAGTGTCATAATTTTTTTTCTTCTGAGACACACAATGTTTCCCTGACCTAAGGGAAGAATAATCTACTGTATGATTCAGAAATAAGTTTAAAGTATTTTTCCCTTTCATGTCTCAGTATAAAACCAAGAACATGATGACACTTTCAATCTAATTATGAAACGTTTCATTTTTTTATGCAACCTTACAAAATCCTTAACAAGAATTCCCAGTAATATTTTTTAGTATTTTCCCACTCATTTTATATGCCCTTAAATTAGGTATTTGTCCTTTAACTTTTCTAACTTTCAGCTTTCAGCTTGTTAAAAATGGAAACTAATTGTTCTCCTAGACTTTAAAACACTCAAAGAAAGATTAACTTTGGGGTAATTTTGATACACAAAGTGATTTTATTTTGACCCTGTGCTGTCAATGCATTTACATTGGAGCCTGGCACTACACAATGAAAGCTTTTGGGAGTAAGAATTGTTAATATTGTCTAGTTATAGTGCACAAACTACGGGGACTCTTCACTGGCAACACTTAATGGCACCAGAGTCCACCTACTGGAATTATCTCATTCTATCAAACGGCCTCATAACCCATCAGAGATGAGGATGACTGCAGGAGGGGCTGAGCATTAGAGAAATCTTCCTCTGGATGCAACAGTTTTACTTAAAGTGATTATACCAACTGTAAATAATAACAGTAATAATGCATTCTCCTTGGGTATAGTTCCCTTTTCAAATACAGAAAAAAAAATTTAGTCAGAAGTGCTTGAAAAATTATGGACTGCTTTGAATTTAAGTTCCTCTCGGTTGTTGTTAAGGCCCCATGAACCCCCATTAAGAAATGCTCTGTCAATCAGAGACCACACAGAAAATTGAGGAAGTAAGAACTAGAAGCTGTGTTCCCAGGGTTGAGTCCAGCAGCCCCTGCCTCCTGGGGAGAGAGAAAGTATGTTCATCTCCATTCACATGGCTTCACCTTCTGCCAGTACTGCAGTACCCGAACCCTAACCCTAACCCTAACCCTAAGCCTAACCCTAACCCATCCAAAAAGGTATGGAGTCTGGGGTTTCGTTTGTTTCTGAATACCTCCTGACATGCAGATTTCTTAGTCTCCTGATCTACAATAAATAAGTGAGCTTTTACAGCCTTACCCTATCTGACAGTCTGCAGTTCTGATATTTGAAGCCTGAAATGCTTAAGATCTACAAAAAGTTATGTTTTGCTTTAAAAAGCTAAAGCAATTAGTAACAAAAGTTTCTCAGAAATCTATACATATTTTCAGTATAACAGTATTCAAATTAAGGTAAGACTATATTCCAAGAAGTGTTTTCATAGTTTTTGGATAACAGACCACAGACACAGAGATTACTCAAATCCTGAATAATGACAATCACTTGGCTATGAGTAATATAGCTGGTTTGTGTTTTTTTTTAAAGTATATTTTCAATGCCCATAGTCCTCTCCATGGTATATGTTTCTGGTTGTTTTTGAAAGTGTCTCAAATTTCTTAGCTGGACCTGTGTTCAAACTTTCAAACCATGAGTCACATGAGGAATTCTTATCTATGTGGAGTGAGACATTACTTGTTGGGTCATAGGGCTGTGAAGGACCTCAGAACATTATCTTGTCTGTTCCTGGACTATCCTGTGGGATCTGTTGTTCCCAACACACGTGTGTTAAGACTGTGCTTGAAGTTTTAATGAGAGAGAGAGAGAGACACCACAGTGTCCTTGGGAAAGGCTGTTCTTCTGGTCCACCTTTCTTGTTCTGGGAAAATTTTCTGAAAATATTTTACCTGAATGTCACATGTAATATAAACGTTCTTAACCATGGAGAAGATTTTAGGCTGGTGATGATTAGCATTAGAAGAGAAAACCTATTTATAAAAGAGGTACTGCTTATGCACTGCAACCTCATAAGACCATTGTGTAATATTTCTGGCCATAACTTAGTGCACAGTGAGATGTTCATGGAGTGAAATCCTCTGAGATGGGTGAAGAAGAATATCTCTCTCCCCAGCCACACCATGCAAGCTAAAGGCTGACTGTCCACAGGGATGCAGAATTTTATTTGGGTGTAGGGGAAGAGAATTTGGGGATTACACAAAATTTATTATGGGTTCTTTTAAGAGGATTGCGGAAATGCATAGGATTTCCTATGGGATGTTTAGAGGAAGGACCAAAAGCAGGGAAAGGGAAGGATCTGGGTTAATAAGGAACAAAAGTGGACAAAGAGCATTAAAGTGGTCAGTCCTGTAAACAGGCTGCTGCTCCGTTCACTTGCCTGACTGAGCCCTGTTCTTGGTCACAGCAGTCTATTTTCTCATTTAATCCTATTTCTACCTTCTGTGTGTGTGCAAACCCTGATCTTTGTGTGCATGTGTTTGTGAATGCCAGCAATTTTTTGTCAGAGTAGACAATGGGTAGGACGAGAGGTCTGAGTGCCAGCAAGTGGTGAGGACTCAGAGGACTCAGAGTTTCAGGGCCAGCACCCAGGAGGCACCAGGGAGTCAAAATGCCAGCACCCGCCCACACCAAATGTCCACAAAGAGATGCTGGAGAGACCCACGTTGTGTGTCTGTGCATCTGTATGTCCCTGTGTGGGTATATGCAGTTAGCAGATTTCAACCCTCATCTGCTGGAGAGCAAGAGTAGGATGGATCTATCCACACTGTGTGGGGTCGTGTGAGTGCTCCTAAGGACGTCTCCCTCTTGCTATGCTGATTTGCGTGGCAGGCCGTGTGTGTGTGTGTGTGTGTGTGTGTGTGTGTGTGTGTGTGTGTGTATGTGTGTTTGCATGTGCATTCAGACCCTCAGCCTTGACTGTATGACCTAACAGCTGGGACAGAAGAAATCCCGTAGGTCCCAAGGCCCACAAAATTTGACTGTCCTAGAAAAGTCTGCCCATTAAGACCATACGTAAACAAAAAATCTTTCATTATTTTTCAGTAGTTTTAGCCTACGTGAAAATACTGAGAATCAGAAAATAGCATAGAAACTTTACAAAGACTAAACCAAAAATTAATTTAATAGCTGTGTGTCACAATGTGTAAGTCCAGGAAATTAAATCTGCCAGGCACAGATAGTTATCCAAAAGCATATGCAGTTATCCTCCAGCTGTCTGTCATCTAGTAAGTCCCAGGTTTATTTATTCTTATTAGTTATTTGCCTAAAGTCGTCACTGATAGATACCATGCACCAGTCATTTGAAAGAGCTGATAGCCTTGAAAATGCAGAGATCTTCCAGAGCACAAGGATAACTGAACTGCTCTAAAGCACATAAGTCCTAGGAGAAAAATACATAAAGATTCAGGAACAAATTAAAAAAGCAAGAAAGCCAGGTAGGGTACAACCAGTTTTAGAATTATTCTGAGTCTTCTTTTTAATATTGTATCAGATTTTGTTCCTATCAAGTGTTCACTTTAAGTGGCATCTATTTGTCAACAAGTTTAGAGAGAAGACTAACGAGAGGTGTAGGTGAATGTAATGTATTTGTCAAAACAAGACAATTATTTCATAAGAACTATCTAGACATCTCAGCCTCAGGAGACAGTGGGCTTTAAAAAATACAGAGTAGGTTGCTAACTGTAAAACAAACAACTGAACTCCAGCTCTTACCTGAGATATGTGTATGGGTGCACATGCACATGTGTGGAGGTGTCTCACAAAAGCTACTAAAAACCCTTGGGCTTCTAAGTACTCTCAAGTCAACAAAGCATGGAGAGCTACACTCACTTTGTTTTGTAAAAATTAAAACCACACAATGAAAAATGAAAGCACGTATGAAATCAACTCCCCAGCAACTGTAGGAAAGTAATACTTTCATTATGTTTCTAGCATACAACTTTGAAACAGAACTGCCTCTGAATCAGAACCATATTCTTAAAATACACCTTCATTAGCTACCAGCTGAGAAGGTATAGTATGGATCCCATGTCCTGGCTGAAGTGGTGGGTCCTTTCTTTAGTTCTTTTTGGGTTATATTTCTGGCCTAATACAACTGGACTTCAAGAGATTCATCCTCCTGAGGAACATTTTGACTAATATTCTTTCTGTTTGGAAGCCAGTGGCAATTTTGCAATTGTCTTTCGTGGAGCTAGGAGTAGACCTAAATAGGACTCAGTTAAAGCATGGGATTTGTTAATGGATGGGATAAGTATCTGACAACTCTTTTCTCGTATGCCTTAGAAAAGACAAAACCCAGGAAACAATATTTTGGCTTTTAGGAGGTTTGCATTGTCTCCCACAGGCTGTTACAAAGTCTATGCTGCAAACTGCAAGGGAAAAATGTCTATTCGCACAGAAATAACTAAAATTCTTCCTCTATCTTGACTCAACATGAAAAAAACCCCAACACACAATACAGTGAGATGTAACTAATATAAAATACTGTACCTGTGGAGGTGAAATTGCATTGATACTGCTTTTCTGCCACTTTATCTTCATGCTGTTAGACATTAAACTAGCAATTACTTACAAACTCATACAATCTTCAAGTATCTGTACATCTTACCATTAAAAAGGCAACATTAGTCAATGAATCAACTAATTTCTTCATTAGAAATAAGGCTACACAATGATATCTGAGACTTTGCTACAGAGTAACCTAGCAACCATTCCGTTATCTGGGTGGTGATCAAAGTATATACTTTGAAAAAATGGAAAATGTGTATTATGGATTGAGACAGTATCAAAATTGCCACAAACCTGATACTGTGTATGTGAATATGGAACAGAAAAATGTAGTAGCTACTGAGGTAAAGCTTTGTCAGAAAGACTTCCACATGAATTTTTTCAGATTTGTTTGTCTCCTGGCAACTGGTATTGTGTGAACATTTTTTAGTTTTGCACATTCTTCTCCATAAGCACACGTTTGTTATCTGGTTTTGTCTTCCTCTCTTAGACCTATATGGCCAGAGCCCAGTGATTTATATAAACTTTATTTTATTATTTATACAAACACATGAAGACATCCAAAATTCTATATTCCCAGTAGTTATGATACTATCTTTAGTGTTATCTCTATGTCCTGGTGTCCTTCAATATAGAGGGAAAAGCAATTTATACCAAACTTTGTATTACCTCAAAATTACCTACTGCCTACAGAGAGTTAAGGTAAATGTAGCATTTGCCAAGACATTTAATGTAAAGAGTGATTGTCAGGGTATGTGTTTGTACACAGCAAGTTTTCTATGATGTAGACAGGGCTGATCACACCCTGACAGAAAGGAGGTAACATTACCTCCACGATGGGCAAACAACTGCTTTGTAGTGAGGTTAAGTACTTGGCCAGTCAACACTTCAGTTCCCTTACTATATAGTAACCACCAGAATTTTCTTCCTTACAGAATCCAAAGGTCTGAGCAGTCTAAAACCAGTAATGCTCTGGGAGTAGTATTAAAATTTGATGCTATTGACTAAGTGCCAGATTTTAAGAACTAAATGACAAACCTATCAAATCCTGAAGGGGAAGTGATCTGAATTTGAGTAAATCTCCAAGGAGAAAAAGAGCATATACTGCGGCACTTGTCCAAAATCCCAGTTCTCCCCACTGAAAGCAGTGCCAGCTATGAGGACCTGGTCTAACAGTTGGATCTCAGATAAAATATTTGCTCAAGACTTTTTTAGCTCCTTACCCATGAGAAAGAGCAGAAAACCTCAGATGGCTGGCCTGCAATGTCGAATTTTCTGCCCGGTATGATCCTCTTTAATTCGTATGCAATTGTATATATAGAAGTGAGATGAATTGTTAGGACTCCTGTAAAAGTGTTTTCCCAGGTCTTTTACTTTTGAAATTTTTGGTGCTAAGTTGGCAACACACTGGCATACAATTCACTGGGGAATAGAGATCTGTAAAGAGAGATCTCATATATTCCCACATGATCAACAATTTAATATAAGATCAGGTAACTCTATAAGGGTTGTTCCTTCATTAAACTGCAATGGCTAACCTAGGATCTTGAAATACAGGTTATTGATCTGAAGGTAATGTCTTTTAGTGCTAAGCACTAGCCAGAATATCCCAACACAGATGTGCAGTGGGAGAAATTATTTGAATCTTGAAGGTTTTCTACAAGTTTGTAATATTCCAGTATGATAGGAAAGTCTGTAACTTATGTAAAAGTAGGATGAGTTGCTGAAGCAAAAACCTTTCACCTACAAGTAGCCTACAAAACACCTAAATTTATTCTGCAGAGTATTAGTGGACTCCTGTAGCTATTGATTGAAGAGAAAAATAAGGAGCAATTTTTTGACAGAAAGCTTTCAACATCCGTAATTGTAAAATGTTGCTGTCCAAATCTGTAACGACTTGGCTTTGCTTGGGCTGCCAAGTGCTGCAAATATCTACCTGCCTAAAAAGCAAAGTAGAAGAAGTATGCCTTCAAGAAGATTGATCTTCCCTGTGTTACCACTCAGCCTACCTGATACAATCTGATGGTGAGCTTTAATGTATGCTAAAGGTAGGTTCTGATTTAATTCAGAAACTAAGATCCCCCTAGTTACAGTTCTTGGATTGACAGATGTGTCTTTCTGTCATTCCTGAGATTGTTCCTAATGTAAATGTCCTGCTGCAGTTCCCCAATATAAGTGCTGACTGATTCATTTTCATCTGATTCCTTGGAAGAATGAGTAGGTCAGGCAGTGGAAAGACTGCTAGATGAGGAGATAAGTGTTTTTTGGATATTAAGCAAAAAACATCTATACAAATCTTTTCCCTAAGGCACTGTTTGCTGTTGTCAATATAATGCTAAAACCAGGGAATTTACTAATTCTTCAAGAGCAGTTCTGCTCTATCCTAATGTTTAGCTTTTTAACATAAATTTACAAATGCAACTTGCCTTAATCCAGCAAAATAAAAGTAAATTGGATTAAAACACATGAAAATGAGAGCACTCAGTGAGCGATGGAGACTTGCAACAGATTAGCAAACATGGTATTATACACTCCTGAAAAAAAAGCATATCACCTATCAGGACCAACAATTAGTCAAGACAGAGGTCAGTTGTCTCTCTGGAGCATTTCAAAGAATTTGTGTGAGCCACAAAAGTAGGAAAATTTAATGCTTCACCATCAAAACCACTGGGGTTCATCAAAGGTAAACTTACCTACTTCCATTGGCACAGTTAAAATTGCTGACCACTTTTGTTTTTTCCAAACTCAGAAGAACATCCCTTGACTGAGATGGTAAGATTTTGGTTCTAAAAGATACACTCAAAGAGTCTGACAGCACCTTCATTGCACTCACTTAAAATACATGATAAGTCCATGTTGCTTGTTCCTGAGGCTTTGGGATTATTATTTTTAGCAAGTAGACCAACTATATTCACTTTAGTGTTTTCACTGAAGTTTAAGTTGGGGATACCACAGAAAAAATAATACAAACTTCTGAAGCATCAGTGAAACCTACATATCTGTAAGTGATGGGATTTATCAGTATATTTAGGAGTTACGTTTTTGATTCTGATCTCCATCCAACCAAGGTCGCAGAAGTTCTGCCACATGAATGGACCTGCTGAACTCCAGTTAGCCTTGCAAAGAAGCTGCGACCTTTCAAATGTAATGCTATTTATCAGGAGAAAAAAGAATCAAAGTTATGAAAATCTGGGGTTTGCTTAGCAGACTATTCCAGTTAAAGAAATGAGAGTTTGGCTTAAAATATCTGTGAGGTAAAATAATCATGAATAAACAAGCGATCTTGAACAGATGCATGCACAAGTAATGACAGCCAGTCCATATTTTATTTTGTTGCTGAAAACAAACAAATATCATACTTCTCTCTCACTGAAACAATCCATATTTCAAACAGACATTTAAGCAGCTAGAGGTTTTCTTAGCAAAAAATCAAATCTGGTTAACTGAACAAATATTCATGTGACAACTTGTCACTGCGTTACTTTTTATTGATGGATTTACTTAGTTATCTTTTCAACAGACACAGTTTAAGAGCCATAATTGATAACCATGGTCTTGATAGTCCTTCAGCAACTTCTTATAGCAACAGTGTACTACAGCTGACAAATTATGTCTGTAATGTAACACACATACTCCTAAGTGCAATAATGGACATTAAAAGCATGCTCCATAATGTATCTATTAAATCTATTACATAAACTGCTATAGTAAAGTACCACCTGGGCTCACTTTCAGCTATTTGAAAACCATTAAAAATTCATGTTATATGAACAGGAACATCCAATACTCAACTTCCGTAAGCGAATATTTAAGATGCACCATGAATTACAGTGCCAACTAGCAGGGCTTTAAAGCACTCTGGATGTTAGTAAAATCACTGTGCTATAATGGACACACAAAGTAAGTCACATCAGCCTATTGATGCTAAACATTATAATATATCTGTAAAACTCAGGAATTCTGTGAGGCGATGGGTTCCAGTCCCATAACAAGAGTTATGCAATATTACACTCTTTCTTGCAGAAGTGTGTCATGGTTTAACCCCTGCTGGCAACTAAGCAGTACACAGCCACTCGATCGCTCTCTGCAACTTCACCCGAGCAGGATGGGGGAGACAGTCAGAAGAACAAAAGAGAGAAAACTTGTGGGTTGAGATAAAGGTAATTTAATGAAACAGAAGAGGAGAAAAAAATAATAATGGTAAAAGAATTAGAATATACAAAACAAGCGATGTGTAATGCAATTGCTCACCACTCACTGACCAGTGCCCAGCCAGTTCTGAGTAGTGGACTCCAGCTAGCTTTCCCCCTAGGTTCTTTCTGCGCAGGATGCCATATGGTATGGAATATCCCTTTGGCTGGTTGGGGTCAGCTGTCCCGAATGCGTCTGCTCTTAGCTTCTTATGCCCCTCCAACCTTCTCAGTGGCAGGGCATGAGAAGCTGAAAAGTTCTTACCTTAATATAAATACTGATTAGCAACATCTAAAATATCAGTGTGTTATCAACATTATTCTTATACTAAATCTGACATAAAACACTATACCAGCTACCAGGAAAAAAATTAACTCTGCCAGTTGCAACTAAGACAAAGAGTCAATTTATAATTTTTATATTTGATGTCACAGCCATGGATGCTACCATCATGCTATCAATATTCAAAAATCTTTATCCTATAAGCTTTTACTTAAAAAAATTTTAATCACTTCATGAAAACAAAACCCAAATGCTTTGTGCTACCTTTCTACTCTCAAAATCCCATTACTTTATTTGTATGAATATCTCATGGAACACTTTTTTTTTCAACTGGCGCTGACTAGACTTGATGAACTAAATTGTTCAATAATGCATCAACACATTATTTTGTATTTATGATGTAGCTGTTCCCTATCCCCTCATAGTACTGCGTTGAAGTTTGGAACCAAGCATGAATTACAAGCCTGCAAAGCACCACGTGTGCTAATTGTACTTCATATATTATTAATATGCAATGCATCCTGATACCAAGCTTTCAGAGCCCCAAGGCCTTCTGAGAGATTTAAAGAAAGAAAAGAGGAGATTCCACTTGTCCTCAGCATTTTCTACCTCCTTTTGTCAACTTTCAGCTAATGCTCATTATCATAACTGGAGGGAGGCACAGCTTTGCGTGGCAGTCACTCTCCATCTTGGTCACATCGCTCTGCCTGTCAGAGCAATGTGCATATGTGCACTGCAGCGCTATCTCACTTGAATTTTGGCATACAGTGTCAAGCTGTTTATGCTTTTGCTGACATGGATGCTTTCTATAGTATTTTCTCTAAGACCCTTTCCAAGCAAACCTTGTTAAGCACCTGACAGAACCAATCTTCTTTTAATTTCAAGACACTTGGACCTCTAGATGTAATTACATGTATAAATAGAATGACTCATCCAATTTTGCTGCTGTTTGTAACTTACATTTCATAATTTTCATTTAGCTGACAGAGAGCTGACAATTGTAGTCATCCCTGGAGACAGTGTAGTGAATCCAATTTACAGACATTCCTTGTAGCTGTTTGGCAACAGACTGTCTGGCCATGCATTTAGGCACAGAGGTGAACTTACATATATGAGGATGAACCCAGATCAAAGTACCACATCTTATTTTATTTTTAATTAAAACAGCAGAAATTTAAGAGTATGGCAAACTGTACAGGCATGAGAGCCCATCTGGACATATTTGACAGGGCTTCTGACATGCTGACAACTTTCTACAGCTCAGTGGCGTCTGACAGATTTAAAAACTATTTTCTGGGCATATTGAAAGAAAATTGAAAGGGTACTAACATGAATGGTCCCTGACTGCTGCTCAGCACTGCATCTGCTCTGCTGTTGCCCTGAATGAAGGCAGTTCTGTGGGCTGCTACAGCGCAATGGACTGCTCCAGAAATTAATGTGCTACTTGCTCCTTGGTAAAGGAGACAGGAGAGCCATAGAAGCTGCTTTCTTCCTGGTAAATACGCTCCTAAAACTTAACATCTCCCTTTGCTTCCCTTAAATTCATTACATTTCTTACACATGCTGCCGCCTTTAAATTCATTATACAAATACAAAATTAAAAGCTTTGAAAAGACTAACATATTCCAATCAAATAGAAACTTCAGGTTTGTTCTTTTCCATGATTTCATTGAAGTTTACACAAGTGAATACTCCCAGCTCAGATGTACAGTCCCAAATCTCACATAGAGACTCATGTGCCTTTGGTACTCAGCATGGCTCAGTCAACTGCATGGCAAAGATAATACAGAAAATACCATCAAAAACTGCAGCCTTGGAGTTCTGAAAAGGAAAAGCATAAAAATACAAACAACTCGTCTGGTAACAGTTTCATATTATGCTCCCTCTGGAAAGTAAATACAGTCCATAGGGAATTTTCCACATAACTGCAAGGCTCAAACAAACTACAAGGGAAAGAAGAGGGACAGAAAGAGGGAGGAGGAGAAGTTATGGGGACCTAGAAAAGTTACAGAAGTTACAGTTTCAAAGCATTCAAAGTTCATTTTTAAGTAATCTGTTCCATGTCTATTAAAAGAACTGGCAATCAAAAGACATTTAAGGCCATTTTGTTTATTTACTGGACCTTTTGCTTCTGAGTACTGTGATCTTTTTTAAGCAGAGGTTATAAAAGTACTGACATGCAGTTCTAGAAAGTAAAAGAAAATCTTACTGAAGTTCAAGGGATTCTTACAAAATATGACATTTCCCTGTTGCATTTAGTTTTAGTTAACACAGTATTACAGATAAATGGCGTTGTAAATGGATTAAAAAATAATAGTACAAAAGACGTGACATAATACAACAGGAATTGCTGTAACGATTATGTGTTCCCTGTCCCTTCAGTCTATTTGATCCACTACTTCTTAATTAGTATTTTATGTGTATTACACATTAATGGGATAGCCTGAAGCAGAAGTGCACTTCTGAATCAAATCTCCTGCCATTTCCAATTACCCCATTTTGTTTCAGATCTCAGAGTGACCTGAGAGCGCACAAGCTCCATTTCATTGTATAGGCCTAAATGAAAAGCTGAACTTCACAAGCTCACCTGATGTGCTCCAACCACTGATGGGTAATCAGCCTGCAGGACCAGAAGGGAGTCAGTCCCATGCATGACAGGACTGCTGTCACCAACTGTTTCCCCCTAAAAAACTTCATGTTGCACTCATCTGCCTGCTGACGTGGACAGTATTCTTTCGTTCTTTCTAACTACCTTGCTACTACTATTTACAGCCTGACTAAAAATGTAACAAATCTGAAATATAAAGCCTCCTTAAGCCTTGTTAAAATTCTTCTTTGCTGTCAAACACCTTGTTAACAATGTAATTAAATTCTGGGAGTTTTCTGGCATGCTAGCCATAAACCTCTGGAGGAGCAACATCTGAAAACAGCTCTGTATAATTTTTACACCAATAAAATAATCAAATAAGTTTTAAAATGTGTCACTATCAGAAACCATCAAATAGTTTGCTCTGTTGCTTCACTGTTGTCCTGGTTCTGGCTGGGATCGAGTTAATGTCTTCTCAGTAGCTAGTATGCACTATGGGTAACAAACAAGAGGAGCTGGAAGCCATCATGCAGCAGGAAAGCTATGACCTAGTCACCATCGCGGAAACGAGGTGGGATGACTCGTGTGACTGGAGTGCTGTCATGTCAGAAGAGACAGGCAAGGTAGGAGAGGTGGAGGGGTGGCTCTGTAGGTTAGGGAGTCTCTTGACTTTGTAGAACTTGGTTAGTGATGATAACGTTTGGACCAGAATCAGGGAGAAGGCCAACAAGGCTGATATCCTCGTGGGAGTCCCATAGACCACCCAACTAGGATGAAGAGGTGGAGGAATTATTCTAAAAGCAGTTGGTGGATGTTTCAAGATCGCCAGCCCTTGTTATTCTGGGAGACTTTAACCTGCCAGAGGTCTGCTGGGAACTCAACAAACAGAGAACAGGCAGTCTAGGATATTCTTGGAGCGTGTGGAGGATAGTTTCTTGTTGCAACTGGTGAGCAAACCTACCGGAGTGGGGCCCTGCTCGACTTGCTGTTTACAAACAGAGAAGGGCTGGTGGGATATGTGGTGGTCAGAGGTCATGAAATGATAGAGTTTTCAAAACTCAGTGAAACAAGGAGGGGCATCGATAAAACCTCTACCCTGCACTTCTGGAGGGCAGACTTTGGCCTATTCAGAGTGCTAATCTGGAGAGTACCTTGGAAAACAGCCCTTAAAAACAGGGGGCGTCGGGAAGGATGGACATACTTGAAGAAAGAAATCTTGAAGGCACGGGAGCAGGCTGTCCCTTTGTACCGAAAGGGGAGATAGTGGGGAAGACAAAAAGTCTGGCTGGGCAGGGAGTTTTGCAGGAACTCAGGGAAAAAAAGAGGCTGTATCACCTTTGGAAAAAGGGGCAGGCAACTGAAGAAGTGTTTAAGACGTTGTTAGGTCATGCAGAAAAAGAATTAGAAAGTAGAAAGCTCAATTAGAACTTAATTTGGCCACTTCTGTAAAGGATAATAAAAAATGTTTTTATAAATACTTCAATAGCAGAAGGAGGGGCAAAGAAAACCTTCATTCTTTATTGGATGTGGGGGGGGAATATTGTTACCAAAGATGAGGAAAAGGGTGAGGTACTTAACACCTTCTGTGCCTCAGTTTTCAACAGTAAGACCATTGTCCTCAGGTTATCCTGAGGACAACTGGCCTCCTGAGCTAGTAGACAGGGACAGAGAGCAGAATAGTCCCCTGTAATGCAGGAGGAAGAAGTTTGTGACCTCCTGATCCAGTTAGACGCTCACAGGTCTATGGAACCCAATGGGATCCATCCGAGGGTGTTGAGGGGACTGGTGGAAGAGCTTGCCAAGCTGCTCTCTGTCATTTATCAACAATCCTGGCTCACTGGGGAGGTCTCAGATGACTAGAAGTTGACCGATGTGATCCATAAAAAGGGCCAGAATGAGGATCCAGGAAACTACAGACCTCGGCAAGGTTATGGAACAGGTCATCTTGAGTGCCATCACATGTCATGTACAGGACAACTTGGAGATTGGACCCAGCCAGCACAGGTCCTGTCTGACCAACCTGATTTCCTTTTATGATCAGGTCACCTGCCTGGTGGATGAGGGGAAGGCTGTGGATGTGTCTATCTGGACTTCAGCAAAGCCTTTGACACCATCTCCCACAGCATACTCCTGAAAAAGCTGGCAGCCCATGGCTTGGACAGGGGCACTCTGTGCTGGGTCAGGAACTGGCTGATGGCCGGGCCCAGAGAGTGGTGGTGAATGGAGCTGCATCCAGTCGACGGCCGCTCACTAGTGGTGTCCCCCAGGGATCAGTGTTGGGCCCAGTTCTGTTTAATATCTTTATTGTTGATCTGGATGAGGGGATCAAGTGTACTGTTGCCTAAAGAAAACTCAGGGAGAAAAAACTCCGAGACAACTTACTGTAGAGGTAAGGTAAAAAAAAGGATTTAATGATGCCTCTAAGGCAATAGGGTTACAAGACGTCTGTGCCTTCTCTGTCTTAGGTGTTACAATTTATAATATTGTCTGTCCAATCCCAGGTTTTTCCAACCCCTGGCTTTTGCCCTGATCCACCCACAGCCCGCCCCTTGGCTATTGGGTCTGGGGTCGTTTTCTTCATCATCTTCATCTTCCTCGGAGCACAAAGGGCACACAGTCACCCAGTTCTTGGCTGTGCTCCGTGGTTCAGACTATGGATTAGATGTTCTCAAACAGAAAATGCCTACCTTGGAAAGAGACTAAAGATTCTGATGGAATTTAGGAGAATTGATATGGGGTATTGGGGTGAGAAGGTTGGGGAATGTGTGTCTGCTGTGCTAAGGGTGAGGGAATAAATGCTACTGTTTCTAAAACCTACATTTTCTACATAACTACTTATAAAAATTAGAAAAATTAGAAAAATCGAAAAATCTAAAAGACTCTAAGGCATCAGTACCATTAGCAAATTTGCAGAGGACACCACGTTAAGGGGGAATGTTGATCTGCTGGAAGGCAGGAGGGTTCTGCAGGGGGACCTGGACAGGCTCGATAGATGGGCCAAATCCAATGGTATGAGGTTCAACAAGGCCAAGCACCAGGTCCTACACTTTGATCACAACAACCCCCTGCAGCGCTACAGGATGGGCACAGAGTGGCTGGAGAGCAGCCAGGCAGAAAGGGACATGGGGGTACTCATTGACAGGAAGCTGAACATGAGCCAGCAGCGTACCCAGGTGGCCAAGAAGGCCAATGGCATCCTGGGCTGTATCAGGAACAGTGTAGCCAGCAGGACTAGGGAAGTGATTCTCTCCCTCTACTCAGTGCTGGTGAGGCCACACCTCGAGTACTGTGTCCAGTTCTGGGCCCCTCAATTTAGGAAGGATGTTGAGGTGCTAGAGTGTGTCCAGAGAAGGGTAATAAGGCTGGTGAGGGGTCTGGAGCACAAGTCCTATGAGGAGCAGCTGAGGAAGCTGGGGTTGTTTAGCCTGGAGAAGAGAAGGCTCCGGGGAGTCCTTTTCACTCTCTACAACTACCTGAAAGGAGCTTGTAGCCAGGTGGGGATTGGTCTTTTCTCCCAGGCAACCAGCAGCAGGACAAGAGGACACAGTCCTAAGCTGCACCAGGGGAGGTTTAGCTTGGACATTGGGAAGAGGTTCTTCACAGAGAGTATGACTGGGTCTTGGAATGGGCTGCCTAGGGAGGTGGTGGAGTCACTGTTCCTGGAGCTGCTTAAGAAAAGACCAGTTGTGGCACTTGGTGCCATGGTCTAATTGACAAGCTGGTGTTAGGTCATAGGCTGGACTCTATGATCTTAGAGGTCTTTTCCAACCTGCGATTCTGTGATACAGTGCTGTCATTATCTCAAGCCTTTGGGTCCCATGTTGGGTGCCAAAAAGAACTGTCCTGGTTTAAGCCCAGCTGGCAACTAAGCACCAAGAAGCTACTGGTTCAACCCCCCACACCCCAGGAGAATGGGGAAGAGAATCAAAAGTAAAACTTGTAGGTTAGGATAGGAACTTAAACAAAGAATTGCAAACAAAGTAAAATATAATAATTTGTGGCAATGGATTTGCCATATGCAGGATGGAAAAAGTCCTGTCAGAGATGGACTGGTGAGGAAAACAGCTCCAACCTTATGGAAACAGAAGTTTTTACTGTAGTTTAAACATGTTTCAACATGTTTGTGTATTTTCTGCAGTGTCACTGTCTCCCTCTCCCAGACACCCCCTATGAAGCTATTGTCTCACACAAGGTGTCCCGGGAAGGTGTCCTGAGGTGTTTCTCATTGGTCCTTTGTTAACCCCTTCCTATTGGCTGTTGACCCCTTACCTGATGGTTTTTTCTGTGTGACCCTGAACTTGTGATTGGCCCCCTTTGACCCTTCTGAAAGCCTTATAAACCCCAACCCCACAATAAACTTTCTCTTTCGTCCGTCCCTCCCAGGTGGTCTGTGTGTGCTCCTTGCGGGGTCACCGGACCACGTGCAGGGGTGGGGAGAAGAGCATTCACCTCGCAGGTAATGGGGCAAGTAGCTTAAGGCCTGGAGGTCTCCCCCATTCTCCCCAATCCGCCGTAATAATTATAAACATAGCAATAATAATAAAATACAGGTAAAACCCAAGGAAAAACAAGTGATGTACAATATAATTGCTCACCATCTGCTGACTGATGCCAGACCTCATCCCTGAACCCTGATCAGCCCCCCTTCTGGGTAACTTCTGAGTTTATACAGTAGGCATAACGTTCTATGGTGTGGAATAGCCCTTTGGCCAGTTTGGGTCACTTGTCCCGGCTGTGCTCCCTCCCAGTTTCTTGTGCCCCTCCTCAGTGGCAGAGCAGTGAAAAGTCCTTGACTTAGAGGAGCACTACTTAGCAACAAGCAAAATATCAGTGTGTTAGACATTATTCTCATGCTGAATCCAAAACACAGCACTGTACCAGACACTGAGAAGAAATTAACTCTATCCCAGCAGAAATCAGGACAACTGAATGTAGTAAACTCCCTTTTCTCTGATAGAGCTGCAGAAGACACAGATCAAACCAAGCATTTCTTAGAAAACCTTTTGTTAGCTGAGCTGTTATGAAGTTGTTGTTAATAGCGGTGATTATTTGGACGGTAAAGTCGCTGGTTCCCTCACAGAGTTTCCACAGGTGCTCACTCACAGTCATGCAGTGGGATGAGCAGCTGTGTAAGAACAAGGCCAGATGTTCACTCAGAATCAGCCAACTGCACTGGTACATCAGTGGCTTCTAGGTAGTGTTGGTAAAATCCCTCATAGGGTCTCTGTTTGCATCTGACAACTGTATAATTCCACAGTCCCTGTCAGCAGGTATTGACCTGCTCGGTCAGTAGGTTACCTAAGGCCTAGCTGATGTTGGTGGGCCACGGCCTCTTGTGGCTTTGGCCAACTTCAGGGGTGTATCACTTCTCATGGATTTCGTGGGACCATTCACAACTTCTTGAGAGACTTGTCCCTCAGCACATACTTTCCACCCTCTGGCTGCTGCTATCTGGTAAACTTTTCTCCATCCACACACATAGTTACCTACAGTACATGTTCACAAAGACTCACAGAGAAGGAGCTCTCATAGTAAATCCTGTGTCTGCTTTGCATCATGTACTGAAAACTGGAAACAAATAAGAATTGTTTTCTAGCTATATGCTCAACCAGAAAAGACTTAAATTCTTCTAATCTTCCAGAAAAATCTCCTGGTTCATTTTCTCATTCCATTCCACTATCAGGCAGACAATGTTGTCCAAATGAACAACAAATCAAAAGTTACATCTTTTTTATGATACATTTTAAAATAAAGATAATGAACATGGAGTTTTATCATAAATCTAAGTATTATACTTACCTTGTTTTATTCCCAAATGACAACCTGTCTGGATACTTCTCTTTTTTTGTTCCCAAGTTCAAGTGATGCAACAAAAGTTACCTATGAGAAACTATAGCAGTCTTGTCTGGACTGATATGAAGGGGATTTTTTGCTTCTTTTGTTCAAGGTCTTCAAATACACTTCACAAGTCCTGTGTCTAAGCTCCGTCAATTTAAATTAAGCTGGAGTAAAATTGGTATTTTCCCTATTAAATACACAGGAAATTCACAGTTAGATAAATGCCGTCAAAGACCAGGGTGAAAGTCGACAGCACAATTAGAAACAAAAGCCAAATTTACAGGTTTGTGGGCCAATATCTCAACAAAAGCTGCTTACTCTCTTTGCCATGGCCAAGAATCAGAACCACTGCTGCTGAAATCCAAAGTCCACACTTTCAGCTCCCTCACAAAGGAGTAATCATTTCTTCCCTGACATCCATTCCACCATATTGTCCTTTACACAAATACCCAGTGGTTTCTTTCCTTTGTGCTTTGCTGTGTTAGCTCTACATCCTCATTCATTTTGTCCTCATTGAATAGTCTTATATTATTTTTGAGAGTTTTATTTATTTAAATTTAATTAGAAGTAAAAGATGCACAATTTAAACTTTCATGTAAAACCAATTAATCAGTGCAAGCTTGGGGGGGATATATATGAGAAGAAACTTCTTCTTAACCATATCTTTATTCTTTTTTGGTTTTTTTCTCTTACAGTTCTAACAGAAGTCTAGCTGTACTCCACCAGACTGCTCTGCATCTGCATCTGTTCGGCAACATTTCAGCTAGAGATTTATCAATTTATTGATATGGTTTTGGCGGCTGAAGTAGAGAGACTATTCACCATGGTTTAGAAAAAGGCAAATATCACATATGTCTTCAGAAAGGGAAAAAGGGAAGATTGGAAAACTACAAACCAGTCATCTTGTCTGGGACTTGGAGTCAGACTCAAAACTGGAAAAAATCATGGAAAATTTGCAGTAAAGCACTTTTTAAAATTCTGTATTTGTGGAGCTAAAATAGCAACATCTGAAAAAGAAAGAGGCTAAAAACAGACTGGGGGGAAGAAATCCTGAAAAGAAATGACATGGCAGAATGAAGCTACAGAAAAAGTAAGCTCAGAGGAAATTAATGCTAGAAAGGGAGAAAAGAAGTATGTGTGAGGTAAGAGAAAGATACAGAAAATAAAGAAAAAGAGGAAAGACAGCTATATAGAAAAACAGAGGGCATAACATTAATTCACTTGGCTTAAATTACCCTTGGTAGAAAGGCAGCCCTTGGCTCATCTTTATTCTGTAAAATGTGTTTGCCAAAGTTCATAATGAAGTCTGGATACACAGAGAATCTGTTGTGAATTCTCTGGGCCTTTGCATATTTTTAAATCATTCTAGATATCACAGAAAAGAAACTGATAAAGTAACACTTTTCTGTGTCTCATTCCAATTCAGTGAGAATTTATAAAGTTCATTTTTTTCACATTGCAATCCTCATATGTAATAGTAATTTTTAAATTGTGTATTATAATCAGAAGAGATCATTACCACAATGTAAGTTACCTGAAGACCAGAAACCTAATTTATCCTTTAACCAAAGGGCAATAATATAAAACATTTTATAAAGATTTAAATCCTTTAAATTTCCAGTACAGTAAAAGAAGTTGAAATTTTTAGATCATGTAGGAAAACCAACTTGCATCACTGCAGTGCTTCTTCTGTATCGTTCAAGACATTGTCATCATTATTATAATTATGAAAATAACACTGCTTGCATATTACGTAATTAACTAAAAGCATACCATAGTTCCTCATTAACAGTCCTGCATTCCTATCCTGAACCTGTGCATGGAACATATAACTGGGAAATACACGAGAGCTATTCCAACAGTGACAGGAAATTCAAGGTACCAGCTGAAAGGCTGGTAAATCTGTATGCCATAAAATATACTGTACTACAGTTACCTTGTGTGTGACAGACAAACTCTCCAGGTGTGAAAGGCAGCTATGCAATGCAGCACACTGCTGAGGAATTGATGCTTCTTTGTACAGTCTATATCCATGTCTAGCTAGGTAACTATCAGCCAGAGAGAAGAGAAGAGAAAAAACAAACAAACAAATATCAGCTTGGTGATGGCTGTCATTCATCCTGTGTGTGAGATACTCCTCTGGCCCCACCAGGGAACAGAGACTCACAGAATTCAAATAATCCAGAAAGGTCTCTTCAAATTCTTAGTCACAACTTTACCTAAGACACCAAGTGTATTTAAACTGCAAAAGGAAAAGAAAGTGAAAATGTGTAATGTTCATTTTTCTTTTTAATAATGAACAATCATTTTTAGAAATGGCACCACAAAGAGGCCCTGATGACACCGGTGCACAAGGCTGTGCTGAACCAGCCTTCCTTGTCTTCTGTCTCCTCTTTTTTGTTCTCACCTGTCCACAGCACCTCTGTCCCTATGCTCTGAGTGTTATGAAATGCCAAAACAACTATTGAAGTTATGGATCTTAGGTTTTTTACTTTTCCCTAGTTATTAATGGAATTCTGTGTTCTAACTGAAACCTCATTTCTTGAAACTTACTGGAACCTAATCTTGTAATCTCTCCTGTTCACTGAAAAAGCACAGCAACACTAGTTGAAGCAATAGCTATGGGAGCTATGGGAACAGAGAGGTGGCAACATGAATATTGAGGAACTGTTTTTCCAAATAGGAATGGCTGCTTAGAGACCAGAGGAACACACCAGCCCATCAGCACATGAGACTTCTCTCTGCCTCCTTTCTTCTTGCTTGATAAGAGAAGAGTGACAGATTTTTCCAGAGATCAGAGGCAACTGTCTGATCCCAGTGGGCTTTAGGGACCTGAGAGGTCTTGCTGAGGGACCTACCACTAGTTAAAAGCAAACAGCTCATCACACAGCAGGAAGGGATCTGAAAAGATGGAAATGAGGCACATAAATGGGAAGAAAGGATTTGGTGACAGCAAAAGTGGTAAAGAAAGAATAAAAAAAGAATTAAAAAAAAAAAAGAAGGAAAAAGCAATAAAATACAGAGGGATGAAATAACCACAACCCCAGTTTGTGCAGGACAACATCATAAACTTCCTGGGCTGCAGTCCTCTTTTAAAATTCCACAAGAATCAGCAGGTACTTTGAGCTGACAGTAAGATGCAGAGCACCCCCTCACATTTATGGGAAGGGTTCTCAGGTGAGGGGAAGTTTTTCCCATGGATACAACAGAATCGTTAATTTGCTGGCCCTCGTACTTCAGCACATTAAGACGGCATCCTCCTCTCTTCCTCTGCTCATGGGGATGTTTTTTCCTGAATCTCCTGTGAGTTTTTTTCCACTGCTGACATTTAATATTGTTCAAGGCAAAGAGACTGTGTGACCAGATGTCTTTATCAGCAAAAAAGTAAACACATTTGTAGTGTTACTAAATTTTGTTTGGCTGCCTAAAACGAAAACTAGACTGAGTGATAACAGGCTGAAATACCCTGAGACTCAAGGAAATCAAAGACTACTTTAATGGGGACCATGAAAAGTCTTTTGAAAAAATTCAAAGAGCAAAATACTACAGTGGCAAAAAAACCGAATGCTATCTTGGGGGAGTGAGTTAGTTACTTTTCCTCTCCAAAGAAAGTCAATACAAAAAGACACCTGGATCTTCTGATACCAAAAAAAAAAAAGTGGACAAATAAATATGCCTGCCCAGAACTCTCCTCAGTTGCACCAGTTCTGTCTGGAAGAGCTCTAGTGAAGACTCTATAAATATTGTTTCTATAGCATGGGCTTTTGAATGTAGCCGTAGCTTCCTACCTGCAGGCTGAAAGGAAGAATATATCCAGAAAACAAAGTTCCTTCTTGATCAATAAAATCCACATGAGACAGCTTCTGCCACTGAATTACATACACTCTACAGGAGTTTTCAAGAGAGCCTCTAGAAAAGTTAAGTGAATATGTATTTCTTTTCTCATAGATAAAATACCCGAGAATGAAAAGACTAACTGATGCTAATTCTGTGCATGAGGCAACACTGTCTACCAGTCCCCTTCTTTTGGTGACACACCTACACCCACAAATATCCATCTTTGCTGCGAGATCCCTCTTGAGGGCCTCTTCTCTCAATGCTTATACAAAAAACAGCATCCAAAGGATGCTCCATGCTGCACTGCACACCACACTTACAAAGCACTGCAGATGTATATGCACGTCAGCCTTGCATTGTGCAGTATCCACCTTTACAGGGACACCAGAAAGAAATGTGTCCACCCTCACCACGCATCACCACTGATTTGGGAGCTTCTACTCAGTTCACTCTCAAAGCCTGTTTTGGTTCTGCTTATGACTGCTAATGCAGCAGCTATCTATGGACTGCTTGCCATCTGTTGCTTTTGTCGCTGAGGTGACTTGTGATTTCTACTTCTGAATAGAGTCAGCTCAGATTCAGAAATGATCTGGTCCTCCATCACCATAGGTATTGTCCAGGGCAGCATGGAGTAGCAGCCAAATGGCCTGGTTTTGCCCATGCACAGTCCCCACCACCAAGAGCTTAGTGCAATCCATCTAGTATGTGACAGTCATTCCTTATATCTGACATGTCTCTGGTCACAGTGCAGGCATTAGGAGATATAAAAGTCTAAATTTCCCAGAGCAGGACATCTACATGTCCACTGCCATGATTGCAGTTGCATAGTAGTGCCCACCACCTTCTTGCCCAAAGGCTACTGTCAATGCAAAGGACACATCACTGACTTCACATGGGAGGTGAGGAATGTTTAATGAATCTGCATGAACTGGTGATGAATGATAGATGTTGCTCATTATTAGCAAAGAAAGGCAAGTACCGCTTGGAGTATTTTGACATGTTAGAGACGAGTCATGGGAATTCCTTATTTTGGATTATTAAGAGTCCATTCCAAATAAAGAAAATAACTAATATAAAAATAGCTATTTTCAGCTTCCAAGCTGCCATCTGCTGAGTTCTTGTCACCACCCAGAGAAGCTGATAAGCATCTAACAACCTTGTGTTACAGGAAGGTAAAGCTGAAAAGCATGAATTCGTTTGAGTGATAAAGCTGGAACTAAAACTCAGCTCCTCATCCCAACTCAGTTGTTTATACCATATTTCTCTCCTCTAAAATCTTAGAGTGGTTAAATATGAAGTTCAAGTCATTCAAACAGAACCTGATCCCGCCAGCATATCAACAGGAGTACTACTGTTAACAATTCGTTGTGAAGTCCATGAAGCTGCTGGCAGAAAGTGGGTGTCCACAGCTTCTCTCTGGGAGTAGATGGAAGGTTAGAGAAAATTATGTTTTCTTTAAAATGGGAAAGAGAAATTGTCAGATGATTCTCCAACTTCAGTATTGTTGGCTGTTGTTAAATTAATAAAACATCCAGTACGTGAGCAAACTATCAAGTGGCTTAAGCACAATTATAGTGCATTTTAAATATCAGTTCTAATTATATTTTCCTTTGACAAAGTAATTACACTTCAAGAAACTGCAATCAGAACAATTTTTCACTGCCAAATCTGAGAACAGAAGGTGAAAAAGGTGCATTTAGATGATTTTATAAATGAGTAGCTTAACTTTTATATAATAAAAAACCATAACAGTAGAACAGCTTAAAAATAGACTAGAGAACTCGCATTTTAATCTTATTTCGAGTCATTCAATGATTTGTAATTTAATGAGCCTTAACACAGAGCTTGTATTTAGTTTTCTTTCCCTCCATTAGCTTGATTTCTTGATATATCAAGTTGTTTGGCTGCTATAGAGACAATACATATTTTTAGTCCAAAATTCACACAAGAGCAAAATTAAGCACAGTCATTTCCTGTCCCACCTCATCTCCACAAGATACTCTGAACGTCTGTTAGAGAAGACTGCAAAATACTCTTGTGGGGACTGAGAGGCTATTTACTTTGTCAGGATATCAGGTTCAGGGCTGATGAGCATAAAAGACTGGGACAAGAGACAGGAAGAGAAGGAATAAATTAAAAACCCAGGCATAGAATCCAAAAAGAGCAGAATAAAACTGAGCCTATACCAAAGACCAGAGCTCTCACCTTGATTATTAATGGGGCATTGCTGGAACTACTTAAAGCTTTGAGGAGCTTGCACCAAAACTCTTTAACTGATAAGGAGGGGGAAGTAAGATTACCATGGGTGTTAAGGACATAACCGTACTATGGGATATTTGAGGAAATTGTGGCAATGTGATAAACTTACTATGAAATTTTAGTGGGAGAGGAAATATAGACATCAACGCAGGTAGGGAAGGACCAATGATGGAAAAAAAGGAGAGAAGAGGGGGGTAGTTCAAAGCCACCAAGTCTGTGCTTGACCACTGCAGTATGTCATTGTTACACTCCATTCCTAAATATTACCCCATGTGAGAGTGCTCTCCAGTCTAAGCAAATCTACTCTAGAGAACTTCAAGACAGAGTAGCCAGTGAATAGTAGAGATCTGGGGGACAAATACCAGAAGTGTGAGAGTTGACTAAATGGAGGGACCGTAGGTCTGAGCCAGCTATTGGGCAATCCAGGAGCCTGAGAGGTGAAGGACACCATAGGGCTGGACCTGCTACCAGAGAGACCTATTTGTGCTTATGTGTGCGTGTGTGTGTGTGTGTGTGTGTGTTTGAGAACTGCTAGCACAGTTGGATCCCAACTAAACAACAAGTAAGGATCACTTGTATTTCTCACGTTTATGTCAGATGGTCACTGCAGTCTGGAAAACAATGCTGTGCCCCAAAGCCTCCCAGACTCATCCTCCAACAACGCTCCCACTGTAATCCCACTGCCTTCACGTACATGCGCACACATCTCTGGATGTGCTGTGGATGATCAGAACCACTCTGTCAAGGCAGCACTGAAAGAGAAAGCATCTTCTCCATCCTTGCCATGTCGATCTGATGTTAATCCAAGTGGAGGCAGCAAGGAACATATAAAAAAACTCCCATGTTTCCTCTGTGCTGACTTTGATAATCGCTCCTTCTGGACTGACAGAAGTGGAATAACATGATAAGAGCAAGAAATGCTGGTCTCCAAGTCTTTCCTCCTTGCAATGTAAAGCACGACAGTAGTTTCTGATAGTATAGAGAATACTACAGATTTAATGAGGCCTATAGGGTCCTCTGTGACAGAAGGCCAAGAAAAAAGACTGCCTCTCCAGGGCAGCATGGTGACCTGGATGCAGTATCTTTTTAAGCTCTACCTCAGTCTCAAAAAGCATCAGTAAGGTCTGAAAAAGTTTCAAGTAGTATTTGACATACGACATTAGCTACTTACCTCCCCTTAGTGCCCATGAGAAAACCACATACTCAAGACAGCTCACAGAAAAAGCTTGGTGGAGATGCAGGTAAATAGTGGGTTTATCTGCACAGCTGACTAGTAGCAGATTGAGAGAGGGAAGATAATTAGCAATTTGGGGATGCTGGCAATATGCAATTTCAGACAAAAATATTTGCTTTGAGGCTCTGACTTATAGTTCTGGCTCCATTTCTGTTCCAGTCTTCCTTTCTAGATGCTAGAGACAGTGCAAATTCAGGCTGATTGCTGTTTTATCCCACTTTCTTTTCCTCCCATAATTAAAGTATGCTACTTGATTTTGGAATCAGATAATTTCATTCAAAGTTTTCCTTTTTTCCCCATATGCAGCTAATGAGCATCACAGCTAATAAATTTGAAATGTTTTCTGGTTTTCAAATGCCACCCACCCTCAACTGCAATTTCAGGGCCACTGCAAGCACGTAGCAGCCTCCCGTGTGCATCCAAGCAGCTCATACTTATTTTCTTAAGAAGGAAATTCTTAAGGCAATGCTGTATAGCAATTAGAATTGCTAGCCTGGCTCTTTTTGCTGTATTCCCCTCATCATTTTGTGGGGGGAATCTCTTTCTCATCATTTTTCGTTGTTACACACCTTTTCAGTGTCCTCCCACAGAAATGCCAGAAGTTGGGTCAGTTGTTTCTGTATATACAAAGTGGTTTGCAGGTTGATGCTGAGAGGCTGTGGAAACTGCCTGGTTGAGCCCCAGGAGCGCAACACCAGTGTGCCACTCACATGAAGGACCTGGGAGTGATAATCTGCACATTAAAAAGAAGTTACTGGGATGTAACTGTGGAAACAGCCTCCATCATCCTTGCTGTAGTATATGTCTGGAAAAATAGTTCTATCTCATAGCAGCACTGTGAAGAATAGTAATTACACCTGAGACCATGCAAGCTAACTGGACTACCAAGTCATATTTTGACTCACTTCTCACCAGATTCAAATCCCAGTTCTCATGTGAATACTGGAAGGTACCAGAGTATTCCACTCATCTAGTGTCTGGTTGTATTTCATAGTCAGGTTCTGAATACAAACAATGTCCAGAAATAGTTTCTTAAAGGCCCTTTTATAATAGTGATCATGATGGGAACATAGAAAAAAAACAAATTCAGGCATATTGGTATTCAGATCCAAGCAAAAAACATTAGTGTAGTCCTAAAAGTCATTGGCTTGATTTGTTGCCCGAATTATTATATTCCTTCAGGGTTTCAGTGATGACACGCTTGCCACATGGTGTCTGTTTCACACAGTTCTTGGTCTTTCTCAGAATTATTCTGTATAAGTCAGAATTTATGTAAAAGAAAACTAAGGGAAGATTAGAAAGGCCAGGACTGTGCTAGGCCCAACATACAAAACATTCAACCAACGTGCCTTATGTGTTGTCGCCAGTGGCACATCTGTCCCTTCTGCTTTCCACCCTCACCCACAAAACATCGTTGGTTTTGCCTTGAATATCACATGAAAATGCACGTGAACATAGGCTTGAGCCTGGGGTTCACAGCAGCAGGGCTTTGGTGTTGATTGTGAGCCATTCTGATGTTTTCCACTGATTACCATTCATGTTTCTCTCCTATTCAACATCTAAAATGATTCCTCATTTCTGTTGTCCTCTCTCCTAATGCAAGAGAAAAGGGCATTCCCTAATACTGAAAGGCAGATGCGGAACACTTTCCCCAGGCAAAGCACAATTAGCCTGTGGTCAACTTCTTTCACAATATTCCTTTCTGTCAACATCTTTCGTAGATCCCCCAAATGATTATGCATTTGTACCGATAAGGAGAATACCAAGAGCTTTGGTGGAATATGTCTCCTCGTTCTTCCCTCGAGTTACAAAACTGCTTCTCAGTCAAAGAGACCAAAAAAAAAGTTTCTGTGTACTTAGAATATTAAATAACTGCAAACTTTTTATTTCTGTAACACATCTAGTACCTCCTGTTACTGGAGGCAAAATACTGAGCTGGATAGGCCAGTGTCTGAATAACAAGGTTACTGTTTATTAATATCATAAAAGACGTCCACTGGTTAGTGAGATGGAACTGTCTTTGACAGCAGACCACTCAGTTCTTTTATAAATGCATGCCAGCTCTTATGCATAAGATAGACAAATGCAATATCAGTAATTGTTGATGCATTTTTTTCCCTTTGTTTCATAGTGTTTCTCTCTAAGTCCCATTAGCAATCAACAATTCAACAGTCTCACAGGTTGCCCTACTCAGAGCAATAACTTATTTTAAACTTGACTTATTTATTCCTTCTCAAACCACCTACCAGAAACAGAAATTTTACAGCTTTAAAAATACATTAATACAAAGCTGGAGGCAAGAGTTAATGACAGTCATTTCTACTTTTCTCTAAGTACTGACTTTACATGCAAGGGCTCAAAGAAATTCTTGTTTCTAACAGTATGCATCCTTCACTACAAGATGAGGAATGAGGTGAGTTTCCTTTCTTTTCCAGGAAGACAGGCTTTAAAGGACTTAACATTGCAAAGGAGTCATAGGGTAAAACAACACCACCATGCTTTCCCTTATTATTTCACCCCAGGTTGCTGGCACACCAAATATGCAGCTGAATTGTCACAAAATCAATCAAAAAGAAATATAGAAGACACTGGGGACCTTCAGCCATTACTGCCACACAATATGTGAAACAGTGCCAGGGAGACTCAATGTGTGTGTCCAGTTTTGGTATTTCCCTTGTGAAAAACCCCTCTTGGCTGCTCTGAAATCTTGAACATAAATATTCCTTTTTTTAATAAATGGATAAGTTTTTAATTATGACTCACTCATATTTTAGGGATATTATTATTCAATTTTATTTACATATTGACAGGTTACAGACAAGAACAAAAACTATTCTATTAATGATAAAATATGACAAATGAAGAGACATACTATGCTTAAATGACTTTTCCTCTTTAAGGCTTTGTAAAAAAATAAATGTTTATTGTGTGTTTAAGATCAGACTGGCAGTTCCAAGGCTGCAGGTTTCCCTACATCATATATTTAAATAATTTAAGTATTTAAATGAGCTATCATGTAAGTCTGATCCTTTGAGTCCATATCTACCCTGCACAGTGACCGAACTAAATGTTCATTATTAAATGCAGTTGAAGAAGCAAGGAAGGGTGATAAATTACCACCATACTAAGGAAAACAGCCCTTTAAGCTGCTAAAAGTGTGTGCAGTCTAGTGTCTCTGAAGTACTTTGTGATGTATATCCTCTAAAAACTCATCTAAGACAAGCTTGACAAAGAACTGAGGTAGACATCACTGTGGCAGGCAGACACCAACACTTGGAGAATATAGGGACATTTTAGCCACTGTAAGCATGTTTAATTTTTAAATCCCACCTTTCTCACCTTGTACTGTGAAGTTCAAGGATACCCAATAAATGACTCCTGTCTCAGGATGTGCCCTCCCCTTGAGACTAATTCCAATGAAGTTGATAGCAGGATTAACTTCTGATTTAATGAGAACTACTATGATTAATTTCATATCTTACTCTGCACAGCTTATACTTGCCATCACTAGGAAGAGTCTAACCAAAACAGAACCTTACTTCTGCAGACACTTCACAGCTGCCCAGAGGTGCCTTATGGATACACAGGAGAGGTCTGACACCTCCCAGCCCACCAGGTTTACTGTCCAGCTGCAGACTGACCTCCCACAATGTGGGCAGATAGTTACAGACGTATCAAGCTCATCATGAAGCTAAGCTGCACTGAAGCTAGTTGCTTTAAACTGCTTTACATGGGGAACCCCACCAAAGCAAGGAGCCTGGCAAAAGCTGTAGTTTGTATTAAGAAAGAAGTACTTTTCATGGCTTTAAGCTTTGTTCTTTTCGGCCTCTTCCTCTCATTTCCTCAAGCCTGTGAGCAACTGTGGGCACGGCTCATGGCTACAGTTTGTTGGCTGAGAGAGGAATTTCCCAATAGCTCAAATCCTGGAGCTGACAAACCTGCTCTATAAATAAGAGGAGTGGTAGTTTTTCATCATGAGTTTAAATTAGGTTTGACCATTCTGAAAAACCTCCAGTGAACCTGCAATACTGATAGGAAGAGCACATATTTACTCCTTGTATAACCTATCTCAAATTAACCTCCTTCTGCCCATCTAAGTTCTTTCCAAAATTTTGTGACATTCTGATTCAGATGGAGAAAAAAGGCTGTGGTACTTCATCCAAAGTTTTGTCTCCAGCTTGAATGTTCAGCTAATTATGGAGGCATCTATGCTTCCTCGCTAGGTCTTGAGCAACATGGTCCCAGGGTACTGTTGTGCATGCTACCAGCGTGTGTCCCACACTTACCATCACACACATATCTCCCTTTTCCACCCCTTCCACCTGCTGGTCCGATGGAAATGAACCCATCAGATTCTCAGAAGGCACCAGCCATCTTGGGCTTCATTAAAAAAAATAATAATATGAGGGAGTAAATTTCCCCTCATGCCCAGCAGGCAGGTTGGTGCTTGCTGTCTTGTTTGCCATTGATGTAAAAGTGCCAGATCCAAATCCTTCCTCCTCCTACACCTTACAAGAAATCTCAAGTACAAGCACAGACTTCCAGCAAGAATATCTTGATTGTTAGATTACATTTTCATTTCTCCTATTGGAATTTCTCCACCTTTTTATGCAAGAATTTTAATGTCTGCTTTCTGCACTTCTGACATCATCTTGTGGTACATCTCAGGAAACATACATTTAAAAAACAATGTCTGCAGAAGATGTGCCCCTACAAAAAAGTATTGACAGTGCATTAAAATATATTTGATTGCCCTAGTGAAAACTGTCAGAGACCTACTTGTTCTTCAATGCAGAAAAAGAAAAAAAAAGGCTTTTGGTTTCTATTGACAAGTCTCTGAGCATATGCAGCTTAGTTTTTTTCCTCTCTTTTTTTAGATTGAGGTTTATTTTCGAGTGAAGGAATCAACTTTTGCTACTACAGAGATCAATGAGAACATCACCGGCACTATAGAGATCAATGAGAACATCACCATATATTTCCCTCACTCCCCTTCTGGCTCTATGATTTCCAGAGAAAACAACTTACTAAGCTTTTTCTGTCTTAACCTTAAGGTGAAATTTTTAAAATCAAGAAAAATACACATTTCCTGTGTATTCTTTCCTATTCTGTTGAGAGTTTTTGTATTCAAGAAAGATGTTTTAAATTTTTTTTAGTGCCTATTTAGCTCCATTTCCAGTGAACAGACCCTCAGATGAAAGCAAGGATTTTGTATATTCTTAAGCTAATAATGGGAATTTTATTTCTTGTTAGTATTAAAAATTGCATCTGCTTGAGCTTATTCACTGGTAAATTTAGTTCATATATTACCTTATGGAGGTTAGGTAACCTCAGCAAACACGAATTTTACCTCTTCACCTTCTACTCTTTGTGGATTTTCTTTCAGAAGTAATATCTCAGCTGCTAGCACTATATCCTTATCCAGCTTGAAATTAATAAATATACCATTTCCTTTCATGCTGGCAGTTCTCTAAACTTTTGCTGCAATATTGACAATGATTCTTATGATATATTTTATGAGGTAATATTGTTGCTGCTATCCTCTTAGCAGATTGTGTATGAAAACCCTACCAAAGCAAATCAACACAATTTAGTTCTTGCATGTTGCTGCCTGGGGTTGAGTGGTTTGACAGATGTGCTGCAGTCTCAACCTTTGAACCGAGCCTGCCTTCCTGTCCTGGGTCTATTTTATTATTTTGATTCTCTGTCATACTTGTAACAGCAGAACAGTCTTCAGCCTTCATATGGTTCAAACTGCAGTATGTTATTCACTTTTAAGGGTAACTTGATTTCATTTATTTCACATTTATATTTATTCAGACCTGGAGTTTGGATCAAAATATGCTAATCTATATATAACATTATAATAAATATACTAACATTTATTATTGATCTATAGGCAAATGTTTGCAGAAAATGAACTTTTCTCATGACCCAATGCAAAGACATACTCTTGCATTTATTAATGAAAGTGTAGAAAATCTCCATACTTGAAGTTACTTGAAAGTCAGTTGTATAGGTCCACCAGCAGCCTGATCTAACTGTAAGCTTGAGTGGAAACTTGGACTAGATAGCCTCCAGGGATCCCTTTCAACTTAATTATTCTATTTATACATAGCATTAACATCTTATCTTTAATATTGATTTTCTTACTATAGTTTGCTGTCTCTTGGGAAGTTTTGCTGCAGAACGAGCTATCAATTCAGTGCTTATGAAATCACCGGACAACAGGGATTGTCTAACCTTCATAGCAAAAGCATAGACTGTGTAAGCTTCCCAGCTGATTTTACAACTACACTTTTTAGACACCTTATTCTTCTTTTTTCCTGTCCAGGGAAGAACTGCAGTGCTAACTGTGTGGTAGATCAGTGCTCTGAACATATGGTACCCTAAGCCCTACATGTTGCTTGCAATTGTTGCTCTTTAGGTGGCAAATCACTTAATAAAATTCAAGCGTATAAGGACAAGTATATGTCCCATCAAGGAATATTTTCTCCTGATACCTATGTGTTTCTCTGCAGCCACTCCTGGTGTAGGAGCTCCCAATCTGCACACTCCTGCTGTCCATAGAGTCCTGCTGAGCCAAATCAACCAACACCTTTCCTTCAGCAGCACTCTCTTCCTATCCCCTTCCCACTGAGTCTTTCTGAGTCTGCTATAACAGTGTTTTGGGATGTTCATGACTTTCCTAGCAGAAGACCTTTCCAAAACGGACCAAAGTATGAGGACTTCTCTGAGTGACACGGACCAAGGTTCAGCTGGTGACAATAGACACACACATTGCTCGTTCATTGATGGAGAAGGCTTCAGCAAAGTCTAATTAGAAAATAGTTGCCAAATGCAACCACAGCAGCTTCTGTCAGATACCCATACATCACAGCATCTAACACTTCACCACCATTTTCTAGTCCTTTTTCAGCATGATTTAATCCTCCTCCACATGGAATTCAGGGTTCTGGGTGTTTCTACTGTAGGCAGATAGGTGGGCACTAGGAGTTTGTACTGCTTAGGGCATAGAGCAAGCACTAAGTCTGAACTGACTGGAGTAGTATAAAAGATAGACAGATTGCAGCTATCATTCCTACTCTCCCCTATCACCTAAACACATAAGATTAGCAAATATGATTTTCTAGGGTGATGAGTTTGATCCTATCAATAGATTCTAGCTATGGAAATATCATTTCTTTAATCGTCCAACTTTGGAAAGGGTGATATTAGGCAAGGAAGAATGAATGTAGTAGAGAAAGTTAAAACAGAAGGAAGCACAGAAAGGGAAGCCATACCTCTGCAGAAAAGGCAAAGTCACTTCACACACATACCAGGGAAAAGACAACAAAAGTGTAACCAAATTATTTGAGCACAGTCTTTATGAAACCAGGAAATCACCTATGTGAAATACAAAATAAAGCCTGAACAAACAAAAACAAAAGTAGAGTAAATTTTGCATAATGTGTCCATCCTAACCTAAGGCTTAGCAAGTAGAAATCTACAGAAACTGATTTAAAATAAGGAATTAACTTTGAACTGTGGATGAAGTCAGAAAGGTAGAACGCACGGTGCTGACACTGCTCAGAATGGACCATTTCCTACAGCCAGTTGGGACAGGCAAAGGGATGTAGAATTATTTAAATAAGGATCATAATTTAATCCATGAGGCTCACCATTCTGTATCTTTAGGATTTTAAATCATAGCATTCATAAATTTTATTGTATTTGAAGACCTTTATTCAATCTTTATCATCTACCAGAGCTTTCCGTACAGTAAATAAAGTTTCTAATTGGAGAACGAAGATCAGATCTATTTTTGTAGCTTACTTAAGTGACTATATAGATCCCATGATTAGGAAAAAGAAAATAGTTGAAACAAGCAATAATGAAAAACTTATGAACTGAAACACTCTACTCAGATGAATTGGTATATAAATGATCTGAAACAACTGTATTTCCAGATGTAGCTGGAAAAATCAAGGTTTGTTTGAGAAGGACCTGCAAACAAATGTAATGAGAAATCTGCAGTGACCCGATCAACTTTGCAACCTTGGTACATCCCACAATCCTAGCAAAGATGACTGTACAATATTTCTAGGTGACAAATGCCAGATACAACCAAACCATTTTACTTCTTGTGATCTACAATGGCAAAGTGACACACAATAATTAGTTACTTCAAGATTTATCACAAGCTTATGATTTCAACTTTATGAGAAATCAAGTGTTGCATCAGACATTACGGGACTCTGAATCTTCTGCAGAGCCGGAGCACATGCTCAGTATGTTATGCAAGATCTGAAGTTACGAATGATACTTTTAATAAAATGGTACATCAGCTTCACCCTTTCCTTTGCTATTGCTACTGCTGTACGTACAGACAAATTTTAACTGACATATTTCAGAAAGGATTGGGCAAGTCAGTATATTTGTTAAGGTGAGTTGATGAGTACATTGCTTGCGTGACATACACCAGCTGAAAAACTCTTTTTATGCTGCACCAACCTTTTGTCTCTAATTGTTTTGTATGATCTTTGCTTTTTACCTGCAACTGTATGCAACTGCCAAATTGTTTAAATGTGTGGTTACTTATTTTGTGGCCAGTTAAGGATAAGCAGCACTTTGGGCTGTAAGACAGTTGAGTTAAATTGTCTTGCTGAAACCACCCACTGAAAATGTAACAGATAAGTTGAACTTATTGCTAACTGTACTTTTTCTCCCTTTTCTCCCTTTGTTTCAGGTTCCTTTGCATCCTACTCTCACCACATACTTCATGTTTAACTTTCCTACTTAAGGAAACTGTCCTAGTTTTAAGGGGAAGGGAGGGAGTAGCACAAAAAGAATTGCAGAAATATATGAAGTCCAAAAGGATTACTTCAATCACAAGCAATTTCTTCAATCATTTTTAATCAAGCAACAAGAACTCACATTGTGATAACTCTCTGCATTTTTTTAATAATTGTCCCTCCTGAACTGATGCTAGTGACCAAATCAGTACTCTTTTAGGAAAGAACATTGTAATCTCTTATTTCTTCTTGTCAAGCAGTGTGAAATACATTAATTCTGTAGATCAGTTTTTTCAATAAACATAAAACCAATGATATCACAGCATGTGTACTCACTGCAGGAAATTTTGGCCGCTCTGAGAACCAAAGGTCCAGCTAGATCCAGCAAAATATCCAATGTCCTAATGTGAAGTTTTTCTCCAATACAAAATTCATAAGAGCCTCAAATTTCTTCCCACTTGCACTTACTTTTACTAGTTGTCCATCCGAGTGATGTTCTATATTTTACAAGTCTCCAGTCTTGAGCACATTATTTGAGTATCCTGCCATCAATGGGCTTGCTGAGAATCATGTAATTAACAGGCAGGGATAGAATTTTAAAAATATGAAAACTGAGGTCTACTATCCTCTGACAAAGATGTAGTTTTGTCCCAACTAATTAACATTGACACTGAGTATGCTACACAGTAGCTAAATTGCAAGTTGGTTTGTTTGTGTTAATTGCTCTGTTACACATTATTTATCTGTCCTGAATTAATTTAAGCAAGAACAGTTTTTGTTCTTTGGATTTCAATGAAGACTGTATTAAATATAGCTGCTTTCATTTCCTTTGCCACTTTTCCTTGATGTTGCAAAAAGACCAATTTGAAAAGAAGGAAGAACACAGTAAATTTTGGCTCAGTGGGAGATGCACTCACAGTTGGATTCCTTCTTTTTATATTTCTCATAAATGCACAAGTATGTTGCCTCCTGCATTTTCCTAATGACAGAAATTTAAAGTCCTAGACAACAATCAACACTACAGGGGCAAAAGTAGTGCAATTTTATTACCATAGAAATAAAACCAAAAGCTAGATTTGAAGCTGTACATTTTTCAACTTTATCGTAATTTCAGTTTTTACCACTTTTACTTATCGTACATCAAAAAAATCTCAGAGTTCTCAAGTTATTACTGAGTATATCAGATCATTTTTAAATTAAGTATGAATAATAAATAGCGAGAGTGGTGATTTTCTTTGTGAACATGGTATTGATATGAGTAGCATGTTGACAGAGGATGCTGAATCCCAGGCAGGTTAAATAATTTACTCAACCCCACACAAAGAAGCAGCAAAAAAGGGCATGGGTGACAGTACCAGGCTGTCCTGCAGAACAGGAGTCAATTCAGATAAAAATTGTGGGGGTTAGAGAAATCTGCACAGACAAAATGCAAACAGACTTCACAACTCCCACCAGCTGCAGTAAATTTTCTGACATTTTATGAGATGACATTGTGGAATGTCCAGTTAAAGCCTTGACCTGCAGTGGGGAAAAATTAAAATAAGCATAAAATTCCCATCCAAATTAACAAGCCTCTAGCTCTTTCAGACATTTCTAGTTGAAGGAGAGGAAGAGGCAGTACTAAGATTATGATTTTGGTGCAGGCTTGTTTGAAAGATCAGGACAGGGTGGTGCTATCTAAATGGGGTGAAATAGCTGCCTTAGGGATTTAGTGAGTAAATTAGTGAAGAAAAATATCATGTGCCCCTTCTGTTTCTCTTTTATTAATGAAAATAACTAATGTGAGATGAAAATTTTATTAAGAAAAGAGGTTTATATTTGCCATAGTAAAGACCTTAATAACAAATATGGATGAGGACATAGGAATTTTTTTTTAAGGAATTAAGGAGGTGGTGAATGCTCTCAAAGCAACATTCTCCACTCAAACTCCCCTTGATTTAAACATTGCTACAAGAATCACTAATGCACTGCAGAGATAACAGATGTCCCTCAACTAAAGAAAATTACAGGGAGATCATCACAGAAGTACAGCCTCAGCACAGAGAGATATCATTATTTTCAGGCTCTAGCAATCTGCAGACTCTGCTGAAATATAGCCACAGTCAGACCTAATTTACACTAGTGAAAATCCATGTTGAAGCAAATAATTTATTTTAACTAATTATTGTGAATGGTGGTTGGAATCCATTCCAGAGCCTATAATTTTTCCTCATGCCTGAAAAAATGTAGTCTAATGGAATTAGATATCACAAGACCACGACCTTATAATTCTCTGAGAGACAGGATAATGAAGAAATGTCTGCAAGAAAAGAAATCCCAGTTTCTGCTCTGGACTGTGTTTGGCAGATGGACAGCCACCACTAGCTCTGCACTACCTCTGGTGCGCTAAGCCTCAACTTCACTGGAAGGTGTATGACTCCATGCATTCATAAGACAGGACTAGTTGCAAACCATCCTTATTAAGTATGAAAGATATCAAACCATTTGAGACTTCCAGAGAAATCAAGATTTTTAAAATATAAATATGGGAAAAATACATACATGTTGTTTAGGCATCGGCTTGCAGCTATTTTAGAAAACTAAAGCAATAGGCACATTCTCAGATATGTAAAGGGAATCCCATTATATTCCCTTATAAATAAGGGAGAAGGAATCAACAGTCACATTCTTCTTCCACACACTTTTATGTCTTCTCTAATATTAGTGCTGAATCTGCTTAGAGTACCACACAGACCAATAAATTACTACTGACAATATGCTACATGAGCAAGAAAATCACTACTTCAGTCTATGTTATTCATATTGAGAAACACTGTATTGTTATTGCTTTTTGTAATTTTTTACATTCCCACCAGCAGCAGAGAAGGATGTATTAAACAGTATGAATGATTTGCCATTTCTTGGGTGCTAGTACAAAACCTGAATTTTGACATCCTTTGCTGAGCTCTGTCCAGGCTCAGGAACCTAAAGCACTTTAAAATTGCAACAAACTCTTTATTCATACACACAGGTCTATACAGAACACTACAGAATCTCTACAACCATTGCAGCTCAGCAGAGCAGCTTTTCACCACTCGCAGCAGCACTATATGGTAATTGTAAGGACCAAACACTGAACAATATATCCAGTGAAGCTGTGGGGAGTCAGGGACACAAAATATAAATTAAGATATTGTAAACTGAACTGAGACCAATGCCTGCAGTTAAGGTCCTTTATCAGGCTCCAGATTCAGTTGCTTATAATTTTAATTAAACCATTGAGCCAGAGGTTTTCTGTCCCAGAGGCTGTCTTGAGTTAAAATCTCAGATCAATTTTTTTCCTCTGTTCCCAGAACAAGGGCATTGCTGGTGAGGTGAGTGCATTTGGTTTCAGGTGGTCTGAAAAGCCACCTCTTCAACAGGTTCTAGTTACCACTGTAGCAACAAAAAAGGCCTTGCAACCATCAGCTACTGCTGGGAAGGCTCACACAGGAATGATATGACAATTAAACCTTCAGATTCATGGGGCTGACCACCAGTGCCATGAGTGTAAGGAAAATATATCATGCTTGGGCCATACATTATTGTCATCTGTTTTATTTTTAAGCTTTGAATGAAGTGTTTGAAAATTAGCATGAAAGGTACTATTGAGATGTTGGAAATGACACTGTTCCTGTAAGAACTCAAAGGTTAACCAAAACTACAAGGCTTTAAATAGATTTGATTTGCCATAAAATTATGAAGGTCCTGGGTAAAGAGAGGAGACAATCTCAGGAAGGATCCATCTGGGGAAAGAAGCAGCAAGGACTCAGGGTGTTGAGTTAAGGGCTGCTCTCTGTGGTCTCTGAGACACCTTCCATGCACTTCAGAGAAGAGGCAGCCAAGACCTCAGGGCACAAAAAAAAACCTGTGTGGGAATAGAGAAAAACAGGGAAAGTAGCTGGGGAAAAAAATAACAGGTCATCTATTAGCAGAGAGAAAGAGATAGCTGGGGTTTGAGACAGAGCAAACAAAATAGAAAAGGTGTGGAACTTGGATACTGCAGGCCAGGTGGGATGGCAGTGAATGGGTTGGAAGCAGAGTGGTAGGATTCTGCAGAGTGATGAGAGGAGACAGCAGAGCAGGACGTGCAGCACAGAATGCTCCTCTGAAACTCAGAACCAGAGACAGTTGTTCTGAATTTCTTTATTCCTCTTCTGTACTGTTTTTCTCAGCCAGGCTGGAAAAAACAGAAAGCCTGTCATACCACACCATATGGGCCTATCCTGAGGGCCAGTCATCTAAAATCCGTCACACAAGTGTGAGCTGCATTGCATGATTATGCCTTGTGAGGGTCTGCTATAACTGAGGCACTCAGAATATTAATGGATTTTACAATGCCTAGAGGACAAATGAGGATGTATTTAAGTTGGCAGACCTTAGGAATAAGTCCAAACATATTGTATGACTGAATTTCTGTGTATTCAGGTTGGTGGGGGCTTTTGTTTTTGTTAGGCATTAAAAACATAACACTAGTGTCATGAAAGCTAAAAGACATACTCAGTAGTTTTCTGTACATGGAATGAACACTGTAGAAAGCAGTATGTGATTCAAGGCAGTAACATGGTGCATAAATCCAAAGCAGTTGAATTTATTTTGCAAAGAAAACCTTCAATCTAGAGTTTCACAACTTTCCCAAGTTTGACTTGCACTTTAGTATTGCCTTACAGGGTAATGGAATGAAGGAATTATGCAAACTGTGGTGCAGAGGCCATGGGGATCATCTCATCACCTTTCTTACCAAAGTAGCCCAAGATTTTTAACTAGTGCAAGCTCATTTTCAGAGTCAGTGTACCCCGGTTTTAAGCATTTGCTGGGAAATGCTTCTCTTCTTCTGCAAAGTCGTCATACCGTGTGAGGAGCAGTGGCTCCAGAGACATGAGAACTGAGTGATCTGCAAAACCAGGCATCTCATCTGGTAGGTCTGGTTTTAAAAGTGCCAGACTAAATGCTGGGTCAGACATAGAGTGGCTTCTGCAAAACATGACAGGACCCAAAGAGGTTGTCTAGTGTCACAGGAGACTGCAGAGCAGAAAGTTATTTTTGGAGCCATTCCTTCTTCTGCAGCCTATAATTACTTTTCATTTCTTCAACTGCTTCTATAAGCAATTTCTCACCAGCATGGGGTTTGCGCTGTCAAATGATATACTTTATCTACCTATCTCAGTCCCATTTTTGTTGTTTTTTAGAGCAGAGAACCACAGGGGATCTCCTGAGCTGGTGTAAATTCTTATTTCATTATGGAACTCATTTCATTGATGGTTGAAAAGTGAAGACTACTTTGGATTTGGCATTTGGGCATTCTTTGACATCAACAAACTGAAGAGCCCAGAGAAAGCACCAACCAGAAAAATAATTCAATACAAAACAAACAAACAAACAAACAGAAATGCACAAAACCATTTTTTTCTTTAATTATCATTTGAACTTCTTCCACAGCCACAAGAAAAACTTAGGAACGCTGTCAAACGCATGTGCACAGCTCCCATTTCCCATTGAAGTTTCCAAAGAGTTTCATATGCTTAGTGAAGGGTAAATAATTTTCTGTGAGCCTCTTAATGTTTATTTGCAGATGTGTTAGAATCTATATGACCAGTATGCACAGACATTATTGCATTTTATTGTCCTTCAAACGTAAGTTGATTTAGAGAATAAAACTTGTTACACAAGTTCAGCAACAGCAGGCTTATTTTGCATTTTTGCAACACAAACACAACTGCTACAAAAACTGAATCATGAACTGTTGCTTTCATAAATTATGAGATATGCCTTCTTAGCATTTCAAAAATGAATGAATAAGTAATATTTGAAAATGTATCTTCAGTACACTTCCAGTTATTTTCTTTTGGCTTTTTAAGTCTATATTGCAGTAATAGAATCATCACCACTCCAGGCATGCTAGGAATCAGTATCATCCAATATGGGTCCTGAGCGTTGCTCTTTGAAACATGTTTCTGCCATGGCAATAGTTTAATGATTGCTTAATATATAAAAAATACCTTTAACATTTTATAGTATCATCATGCCACCTAGAGGTGGCAAATCACTGAGGCTCCCACTTATCCTCATGCTCAGAAAAAAAGCAACATCACTAGAGGTATAGTGGGATGGAGGTCTTTAAAGGTAACTTTTCACTAGTGTAGAGATAGTGCCATATGGCATGGACCCTATGGTGGGCAGTGTATCTGGTGATTCAGATCCCATGGGGGGTAGCAGTGGAAAGTAACCCTCTTAGAAGATGTACCTTTGGGAGTTCTGCTTATGCATAACTTCTGATCCCAACCCAATAATACAGACTTCTTTCTGACTCTTCATATCCCATACGAAGCCACTCAGCTAAGCAGAAATCAGCCTGCCCAGATGCCTCTGGTTAGGTGCTTTAGTGGCAAGACTCATAATTTAAAAAATGGCAAATAAGCTTGCAGTTATGGAGAAAGTCCCTAATTTCAGTGAACTAACACACCTCTTCAGTTACAGCTCCCATTGCAGAGAGAGGCCAGGAGAGATGGAAAGCCCAGCAACATGAAATATACTGTTTTCAAGAAACTGTCCCTATGGGACATGGAGCATGGACTTTCCGTGTCCAAATAGTCCATGTCACCAGCTGCAGAAGAACTGTGGGCCCGTTTGCTATAGTTTGTGTCTGGTACTGAGAGAGGCATGAACTCTGCATGAGATGACCTGTAGGGCTCTTATCTCCCTGCGCTTACCTTTGATCTCCCCTGCACAGACCTTCATCCCAGTTAGTGCCTAAGCTGATGAGAGAGACACTGACAGAGTCTTTCTCCATCACATAAGTTCTTCCTCTCATTAAACACATGGAAATGTAATATCTGAGGCTGCTCCAACAGATTTGGTTTCAATTAGGTCATGGGTTCCAGCACTATTAGTAAAGGGCAGGATATGTTGTTGGCTGGGACTCATTAGGAAGTAAGTTAGGCATTCAAAAACCCACTGCTTATGCACAAAAGAAAAATAAGCAATGGACAATCTGTTGCTTTTCTACCCAGCTCCGCTAGAAACTGTGCTGCATCTGGCACTCCATATTCACCTGCCTATGAAGTCCTATGAGGAATAAACACTGTAAGGATCAATGCTGCTTGAAGCAGTAAGATGAGTCAAGTCCATTTCAAAAAGGAAAATTTAAAACAAACCACCAGCCTTGCACTCACCAGATGCTCCCCATCTGTCTTGATCCCTTGATTTCCCAATACTTTTCCTACTTCCCTGAAGTAACAGATCTCTGAACAGGCACCAAGTATTTCTCACAGAATTAAAGGACCACCAGATAATTCACCCTGGAACTGGCCTCAGAAGGTCTCTCATCCAACTTCCTGCTTAAAGGAAGGGTGAGTGTGAGATCAGAACAGCTTTCTCATAACATTGTCTAGTAAGGTCTTGAAAACCTGCAAGGACAGAGACAGCACAGCCTATATGGTCGAACTGTTCCACAGCTCCACTGTTCCTGTAGGGAACAAGTTTCTCATTGTATTCAGTCTGGATCGCCATTTTTCAGCTTATACTGCTCCACCATGCATCTCTGTGATGAGGCTGGCTCTGTGTTTTCATAACTTGCTTGTCTGTACTGCAGGGATTTGGTCCCTTCTGAAGTCATATCATCTGCAGGCTGAACAAGCGGGTCCTTCAGTCTCTTCCCGCAGGAGAAGTGCTCCAGCCCTGACAACTCTGGGATCTCTCTGCTGAACATGTTCCAATTCATTGTTGTCTGTCTTCTATTGAGGCCCCAAAACTGGCTGTAGTAATCCAGGTGTTGTCTAATGAGTTTAGCTCATTAGCAAAGCTCAGCATTTGCTATAAATTTATTGTATTTTTAGCCCTTTGTACAACATTTGCCTTTATTATCTCATGATTTCTGCATCAGTGAAGCGCAGGAGATGTATGTGTTTCATACATGTGTGCAAACTCTCTCCTTAATAAGGAGAGCAAAAATAAAGAAGAAACGGAAGGACTACTGACAGGAGGTTGCTGTTGGAAACTGGCAAGAGATACGTGATTATGTTTAGTTACGATTCTCAACTTCTTTTACCTTCAGGTGATTCTTGTCCTGTTTTTAAGGATACAAGAAGAGTAAATTAAATAAGGGTATTGCATAGTAAAACTACTGAGAAAAACAGAAATATCTTTTCCCTGTAGCAAAAATCTATTGCTTGGTTTACTTTATGCTTTCTGTTACATATAAAACCTATGGCTGAATTTGCTTTACTATTTACTGTTATATTCCTATATCTAAAAGTACAGAACAAGCAAACCTCAGCATTGAAAAATAATACAGAAAATAAAGTCTTAGCTCAGTGCCCTTGCAAAATAGCATCAAAGGCATTCTGGAAACAACCCTAATCACTAGAAATACATGTCAAAAGTAGTAATTAGTATTGTAATCATCCTACAGGCTTGGCATCTGTCTTATATAAGCATTTAAGACCCAAGAAAGCAGGTCAGCATGACTTCAGTTGACACTTACAAATCGATGAGATTGGAAGAACCAACCAAAACTCAGAAAAATATCATGTTAGCCACATCTGCGCTCACTTAGACAGTGTTACATGGGATGTTTTCACCAAGCTCCCAATATCATCTGTCTATGTTATCCAGCAATTCCTCCAATGTAGAATTCATAAGCTGCTTTGGAAGCAGGAGTTACTCCATTTCCAGTCATATCTCTAAACAAGAACAATCATTTCCACTGTGCTTTGTGCTGCATTCAGAGTTCTTGGAACACTAAGCACTCACGTCTCCTATGCTGGGAACCAGGGTGATTGCAAAGCCACCACGGGCCGTATCAAAGAGGCTCTCTGCCCATGCCATGGTACACATCACGACCAACAAGCTGTGGCAGCAGAAAATGGAACTGTTGAAGCTACTATCTGAAGTAGCTCCATCTGTGGCTCAACCTCTTTGAGATACATTAGTCTTTCCCAGCAGAGAACTGTGTTAATGGAAATCAGTGACTGTAGCATCATGGTTTGCAGCTCAACATAGTGGGAGCAGACAGACTCTGATTTGGATTTACCTGAAGTACAGAGATCAGTCATTCCTGTGGCACTGGGAGGATATCTGTCAGCAGGGCAGAGTGACCATGTTCTCAACTGCCCTTCCTCTGTCCGTGGCTACCACAGTCTGCTGGGGTAGACAGTGCCTTAGCATCCATATCCCATTTTGGTTTTCCTCTCTGGGCACATGCACTTGTGTCACAGAGCCAGCATCCGGTTAATTTTGCCTAGTGAGGATAATTTAAAATTTCCTCTTTGCTGATTTTTTTTCTCTAAAGAGAAAGAATAAGATAAAAGACTCAAATAAAAACAGCTCCAGATCTGATGCCATAACAGATCTGCCTTTTTTCCAATCTCTGAAACTTCAAGTTTCTTAGGACTGTAAAACCAGGTGCTTTGGAGCAATAATAGCAATAACAATTTTATCTCTAGTCATATAATTAATATTCTGGTCTTATTCATAAATGTTTCTAAAAACTCTGGAAGTTTACTGTAAATATTGTAGATTGAGGCTATCTGCTTTAAAAAGAGAAGTCCAGGCTTTAACCTCTTCCTATTTTTTTTTTCGAACTATTAATTTACTTCAAGATTATTGATTTTATTTCAAGATTATCAGAAGCTGGGCTCCCAATATAGAGCTATTGGCTCCCAATATAGAGGTGAAATTTTCCAAAAACTTGGTACAAGGTTGCTCAGCTTGTCTTGTTTCCTGAAAATCAGCCACTTTTTTTTTGAGCAACGCTGAGAAGTCACAAGTCCTGAGACCTCAAAATTGTCAGTAAAATTTGAGAAGGCTTTGGTATATTTTTATATATATATAAATGAAAGAGATTGTTCATATGCAAGAGATTGTTCATGTGCATAATGAAATATGATATATTTATTAGATAAATGAGAAATTTATTACAATGTGAATGCATACTTCTCGAGAAAATTCACGGTTCTTTTGTTTCCATAACCATGGAAGCTCATTTAATTTCATCTTTTACAGGATAGGTATAGTGTTCAGTTTCCTATTCCATGAGTTAATGCTAAGCTTCTCAGCAAGTGTCTGCCTTGTGAGTTAATCTTGCACTCATTATCTACACCAGCAAAATATACCCTTGTGACTGAAAGAAATGGCACCTTAAGAGAAAACAGAAAAGCAGATGCCCACTGTGATCAGCAAAAACAACCGGAGCATGATGTTCCTTGAGGATCTCTTTGAATTGATACATAATGACAACCACCATCAAAACAAAGATAATGTCATAAAACAGCAATGGTGAGAAGGTGTAGTAATATTTGAAAAAATAAAACTGAATTTTTGAAAAAAGTCTAAATAAAGACCATACTAATACAATCAGGGAAAGAATTAGTGGAACTGGATTTCCTTCTAAGCAATCCTGCACTTTTTTGCTATAATGATGAGCAATCAGTTGAAGAAAAAAACAATTACCCTAGCCCTGATGTGGTGCAGGAAAGGATTTATAAAGAATAATTTGCATGCACAGAACAAGGAGGCTAGTGAAAAACCCAGACTGTTTCCACATGCACCACCAAATTCCCTTTCCAGCTAATGTGCGAATCTTTTATACTTTGTGATTCATCTCCTTCTGCATGTCATTCACATTAGCTATCACCCAAAGAGAGACACAAGCACAGAGAGGTCCAATGGAAAAAAAGCCCAGAGACTCCCAGGCTTGTGACCCCCACTCCCTGCTGCTTGTCCTGACCTGACTTGCCGCCCCGCACAGGAGGTCACTGTTGTACAGAACTGATTAAAGGTAAGTTCTTCTATTTCTCACAAGGTGAAAAAAAACAGTTCATTAACAAGGCCTGCAGTACCTACACAATTTTGCTAAAGTGACTGCACTGAAGGTCTACCCTGCAGCAGTGGCACCCCACATACTGCAGACAGGACAGCAGCAGCATTAAGGGGTGTTCAGCCCACCTTCATCCGCCCTCGCCTCACGTCAGATTACCATGCTCACAAAGTTCACCTGTGCTGAACTAAGACCTACACGCCCTCACAACATCCTCTGTTGAGATGTGAGCATTTTTTCTGACTCAGTCCTGATCTTCTGCATGCTGCCCTCCTCCTCCTCAGCCTTTATCACTAGCTCCACCCTCCAGCAAAGGGAGAGTTGATAGCCTGTGTAAAGTTAACCACCAGTAGGTCTCTCATCAGTACTCAGGAAGGAATTAATATAAATACAGTCTTTGGCTTCTCTGTTTACTGGTGATACAGTAAAATGTTTAAATCCAACTTTTATTCATCGAGAGCACTATTCTAAGCCTATCTTTGTATTATCTGTTGCTATGCATACAAGAAATATAAATTATCTGTGCAAGTAGAGTAGTCCCTGAAAACATCTTGCACTGAACTCTCTTAAAACATACCTTTTGCTCCTTTCTTCTGTCTCATCCACTTCATAATCCTTTAATCTTTGCCAGCACAATGCTTTCCAAAAGAGTTATATCCATAAAAATAACAAGACCTCTTTGCGGAGAGTGATATGAGTGAAACAGTAATACCAGAGAACACAAAGCAGCGCAAAAGTGCTCAAGAATGTTCATGCTGGGAGTAGCTAAATTCATGAATTGTTCCCCCTGTAATGTGTCAGGTCTATCACTCCCTGCAACACTGACCCATGACTGAGACAGAGAGAACAGCCTTGTGTTCTGTGTGTCAAATGTGAGGTCTGAGTGTTTGCATACAAAGTCAAAAGACAGAACTTTCCAGAAACATCTGCCTTATCTCTACAGTTGTCTGATTTTTCCAAAGACCCTTTCATTTTGTCTGTTCTGCTTCGAAAACATGCTCGTACCTGTCCCCCTATGAAGTGCAGAGGCTGCCCCTTGTAAAGTAAGCTCTTCTATAAGCAGCACACACAGGGCACTGAGCTTCATATGTATCCTCTATTCCTTGCAGTCACCATCTAGTTACTTCACTGTAACTGCTCTCTTCTGGCTTTCCCTTTCACACTGGTCCATACTGTTGTGACTTCTTCCCCTATTGGTCTTTGTGCATATGTCTGAGCACTGACCAAGGGTACATAAACATCTGAGGTTTTTATTTTGTCCACAAGGGTTTATGGCCTTTCCCTCAAAACTCCTGCATCTATACAAGAGTGATTTTTACCTTTTTTCTCTTTTTTATGCCCCCATGTAGATGGAAGTGCAGGAACAAGAGGAAGCCATTCATTCATACCTATGAGTTTAAGTCCAGGGTTTAAACTTTTTTAAGAATTTAGCATATTTCAGTTACCATTTTGCACCCTGGTCTGTGCAGATGTTCCTCCCACCCTTACAGTGAAAAGCACAAAAGGGTAACCATTTCAAAATGAGTGTGTCAATTTTTTTTTCCACAGGTACTTGGAGAACAGAGGTGGACTACCAACAGTCAGATCAAGGGATGGTCATCACTAAGGACTGTGCAATACTTCCTGCTAGGAAAATTAATGGAGGTCCCAGAATGATGGCTACATATTATACTGACAGAAAATGTATCTCAGCCACTGAGAAGGTATTTCAAGATATATGATCAGCACAGTTTCTGACTCAAATGCAATTACTGCAGAGTGAACAGGCAGTAGGGTTTTACTGTAAAAGGTCTTAGAGCTGTCTCACGATGTACAAGACTCCAGAAGTACAGTTTCTGATATATGTGCCCTGGGCAAACCCAGTAACTGTGGTCAGAAAAATTCCCACATTCCATCAGACCTGTACTACCTGTCTTGCACGCACCTGTGTACCCCAACCTGAGTCCGTCCATGTTCCAACATGTCCTCCAGGCTGGGCCACACCTGCTCCTGTAGCAGTCACACCCCCAGGGTCAACAGCTGTAAAAAAAATCTGATCAGGATATTCTGATATTCTGAAAATCTGATCAGGATATTCAGTCACTTTATGCCAAATCTATGGGGTTTGGTACTCATTGTAGGAATGTGCCCTCGCCACCAGGACGCATCCCATCCATCCTACATTGAGATAAGGACCAGTTCTCCTCTTTAAGCTGGTTGCTGCAGGAAAATAATAAAAAGTGGATGCTTTGCCAGTGGTTCACTGCCTTTTCCATGGAGAAGGTGTGGGTGTCTGTCTACAGGGGAAGCCCAGGCAAGACTGAGATTGCACTGACCACATCCAAAGTGCTGTGGCCATGCAGCTCCTGGCTGGGCTGGGCAGGCATCAGCTCACAGCACCGCAGTAACCTCTCTGTCTTCAGCAGCTTCATGCAGGTCCTCCTTGGGGCTCCTGATTTTTTAAGTGCTAATTTCACTATATTTATCAAGTACAATCTCATGAAAGAACTACTGTGCAGTCAAAAAAGAGGAAGTTCTTAACATGGAAGGATGAAATTCCTATATTTTTGTGTGCTAGACCACTGAACGAGAGATATCACGTGAGTGGGTGAATTGAGTAGGTTGTTTTTTCCTTTGATACCACATAAATAAAATTAATAAGTAGATCCTTTGTTTATTCCAAAACCATCTTTTATTTCAGATTTACTACAGTGTCAGTACAGAGACAAATTTTGTTATGATGTTCTTCAGCACAAGGTTAAATAATTGAATTTTCAGTCAAGAAACTAGTTGAGATCTTTAAAAAATATTTATAACTGTCTAACACAGAAGCATTGTAGTGTTTTCAGTACTAATTTGTTTCCTCTTTAAGGTTTTCAGATCATTCAAATTGAGACAGACATTATTTTTTTAAAGGATGTTTCTAATATGGTATTATATTATCTCTACAGAAACCGAACATTTATCAGTCCAGGCAAGGTTGTCAGCTTTTGGAACCACAGATATTTATGTATTATGCATTCCTATCAATCACAGCAGAGGTATCCACATTTTTCTTTTCAAAACAAAACAGATATACACATGCCCTTTATTATTCTTTTCTCTTTAGATGCTTCTAACATACAGGAATTGCTATGTTATATCTTAACAACCGGTAGTGTCACATATTAGAAACCACTCTGGCCAGTCTAGGCTAGAAATTATAGCCAGATTTCCCAGACATCAGAAAATAAGGTACTGTAGCAGCTTTCTTAAATAGAGAATTGCAAACACGAATCCAAAGCCAGGTGGAGATGGGATTGAAAAGTTTACAGAAGGATTTGGTAAAGTACTGCTGATTGCAACAGCACACAGAGGGGCACAGACATGCAGGAGACTTTCTCCAGTTATACAGTCATTATATGTATTGCTATATATGGTGTTGTAATAGCTCCATAGGGCTACCTTCATCCTCCAGGCTGTGTCTCCCCTGCACAGTGCTCCTGCGTGGAGAAAGGATGATGGTGTGGACGTGTCTCTCTGAGTGCAAACTTCAGGAGAAATCAAAAGCAGTCCACACCTTCAAAGCAGCTCCAGCGCTGCCATGCCCCTGTGCACGGCCAGCCACCACCCTGTGTCCCTGTGCCCTGTCACGCAGCAGGGCCATGCACCTGGCCCTCACTCCCCAGGCAGCCCCGCTGGCCGTAAAGCGCTCTTTGGAGCCTCTGGGTGTTCTCCACAAACAACCTTAACTAGTGACAGCACCACTGATAATCAATAACGACAGCCCTAATAATATCCAGCTATAACCGTGCAATAAACAGATATCAAGTCTTTCATATTAAGTCAATGAATCAGTAGGTAATAAGAGTCTCTTAAACCACCAGAGTGGCATTTTAAATAGATTACTGAGACTTTAAAAGTTATTTGATGTGGGCTTTATCTTCCGACACGGCATATTCTCTAATTTTTGCACTACTTGGAAAAGCACTGCCAAACCTGCTTATTATCAACACAAGCAGCACTACCTAAGTCAGTAGTAAACAGAAGGCTCAGTATCAGCATCAAGTACAGCAGGCTGTGGGACTGGACAAACAGGGGAATGAACAGCAGCCTTTGAGCAAAGATTTCCAGGAGGGGTAATGGAATAGCATAAACAAATAGGAAATCATCTACAGTTTAAAAATGAATGAACAATTGGTCTTCAGCTGTGTAATTTGGAAACACTAATATATGGATCCACTCATCACACTGGTTGGATTTTTTTTTCCCCTGTTCTCAATGTTTCCTGAATTTTTTTGTGTTCAGAGGTGTAAGTAGGGCTACAAGATCTAGCTCTAGGTAATTGTATTATCCCAGCTTTAAACTGGCAGGTTAATATTAATCAGGAGTCAGTTTCACACCAACAGATAAAGTAAATAATAACACTCCTAAAGTAAATAATGAGTCTTTTCTTTCTAATTAATTATTCATGAGGCTTTCTATTGAATCTTTTCATGCCAAATCTCTGGTTTACACTTAAACACATCATACAATAAAATCTTTTCTATATTGATCACATTTTTTTCCTAAAAGAGCAGGTTTTATTGCTCATGAGTAGATAAGAGATGTGGTTTCACCCCTCACAGTGAAACTAGAATATCAGCATAATCCTTCTTAATGCTTTCTTTTCTACTTTAGCTGTGTAATCGTTTCCAAAAATATCTGTGTGACTGGGGATCTAAGTGAGCTCAACAACAACTCCAATCGATTTCAGTTGTTCACACAGCTGTATGACTTAAGAATATATCTTTTATCCTTTTCTGAATTGCTAACAGAGTCCCAGTAAAATCCTGTAGGATTTTATCTGTTGGTGTGAAACTGACTCCTGATTAATATTAACCTGCCAGTTTAAAGCTGGGATAATACAATTACCTAGAGCGAGATCTTGTAGCCCTACTTACACCTGTGAACACAAAAAAAATCAGGAAACATTGAGAACAGGGGAAAAAAAATCCAACCAGTGTGATGAGTGGATCCATATATTAGTGTTTCCAAATTACACAACTGAAGTCAATGGGAACTTTTATGGAAGCCTCTAGAAAATCTGCATCCTTGGCCAAAATTGAAAGATAAGTACTCATCCAGGGCATTATTAATGTTAATAGATCATATTCATGCAATTAAAATCAAAGACAATCTTTAAACTGTAATTTTTAGAGTATTTCAAGGCACACATGAAGGTGAGAAGCAATTTTGACTGTCAGGTTACTGATTTATGTAATTTTAACTATACCAACGTATACCAAAGTTTTAAGTACTAGTGACACTATCACTGAGTCATCAGAGCTAACGGGTGCAATTAAAACACGGGGAACCAAAAGGTTTTGCTTTCTATTTGGTGTGGAAAATGCAAACAATTTTTTCATTTAGAGTGTTTCCTGATTCTTAAGTTTACATTGTGTTGGGTTGCACATCTGGCCTCTTTCTAAGAGGAAAGTGCCTCTGCCCTGCTATGCTGACAAGAACCATCAGGGTCCCGGAGTAATGTAAGGCCAAAGGGAAAGTATGTTGCTAAATCACACCAAGAAAACAGTGACTAAGCATTTTTTGTAATTAATTGCATAGATGATGAAAAGAAAAGGTGGCTATAATCAACATTTGCCACTAAATAGCTATAAAAATAATTTTTGATATTAAGTTTAGCTCTTTGGTTTAATTGTGATCAAGTATTTGTCACATCCTGAAAGCACTGGGGAGGTGGTCTGCCTTGGTTCCTGGGAAAAGAACAAGCTCTTACAACAGTGTGCTACCCTGCTTAGACCATAGCAGGGTTCTACATTGCTTTCTTTCAGCTATTTCTTCAGTCTATTCACATGATTTTCAAAGTACCTCATCCCATTTTGCTAAGTGTTCCATCATTGATGACTTCCTTTCAAAGAGTTTTCCAGGAAGTGTTTGATAGTAGAGTTGCCTACAACATGAAATTGTACATTAGCAGCACAAAACCTCTGTAAGTGAAGAAACTTCTCCTATATGATGCATTATTTTTATCTTTAAAGAAAATATCACTTCTGATAGTTCTTGGTTTTCCTACTATAAATCTACCACAGTGTTACTTACACAAACTCTCTCAAGATGTTTTTCAGTGAGCCTGCAGGACCGTATACTAGTTTCACGGACCATCCACATTGCCTCCTTCGTATTTATATTTGCCTTTATGTTCACAATGTGGTTTTTTTGAAGAAAGAATTGTTTTTACTTCAGTGGCATTGCTATCTCACACACCTGCAGTTCCGCTGCTGACCTATATTTCTATATTTGCCTTCTGCCTGTTTACAATAGAACATTAATTCTGGGGAGAGTGAGAGACCCACTCAATCTGACATGCATTCTCCCAGTTTGCAATATAATCTGTATGTAAAGTTCCACTCCAACTAAGTGTGTTTTTATGACCAGTGTGAAAGACTTTTAGGTAGATTATTAAGATTTTTATTCTGTGATCATTAGCTATATATATCTAAAGATATATATCATAAAATAGGCTTCAGACAACATAGTTATAATAAAATGACCAACATACGCTTTTATGCATCCATTTGAAATTATTCAGATACACACTTCTCAGTTTACAGATCATTGCAAAAATTTGTTTAATATTATATAACAGGATGAGGTTTTTCATCCTCAGTTCAATCACTGTCACTTAAAAGGTATGTCTCTTCTGTGTCCTACATCTGAGCACATTTCAAATGAATATTTTTTGTGATGATCAATGTTAACAACTTTCTGTGATGATCATACATCCAACAACCACCTCCCTACTGAACTTTTGCTGTTGTAACTAGATAATTTCTGCTTAAGTTATTTAACTTTTCACCTTTGTTTTTCCCAATTACTGTTAAAACAGGCAGAAAAAATCCTTTAGGGAAAAGATCTTTCAACATTATTTCCTTGTGGTATTTGTGAAACAAGTGCACATAATCGAGTTCTATATCAACATTACATAAGTGGGCATTAGTTGAGTGTACACCTGAGTACAGGACTATAATGTAACAATAAATAAGATATTTCAAAAGCTGTTATAAATTTAATTTCGAACAACACAGATTTGTCAATATAGGATAGAAATTACATTCTACAAGACAAAAACAGTAACGAGGAGGTTAGTGATCACATGGCATATAAAGGATTGGAGGACCAAGCCCTTCGTACTTTTTTAAAGAAGCGTGTGTATTGTGATAATTTTTTAATTCCTTTTTCTCTGGTAATTTTATAATCCTGGATCTTATTTAAAAAGCTCATTTTATATGATGAACAGAACATAAAAATCTACATGGGAACTGCATATTCTTCTATTTAGTACAAAAAATATATTGAGTATATGCAGTTCTGATTATTTGAGCTGGAATTAAGAAACAAATTAAATACAATCTCTCTTCTTGATGTGAGAAGATTACAGTAACTATCACGGTAGAAGTAATTTAACATTTAATGATTTTCTTCTGTCTTAGAGATGTTTTGAGAATTATTCCTAGTGTCAAACAGAAATAAATCCTATAAACTGGCTATAATAAACCAGTAGGAGTTTCTACTGTGTCTGCAACATTTAGATGGGACAGTTACTTTCCCTTCTGGCAGATGCTTTATGGGTCACATCATTTAGTACACCAGTTTTATTGTGAGGCACCATTGCATGCTGCAGAAAAGGTCACAATATTCATCTGGAGGAAAGAAATCCACCTGAGGATTTCCTGACGGTGCTCTTAGCTCACAGCTCTGTAGCAAAGAGCAGAGTTTTCACTGCTATGAGGAAAGTTTGGAGTCTGCTCTCTCACCCAGTACACCTCCAGACAACTACAGGATAAACAAATGTCTGTCCAGGCAACACTATTGCCACTGTCTTGTCTGTCCCTGCTCTATCCCAGACCTCTGAAAAGGAAGCTGCATATAAGACAGCACAAGGAACATTAATTTTTGGAAGCAGTTAAAGAAAACACCACCAGTGTACTTAACTCTGCTTTCTTTCATGTTTGATTTAAACAACACTTTTGGACAGGAGACAGGGAAATGTCAGCGTTGACAGAGAATTTTTTGTGGTCCACAGTAGAGTGTTCCCTCTTTCCCATTTCAAACTTGATCTTCTCCCTCCCAGGACAGGCACTGAACAAGCCTGAGGTCAAACTAGGACACAAAGTTCCAGCCTGGAAGGAATTCTGTTCTATAAAGCAGGTGGTTAGAAATCCTCCTTGTGTCCTCATTTCCGTGACATCCGTATTCACTTTTTTTAAGCATCAGTCAGACCAGGCTCCTCAGAAGAAATAAGCTGCAGATCTCAGTAGGACTCAGGCATGAAAATGAAGCTAATTTTATGCAAGTTGTTTTTAACATTTTCTTTCCACGTAGCAGATTTTACAGTGAATGTGGCTTGATTGACTGCAATATGCTGTATAACTGAAAAATGACAGCTGTCAGTTCTTAGACAAACAAATTAACCCAGAACATAGGAACCCAACTCCTCCAGGAGTCTTCATTTTGGGTTCCCACCTCATAAGGCTGATGAGACCCATGCCCAAGACTTCTTTACTTGGTTCCACAGGGCAGAGCTGCACAGCCTAACAAGCAGGGCATTGTCATTGCTAGTAGGAGCCTTTGTATTATGTCTGGAAAGCCTTGGAGCTAGGACATGCTTGTATTATCTTGGACTGCCTGAACCTTTCTCTTAGCTAGGTGAGCTGTAACAGAAATTGTTTAGCTGCCAGGTGAATGTTACATAGTTTGTTTAAGTTTTAGCTTAGCTTTGTAGGTTTGTGTATTGTAACGCCTACTGTTAAAACAATACGCCTACAATTTCTGTATATAATAGATAGTAGAGGAGCAGTAGCTACTTTGTGTAGAGCAGCTATGACGTGGAATAAAACTAGTGTAGAGGATTATAGAAGCAACTGATTATAGAAAATGTTCTGTAACTGTGGAGATAGGATGAAACCAAACACTCCTGGGCTATAAGCAAATCACTAATGATCAGTTACTGGTTATTAAGCCCTTTGGAAGGCCAATAAAACTAACTTTAGAGATAACAAAGGGAGCAAGGAACAAATATTTAACATGAGCAATTAAAACATATTTATATATTTAGATATAAATTGGAATTGTGGACCAATGGAGAAAGAGTAACGTGCAGTACGTGCTAAGAAACATATAAAAATAGCCCCACACTGATCCTAGAGTGAGGTGAAAGAAATCCTCAGTGGCACCATACTTCTTCCAGGGAAGAACTCGGGACACTAACAACTCACCATAGCTCTCTCCCCTGCTTCTTGAGGACTAAGAAGGGTGAGCATAACACTGGAGAAAGGGGTAGACATGAGCAAATTGATTTGTACTAGTATCAATTGCATCATGACTTGGACAGAGCTATAATAATTGGAAAATTTGAAGTGTTGGTTTTCTCAAAATGGGATTAACAATAATGCTTTGATTATACTGCAAATACCTTAATTAATTCTTGGATTGATATGCAAGGTTTTGTTTTTCAGCTCATATAAATTTTGTGATATGGGGTTTTTTTGTGTATTTTGCACCCATAATTCTTAATTGTAATTGTGGATGCAATGCAAAAATAGATTAACAAAATTGTTATTCTCTGGAGCATAAGGTCTACACGATGACAAAAAATACTGAGTACATGAGACAGAAGTTGAAGTATGAGTTAGTACTAAACCAAGCATATTATCTACAGGAGACAGAGATTTCAGAGACAGTTGTGCCTATTGCTTGGAAGAATAAATAAAGCCTCTTTGGTTTAGAGAAGGTGAACACTTTTTATTCTGACAACTCTGTTTTCCCATTAGTAGCTTCCCAAGGCATTGCCATCAGATTGTTGACAGAAATGTGGTTTTGTAAGTATTAATTTCTAGAGGGGGTGGCTCTGTCCCTTAGGCCATAATTTTTGTCACAATAGAAGCAGCTTTTTACATTGCTAAAATTAGTCTTTCAGTTGACTTTGCTAGCAGAAATATGACAAATGCTTCTGAAAATTCTTATTAAGCAAATTTCAGGGAGATATTTATTCAATTTCCTGACATTCTTTAAAAAAATGCAAAATAGAGTATTTTTCTGAGGTATATGACACATTTAAATAACATCTCACAGAAATAACAGGGTGTAGAGAGAATGGTCAAGATAACAATAGCTTTACTGTAATACATGCCCGTGTTTCCAGTACCATTTCTAGCATCTAATACAGTCCACCTGAATCTTCTGCCTGTTTGCATTTTTATTTTTCTAAATAACAAAATGGACAGGGGGAATGGAGAACAGAAGGCCCAATAAAACAAGGTAGAAATTTTTCTCTTGTTCGTGTAAAGTCTCTTGGGGCTGCTGTTGGCATATCTTCCAGTCCATATTCACCTGCCTGTGAAACACTACTTGTGAAACCTGGAAGTCCACATCTGTACTTGTTCTGTAAGACCTCTCATTCCCACTTCATTGAGTTAGCCACTACCTTCACAAAAAGTAATCCTTATGTGGCTGGGGTAGTGTCTGACAAAGAAACCAGAGAAAAGTTCACTGGTCATAATAAGCATATTTTAAAAGAAGTTGAAGGGACAAGAAATCTAGAAGAAAGAGAAGAGGAGCAGAGAGAGCAGGGCCAGTGCTCTGAGGTCAGTAAGAGGAAAGTGTGAAGGGAAGAGACTTTGAGACTAGACCATTTGTTGTTCAATGATCAAAAATGAGACCTTTTGGAAGGATTATGTCAGTTAATAACAGTCACAATCATTTCTGAAGAACTCATCCTTTCAGTGAAACTCTTCTTACCCAGTGAAACCAGCACCTTGCATTGTTCAAATAACTTCCTCTTTTGTCTTCTGGTTGGTGGTCCAGCATAGCAATGATGGCCAGTAATATCATATGCACTCAAAAGCCCTGAATAAACTACTGAGAAGTCTGAGAGGCCTGATAGCACTACAGACAAAGTCCTCTATATCATTGCCAGGCTGGCACCAGAAGTCATTTACTCACTTAAGTAGCCTATTCATCTTCATGTCCCCTACTTATTGCTCTCTGTCATAATGCAGTACAAATTCTTTTTCTGTGATTAATTATAACATCATAAATGTATCACTAGAAAAGAAGTTCTACCCTTCTTAAGGGAGCACAGCTAAAAAGATATAAAAATTACTTCTCCTAGGCTAAATGTTAACTTTTATTTCTGCCTGTGTCTGCTGGTTATTGCTCACATTATAATGAAGTTCCTGCTTTCAAAAGGAAAACAAAGAAAAAGATGGGAAACAAAAATACATTCTGTATGTCAACTAGCCTAGAAGCAAAATGATGCTTTACAAGCTCTTCCAGTGTTGGATGATACCAAGAAATATCTACCAAGAAATCTGTGTCCAGAAAATTTATGTTTACAATGGGTAAGGAAGGATTAAAGCAGGACACAAATACCGTGCACATTCAGTCAGACTTAGTCAGACCTGGGACTGAGCAGAGCTCAGAGGAAGAGATTTAAACTAATATGGTAGTATTCACTGGAATAAGTGGAGAGCATGGGCATAAAGAGGTAGTGTGGCTCAACTGATATGTAGTAATTCCTTCAGCTGCTGTGACTTGATCATCTGTTTGAGTATTTTCACAGTAGGGGTGATTTTGTCAGCTATTGAACTCAATAAAAAGTCTGGCTATGCCAGTGGTGTGATTACTTAGCTGTTGGAGTGAGTTGCTCAGAATGCATTTGGGGCTTTTGTAGTCTTTCTGAGTCCATAAAATTGACTGGTTCACCTTTCTATATTTTCCACTATTATTAGGGTTTATATTTCTCCTTGCAGCTTATTTTTTAATTAGCTAGACAGTAGCTGTAAAGACATCACATAAATAGGAACAATAGTCTGGTATAATTATGGGCAGAAGTTCTGTAGCTTATTTTCTCTCTCACAAGCAGTTCTAAATTTCCAAATATGGTTGCATCCCAAATGTGGGAAATGGATACAGTGGTCTTGGGGTTTTTTAAGTGAAATTTTAAAAATAGTTTCATTTGGAAGATCTACAATATTTTTCAGGTATATAAACCTCCAAAAGAGATATTCATCTTTCCAGAATACATCAAACACCTCTTGTTAATCTCCTCTAAATATGACAGGTTAGCTTCATGGAATGGAAGCAACTTCAGCTAGAATTGAAGCAAAAAATATCATCCTCCCTGACTTATGGATGTTTGTAAATTCTTCTAAGAAAAAGCACTAGATGTAAGGGAGTGACATTCAGGGCTTGTAGACCATAAGGATGTATTCAACATAGCCTAGGCAGATTTCAGTTCAAAGGCATTATGGTCTGTAAATAAATATTTCTTAAATTTACCTTTTTTTCCTAGCCTCATTTTGAAATTGTATTGGGCATTAACACACAATCTAAAATACAGCACCCATTCCTGTGAGCTTCAGACTATGATGTTTCCCGTTGTTGAGGACACTCTACAGACATAAAGCACTCCCACTAAGACACCACTACTTTTGTGCAATGTTTGTACCTCCCCACAGCCCAAGGAAAAGTACACTTATCCAAATACAAAATACATCAGTCAGAAGCTCAGAATGCAGGCTCTGCTTTGGGCCATTGACTGAAATGTTTCTGTGTGCTTTACTTCATGCTTTTTTTTCACTGTACCTAAATGTTCTTCACAGAATAATTCAGCAGCAAGTATTTTGTCTTCCATCTCACACAAAATCACAGTATAATTTATCTGTGAAATGCTAGGAAATTAAAATCCTACACATTTCTCTATAGCAGATAATAACTGCCTTGGGGGATATTTTGGCCTCCTGGTAGGCACTGTCATTAGCAGAGTATGTTCCCAGAAACTAAGTGTTACATTTTTGTTGTAATTTAAGAAAAGACTAATTAGAAACAAAGCAACAAGCCTGAATGCAACAGGAATCCAGAGCAGCTTTCACAAATGCATGCACAAGAGCTATCTCTGGTCACAGGGTAACTTTATCTGCTGAAACAGCAAGGAAGGCTGAACCGTATTATCATCTCAAAAATGGAAGTGTCACTCTGTAAATAGATGATAAACACCAGCTGAACAAAATTATCTTTATTTAGCATAAAAAATCATGATGTTTTAGCTGCATGTGTCTTCAGCGCCTTTAATTCCCACTTAAAAACCAAAATGGCAGGTAGTCAAAAAAATAGAAAATAACACCAAGAATTTAAAAGCTTATACAGTTACATTTTCCCATCTCCTACTGACACTATTACAAGTAAGAGGTCCCTCTAGGATCATCTTTACTGATCTTCACATGTACATTGAAAACTAATGAGATACAATGAAAACCTGAGACATCTCATATATATATATATATTTATATATATATATATATATTTATATATATATATATATATGAGTGTAGTTCCTTTGAAAATATTAACTTTAGAGGAAGGAATCCAAGAGATGATTTTGCTTTAGCCAAGCTGGGAGCAGCAAACGGAAAAATGTTTCAGCCATTACAGACTTTCAACCACCCATGTGTCAGTCTCACTTAAGACAAGAAAAATTATTCCCTTTCTCATGTTCCTCACTTCTCAAACACTTTCTAAGATGATCACAATGAAGCATGGACAGGCTGGACGAGCCTAGTGATTTATGTAGGAAGAAAGAAGGTAGAAATGACTGTCTCCTCCAAAAAGTCACTCATTCCCTTAGCTTTGAACCTCTGTATGTGTATATTTGGCTTGTGACTTCACTCACTGAGTACCTTATGAAATGCTCTTTATCTTGGTCTGCAACTTCTAGCAACATGTGTTTCTCACCAGCTTGCATGCCGAGTGCTTCCCTCACAGTCTACAGATAAATCACTTTTCAGGAAAGAAAACTAAAGCTGTCAAAAGTTCTGGAGCTTATGCACAGTAATGGTCTGGATACTCCCACTCTGTGGAAATTGATAGCAAACATTGTCAGCAGCACCATCTGAGCACATGAAACAAGAGAAACATCACAGGAAATAGTCAAGCAAAGTTCAAGAAAGTTTGTCGACTTTATTTGATCTGTCTCCTGAACATCTCTTTTTTTTTTTTTTTTAATCAAGTTTCACTGAAGTTTCCAACCAACGATGGTGCCATTGTATGGGAAACCCATGGATTTAACAGTGACACCTGTATCTGTGACTTTGTGAAGGGTGATATTGTTTCCTGATTCTGGCAAAGCTGACTCAGCTACCCCTAAACACTAAGGACCCAGTACTTCACCCCCAAGAAACTATGCTTTGTGCAGAAATGCCATGATAGGGGCAAAGAATACAGGACAAAGCTTATATTTAAATCATGCTACTGCATGCCCTGCTTTCAGGTAGAAATGCATCTTACTCTGGCATCACTGACATTAGGATTAACTAGTCTACTTGATGATGTTTTGTCATCTCTAATGCATAAATCCTCAAAGATGTGTTGATTTCCATCCTGAATACCTATGCAAACTTGGACTTCAGAATAAGCCCCCAGCACAAGATCTCGTTTATTATGTTGTCTGTCTGTGAAGGTTGCACACAACAAAGACAGGCTTTAAAATGCTATAGTCAGAACTTTTGTTTCAGATGCTAAAACTTCTACGTACGTTCCCCTGACTATACCTTCCCTACTAAGGAAAACATAATAAGTATATTTCAAAAAGTGATACAGCTGAGGGGTACAGATGTTTATCAGTAGCCTTGAGGTTGTATTTATCAGTAAATTTCCATCAGCCTTTGAGGTGTCCTGTGGTGTCCCTGTGGGCGTGCTGGCTCCCCTAAGGCACAAGGACTGCTTCTCTCATGGGCAGATAGCCTAGCTGTGTGTCCTGGGTCTCCCTGGTTTCCGTGTGAGTTTGCTGTCTGATGGAGATTTTGCAGCACAAAGTGACAGGCTTTGTGCCTCTTCTTCTCTTTCCCTTCTGGGTTTTTTTAGAAGGTTGTCATCTCTTCTTCCACAGTAACTATGAGCCTGGGGAAACAACCTCCTACAAACAACATGCTGCTTTGTAACATCATTGCTCTTTTTTTTTTTTCCCCTAAAAAAAGGAGCACAGGCAAGTATGATATGAGAACAAATGAAATAAACAAAAAAGGAAGGTGAAGTGTGAGAGATGAGAGCTCAAAAACGTATGACAAGGACCCCAAAGATGGACACAAAGAAGAGCATACTCCTCACAGCAGGCTGCTGGGGGTTGTCAGGGTTGTTGGCCATCTAGGAGTGGTAGGCAAGCCCAGTGGTTTCAGCATCCCCCCTCTTGTGCTCTGCCTTTCTGGTGGCAGTGATGGACAGAGTGGCCAGAATAAAGAGAACATGAGCAAGCAGGTCTTGTGATTTACGGGTCTTGTGATTTATGGGTGAGGTAAAAACTGAGAGCTGAGAGAAGGAGAGGATTCAGAAGCTGTGAGAAGTACTGGGGGAGTCAGAGGAAGGACTGCAGGAAGTTGCCACCTGCACATGCAGCTGGAGGCTCTGTAGGAGGGGTGCCAAGGAGCTCCTGCCTCTTTGTGGCTTCAGGGGTCCTGGTCGCTTCCCCATCCCAGGTCTGGACAAGGTCCTGGGAGAAGACCAGCAGCCCAGAAAAGTCTCCCAAAGGCAGATTACTGCAGCGATCAGTAGAGGGTGGTCACAGCAAAGCCCTTGGTGCTGATGGAGGAAAGAGCACATTGGCACTCCCCACATCAGACTGCCTGCTCCAGAGAGAGTCTCCAGGGCCTGGAGGAGAGAGGTCTGGAACCAGCTATGTGTGCAGACCAGCAGCCCTAACCTTCGTCCTCCAGGGCCAGGAGACCTCATCACTGTCTACAACTACCTGAAAGGAGGTTGTAGCCAGGTGGGGGTTGGTCTCTTCTCCTAGGCAATCAGCAGCAGGACAAGAGGGCACAATCTGAAGCTACACCAGGGGAAGTTTAGGTTGGATATTAGGAAGAAATTTTTTACAGAGAGAGTAATTAGACGTTGGAATGGGTTGCCCAGGAAGGTGGTGGATTCACCATCCCTGGAGGTTTTTAAGATGAGACTGGATGTGGTACTTAGTGCCATGGTCTGGTAACCATAGCAGTGGTTACCTTGGATCAAGGTTGGACTTGATGATTTCGGTGGTCTTTTCCAACCCAGTGATCACCATGGCCACATTACTTAAGATATACCTTATTCTCCTTCTAAACACAGTTGCTAAGTTGAGACTCACGTACAAGAGGTCCCTGGCCTTTTCCTTACCCATTTGAATCTTGAAATTATTGGCATATATGCTTTGGAAGATCTTCCCCAGTAGTGCTTTTGAGTTCACCACTCTCATGTTTCCAGGATAAATTTAATCTTGCATTTATGATATGAATTTTTTTCTGAAGCATCTCAACCTCAGTAACCATTGTTGTATTAAGAGTGATGAACAAATATCTCTCTGGACTTGGTTCCATTGTCAAATTCTCTAGAAATCCAGCATACAATTTCAAGGATATATTGAAGCTGCAAGTCACACTCCATAACTGAAAAATAATGAAAAATAACCGTTGGCCAGGTTCTGTTTGGTAATTCCTTATGATTTACAATCAGTTTCAAATAGCACTGGCCTTCAGTAAATAAAAATGTATGGTTTTGTTTATTTCCATGACTGAGATTAAATCTTTTTTTTTCCCCTGAGAGTATACCTAAGTTTTTGTTAACTCATAAACTACTACAATCTTTTTTTTTTATTATTTTCCACACTGCTTAGAAAGACTTCATCAACATATGCCCTGAAATCCTCCATGGATGATTTACTTTAAGGTCAGAAATGTCTAATTAATTCCTTCTTTCTCAATTTCTTCAATAATTACATGTAAGATGATTATGACAGCACTCTCCAGAAGCTACATTAGGTACATATTTCTCTTCAAAATTCAACATCCAAATACTGTTGGAGAATACATATTGATGAATATTTTCTGGTGATTTACTTGGGTTTGTGCCAATTTTTTTTCACATATGTTATTATTTGTGTTACATAGTATTTACAGTGTTGTCTGTCCAGCTTCAGCCCAGAAGGACACTTTCTTTCTGTGGCTGCTCTCAGCCAGTATTTTTCATCAAATCTAAATGTCATCTGTATAAATCTTACTAACTTGAAAGGCATGAAAAATTTATCACATTTTTCCTTGGGTGCCAAATGCAGCCTAACTAGGCACCTGAGAAAACAGTGCAGCTCACAAAGACTTCAGAAAGTTCAAAAAAACCCCACCCTTTTATTTTTGCTACTATGAATACCTGCCAGGAGCCCCATGATGTATGAGGGACAGAGGTATTTGTCACTGACTATATCTCGCCTTGGTAGTGTAACAGACCTGTTCTGTTTCTTCAGGTCTATCAATGGACAAACAAGGAGTTCCAGTCATCTTTTCTATAATTGCAAGAACTATTCTGTCTATTTTTCCAGTCGTTCCAAAACGATGCGCATATCCTGCTCCTCTTTAAAGCATGGCCTTTCAATGTGAAGGGATCACATAGGTGTAGGAATTGTTGGACAATTCAATGCTTTCCTGATTTTTTTAGTATTCATAAGGTATTGATCCACTATAAAATGACTTCAAATTATTTTCAGCTTTTTTTGTTTGTGTTCTTACACAGGATCTAAATGCTTACATCACCTTGATGCACTGAATTGCACTGCGCTTTCCCTTTTTTCCATCTATTATGAATTTGTACATTTATTTCTCATATATCTTTTGTAGACTTAGCCTAGTGGTTTTAAACTGTGTGACTCAACTATTTTCCTTTCCATTCCCTTTAATTTAAGTGTAATAACACAACTTTTGGCAGCATCTTAGTATATGGGTCACCTGAAAATCAATACTACACTTTACCCCCAGACAGATCCACTGCCTCAGTGTCCTTTGCTCCTGTAAGACATTCTGAGCCAGGTCATATGCTCTGCATATGCCATGTGTGCCTTCCTGAAACTTCCAACTCCTTCCAAAGTGATATCACCTTTTTCAGTTCCTGGATCTTTTCCAGTTGTTCAGGCATCACACTTTGTCACAGTGTACAAGTGATACAGACTGTTCCTCTCCTAAGTCTCAAACATGACCTGATGCCTTCTCTAGGGCTCAAGCTCTCAAATACACTTTCTTCAGTCCTAGTGCAGTTAAAAGTTGTTCTGAAAGAAACTTCTTCTTCTCCTCTCTTTTTGTTTTTAGAAATCACCTCTATGTTTTATGTTTTCTATGACTTTTCCTTCTTAGTGTGTTTTCCTAATTAGTTTCCAGTAAGTCTCCCAAAGGCAAGATTGTGTAACATTTTTTTTATTTGTTTTCCTCTTTAATGGCAGATATTGATTGCAAGTCTGGAGTGCTATATTATTTAAATCCCTTTCAATTCATTTTTCAAACTTATAAAATATCAGTGCTAGTGGGACTGTATTAGACCCTTTCTCTTATCTGGACTATGATCCAGTCCAAAGATCTCTTGATGCTCAAGTCTTCTGTTTGGAGTTATGTCCCATTCCAAATAGATATGTAATGTCAAAAAATTTGCATCCTCACAGCAGCTTATCCCTTAAAGACTCATTTCTCAATACATATCCATCGCAGACTCTGGCTCCGCAGGATAGCTCTCGCTACCAAGAATACCTAGAGAATCTCGGAGATCAGGTACTTTCAAGCATCCCCATGCCAAATTCCATTCATTCCAATGTGACATTCCTATTGTCCCTACTCACAGGTAAAATGGCATAGGAGAGCCCTGACAAAAAAAAGCAGCTCTCCTTCCAGGCAAGCATTTGCTGTTGTGCTTCTACAACATTCTTGGCTTCTGCAATTCTAGGGTTAGGCTTCCAAGAATTGAGAAAGGCAGCCAAACCTTAGGTCTGGCCAGTAGCCAAGGGGCAAGTCAGTGCCAGCATGGCAAAAGCAACCACAGCTTCACCTCAGCTGTAAATACAAGGTCTGGGACTTTCCCTGAGACTTTGACGGGAAGTTCTTTCAAGTTGCGCACAGAAAAGGCTTGCGACATCCCCTCATCTGTTTCTCCCCTGTGCACTCACCCCGGCTTCCACTAGATAAACACCAGACGGGCTGCCAGGGTTTCTGCACTCTTCTCTGCAGCTCCTGAGGTCTCTCTTGGTCCAGCACATACAGCATCTCAGCAGCTCGGAAAGCACTGGCTTGCTTAGGGGGACTGCATCAGGTTGAGTGCACAGGTGAGTTTTACATAAATGAGACACAAGTTTCTCTCATTTCTGCAGGTGGGAACTGGGAACAAAACAGCTAAACTGTTGACCTGGGAAGCTTAGGTGGGCTCAAACTTAAATTTTTAAGTCTTCTGATGAAATTTTACCGCAGTGTTTCTCCCTAGTAGACAAAAAACCCACAGATCTAGGCCATGTCTGCTGGTATTTTATTGACATTATACAACCTATTTGTAACTAAGAGCTGATGTATGGGAGCACTGAGACAGGAAAGTATTTTTATCTGTAAATTTAGGACAAACCAGAGCTTCATATTTGTCAACTAGTATTCAGAGAGCTTACATATCAGATAACAAGTTTATTTAATCTGCCAGAGGCATTTGCTATAGTTAAAGAAGTCAAGAAAGCTTCTGCAAATAAGGGTTGGTCAGTGGGCTTTAAATGATGGATCTAGAAAGCGGATTTCCTTTCCTAAGCCAGAGCCAAAATATTGGCTTGAATTTTAGTAGGAATTGCAGGGTGTTGATTTTCCCCAAATTGTAAGTTATAACTAATGAAAGTTGGAACTAACGATTCTTTTCACTTCTGGATTTATATGTGGATTTCAAGTTTTCTCATCCCATTCAAGCAGCATACCAATTTTAATCCTCTTTAATATTTTATAAGTAAGGGGCTTCAATGCTGCAGAAAGAAATGGATTTTTCTTAAATATTGTCTTATATCAGCTCCACATTATTAATTCAGAGAACATTTGCAGCTGTCAGAACTGTTCTTCAACTTTGATATAGGAAAATTTCATATCCCCTCTAAATTTGCAACACAAACTGTCACTCAGACGAAAGGCCAATTTTTTCAAGTCTGTTGAGACTTCATAAAATGATGCAATTAGTGGAAGATGTAAATCTTTTTTTAGATGTGGCCTTTCTGAAGCTCCTGGATTTGTTAATAGCAATGATTTAGACTAGCATGAAGTAGCACTGAACTTCATACCAAAACATTGCAACAGCCATTGAGAAATCAAGCATCCCTGTACTTTCTTCCTCCATATTGGAATTTTCTTATACAAATATATTAGGCACTTTTCATATTTGTGCATTTTTAGGCAGATGACATGTTTTTAATTTACTTCTTTTAGTTACAGGCAGAAATGATGACCACATAAGGGGTCTACATCGTGCTCAGAAATTATTCACAAAGTGTGTAACCTACATTAGTGTTTTATTTCTGAGCAGAAGTTCACTTGGGAATTATTCTGCTGCCCTTCACCAGATATTCTGCCATGTTTCACATGAAGAGCAGTTGGAGACATGCAACCTCAGCTGCTCATGGATGAAACAAAACAATCTCACAGCTAATTGCAATTAAGCTCACAGGACCAGACCAGAGCTAGTCCAAAGTAAAAACCTCATCAGCGTGGGTGTTGAGTGCTCAGGTTCCTCCATATAAACGCAGACCCTCAAAAACACAGACAGCAACTAAGGCTTTCAGGGAGGGTAATTAAAATCTACATATTTTAAAGCCTCTTTCACTGCTTCCCCATCTATTTTTATTAAAAGCTGTTTATTTGGCAACTTCAATATTTAAGCTAACCATTTCTCCCATTCTGATCTTAGTTGCTGGAACTGCAATTTTTTCAACATTTTATTTTCTGTGGCACATTTTAGAGATGTTGGCATTTTGACTTCATTTTTATTCTATTTAGATTTTAATGTATATTGACTTTGCTGTTTGAAAGCTTTTTTTTGGGGGGTGAAGAAAAGGTAGGTACACATATTTAAATGTCACATTTACATGCCTATTCCAATCCAAACGCGTAGGGTCTTTTTGTCCCTGCATGCTCTAAAGCAAAAACCCCGGAGTCTTTTTTCCCTCTTTTGACATCACTGTTTAGAACCATATACTCTCTTGTTTTTCAAGATTTCTTCAACATGTACTCCCTTTAATGAGAACACTGAACAATGTAAGAGACAGTAAATTCACTTACTTGGTGTTGTAGGCAGGGCTGTGACAAAGGGGTGCACTCTGGAATGTCCTTGTGAGCTCTTCCTGGGCTGCTGCTGACAGCTCTCCTACCTGCTGCAGCAGTTTGGGCAGGGTGCTCAGTATGTGGTGGGTAGTGGGTGGCAGGTCAGGTAAGCACTGGTTATACTGCTGCTTCTTGGACAGAGGAGGAGTAGGAACAGCTGCTGGCAAAGACTTTAATTAGAGGACTGACAAAGCTGCTTCCCAATTTCATAGTGACTACTGAGTACAGCCCTGGACACACAATTGCAATGGTGACTTTTTGGTTTTTTAACTTTACTAAATTGCTGAGGTGACTTCTGGTGGGGTTACAGGAGAAATGCTCTAACTTCGGTGGTGGCAGTATACTGAAACACAGGTTCAGGCCACCCAGCTTGGAACTGCTCTTCTCATGCTTGGCTGAGCTGCCTTGTGTGTTGCGCTGGCAGAGCGACGTAGATCACCCTGGGTCAGGAGAAAGGCTAGGTCTAACCTTGCACTGGGAGATGCAGTTCCCATGACTTGCTTAGGAAAACATGAAGTTAAGATTAAATCAGGAGTGAGGACAGGTTCTTAGTTCTGGATGATTTCCCTCCATGTGCTTTTCTCAAGTGGAACAGCCTCACCAGGACTAATCAGAATGTGCAGAAAAAACATTCTCATAAATGGCATGATATCCCTAAAAAATAAGAACATTACTAAATTTCATTTGAATCCTACAACTCGAACTGCACCAGAGCCTCATAAAACTTGGCAGTTCAAAGGTGTTTAATTATAATAATCTCCTACAAACTACTTGATCAATACTGGAATGGCTCAACCACCCAATTCAGAGAAGTTACACCTGAGGAGTTACACCTGAGCATCTGGTGATTGGGATCAAAGTGTTTTACTGCTGCCTGTCACCAATCCTTTAGTGTTAGCACCATGTGAGCAATTTTCTGGAGGCATCTAAATAAACAAGCCTTAAGAGCTAAGAAATGTAGTGGAGAGGTTGATTGCCAAAGAGCAAAACACTTTCTGGCATCATTAGAGCACAGGAATGTTTGACAAAGGATTGCTCTGGGTGGTCCCATGCTATGATGACTGTGAGAGCAGGAAATGTGTAAAAAGAACACGAGTACTCAGAACAAGTGGATAATTATGCAATAATAGTAATAGCATAAAATGGTAATCAAATAAAAGACAATGGGTTTATTCAGAAAACTCAGTTCCTCACTTTGTATTGCATTTCCTTGCTAGAAATGCAAGAGAGGGTCACCCAGCAGGAGGGAATTATTTTGTCCAATTAGGCAATTACAAAAGCAGCATGACACTGTGTTTTGTACCTCCTGGCACCCTCTTCTTTGCTCTTCAGCTAAGTTTAGTTTTCATTTGCCTCTGCTCTACATCATGTCCCAAATACCCACGTTTTACTTCACTCCTTTCTTGCTTATTGCATGGTCTCGATGTGCAGAACCAAGAGGGTGACTTCTGCCTTGATCTCATGTATTTCACAGAGGTAGGAACAAGAGAGAGGCAGTGACTGAGGCCCAGGAGAAAGCAGAAGACAAAAACTAGGGTGATTTCCCTCCAAAGACGGCACCCTCTGCATAAGAGCATGCAGGTAGCAGGGATCTGTAAGAGATCTTGCGTAAGGTTTCCTGTGCCCCTGTGCAGTGAGCCATGGCACAGGATAACACTGGCTGCCCTGGGCTGTACTGCAAGCAATTCGGTGGCAACTGTGCCCCAAGAGCAGTGCCTCACAGGCAGTGCCCTGGCAGACAGGTGTCATTTATATCACCACCATCTTGGCTGGGAGCCAAGGTAATGTCCCACTGCTGTGCACATCCATCCCTGCTTACCAGGTGAGGAAATCAGCAGCAGCAGCTCAGGAATCTGCAAAATCCGGGCTGAATTCACAGGGAGCTTTGATTAGAATAAAAAAACCAAAGTAGATCTTTCATGCTGCCCTGAACAGCTCTGTAATTTTTTTACTAATGCCATTACTGTTTTATTTTGGGTTTTTTTTTATTTTAAAAACATGTTTCTAAATTCAGGCTTCTCAGCAATTTTCAAAGCCTATAGGTTAAGGTTATTGCTTGAAGCATCTTGAAATCATTGGCTCAGTAAGGAGAACTTCTCCCATCTTGCGAAAGAATTAGTTTGTAAAAGATTGCCTGATAAGAATTTTACCTTGTTGAAAAATGCAACAGCACTTAAAACTGTTTTTTTTCTTGTGGTTTTTTTTTTTCTTTTTTTTCTTGGTTTTTTTTTTTTTTTTGGTGAGGAACATAATTTCATCTGAAAATATCAGTATTCATTCTGCCCTGAAGGCAGGCATGTCTTTGCAGATGTCACTTGCCTTTACTCAAGTGGGAGAGGAAAATGTTCAAGTCCACATAAAGGAAACCAAAAGGAGCAAGTAAACACATTTAATATACTTCACATTAAGTGAGTAAGGGAGCTGACAAAGTTATCTACAGTCTTGGATTGTCATTCAATCGTATCTCTTTAAATGTATTTTAGCATATAAACTAGTGTAAGCAAGAACCAGGTTAATGAACTTTCTGTAAAATCTGATTGGCCCCATTCAAGACATGTTGTGAACACACATTAATTTGTTTTGGCATGAAAACTTCATATTCATGCACCGTTTCCTTAAATCTTTCATCATACTCTCACTCCTCAGATTTCTAAGGGCATAGGACAGCCAAGAACACTGTCACTGCACCACAGCAGCCACTTTGCCTCTGTTTTTATCACAGGTGTTATGAAGCAACTGGGCTTCATTTTTTTTTCTCACTTGTGCAACCCCATCCAAACATGAGCTAACTGAAAACCAACAATTCATTAGTGTAAACAGGAAGAGAGTCAGGCTTGTCACACACTCCTAGAGCTCATAATAAACATGTGACATGAACTCTTGCATTTTTAGTTTTCTGCAGGTCTTGTTTTAGCGAGTTGCTGGTGTAATGCCAGCTAATTCCAGTCTCAGTGTATGCTACTGATGGTCTGTCAGTAAAAGTTTCCTGCAAAACATCCCCTGACTTGTTCTCCATGACTTTTGACCACAATAACAGAGGGTCACAGTTGAAAGCCATTTCTCACTTGCTTCCTTCTCTTTTGGTGATACAGACATGCGTTTGGGTGTACGTACATCACAAATTTTTTAGGGTGTCCATTATTTTAGCTTCATTTCTGCAGGAAGTGATATTTCTCTGCTCATGCAGGGGTACGTGAGCGTCTTATGTTTGTGTGTTTCTCAATAACTTTTTTAGTGATGATTGTAAATGTACCAGGAGGGCAGAGTGCTCTCCTTTCCATATGTTGCATGAAAAAGGGCAGCTGAAGACCCCACAGAAAAGTTCTGAAAAATTAAAGACTGTGACTATATACATTTGATATACCTAAAATCCACTAGAAGAAGTGTTCTAGGAGTCATCTCCGTGATTGGAAACAGTCTCAAACAGCGCTTGTAATCAGCCAAGAAACACAAACCCCTAGGAGGCCAGGCTTCATTATTTCTAGTGTTATTTCTCTCTGAGATAGAGCTATTTGTTAATGTCTCTAAATGGCAGATGCTCGAAAGAATAGCTTCACAGGGAGGGGAGGACTCAGCAGGAGAGCAAGGGGTGCTTCTCCATGCATGGTGTATCTGCAAGCATGTCTTTCAAGGTCTCAGCACATCTTTTGGACCAACTGGGGTAAACCCAGTGCACCCTGCACTGTAGACAGGTCTGTCTCTCCTTCTCACACTTGCTCACCTTCAGCTGTTTTAAGAAACATTTTCATTCTTCTTGCAGTTGACTAGGTTGGATTAAAGCTTAATACCTACACACCTCAGAACAGTACAACAACCCCGAAGAGACTGAGGAAATTACTCAAGTTATAGCTGGTTTATGGGAGCAGCTGGAGGTGGTGAGATTTCCAGCCCTCTCAGTACTTTGCTATGATTTAGACAACATTAAGCACATCTATTTAGGACGATACTTCATCTGTTTGAAGAGCCTCCAGGCAGCTTTAGTGTACTCCCGATAAAAAGTGAAGATGTGGTAAATGCGATGTCCTCTGTAGGAGGATTTATTGTCTCAAACAATTATTTTTTATCAGCTTTGTCAAAACTTGGAGCCCAGGACTTTCTGCTGAGAAGAGCAGCAGATATTCATTTGCTTGAAAGAAAATTCATGAATAATTTGTTGTAATACATTTGTTTGGAGCTATTCTGCTGTTTTCTTTACGTGTTTAAGTGCTGGATTAATCATGGGAGAGTAGTTTAGCCATGTGCCTTTCAGTTTTAGGTGTATCAAGAAACAGAAAATGCAATTTATAATTTAGAGCAGATTTGGTTCTGCAGCTGTCAACTTATGAGAAACAGTATTTGTTATAGAGTGCATTCTTTCTCTTTCTGTGGGAATAGTAAAATGAAATTTTAAGTAAATGAGATTGCCTCCGAGTAGTACACATGTCTTTCCAAGGAGAAATTTTAAATTGCATTTCACCTGTTTTCCAAGCTACACCAGAATTACTGTATATTATGCATGTGTGAAATACTTCATCAAGTATTCCAAAGCTGCAGTATTACATATGTAAGAAATGAAGCATCAGTCTCTCTCTTTTTCTATTGTAAAATATAATATATATATATATAAAAATATATATTTTAATGAATTACTATATGTAATTTTAGTGCATTAGGGTATTTTTGTCTAATATACACCTTTTGATCATAGATTACAAGACAAAGCAGAAGTTTCATTTAGAAAAAAAAACCCAGCAGTTGTGGATGACTTCTACTTGCCAGTACACGCAAAAAATATTTAAAACAATAATGACAATTAACTCTATTCCTGAAAGAAACTGTTTAACTTTGGAGAACTCAACAGCATGGGAAACTAAAAATCATCAGTGCAAAAACTATAAATCCAAACAAAAATATGTACGCATTTACTCCTCTGGTTCAAGTTCACCATGCCCATCCACAGGTATATAGAACTTAGAGGAAGTAATGAAAAAAAGAGGGTTGATATAAATGAATAAATAAATACATACATACATATATACATACATACATATATACATAAATACAGACCCTGGCTGTTTCCACTGCCTTTGTCACTCTCAGTCATAGGCACTGTTCTTCATTGCCACCAGCTTATGTACATGTCTATAGGCTGGTGTCAAAGCACCATAGTCACCAGCAGTGCAGCCCAGCCATGATTGAAAAGGATGTATGTTTATCCAGTAGGGAGGGATTAGGTGTGCACAGAGGCATCAGGGAAGCAAACCTGATTAAACCTGCTTGGTCTGTTCAAAGAGGTATGAGGAAGGTCTACAGGACTTGGGGCAAGAGTTTATTTTCACCAGTTCAGCCTTAAATGCAAACTCAAGATCAGCTCACAGTTGCCCAGCAAGTTCAGGATGAGTAATCATGTTAAGTCCAACAGCATGCAGGGCTTTCTGTCTGTAGTGGTGGTGAGAATCTGTTTTAAAAATGTTTTGTAAAAGACATGCTGTAAACCTCTTAGTGAAATGAGTTGCCATGTGCCCTGCCTGTGTATTTCAAAATATGTAAGCAAGTTCTTGAATCCATGTGAGGAACTGCATGCTTTCCTGACCAGAGAGATACAGAGCTTTGACTGGAAGAAACCTCCAGCAGAGACTTGAGGTCTAATATATGTGGATGGTGTGTGAGAAAGTTCAGCTGATCCTTGCTGTAGTGACAAGAGATACAGAAGATCAAAAAAAATAATCAGAAACAGCTAAATCTTTTGTGTTAAAAGACCAGCGGAGTTACAGCGAGATGTAAGAAGTCATGTCAGCAGTTTAAAATGAAGGTATAGTCTGAATCCAAACTGCTTATTCCAGATGTCCCTGTTTCACTGTCGTACCAGCAGAGTTAAACACCAAAGGTTAGCAAACCTGAGGGAAGAACTAGTTTCTTCATGCAGCAAGATACTATTAGAATTCATCTGTGCAATGGACTAAATTTAATAAGCTCCAAAGTCAACTCAAGTGTGTCTTCATCATTATAGAAAAAGAACCCTTTTGAAATCTGGAGAAACAAGGTTTATCTAGAAAGGTGAACCCAGAAAACAGACTTCATACACATATTCTGCTACACAGAATTGCTGGAATATGCAGTCTACATGTCATGGCTTCTGTATAACTATGTATGAATTCACAAAGCTGAATCTACCCCAAGAATTCTATATAATGAGCAAGATGAATTATGGCAGAACCTTTATTTGCCTCCAGAATGCTGTACTAGAGCAATGGCAAGCTACCCGAGAGAGGGGCCATTCTCACTGTTTATTATTTGCACAGTGTAACAGAATCCTTGCTGTTATTTACAAGGAAATAGCAGTAAAAATATTTTGTTTACTTAGAAAGAAGGCCTTTGAAATTTCATTTTTTAAAGTTATGCTCCCATAATATTTGTTCTCCTTTTAATCCTTATGTCCACCTTTGGGATTATGATTCTGACAATGAGTTTAAAAAGGGAGGGGAAAAAAAAAGATAAATGGATCAGCACTGTAAATCTTGGGACTAGTTCCTACAGTAGGCAATACCATAACCTACTTATAAAGCTTTCTTTTACATGGCAGCGGATCAAATTCCTGGCAATACTTCGGCCACTTCTCACAGTCCTTATATCCTGCTTTGTCTTCTAAATTTTTGCCCTGAGTCAAAAGATAAAAGAATATAATCCCAGTAGAACATTTTGGAAAATGATAGAGGGAAAAATATAGAGGGTCTGTCACAGCTGGGAGCCAGCACAGGCCACCAGGAAACATCAAGTGCTCAAAAATGGATCTGTCCACCTAGCAGAATAATAAGCAGAGTAGACTAGACTCTGAAGGTGGGAAGGTGATATTCCATGAGAAGTATAATTTGAGGAGAAAATAAGGTCAGGAGATTTGGCAGCTGCTTATAGAGACTGTTAAAAGTAGAGACATAAAGATTGCAATGCAGAGCAAGGGCTGAAGTAAGCCATGCAGCTGGAGCTGTCAGTTCTTCCAAAACTTCAAAATCCAATAGCATACGGAAACCAAAATCTATGGACAAGCACAGAATTGTGCTGATATATTTGTAAGATTTGAAAAGACACAGCACAAAAAGAAACATAATTAGTAAGGTACATACAGAATAACAAGAAGTTTCCTATAAAAACATGAACTGTGGAAGAAAAATCAAGGAGAGAATTGATCCACCACTCAACTGAGAGAAAGCCGTTGACTAACAACTCCAAGAAAGCCAACTTTGTAATGTCTATTTTGCTCTTTGTTCACTAGAAGGGTCAACCGTGATAAAAGGGTTTATATCAGTAGCGAAGAGCTGGAAATTGTCGCTAAATGACAGAAGAAAGAGATTAGGCCTTGCTTAGGTGAGTTAAATGACCTGAGATCAATGAGCCTGATGGAATTCACCTCACACTGTTCAAGAGAAAACTGAAGCATCTCCACAGTTGTAAATAACTATCTTTAAGAATTGTGTGCAAGAGGTAAAGTTTTAAAAGACTGAAAAAGCAAGAATAACAGCTATCTTTAAATGTACCAAGAAAGAGGAGGTGCGGGATTACGGCCCAATCAATTTAAATACAATTCTCAAACAAGTAGAGGAAGCAAATAGAACCTAAGAAAGAAACAGGTTATAGGCATAAGGATTAATCAAGAGTAAATCATTTCAAACAAACCTTGTTTCCTCTTATAAAAGGACAATAGGTCTTGGGAATACAACTTGGCATGAGCAAAGTTTTTAGTATGTTATATGTCAGGAAAAAAAATCAAAAGCAAACTAGGAAAATGCAGTTCAGATTAACCTTATATAAGGTAAAGTTTTGTGGAAATAACAAAAGAAACATTTTTCAGTCTCTCCACTAAATATTATCAAAGTAGAAGACTGCATTTACTGTAGATATACAGGGAGTCTCTCGTGGCAAAAGTCCTGTTCCAGAATTTAATTAAAAGGCTGGAATAGATGCTGGAATAGACACTATACTCATGAAAGCTGACAATCTGACAAAGTTGAAAAGGGCTGCAAGCACGTTAGAGGACAGGCTTGGAAATCAAAATGATCTTGGCAAATCGAAGCTACAGTTTGAAAAAATATGGTGCTATGCAACAGGGACTGCACAATGCAGCTCTGAGTTGGAAAACACTGCAGAAATCAAGGATGGAACAAGTGGCGTGGGAGCAGTCCAATTAAAGGATTGGGTGTAACAGGATGCCATTGCACTAGTATTTCTGTTCTGATGAGATGTAGAAGCAGATCGTCACTTTTCAAGCTTTGCTTTATATGCAGAGAGCTCTTGGAACATATGAAACTAGATTCCTTTCCACAAAATCTCAGCCAGAAGACATGTTTTAGGTGGACTCAAATGCACTGCACCTGCTAGCTAGCTAAGTAGAATTAGTCCAAGGTGGTAATCTCTGACACATGGATAGTGTGAAAATCATGAGCTCAGCATCAGCTGTTGCACTCCACATCATGGCTCCTGTTGCCACACACGCTACTTGTTAAAGCACTCATCATCTTAATGCATCACAGGTTGACTATGAATCAGCTGTGTTGTGAATAAGACAAATGTGACAGCAGGATTATGTGTGATGTGTGACACAAGTGAAGCAATCCTTCTAGTATCTGGTAAGATGTCTGCAAGAGTACTGCATTCAGTTTCAGCAACATACTTTTAATTAACAATTGGAGCAGTTTAGCCTAGAAAGATCAGAAGAAAGCCATGAGAAAGATTGCCACTCTCAGAAGCACAAGTTGCAGGGAAAGATTTGGGACTTTTATCTAGAGAAGAAAAGGGTGAAATGGTAACAGCTTTCATGTCCAACAAAGGCTGCTGCAAAGAGAAGGGGGATAAATTGACAGCTGTGTCTACTGTGGGGGAGGCAATACAGATTGCTAATAGGAAAATCTGCCTAATAGAAGGGCTGAGAAAGCAGTAAGCCAGGAAGACTTTGGAATCCACAATACAGGAAGGCTTTACAAACAGGTTAGACAAGCATCTGTCAGACTTGATTTAAACACAGTTCATTCTGCCTTAGGAGGGGAGGTGGACTAGACAATCCCTTGAGATCACTACCAGAGCCACTTGTTTTGCTTCTGCTTTAAATGTAAATAGTAAAATTACTCTTTCCTGCTCCTTTCATCTTGTCTTTCTAACTTTTGAATTATTCCACTGATCTTCCATCTGCATTTCATGTCACATCTTTCTGATCTTTCCATTATCTATCCCAGTCTATGTCTTGATCCCATCTCTGCCTTTCTGATTTTGGCATTGTACTTTATTTGTGGCGTTGCTTCTGCTAGGATCCCTCCTTTTGCCCAAGTGCAAAGCAATGTGCCTGTCTTAATTCAATTCCCTACATAATCAAAGCATTTGCCTATAACTGCTTAACTAAACATCGTATCTTCATTCACCTCCCCTAAGTGTTTATGCAAAGGGTAAAAATGACAGTGTTGCAATTAGGTTCTTTTTTTCTTTCAGCACCTCCTTTTATTATTACTGACCAAATAAACTCAGAGATTCCCACCATTTTCCTTAAAACAGGATAATTCAGTGTACAAGAATACAGCAACAATGCGGAGGAGAAGCTTATGTGGATTACCTTTTAAATAACAAAAGGCATCACTAGTGCTCTCATGTTAAGGGAATGGATATAAGCAAAAACATTATGTGTGGATACAAAGCTCTATGGCTTTTTCTCAGTTAATCTTTGGCTACTTATGTAAAAGAACAGACAATGGTTACTGCATGTTTCTTTGCTGGTATTTCTGCTTTCCTCTGTGCTTTGAGAGAGCCCAGCATAATCCATGGGCATGGAGCAGAGCCCCACTGCCACCAGCTGCTGACTGATAGCCCAGTGCCAGTCTTTGGGCTGAACTTCAAGTTACTAAACAAGCCTTGTGTCCCTTGTGATATATTTCTGCTTCCCATCTTTCACACTGACATAAGACAATAAAACACATGTCCTATAGAAAATTACTATCCTTTTGCATTGCAGCTATTGCTGTCATGAATCTGGGAGTCCATTCTTTTGACTTTACAACCACACAGTTGCCATTAGATGCTGCATTTTCTTCAAATACACACAGCAAATCCAGAATTTTTCTATGCGCTCTCTATATGCTTGCAACCTACTGCCTGAGTTAACCTCCAGAAGTTCACTGCCAAGCCCACAACCTTCTTTTAGTTCAATAACAGCCAGCTGGCACAAAGACATGTTGAAAGAAAGGAAAAGTAGGATGTGTGTTACAAATAAGTTTTACTTTTGATTTTAGATAGGAGCCTACTTTGTTAAAAAGAAAAATTAGGAAAGGAAAGTTGAGCCTTATTAGGTATTGAGTTGGACCATTTATTAATATTACATATGCAACTCTTCTCTATTTTTTGAAATACAGACCATCCCCAAAAAGGAAATTCATAGTGTTAGTCACATTAGAGCCTCATGGGACATTAATAAAGCCCTCAGAGAATGATTTTTAAATATGTCGAAGGACTTGCAATTTTATGCATGTGCCAGAGTCCCCAGATATTCAAGATAAATTCAGATGGGAATCTATGAGGATTTATTTTCATTTTCAGTGTGCTACTTGATGATGTACATGCATAGCTGGGACTGCAGCTCAGCAGAGCCGGGGTGAACGCCTTGCTGCACTGCAAAGCCTCCAACAGGACCTGTTCAAGCCACACAGATCCTCCAGCACGCAGATACTCAGGCCCTTTTCTGCCTGAATCCACACCTTCCCCTAATGACCAAAAGCAACTCTGTTGGCAGCTCTCTAAATTACAGGATTCCCACAGCTCACTGCAAGAATGGTGCTGAGCAGGTGCTGATGCCAACTGAGGGCTACATAGCTACACACAGAGGTAGTCCAAGCCAAAATCTTCATATACAATTCTCAGAATAAGCATTTATGTGCCCATCTCACTAGCAAGGCTTACACCCTACAGCATAGGCCATGGATGTTTGAATCCTTGACTTATGGCCCTTATCTCTAGGTCATGGCAGGGTAGGGGAAAGTTCAGGCTTGATTTTTTATTCACCAAACATATGCAAGGTTTGGGTCAAACAGTTTAAAATCATGCCAGATTTTTAAAAAGCAAAAACGGTTCTGACTAGAGAAAATTACAAAAGAAAGTGAAGAACATAATCTCAGTGTTTTTAAATGGCAGTATGTTTAAATTTCAGCATTCTGAATGGTGCTTCACGGAATAATGTATGCAAAAGGTTCATAAATAGCAGAAGCAAAGCAGTTGTTTTGTGTTTAGCTAACCATTTCACGCATTTCTTTCCTGCAAATTAGAAGATCTGTTATTCCCACAACTCTAATAAGGACAGTTACCTGTGATGCAGTGTAAGACTTACCATCAGGGCTCCTGCTAATTAAATTGCTGCTCTAAGTACCAAATTGATGGCCAGTTCAAGAGAGGGGTCTCTCAGGGTCTCCTCTTGGAGGTCTTAGGTTGTCTGGTTTGAGTTCACCTTTTGTAAAAGGAAAACAGCATGTGGACCTACTGCAAGACCTTCGACATTTTTGATTGTGTGTTTGTATCATGGGTCTCACTCTGCAAGTACAGAACATACATACTGCTATTGAATGGACAATACATTAAAGACTTGGAATCTACCAGGTACTGTGATATATAAAAATTTCCAAGAGAATTTTATTATGAGTAATATATAAATCTATGTTCAACATGAAATATTCCAAGTCCACTGTCTAAATGCTTCATGGAACGTTCTTCAGAAAACCGCAGAACAACAATAAAACAAACTGGTACTGACTAGTTGAATTAAGGAAATATTGAGGACAACAGACAGTTTTGTAGCTACATTTTATAATATCTCTTCTTCAAGTATTCTGAAAAACACCTTCCAGGTTCTAATCTGATTAGAAACGCACTCCTCCTCAATGCTTTTCTATAGCATAAGTAAGCAGAAATTACTCTGAAATATGGGCTACCCTTACTCTCTGTGTTCCAATGTCTTTTCCTCCTGTTTTCCCTTTGAGAGAGAAACACTGCAACAGTTCAGCTGAATGTTAAAATCCATAAAATAAATGGAAAAGAGGGTGCCATATGAGAGATGGAGAAATGAGTATTCAGACTGTTCTTTTAAAAATTGTACAGAAATCTTCTGAGAGTGTGTATTCAGAAGAGTGTGCAGGAACCATATTAAGCAGTAAGAAAACTCTCAGATTCCTGAGAGCTGTACTTCCAGAGTGGATACTAGCCTTTCATTTTCAAGAGATTCATGTTTTGCTTAGTTTGTTCCTATTACTTTTTTTTTTTAACAGATGAATACAAATTCTTCCAACATGATGGCCTTGGCTCCTAACACTTCTAAGAAAAGAGAGACAGTGTGCATATTTGGAACTGGAGATTTTGGACGAGCTCTGGGGCATAAAATGATTCAGTGTGGCTACCACGTGGTGTATGGAAGTCGGAGCACCCAGATATCAAACCTGATTCCCAAGGATGCAGAGGTGTTGAGCCACGCAGAGGCAGCACAGAAAGCTGCCATCATCATTATAGCAATCCAGAGGCAACATTACAACTTCCTTACACCACTAGCAGAAATTCTCCATGGAAAAGTTGTGGTGGACATAAGCAACAACTTAAAATTAAACCAGTATCCTGAATCCAATGCAGAGTACCTTGCTCAGCTGTTGCCAGGCGCCAGGGTTGTGAAAGCCTTTAACACCGTGTCAGCCTGGGCCTTGCAGTCGGGAGCGTTGGATGCAAGCCGGCAGGTAAGTCTGAGCTACAGGGATTTCCTTTGTCATGGAGTTATTCATCGTATGGCTTCTTATTAGCTAGACAAAACACACATGGGACATACAAATCAGATAGGGTTGAAATGGTATTTTCTCTATAATCCCTCATTTCAAAATAATTTGAGCTAAAATTTCCTTTGGGTTTGTAATATGGCATGACAAGGAATATCAATAGCTTGCCTCTGAACTCAGTGTTCAGAGACGGTAGAGAAGCAAGGAAAGAAAGATGGCAGAGCTACAAAGAGAGAGACAGCAAATCAGGAGGACATGAGGGTTGCATCAGTTGTTCATAGGGGTTGTAAAGTTAAACAGAAAGGAGATAGGAGGAATATAATGAAGCAAGAACAAAATGAAAAAAGAAAAACCAGGGAGGCAAGGGATATGATAGGCCAGCAATAGAAATGAGCTAGAAGATGAAAAAATTACTAAAATTTTCTAAATTAGAATCTATCACCACCTAAGTTTAACACAACATCAGTGCGCAAACCATTTTAACCTGCTCCTTAACCACAGACCAGCAAGCACAGAGCTGGGCATAGGAAGCAACATGGCAGCTTATTTGAAGAAAAATCATTTATTATTACCCTATTTTCTGCCACTTTGAGGGACAGTGCTCTTGTACAATCCATGAAATCACCCAGCTACTCAAACCATTACTAGCTTTGTTTTCTGCTGCCAGATAAATGATTTTGGCTAAACCAAAGGTCAAATCTTCTATGCAAAGGCTTATACTAAGCATGTTATACATTATTCTTTCCAGATATAAAATTTTGCCACTTGAAACAATCTCCTTCCCCAAAGAAAAAAATCATATTCTAAGTTCATGGACCGGTTGGCCAAATGTACCTATAGGCTACTTTTTGCCTGTTTTAATTAAGGTCAGCAGGGAAGTCAGCAAGCAGCCTAGGAAGCTTGTGCTCATTGTCTATATCCAGGACCAGCATGGCAGCAGAGAATGTCACGAAAATCTGTCAAAATAAAACTTCTATTTGTTTTTGGCTGCAGGTGTTTGTCTGTGGAGATGACACAGAAGCTAAAGAAATGGTGATGAATATTGTTCGTGCACTGGGTCTCACTCCACTTGATCAGGGATCCCTCTTGGCTGCTCAGGAAATAGAAAATTACCCTCTGCAGCTCTTTCCAATGTGGAAGTTTCCCATCTTTTTGTCCCTTGGCCTAACTGCATTCTTCTTCTTCTACTGTTTGGCTCTTGATGTAATTTACACTTACATATACGAACACAATAACTTTTCATTTTTTATTGCAATGACCATTCCAAATCGGATCTGCCCTGTAGTGGCACTCATCCTTCTTGGCTTGGTTTATCTTCCTGGTGTACTTGCTGCAATTATTCAGTTATACAGAGGCACCAAATACCGCCGTTTTCCAGACTGGCTGGACAAATGGATGCTGTGTAGGAAACAACTTGGACTAATAGCCTTGGCATTTGCCTCTTTGCATGCTGTGTTCACTCTTGCTAGTCCACTCCGCTCCTTCGTAAAATGGAGAAACGCCAAACCAATCATCTCCCAGGTGAGTTTTGTTCCCCGCGCTAGGTCTCCCTTTCTTCTGGCCTTGTTATAAATACTACCATCTATCTTGAGCTTCAGAAATCCATGTGGACAGCCTAATGATCTTTACAATAGGGTCATATTCCTAGTTTCTGTGCTCCTCTTAATCATTGATATTATGCTGAGCTGAGGGGATTTCTGGCCCCAGTCTTCCTTCTAGATAGTTGACATATTAATAAAATAATCAGGGAAAACGTAAACATAAAGAGTACTTTAAAGAAGCATATTTCCCTATTTCTTCATATACCTTTAAGAATAGAATATATTTTTACTTTCTGATTCTACCTAACAAGAAAGGATCACATATCTGTCCTCAATGGTAGGTAAACAGATATGTAAAACAGGTACCACAATTACAGATACATGGAAACCACACATAATATAATGCCTCCTTCTTGAGCAGGCATTCAAAGTAAATCTCCAATGATTTTCAGAGTTTATGTATAACATTTATCTCCTAGTTACCTTAAAGGATGGGTTTTTTCTGCTTATTGATCCTAAAACTGCTATCATGAAAATATACCTGGTCTTCTTTTCTTCAGGCACTGAACAATAAAACAGAACCACTCGACACGACTAATGCCTGGCTTAGTGACTCTTACTTGGCTTTGGGAATTATAGGGTTTTTTTTCTTTGTTCTTGTGGGAATAACCTCCTTGCCTTCAGTCAGCAACAGTGTCAACTGGCGAGAATTTCGATTTGTACAGGTAAGAAAATGACTTCTAGAAAAAACTTCTTCCCTTATAAACTATGGCCACAGGCAGTTTACTAGAGACTTATGTCTTTCCTCCATTAATATCTCCAAATGTGATGTGTGTATTCTCCATGATCAGATAGTGAAAAAAAAATCTACACAGTAATAGAGCTTAACTGTAGAAACCCACAGCTGTTCTGATGGCTGCTTATGGTGCAACTCGGATTACTACGTAAACAAGAGAAAGTTGGGAAGATGTGAGCTCCTAAATGACAAACAGGAAGCTGATTCTGATGTCAAATTCCACAATTACACTAAGTTGCAAAATAATTTAGCCATTTATTGGGATAATTTTGTTGGTTCATGAGAATTCAGTTACAATGGATTTGAAAAGTTACTTTGTAACTCGAATCTTCTCAATGCCAAGCATCTAAAGAGAATCTGCAATTTCTGCAGAGTGTAAAAACTGATGTGCCTATAAACAGGCTGCCCTCACTATAATCTCAGCCCCCTTTTAAGAGGAAGTTTGGTGCAAGCTGCCATGCCTCTGCAGGAGCTGAGCTGGATGGGAAGGGGGGCAAGAGAAGGAGAAATTACTGTCAATGAATGTTTTATCAAGGCGAAAAACTTGCACAGTATGGTACTTCTGGATGGATGGCACTAGAGCATAAAAAATCTTGGATCTCTCCACTGAATGTCAGCACTTTCTCTGCTTTTTCACAAATATGACAGCTACTAGGGAATATGCGTGAGCCAGGAAAAATTATCATGGATATTGACAGAGAAGAAAAACCAACTGTGTTTCCCCAATATCCATTTGAATTAATCTTTATTAAAAACAATAAGAGCCTTTATATAAAACAGTTTCATTTCACCAGTCCCCAAATTGGCACATGCCACAAATCTTACTGTGTTCTTAAAATTGCATTTATTCTGTTTTAATTTTCTGTTTTAACCTCCACTTTTTTCTTTCTTTCTTTGTTTCTTTCCTTCATTTTCTCCTAGTCCAAACTGGGATATCTGACACTGATTTTGTGTACTGCGCACACGCTGGTTTACGGCGGAAAATGGTTCCTGAGCCCATCAGCATACAAATGGTATCTTCCAAACATCTATATGCTCTCCCTCGTTGTGCCATGTGCTGTACTGGTAGTCAAATTTGTGCTGATATTTCCTTGTGTGGACAAACCTCTCACACGAATTCGACAAGGCTGGGAGAGGAATCCCAAATCCTCGGAACAATCAAATTACATTATAAACAAGTCTGCTGTATAATTAGACTAAACTGTATCATCAAAAAATATTGTGAAGACACATAAAAATGAAATCTTGAGCCTGCTCTATCTGGAGAGGGAGAGAAAAAGTGAAAAAATTGGCCAGACCCTGTGTGAAACAAAGTTATCCCAATGACAAGCTTAAAATAAAAATCAAATGAGGCCATTGATTTTCTACACCCCAGGCAGTCTTTCACACAGGTGCAGGCCCTCTCTTCTGCTCTATATATTCCCCCTTGCCTGTTTACCCTCCATTTCTAAGAAGAGTATGTGAGAAGTAAGTGGTGATCCACGTCCTTCCTCTGTAGTTTCAAACCTCCTCCAGAGCTGGGCAGATCCACAGTAACCTTTTCTGTTAGACAACGTCCGCTCCTCTTCCCTATCCTGCCCTTTGGGACTCAGGTCCAGACGCACCTACATGCATCCACAGAGATCCATATACACACCTGCATGTATTTCCACACATTTCCCTGTTTCCACCCCCAGAATCCACCAGCACCAAAAGAACAGATGCACAATGGATGCTATCTCTTCCTCCTAGCATTAGTTTATCCTCCATTAACATCTGATCCAAAGACATCTATGTTCATACCTTAGAGATAGTTGAGTAAGATTTGTTTAGTTTATGTACAATGATATTCAAAGGGTATGGGTCAAGGACTGCTGAATCTTTGCTTGTACTGCTCTACCAGAAATTTGGGGGCAAGGGGACGGAGGAAAGATCAAAATGACAGAGAGATGTGAGAAGTGCTCACAAGCCCACGCTTCTCAAGTATAGGCAAAAAATGATCTGTGATCCTTTATGTAAGCAGTGAGTTGTAAGGAAAGAAACTGAAGGAAAATCCTTTCTGTATGAGGCAGTTGTATTATATGTCATAGTTATATCTCATGAAGATAATATTGTTGGTATTTAAAAAACCAAATCTTTGGATGTTATATTACAAATATTCTATAAAAATACACATATTTTAAAGACAATAAAGATTTTTTTTTTTACACTGTTGAGCTCTGTTATCACTTCCGGAACGTCTTTTGCTATGATGCAGCTGCTGGTGTGCTCAGTTGCACAAAGATTTTGGAAAGCTTCAGGACACATAATAAAATGGGATCCTGCCTTCAGCCAGCTGCCTAGACTCACCTTCCCCGATCTTTGTTTCTTTGATGCTCACATAAGCAGATCTTTGCTTAGTCAACCAAGTTGGCTGAGGATGTTGTCGAAAAACAGGATTCAGCTGGGATGGTGACCTCCTCTTAAATTGCAAACAGAGGATCCAGTCCTTTGGATTGGAGAATAAAGAAAATGCAAAATGTGCTTGTTTTTATAGGAAGAGAATTGCTTACTGTTTTTTTATTTTCTGCTGTCCTCCTCCCTGTCCATACAAAGAATACTCACACATGTGAAAGTATGAACATGCTAACTAGTATAGATAACTGTGCTTTAAAACAAGCATTATCAAGCAGCTCAAAAAATAATAAAAATAACCACAAACAAACAAACCAACCTATCTGAATGATACTTTTCCAAACATTTCTCAACGATGGAGTCTTTTTTAATTTCAGACACACATCCCCTTCTCATGTGATCCTCTGGCCCAGAAAGAATCTGTTCTTAATACCCAAAGGAATGGTAAAGGAGTTTGGGATATCAGCAATTGATGGAGCCAGATTTCTTAGAAATAATTCTGGCACCAAGTACTCTCACTAACCACCACTGGTGCATATGTTATACTTGTCCTAAACTGATACGCATATATTGATACAAGTCTTTACAGAAGTCTTCCTTGACCTGTGCCATGATGCAGTAGTACCACATTTCAAGTTTCCTTCAGTGATTTTCCACATTAATCTTACAGAATCATTTCCTGCAGAAGGTCCTCATGACAACATTGTTGTGAGGATGCCTGTAACACCTTTACAGCTCCCCAGAGAAGAGAGGGGCGGAAACAGCAGAAAGAGAGAAGGAAAACAAGACAGAATAAGAGAGAGTTTTTGTGTGTATATAGGTAAAAGAGAAAGGGACAGACAGAGCAGAAAATAAGTAGCAGCAGCCTCAGTTAATATTCTCTAGATTTGCCATTTTGGGGGCAAATTCTAGTCTCAGTGACACAGTTACTTGAGATTTATATTATCACGAGTAACATCAGTTCCAAGGCACTGGGGTTTTATATCAGTTTTTAAAGGATATATTTTTGGGGGGTCTGCCTATCTAAATCTGATCTAAAACCTACCCTTCCTCTCTCAGAGCTCAGTCAGTGGGTTGGAGTTTAAACTGCAACAGCCATGGCAAGTCCCACCCATTTACAAGCTATGCTCTGCATCCTTTACGTCCAGCAAACAGGCTCTTGCGTGTTTCTGAGTGCCTTGTGTTAAGGAGAATCACAGGCCCAACCAGGTCTTCTTTACCCTCACTGAGAACCAGCGCAAAGTAACAGTGGCCTGACTGAACACTGCCTTGTACACTCACTGCCATCTAAACCACAGTCTCAAACACCCACAGGATTGTCGCTCCTGCAGGAAAGACAAGAGAACTTTGGAGATGGATATCTCATTGTTTTGCTAAGTGAAAACATAGGCCAAGATGTACTGGAAATGCTAAGTGGCTGGGTACAATTTGCAATTTGCTGTTCGCTCCAAGGATAAAGTGCCAATATCTGCTGTGTACAAACCGAGGAGGCAATACTGTTTGCTTACATGGGGGGTGTGCAGCAGCTCTCAGGAGAAGATCCAGAGCCCTTGCATCTGAACTCAGAAGCAGGTATTTTTGTTGACTTACATAGATAATACAGATCCTCATCAGCACTTGTTTTTCCAGATGGAGTGAAGGATTTCATGTCCTGTTATTCTTGGGCAGCTGGGGAGCATTTGCTTTACAAATTTACATATCTACTTCTTGAACATGGTAGAGAAAATCAATTTCTTCAGTAATCATACATGACAGTTAAAGTATTCAATGGCAGTATTTTGAAAAATATAACCAGTGCCTCGAAAACTGTTGGTAGCTTGTATACACTTCTCGTGGCTGAGCTCTTGGTATTTTTTTTTCATTCATGTACTGATAAAGCCTGGTCAAAAAGAAGATCAGAAGGATCATGAAAGGAATTTTGGAAAAGGTTTTTTACCTATGGTTCCCAGAAGCCATGAAGAGTTTTTATGTGCATATATATATATATATATATAATGCCATTCTAAGAATTCCTGCAGGAATACAGCATTGATTATCAGATCTACTTCTAAATCAGAGTCAACACTTGGAAAATAGAAATTACAGCTTTTTAAATAAGTGGTCACATGGGTATTGTCATGATAACAACTAAGTTTGGATTTCATTGCATAAGAAAGTTTTATTCTGATGCAACACAGCATAGTGGGATAGACAACATAGTGTGTGTAGACCTCTACATCCTTCATGATACAGCTAACTTCACTTTCTTTGCCTTTTTATTATACCCAGGGAATATCTATTTCAACCAAAATGTTCACTTATTAGTGAATTAATTAGATTTGCTTGAAACAGAATGGGATGTCAGACACATGCTGGCCTCAGGGGATGGAGCTGACACCATCTGACTGGCACAGCTGACACTGCTGGATCCTGAATCACTGAGATCTGAGCAATTCCCTTTAGTTCCACCACACTGCACTGCAAGTCCTGAGATCTGCAGTTTGTTTTGTTCTGCAGCATGACCTTCTGTCAGGCTTCTCTAACTTATCTAACAGTCACCTCTCACTCCAAGACATGAGGCTTCATGATCCAGCCTACGAAGCTCCTTTTTTGCCGTATGTCAGGTTTTTGTAGCTTTGCTCTTATAACCTCCTCAGACACAAGATTTTACAAGAGCATCTTCTATTTCAAACACTGGTGAGCATGTTGGAGTCACTAGTCCAAATAAAGAACTAGTTTATAGTATGAACTCTTGCAGTAGCTATGTAACTTATGTTCAGCTGCTCTTTCATACTGCAATTAATATATTTAATAAGCATCCAGTTTTCCCATAATAGTCTAAATATGGCTTCTTCCACACACTATGGAAGCTTTTCTCTCCTACAGAGATTCTTTTCTTTTCTCTGCATTATACATTTTGGTGTGGATCTCCATTTCTATCATGAATTCCTGACCTTAACATAAAAGGTTCGCTCCCTCAAAGAAGTTGACATTCATCAAGACATAATTTTTTTATCTATCACCACAAAAAACTGCACATCTCTTATTCTTGCACATTGCTTTAATTGAATGTTCTTGAATCTACGAATACAGAATAGACATAAATAGTAGCTCTGACAAGACTGGACCCCTACATATTATTTTCTTATAAGGAACCTCAGTGCTACAAGAAAATTACACTGCAGAACCTTGAGAGAACATTCACAGACCTCAGAGAACTGCATAAAACTTAGCTAATGCCTCCAAATGCTGCAAACCAGAAGGGGTAATATTTTGTCCATGTGGCTTCACAGCACCCTTTATTCCTGTCTTTGGTTTTGCTTCCACATCCAGATTTGCTTATTATTTGAGATGCAGCCCCTTCCTTGTGCTTGCTTTTCTTCACACTTGCTCAGATTTAAACTAGGAAAAGCTTAACTGCAGTCAGTAGTCTCAAGCTATTAAACATCAGTGCATAGGCCTTTCCTACTTTATTACCCATTAATTTTTTGGTCCCCAGTTTTACGGAAGATGGTAAAGAGTAGTCTTTATAATCCTTTCTTTAGAGACTTCAGAAAGAAATAAATGAAAAGGGAAAAAACTTAAGTTATTGTAATATGCTAATCATTATAGGGCACAAGTGGTTGAACATCACCAGACCAAATGAGAATGTCCCAAAAAAGGCATTTTTGGGACATATTATCTATGATAGAGTGTTGGCATCAAAGCAGGAAGGTATTTTTAATGAAATATTCTGGAGAAAAGTATATGGAACAAAAGTAAAAAATTTATTAGAATGAGGAAGTGAGAGAGAAGGAAAGAAAAAGGAGGAAGACAAAGCTGGTTTTCTTTTTTTCTGCTGGCTCCATGACAGAAAATGTCATATATTTTTGATTGCATGGTACCAATTATTTCAGCACCTTATAAAGAATTAAACAACGTGTTTGATCTTGGCAGTCCTGGAGTCCAAATTACCCTTTAGGATCCCTCCATAAGCTTCTTTACCCAGTCAAATGGGTACAAATCTGCTTCTCATTCTTTACAACAACCTTTCCAAAGATAGTTACCACTCCACTCCACACCACTCACTGTTGAGCAGCAGCAGTAGCAAACCCAGTTGTGCATCAAGCACAGGATTTGCATGTCTTAGAATTGAATATAGTTGGAGAAATGGTTTCCTTGGGGTAAAAGAATTAGGAGAGATGCCATTGTCCAACTATCCCTACTCAGGAAGGAGACTGCTTAATGGACCGCTCTATTTCAAAGTGGGACACCATCATCTTCATTTTACAATTAAAGAAGTAAAATCTTCAGGATCTCACTGAAGAAAGGCTAAATCATTAAGGCAGCATGAAAATTTGAACTAAAGGAAGGACTACAGTACTCAACGAAGAAGACAAGTGAGAGCTGGACAGACTGAGCAGAACCTGAAGAGGTGGCTGAAAGTGTAGTCCTTCCCCCTTCCCACTTGTCTAGAGATGAAACAGAGCTTTGGGAGCCCAGGAACAGGACAGATGTAGTGTCCCTGTCCCTGAGAACCAACCCAGGCAATCACAGGAGATGGGTGCAGAAGTAATCATACGGAATTATGTTAAATACATACAGGATTACAGTTTGTTTGTTTTGCTTGTAGCTTCTGGTTTCCAATCTCATAAGCAAAGATTGAAAATCAAATCCTGTCTTTAATTGGATTGGTCTAAAGGTCAAGTCTCAAATCACATGACAGAAACTCCAGTCTCGTTTTACTACTAAGCCTACCTGGGCATTGTTGAGATAAATAAACCCTTAGGATACCCAATCTTGACAGGGCCTGAAGGATATCCCCTGTCCAGTTACAAAAGTCTGAGAAGGGTGAAGAGGCTGACTTGGAACAATATCACATACACAAACATCACTGAATAACTTCTAACATCTCTTCTTCAAACACAAACCCATGTTTCCCAGCAAAGCTGTCTTCCCTGTCTTTTACAAAGAAGCTGACACTTAGATTCACACTTAACTGTCATCACAGACATATCCCAAGTTTCTTTAATGATCCCTGTGTCAGTAACTCATAAAACATCACACAGGAAGTCAGAGGCAAGGAGAGGAATTGGATGCAGGTTTCCTGGAGCTAAGGATAGTTCTCTAATTACGAGGAGCTTTACAGATTAGAAAGCCAGAAGGCAACCTTGTGATTAGCTATTCTCTCTTCCTGCAGAACATGAGCTGCAGACACTGCCTAAATTAATTCCTTTCTGAATTATCAGGAGTTGTCATATTTTTCGGTTCACAGACCTGCTACAAATTTTCCAACAGTAATACAGATTGCTGTAAAGTTTAAGCTTCCTGACAACATGTAGTTTTATCCTAGCTACCATTTGTTATTGCTGGCAGGTAATCCATTAAAACAGGCTGCATTAGAGATATTCTGAAAGAACTGCTGAACTTGATTTAAACGTTAGAGAGCTCACCACAACTTCTGGCAAATTATTTTGACAGCTGATTACCCCCACTTCAATATATAGCCTGGATTTTTTTCACTGTAGTATTCAGCCAACAAAACTTATGATTTCCATGACTTATCTGAAGCGTCCAGAATGGTGGCAATATATGGAACATATAGATTACTCCAGAGAAGAAGCCCAGGTAAAAGAAAAAGTGTAACATATAGATACAAATATAGATATAGAGGAATTAAATTCAACTGGTCCTACTACATATGTAGAAATTCAACCACACACTGAAACTTCTTGGTGATCTCAATGAAAAATTTGAGGTATTTCCAACTACAACTTTTTTATTTTAAAATTAAAAAAAACCTAATAAAGTAAAAAACTAAAAATATTAACAGTCACCATGAACAATCTCAAACAAACATCCCCCAAACAAATGCTAATAAATGTTTGTTAATAACACTGTGAAAACAATGATGTTACCTGCAGGATTACAGTTTTTGTAACATACTCTGGTAAATTCTTACGGAGAACAACTACCACATAAGTCGGTTTCTAGAGAGTTTCTCAGGAATTAGTGGCAGACCTCGTATTACACATAAAAAGTCTCAACAAACAGAAAATCACTGCTGAGGAAACATGCAAACTATATTACCCTGGAAATCCTTATGCACAATGAGGACAGGTAGAGATGGAAACAATTCGATGGGCCATAGCCCCATTGAATGCAGCTCTGAGGAAGGCAACTGTAGAAGAAAAAAGACTGACACTGCATGTCACGCTTCCAGCCCAAGGAGATGTAGCCTGGAAAGCACCAGCTGAAAACCATTCACAGAGGGTCTACTAGAAAGGGTTATGAACCATGTTCAAAAATTCTCAGTGGGCAGGAAAAAGAGGACAGGAGAAAGATTTAACATGCTTTTGTGATTTTCAAATGCACAGAGAAGTTATTCAACTGCTCATGAGTGGCTGCATATTGTTTCACACTGTGAAAGGGACAGTGAAGACTCTGGTAAAAACTCCATTACACCAAAAATGGTGCAAGAATGTGGAGAAATTTCTTGCACTTGCAGACTACAGGAATTTAATTGATTCATTTTACAAAAAAAAAATTTAGAGGTGAATGTAATAAAAAGTACCCACATCACTATTCTATTTACGAGATGTCATAATCCAGTAACTAGAGAAGTGAGAGAAAGCAGCTTGTCTCTTCTATGAAACAGCAGAAAAAAACTTAATTTATACAAATATATGCAACTCTGAGATTGTTTAACAGAGCAGTGGATATGAGAGAAGACACAGGGAGTATCACATAAGCTTCAAATAAAACCACAGTGTACTTGGGCAGCTTTGGCTTGATTAAAAGTTGAAACTCTGCTTGAATCACTCTACCCAGAGGCTGAGAGTACAGAAACTTGTTCATTTCTTCCCAAATTTACGTATTATATATTGGATGCTGCTGTACTTATTTTCAAAGAACACACATAAGGAAATATATGGCTCAATTACAACTTCCCTTTCTAAAAAAAAAGAACATGAAGAGTAATAAGCTGTAAATGCTTGGGGTTAGGAGAAGCATTAGAACCATTAGAGAGACAAAACACCAATATCAAATATCATTATCCCAGCATGAGAAAGATACAACAAAAAAAGCTCAGAGATAAAGGTATACAAATTACATTAAAAACCTTCTGGATGTGCCTTGAAGACAAAAAAAAGTTGAAAAATCATCCTCAGGTATCAGGTGAGTATTCTTTAATATGGGTGGATTCTCTCTTGCAAACATCAGGTCAAGCATGGATGCCTTAGTCAAGCTTAAGTCACCAAGTTTAGCATATGGTCAACAGCATTAGATTAAATGTTAAATGCCTGCATAATGCCAAAGGTTACACTACATCACAAAATCCTTGTTTGTTCTCTAAATTATGGGAATGACTGTGTGAATGCTACCACCTGCATACCTTTCATTTACTCTTCTGAGATTTCCTAAAACAAGACAACTGAAAAAATCATCATTCTGTTTCATCATCTCCTTCTTTCCCCACACAGTTATGAGGGGGAAAAAAAGTGAAGAGTTTTTTAAGTAGGTCATCTAGCACAAGCACAGAGTATGTGTAAATAAAGAGCCATGGATTTTCCCCTTAGCTATCTGGAGAGAAGTTTCAGTGATCAGTCCAAACACTTTTTCTGTCAGAGAGGTGCTGGGAAAAACAGTAAAAATAAATTCAGCAGAAAATACAATAGCAACAACTTCCTAAGTAGGGTTCTTTAGATTTTAGAAAATACACAGTAATAAAATAGACTAATTAAATTCAATCTGTTACATATGACATGAAAAGCAAGCTGAAAAGGGATCACAGTGCTAGAACTAGGGGCAGTGCTAATGTACTCTGGAAATGTGCCATAAATCCCCACCTTGAACATAATAAATGCTTAAATAAGATTACATCTGCTGAATATTCATGCTGTCCTTAGTTGAATTATGGAAGTACTACCTAAAGATTTTACAAATTAAATGGAAAGACTCCCAGGAAAAAAAAAAAAAAAAGAAAAAAAAAAACAAACGAAAAGCCTTGTCTTCAAGGAAGTAAAGAGCTATTGTTCAAAGACACATAGAACTAGAGGCATCTGACCACTCTTGACACCCTCAGCTCTAACTACTGCAGTAGAAGAAAATCAAGTACCTCTCTTTGGGTGCAAAGTACTCATACCTAATGTATATCTACATTGAAGACAACTTTCAAAACCAGATCTTTCAACCAGGATAAGGACACCCCTTAACATGCCTCCATGTTATGTTCTGGAGAGGAAAGGGCAGTTTCTTTAGCTTTCTGACCAGTTTTATTATGAGTTCATGAGAGAAACAAAATAAAGCACTTAATCCATATTCATTCTCCACCACCTCCTCTCCCTGCACTCACAAATCTCCAGAGGAAGACTTTTTTACCACTCAGATACAGACTTTTTTACCACTCCGATAAAAAAAACCCTGGCTACTTCTACAAGCATGGTGATAGATACCTGTGACCTCTGCTCCCAGGAAGGTTTTCAACAAAGGGCTTCACAAGATTGATTCAATCTTTACAACCATTGTAAGTTCCTGTGCAAAATAGGACTATGCAAGTATAACTCACTGGGCCCACTACCAGAGAAGAACTGTGGCTCCTTAAATCCAAGATAAGGATGGTCATAAGCTGTCATAAAACCATCTCATGTGCCAGAACTACTACACAGTTGGCTCTGCCCTGAGTACATATTTGCAGTTTTATCGGACCATATCTTTCAGGGTTTTGTCCCAGTCTTCAATATTTTCATTAGCCTCTATGCTAAAACATGAAGAGAACACTAGTTTTGACCAAATTTTTTAAGTATATATGTAAAATATGTATGTGAAAGTCTGGCAATTCTTTGCAGTGTTAGATGTGGAGGCATTGTGCTTAAGCTAAACTACCAAAAAGGCATTAATAGATATTCACTAATACAAAAGATGATGAAAAACATCAGGAATGAACAAAGACACAAAACCTGTGGATAAAAGCAGAAACAGAAGAGGATGGGAACATCCTTGGAGTTATATAAACACGCTAGTCCAGAAGAGTGTGGAGATGACTGTGCTTATCCAGACTGGGCTCCCACATCGGAGAGCAGCTCCAAAATTCAGAGTGTGTTTTTAATGTTTACTGCCACCAACCAATTGCTCTAACTTTTGCTTAAACAAAAATCAAATTAAATCAGAAAGCTTTGCTGTAAACTTGCAGAGTGCTACTAGACAGCTCAAGGCCAATTCATTCCTGACTGTAACACGTAAAGCATGCACAACACAAATGGAAAACACCAAGTGATTATTAGCATCTGCAAAGATTCCTGGAACAGGTCTATTATAAAAAATAAGTATTGTTCTTGATGACACTATGCAGTTATCAGAAAACAAAAAAGTAAATTTCTGTACCTTTTCTTAAATTGGAGAACCCTAACCGTTTGGGAGTACAGAGTACAGCAACTGACAGCCCATTTGGTCTCTTTATCCCTTTCTCATAAGCCCTGCACATAGTTTCAAACAACATATGTGGATGTTTTTATTAAGAGGTGATGTAGAACCTGTATTTTATTTTCCTGAAAATTCTAATCATTTTACTGAAAGAATAAGGAATAATCACCTATGATGTACATATTAACAATGTATGAAACGATTCAGCTACAAAAGTACTGGACAAGAAAGAAGCAACAATACTGATCATGACCTCATTTGTAGATAGTGCTCACTCTTTCTAGGTGGACAAAAAGATTCTTACCCCCAACAAAGGGAGGAGAAATGTTCCCTGATTCATATAAAATATGGCAAAATAGAATACTTTAAGTGGCAGATTTATGGCTAATTTTAGAAATTACACTGCTTAACCAATCTAGTTATTTAGAACTATCATATCCAAACATTTACATATTAGCCAAAAACTTCAGAATGGATTTCCAAAAATTTATGCATAAGCCTATGTTAAGTTTTTCCCAATAGAAAAACCTATATATAAACTCCTAAACCACTGACAGATATTTAAAAAGGGAGTTTGGCACATGTAATCCCTTTTGGCTCAGGAATATTACAGTTCCTATTAGACGTCATCCCTGAGATCTAAGGAGCCACTCCTGCAGCAGATACTTGAGGCTTATCTAGGTAAGTTCTGTTTCTACCTTTGGCAGAACTTACATTTGTATATGGTAAAAAACAGGTATAGGTTATGAAGCCATCAAACAAGGGCTGATGTTCCCACATTAGAAGTACCAGTGTGACATCTGGTGGGCACTTTTTGGGACAGCAATAGGCTTTTTAGCAACTTAAAAAGGTCGTGAGAAATTAAACAAAAAGGAGCAAAAAAGCTAGTACGAGGAACAAGAAAAACAACACAGATTATATGTGTGAGAAAAAGTGACAGCTGGAGGAAGAAATTTTGTGTTCACTGGTATTGCTTTCAGAGTGTGCACAAGTACGATAAAATTTTGTGACAGGAACTGTAAATACGTCTCACGTTGGCCACTTGGGGATGTGTGCTGCAACACTAGAGGCATTTCCAACACACACCCCATGCTGTAACAGAAGCATCAACCGAAACAGGCACCGAGAGGAGACATCATGATCAGGAAAGTGACTTTTCCCTACAGGGTGTGGCACATCTCTCTCATTCCCAGCATGTTGAAACTTGTGATTCCTCCAAATGCTAAAAACTCCACTACATCACTGGTGGTAGCACATAAAGAAACGAGTAAATAAACCCCAAACTTCATTTTCCTGAAGTTGTTTATTTGCATGCCACTTCTACTGTATGAGTCACATGCAAAACAGCCCAAGACATTTCCTCAGTAATTTGACCAGTGATTGGTTAAGGAAATTGCAGACCAGCAAAAGAAAACTAATTCTGGTAACACTGGAGTGGTGTCAACTCAGTTCAAGCACTAGACATGGAGAAAATAAACTCTATCTGCCTAGATTCTCAAGAAACCTAGGAGGTAAAAATTAGAGCCCAAATGGACATCAGGCACCTAATGGGTGACAATCATAGAATTTAGACACCTGAAACACAATTTCTATATTCTGCATGCTGTTTTTCTGACCAGAAGTACTGTCCCATGGCTGACTAACCAGCTAGGAGCTAATTTCTCACCTATCACCAGAGGTGATGGTGCAGAGCATAATTCCTAAATCTTCTGACTGGATCACATGGCACAACTAAGTTTACTGCAGAACAATGTGGGCAGAACAGCACAATGCCTTTTTTTTTTTTTTGGTTTGCATAAATAACTCCTAATGCTGAGGGGTTCATCCACCAAGTGGCAGAAATGACTTTCAGGCTACTTAACAACAAGCTGTCCTTCAAAATCCTAGCTGAAGGGAATTTTGTAAAACAATATGTTTCAGCTCACATGTGCCACTGTGCAACTGGAAATTTAATCAAGAGAACAAACAAGTAAGACAATTTTACTTTATCCCACAGATTACGCATTTCAGACCTGGCCTCCTGGACTATTTGTCCATTTTTTCATTAGGTTTTTAATTACATCATTCAGAAAATAGAGAATGGAACCAGGAATACCCCTTTTGTAGTTGGATACCCATGACACTGTTTCAAAAGAATAAGGCTTCACAGCACTTTCTTTCCATACGCATCTGAGAGTTTTACAAAATGATGCTTATCATCCAGCCAGTCCTAGACTTTCAGAAGGTAAAGTAGCATAATATATATTCTTATTTTTATCAGAACATATATGCTGACACATATGATTGCAAAAAGTGGTGTACAGAGGAAATCAGATGCCTTATTGCTGAACTTGTTTTGTGCTGCAATCATTTATACACAGTTCACTTTCATATTCTGGCTTCTGCCTGGCAAAAACAGAGACCTGGATCCTGACGCCACGGTATTCAACCAAAGGATTAAAGGAGTTTACCTGGCCTGCTTCAGTTGTCATCAATCTGTTTTAAATTATCCAAGCTTTTGGTATTGAAGGTTTTGAAATAAGGTACATGGATAGTAAGGGGAAAAAGATCAGTTGTAAAGGGATATGCTAAGTAAGCAGTATTGTAAATGTCTTTTCCAAGTCACAGGCATGTATCACTGTTATCATCAGACATCTTTATACTGTAATTACAACTTTGGTTAAAGACCATCTTGGGAACCATCTGACTGCAACATACCAGATCTAAGAAATTAATGTCATTACTGAAAAACTGCCTTTCAGCTTTTGTTCTGTAAAGAACTCATGCCTGGGGAATGCACAAACTGCTGTATTTATAATTAAATGGGTGTGGTAAACTGTGTTATTGTACTGCCTTGAATAAAAGCTGACCATTAGCCCCAAAATCTCAATATCAAAACTTCACTAACTGTACCATCCACAGTTAAAGTTATCTTGTCTTGGGCCTTCAGTGATACTTTTCCTGATGTTCAGTAAATGATGAAGAATTTCCCCAATTCTGAACACAGAGGAAACAAAGAAGGGAATGAGTACGGAGTAGGGAAGTTGGTCCCCACTGAATCATCCATTAAAGAAGCTGAAGAGAGAGAAAAGTCTGGAAGACTCAAATGGGATGAGTAAAATCCATAAAAATTTTGATCAACATTCTCTCTTTACCTATAAAGTGTCAGGAATGCCTTTCCCCTGTCCCCTATCCTTTCATTCACATTACGTGATGAATCCAACATAAAACTCGGCTATTAAAGAAAATCCCGTACAAAGTAACTGGCTGCAGAACTGAGCATAAATAACGGGCAGTAAATAGAAAATGAAAGGGGAAAGGGTGGTGTCAAAGAGAAGAAAAAGTAGCAGAACAGTGGAGCACCATTCCTTCTGGGCACCATGTGAGGCATTACGTTAACAATGTCTGGTCTGTACTATATTTACTGCATTTACTTTTACTATATTTACTTTTACAGGAACCTGCGCGCGGGGCCGTGGGGTCCCCACCCGCGGAACTGCACAGCATAGGGCTGCCCCCAGGCCCGCGCGGGGCCACCCCCGGCGGGGGAAAGGAGAGGGGGAGCTTCACCGGCGTGGCTTTGCACCCTCATGGGAGAGGAGAGAGGAAGCCTCGGAGCACACAGAGGTTTGCTGGTCTGGTTTGGGGGAGGGGAAGGGTGCTGGGTGGGCCATGGGGGTCCTCGGACTGGTGGGAGGGCGGGTGGGGCAGCCCTGCATGAAATGTCGCAGGTAAGCGGTGCGTGGGAAGACATGAGGTAACATGGTGGGGGGAGAATAAGGTCAGGGTGGATAATGGTTTCTTCTGGGGGAGGTTGGGGATCTTGGCCAGGCTAGGGCCTTGAGACGTACTCGAGCACCGGGTGGGTATGGGGGTCGGAATGGTTTGTTCGTTTGTTCCTACTGCCCAGGTTCGGTATGTTCTGGATATATTTGTTACATCCTGCAAGGGTGGTCAGGACAAAGGGTTGTTCCTGGGTATTTCCTTGGGATTTAATATAGATAGGTGGCAGAAAAGTAGGAAGTGAAAGACTTGCCCTAATCATTTTAATAGGAATGAAGCCTGTGTACCCCCATGTGGTTGCAAGCTATGCTGGCAATGGTACACGCCTTCAGTAGGGTCGCCCATGCCAGACAGGTCAAAACTGTAGGGCGAGATACAATAAATCCATGGGCACGATGAGCTCGTTAGCCTTCTGGCAGTCATACTAGGAGAAGGACAACTCTAATCCCAAACCCGGGCAGATGGAGCTCAATTAGCCCTGTAAGGCCATCCATCTAAGAGAAGGTCACTCTAATTAAACCTACATCCTGAGGACCTCGCTGCCACCGTCCAAGCTCGCTCGGCCCTGGTAGATGAACCCTAGGATTAAAGAGTGGGTTCAGTTCCACACATACTGCGTCTCACCTAAAAAATCCATTGCACAGGCTCGAAGGCCTTACCCACATTTGTAAAGCCCTGTAGTGATGGGTGAGGGTTGAAATGGCAGGTGAAAGGTGCACTGGAAGCCACAGATCCAACCCTGCATGCAGGTGGTTCAAGATATTGGTCATTTGAGACTGACCGGAGATGACAGTCTCTTGGGGTAGCACCCTGAATGTCCAAGCAGCCTTTTCAAGGAGAGCACTGCTTGCTCCACTTGGAGAAGGGCCTAGAAAAGGTGGCCCAAAAAAAGCTCATCTCCCCCTTCACCTGGCTGGTTAACCGCGGCCAACAGACATCTTCTACAAATGCGGTCACACAAAGATCAAAAGACAAAGGCATATACACCTGCCTCCAAAGGTGTACCCAAATTAACTCTAGCATGCTGGAACATCAGAACCATGCTTGATTCTGCGGATAGTGGACGCCCTGAGCGTCGCTCTGTCCTAATTGCCCACGAACTATCACGTCTCAACATCGACATTGCCACTCTCAGTGAAGTTCGTCTCCACAAGGAAGGCAGCCTCAGAGAACATGGTGCCTGTTACACACTCTTTTGGTCAGGTAAACCCAGAACCGAAAGGCATCTCTCAGGAGTCGGCTTCATGATTAAAAATTCTATTGTTCCTAAACTTGAAAATCTGCCGACAGGTCATTCTGACCGCATTATCTCCTTACGCCTCCCACTACACAACAAGCAACATGTTGTCCTCTTTAGTATATATGCCCCAACTCTCCAAGCTGACCCTGCTGAAAAAGATAAATTTTACACCGACCTGTGCCGCCTTACCCAAAAGGTTCCTGCAGATGATAAGATCATTATCCTTGGTGATTTCAACGCCAGAGTAGGAAAGAATTTTGAAGCCTGGAAAGGAATTTTAGGCAGGCATGGTGTTGGAAACTGCAACGATAATGGTCGACTTCTGCTAGAATTCTGTGCGGAGCAACAGCTCACCACCACTAATACTATCTTTCAGCAGAAAAATAGACTAAAGACAACCTGGATGCATCCTAGATCCAAGCATTGGCACCTCATCGATTATGTCTTGGTGCGATGGAGAGATGTCTGCGATGTCCACCATACCCGCGTGATGGCTAGTGCAGAATGCCAAACAGACCATCGACTTGTGCACTGTAAACTTAACTTCAATCTTAAATTCAAACCTAAAAGGGGCAGTATCCCAAGGAGGAGACTCCAAGTTAACAATCTCCAATCAGCCACAGTGAGAGACAGATTCCAGGCTAACCTTCAAACTAGGCTCGAAAACCATTCCATAGATTCTACAGATGCCTCTCCTGAAACACTTTGGCACCATATTAAAAACAGCATCCTGCAGTCCTCTGAAGAATCCTTAGGGTTCTCCTTCAAGAAGAACAAGGACTGGTTTGATGAAAACAATCAAGAGATCCAGGAATTGTTGAGGAAGAAGAGAACGACTCACCAAGCACACCTCGCACTACCATCCTGTCATGTAAGAAAAACAGCCTTTTGTCTTGCATGAAGCAAGCTCCAGCAGAAACTCCATGACATACAGAACAAGTGGTGAATCAATCTAGCTGAAAAAACTCAATTATGCGCAGATACGAGTGATCACAAAGGATTCTATGAGGCCCTGAAAACAGCATACAGGCCTACATGCCAAGTCCAAAGCCCTCTACTCAGCGCTGATGCTCAAACGCTTCTGACAGATGAAACCCCCATTCTGAATTGATGGTTTGAACACTTTCAGACTCTTTTCAGTACCAACCGTGTAGTCCAAGACTCAGCAATTCAGTCCATCACATAACAACTGGTGAAGTATGAATTGGATACTGCCCCCACTTTAGGAGAAACCCTCAAGGCCATACGGCAGGTGAAAATTGGCAAGGCAGCTGGGGTTGATGGAATTCCACCTGAAATCTGGAAACATGGGGGCCATGCACTCCATACTAAATTTCATGAGTTTGTGGTGCGCTGTTGGGAACTAGGCGAACTCCCATCAGACCTTCATGATGCAGTCATCATCACTTTGTATAAGAAGAAAGGAGTTAAATCAGACTGCTCAAATTACTGTGGTATTACTCTGCTCTCCATTGCTGGCAAAATCCTGGCAAGAATACTCTTGAACAGACTAATACCCGCTATAGTAGAAGGAATTCTACCTGAAAGCCAGTGTGGTTTCAGAACCAACAGGAGTACCACAGACATGGTATTTGTTCTCAGACAACTGCAAGAGAAGTGTAGGGAACAGAACAAAGATCTCTGTGTAACCTTTGTTGACCTCACCAAGGCTTTCGATACTGTGAGCAGAAAAGGTCTATGGCAGATCTTGGAACGTTTAGAATGTCCCCCCAAGTTCCTTAAAATGATCATCTCACGTCATGAGGATCAGCATGGCCAAGTCAGATATGGCAATGCACTTTCTGAGCCCTTTCTAATAACCAATGATGTGACACAAGGCTGCGTCCTTGCACCAACTCTATTCACAATCTTTTTCAGCATGATGCTCCAAAGGGCCACTGCAGACCTCGAGGATCAGGACAGTATCTACATTCGATACCGTACTGATGGAAGCCTTTTCAACCTAAGGCGACTGAAGGCCCACACTAAGACCTTAAACCGTCTTGTCCGGGAGCTGCTTTATGCTGATGACGCCGCCCTTGTTGCCCACACAGAAGCAGCTCTGCAGTGTTTAACATCCTGCTTTGCAGACACTGCTGAGATCTTTGGGCTGGAAGTCAGCTTAAAGAAGACAGAAGTTCTCTATCAACTGGCACCTCAAGAAGTCTTCCATCATCCCCACCTTACCATTGGCAAATCAGAGCTCAAATCAGTCCAGCAATTTAATTACCTAGGTAGCCTCATCTCCTCGGACGGTAAGATTGACAGAGAGATAGACAACAGGTTAGCAAAGGCATATAGTGCCTTCGGAAAGCTTCATAAAAGAGTTTGGAAAAGTAAACACTTGAAGAAAAGTACAAAAATCAGTGTTTACAGAGCCATAGAGTTGTCTACTCTCTTATACAGATCTGAATCATGGGTCATCTACTGCCACCACCTGCGACTCCTAGAACGCTTCCATCGACGCTGTCTCCATACAATCCTAAACATCCACTGGTCAGATTATGTGACTCATACGTCTGTTCTAGAACAAGCAGCAGTTACAAGTATTGAGGCCATGTTGCTGAGAACACAGCTGCGCTGGGCAGGGCACGTCTCCGGGATGAAGGACCACCGCCTCCCTAAGATCTTGCTTTATGGTGAACTTGCCACCGGCTGCCACACGAGAGGAGCCTTGAAGAGAAGATACAAGGACTCCCTGAAACAACATCTCAGCCTTGGCCATATTGATCACCATAACTGGTCTACTCTGGCCTCCAATCAGGAGGTCTGGAGACACACCATCTATAACGCTGCTGATGCTTTTGAGAAAGCACGCAGGATCACTCTTGAGGAGAAAAGACAACGCAGAAAGAATCGTGTCTTGCAGAATTTATCACCTAAGGAGTCTTTCTGCTGTGCCTTTTGCAACCGGATGTGCCTATCTCGTATTGGCCTTTTTAGCCACCAACGCACTTGTAACAAACGTGAGTAGAGCCCTTCCCAAATCTTCGTTCACGAAGCCCAGCCATGAATATTTACTTTTACACTGTTTAAATTTATGCCTCTTCTCAAGTTATTGCAATTAAAAGGCTAAGGAGATTATTTCTTGTCCTTCCTTAAGCAGTATACTTACTCAGAAGTCTTTATCCCCTCAGCTGTGCTAAGTAAACACATCAAGACATTCGAACTTTATACTTTAATTCCCTATTTCCTCCCTAGTTTCTTTTATTGCAGTTCTGGAAAGGACAAATTCCACACTTGGCTTGCCAGGAGAGCATGACACCTCAGAATGCCAGCACCAACTCCCAGCCACTACACCAGATGGGAACATAACTGGCAGCATGATGTAGCTCAAGGCTTTCAGTTCAGGGTGACTGAACAATGTGTGAGCTCATGTCAGGGTTAAATGGACCCAGACTCAGAGGGACAGAAGTAGAGAAGACGGGCAAGCAGAAAGTGTGTGACTTGTTGTGGGTTTATGATAGCCTTTGTTCCCTGTGAGGAAGTGTGGCACATACAATTAATGTGACTTGTGACCAGAGTTTAAGGCAGTAATGTTTAACTGTAGCTCCATTTTGAATTTCTTCTTAAAATCCTATTACAAAGAATCCAGCAAAAGCTATGGGATGGAAACTGCATGTAATTTTCACTTTCTAAACAAAATTATTTTACTTAGGTCTTTTCTTAGGAAAATATACTGAATTATGTCAAAAAAACCAAACCAAAACAAAAATCAAACCCCAAAAAAACCAAAAACCAAAAAACCATAGGACAATAGTACTAGCTTTACTTCAATTTTCCCACTAGAGGGATTACACGTTCTTCGAGATCCACAAAATCAAGCTATTTATTCTACACAGATTCTTACTGGTGTATTTCCAATACAATGATCTTATCATAACTTAAAATGTTAACACAGCTCAGCAGCCCTTCAGAAAGCAGGTGTGTACTCATTAATCTCCTCAAACACCCTTCCTTTGTAGCCTTCTTTTTTCTTAGATAAGGAATAAACAAATGCACCAGTGCAAACAAAATGCCTACCCAATAATCCATATAAAATACATCCCTTGGTTACATCTGTCTCCTAGCTCTTTTGCTCATGTATGTTTAAATACAAATAATGCTGCAAATGCCAACTACTGAGTGCAGTGCATTTGGGCTCCCCACTACAAAAAAGACATTGAGGTGCTGGAACGTGTCCAGAGAAGGGCAACAAAGTTGGTGAAGGGTCTGGAGCACAAGGAGAGGCTGAGGGAGCTCAGAGTGTTTAGCCCAAAGAAAAGGAGGCTGAGGGGGTTGTCATCCCTCAACTACCTGAAAGGAGGTTGGAGTGAGGTAGGAGTCAGTTTCTTCTAGCAAGTAACACAGGATAGAATGAGAGGAAATGATCTCGGGTTGTGTCAGGGGAGGTTTCAGTTAATTGGATATTAGGAAAAATATCTTCCCTGAAAGCGTTGTCGAGCATTGGACCAGGTTGCCCATGAAAGCGGTTGAGTGACCATCCCTGGGAGTATTTAAAAGACATGTAGAAGTGGCACTGAGGGACATGGTTTAGTGGTGGGCTTGGCCATACTGGGTTAACAGTTGGACTCAATGTTCCTAGAGATCTTTTCCAACCTAAACAATTCTATGATTCTATGATTACCAGGAGTCTCAGTAGAAGAACTGCAAATGGAGAAGTACCAGGTATTTATGCTGAGTTAAAGCAAGAAAAAACCCCACCCCAAATTAAGAAACACATTTTCCTTTTCTATACAACTACCGTTGTATAGTTTAGTATCTTTATCTACCAGTTGGTCTGAATCTTATCTGTCTTTTTCTCACTGAAGCAGTTAAAAATTAATTTCTATTAAGCTTCTGGCAATATATATATACTTTTTTGATGTTTTGCTTATCAGTGTATAACTCTTCAAATCTTATCACTTATATTCTTTGCCACTTATTTTCAATCTTTCCACCCTTTAATATTTTTTATCACTGTTCCTAGGTCCTATTTTAATTAAGAAGGCTTCTTGCCCAGACATTAATATATGTACTCTAACAAAGTTCAGCCCAGGGTCTCCAATAACCTGCACTACACGTGACTAAGGCTGGTGAATAAAACTATTTGACCACCACACAGTTTGATATCAACAGACGCTTAGTCAAATACTCTTGTGAGATATGTATTTCTTAAGCCAAAAAGTTAGCCAGGTTCTTGACTTTGTTTCTCAGCTGCCCTGAAAAGATGGGTTTCATATATGCTATCCTGTGTGATGAAGGTATTAAATAATGCTTTGTCTCTTTCATTTGGCAGCTCTACTGATTATTAAATTTCACAGAACACCACAGTACTTGTTTTCATGTCACTGGCAACTGTTAACAGTTATAAGTATAGTTGGTGCTGAAATAAATATATGCCATATAGATATTATCTGGAAGCCTTGTTTACTGGATCACTTAGAAGATGAGAAGGGTGACTCACTTTTAATAAAAAGTTTACTATAAATTAGCATGCTCTAATTAATAAGGTCCTACTCAAGTTTACAAATTTCTTCAGAAATTATGTTAATAAACAGAAAATAAAATGTTATGTGTCCAAAATTCTGACAGTAGACCATTTACCCTTACAGGTCTCTATCAGTAGATTTGTTTCAGTCATACAGACTCTAGAAAATCATTTCTCATCCTTTTGAGACAGAAATAAATACCTCTCACCATGAGGGAGTTCTAATGTTTTGCAAATATGCAGTCCAGCTCAGACCAAGCTGAGGTCATTTCAGCTGATGTTGCTCCCCAGAATACGGAGTGGTCAGTGGGATCAAACCACGGGCTGTACCGGTTCCTCCAGGCGGGAGGAGGATGTTGGATCAAAGCTGGGCCTCCTTCAGCTTCAGCTTCCTTCAGCTTCACTCCTTCAGAGTGGCCCCTGCCTGAACACAAAAGGGCTCCCTAGCTCCAGTGGCACACCGGCATTCCCCCAGTTCCTGCTGAATTTGGACCTACAGACCCAAGAGAAATCGTACAGCCTGTTATGTGTCTTGGGCAACAGGGACAGGTGCTCAGACTTTGAAGAGAAAGCTGCGGTACTAAAAGAGAACATGTAAGGATGCGTTCTGTGATACACGTGATATACATTCACGAACTACAGAGTTTGAGCTTTGCGGCCTTTTGGTAAATCACGACTGGGTGACTTTAATCTGACATCAACTCAGCCGATTCACCAGTGAGCCTGTTCAGAGCTTCCCTGGTGCCTTAGCGGGCAGCAGCCGACACAGAGCACCGCTGCCCCCGCGGTGTGCCAGGGACCGGCCTCACCTCCGCTGCCCGCGGCCGCAGCCCCCTCCTCCTCCTCAGCGGAGCAGTGGTGTCCACAGGCGTGGCCTCCCACGGGTGTCCGTCCCCTGATGGCCGGGAGCCGCAGGCGGCCTGAACCCGCTACCCTTCACCGGCAGCTGCAGCGCCCTGAGCACTCCCCGCCTGCATACCGCCCCGACGGGCCCGCCCGTCCCCAGGGACCCACATCCCACTCCGCCGGGAAGGGGCCACTCCTCCTCCCCGTACGGGCGGGCCCGAGGCAGCGCCGCGCCCCGCAGGCACTGCGGGCAGGAAATGCCTCGGGGCGGGCGGCCTGTACCACCACCATGGAGGGGGGAAGGTTAGAGGAGGGAGGGTTGGACGACGTGGTCCCTCGGCTCCCGATGGCACCTCCCCGGTGACAGAAGGCCGCCGTTTTTCCCGCAGGGGCGGCAGCTTCCAGCTCCGGCCCTTCCCGGAGCCCGCGGCCCGCCGCTGTGCCCCCCTGTCTGGACGGGTGGTTGCGGCCGGGCGCGGCCGGAGCCGTGGCCGGGGCAGGGCCGGGGCCGGTGCCAGGCGAAGATGGCGTTCCCCGGGCAGCCCGCGCCCGGCGGCGGCTTCTACCAGGGCGGGGTGAGCGGGGACTGTCCGGCCCAAGGGCGATGTGCCTGTCCGGCCTGAGGGGGGGATGTGGCTGTCCGGCCCAAGGGGGATGTGGCTCTCCGGCTCAAGGGGGGATGTGATTGTCCGGCCCAAGGGGGATGTGGCTCTCCGGCTCAAGGGGGGATGTGATTGTCCGGCCCATGGGGGGATGTGGATGTGGCTGTGCAGCCCAAGGGGAAGGGGTGAGAGCCGTGTGAGGCAGGGTCTGCCCGGCCTCCGGCCGCCGCTCCCACCGGGAGGTGCCGCAGGAGCCAGCTCGGGGCTGTGCCCTCGGGAATGGGAAGGGAGAAGAGGAGGGACACGCCCGGCACCTGCTGCCGAGGGACGAAAGTCAGTGTCGGGGATGTCATTCCGTGATTTTCAGTTAACGGTCAATTTTAGTTGAAGGTTTTCACACTTAATGCATATTCTTCCAAGTATTTTCCCTAGAGATCTGTCTTGCTCAGCTTTTCTGAAGTGGAGAGAAAAATCTGCAGTGCCTTAGTCTTTCGTTAGCACCCCAATTTCTGCTAATGGTACACTAAAATTAAACCTTGTTGAGATTCACTAGACTGTATCTAGATCAGTGGATTGCTCCGGTGCAATATTTTACACTGATCTGCTTACATTACAACAAATTAGTATATCAATACTAAAATTGAGGTTTGTGATTTTTTTCATAAGGAATTTCTTTTTTTATTTTTTTTTTTTTTAGCATGGTGTGTCTATAAAAACGTAAGTTGATAAGTACAGATTCTTAACTGAATCATTGATTTAAAATTACTTTTCTTCTTGATTACTACAGTATGGAGGAGCTCCAGGAGGACCAGCATTCCCTGGACAAGCTCAAGATCCTTTGTATGGTTATTTTGCTGCAGTAGGAGGGCAGGTAAACTTCTAAAATGTTATTTGCTTCTTGATTTTTTTTTCTGGGGAATACTTTCTACATTAGCCTTTGGAAAGAGGAATGCCCAATATTTGCACTGAGAAAAACTACTATTTCAAATTAAAAAAAAAAACAAAACCAGAATTGTTTTACTTAGCCCATTTGCTATATATAGGTGTGTCACTCTACAATATAGCTGTATACACACAGGAACTCTGCAGCTTGAAGAATGCTGTTAGTTTTTATATTGTGTGTGTAAATACATGCATATATACACGAACATATGCTTGTATGATAGTATTTCCTATATAGGCATATACAGGGTCTATATAGATGCATGAAATGTAACTGAATCTTGGCTCAGCTCTGGGCTGGTGAATGCTGTCAGATTCAGGACAAAGAAACCAGAAACAATGCAAAGCATGGGCTGTGGAGATGGCCTGGCTAAGAGCAGGAAATGCTAATAGGAAAGAGGTCATTACATGATCTTAATAGACTTGCAAATGGAAAAGCAGTCCTGAGTTATTCCAATATCTGGGTTTACTGGTAGCATAGAATGATTATACTTTTAGAGGAAAGCATTCACAACTTTCTTTTTTTTTTATTCCCTGTCATTCTGAAATGCATTTTTAATTTCTTTCCTGTAATTTTGTGGCATATATATTGGTTTTGTATGGTTATGTACCTTACTAGATAAGTAAGATAAATGTTACTTGAACTATATTACAAAGTCTAGGAGCAATTAAGTCAGGTTTATTGAAGTTCTGTCTTTGTTGGCCATATGTATAACTGTTTATTGCACACTTGTAGGATGTGTGTGGATCTAAAATTCTGCTCCTGGGTCTGTTATCCACAGGTAGACATAACCACAACATGACAGTTTGAATTCAGCAATATCAACTGATGTTCAAATTCCCACTGTAATTTGGGCTAGTTTTGTTCTCTGTGTTAACTCTTTTGAGTTAATAACGTATCTCACAGACTATATCTTACTTCTTTATAACTGCTTATGAAAATATTTAGACTATATTTAGCATTATTGTAGTAAAGGAGAACACTGGAATGGCCTGTGTGTAGTGAGGCCTCCCTGGGAAGGTGGAGCCCAAGCTCAGTTCTCCTGAATGTGCTGACAAATTGCCTGCCAGCTGAGATGCCTCTGCATGCAGGTGCCACCTGGATGTGTGCCAGGAGTCAACAGTGGAGCCAGTGACTGACACTTGGAAGAGTGAATAAGCTCCTAGTGTAAAGAGAAAAGGAGGTAGCAGCAAACAGGATGTGGAGCTGTGGAGAAGAGGTGACAGGAACTGGACATCAGCAAAACGTAGACCGTTCCTAGTCTTCTCGAGTGAAGCCTGGTTACTGAAAGCTAGGAAACCAGTGGGTTGATGGGTATGATCAAGTTAGCACTTTAGAATACTGAAGTTAGTCCTCTGAAATACTTTATATTTGTAGAAATCATTCCTTACTGAAATAAACTGGGTAGCTTTTGAAATGTTATCCTTGAGGGAATTGGAGGTGTCAGTTTTAGAGACCAGTGGCAGTGCAGAAGTAAAAACCCTGTAAGGAGACAGTGAAATAAAACAGATAAATTATCAGCTGCCATCTGTGCAACTCTGTAAAAAGTCACATCTCAGTTTCCCATATGTACTTACTGTAGAATTAGTAGGTTTTGATTATGGTTTGCTGCTCTCTGTGTTGGTTTTTATGCCTATATAATATATAATGGTATCTCTGAGCTTTCTTTGATGTAGTTTACAACAGAGATCTTGTCTTTGATTTATTAGTTTACTTTTACAGAAGAAAGTCGAAAGTATTGTTTCAAAGCTTTATTCAATGTAATCAAGTTTGTCTTTGTAGGAAGTAATAATTTTATTTTTTTTTAGTCTATTTGCAAAGCCCATATGCCTTGTCTAGTTTAATTGCTTATGTTCTACTTAAAAAAAAGCCAAGGATCTTTTTGGTAATGTTAATCTTGATTACAGATCATGCTTGTCTGTCTTCCTCTATTTTAAAGTTCTGCAGATCCTACCTTTGCTTCAGAAGCTATAAAGCCTTTGAAGAGATTTGCTACTTAATATTCCTGGCTATATATCTTTTTTTTTTCCCCTATGAACATAAAGTGTTAAATACATCTGTATTGTTAGACTATGGAATAGATTGGAAGCAATTTTGGGTTTAGGTTCCCATTTACTTTACATAGAATCAAAACATTGTTGCTCTTTTTTCAGATGTTGTCAAATATTGTTTAACATAGTAACTACTACTTGTCTTATAAATAATGATACTTCATTTCTGAAAGCTATCTGGCTGTGCTGTTCTCACCATGCCATTTAGTAGCATATTTCTGTTCTTATAAAAAAATAAAAATAAAATAAAAAAGAAAACTTAGCAGATTTAAAAGCATCGGGAAAATGCTGAAGCAAATAAATTTGTTTCAAATACAAAGCAATTCTCTTTTCAATATTTAATGCTTTAGAGAAGGGGCATTTTTATATCTACAGATATAATGTTCCATTCCTGGATGAGGTTAAATTAAACTCTCTGTGAACCCAACTTCATGTTGGGTGTGGAGGAATAAAACCTAGAATTTCAGCTCCACCTTTGGCAGATCATTGCTTTCTGTGAATTGGCAGTCGTTTTCTCTATTTGGCCTTGAGCAGGATGTGTTGAAAGTGCACCTTTTTCCAAACCGTGCAGATAGGTATCTTTTCTGGGTTTGTTTTGTTTTTCTTTTGAAGTTCTTTGCTTTCTGCTTTTGTTTGTTCTGATAGCAACTGACTGTTTCCAAAAAACCCCCAGATTTTTTAGTTTACATTTGTCGGTCTTAAAGCTGTCTTGAGAAGAGGTTATGTATCTGGATTCCTTTTTGAAAGGGTAACTGATTTAATGCTACTGGAAAGAGAGTGGGTTCTGGGAATAACCAGACGGGGAACGGGAATTAAAACAATAGCTGATACCTGTTCTATTATCGAAAGGATGGACAAATAGATGCTGATGAGCTACAGAGATGTCTCACGCAGTCAGGGATTGCAGGAGCCTATAAACGTAAGTTAATGATTTAAATAAACAAGCAGATCTAAGGCATAATAATTCTTCTACCATTTACTAGAAAGTGCTTGTAGCTGTGCCTTGTCCAAAGCTGTGTTTTTTCTTTGCATGGTAAATGGGTTTTCCTTTCATGTGGACAACTTGGCAACGTAAATTCTCTCTACTCAGTTCTGTGCACATAATACTCCCCTTGTCAGCGTCTTTAATTTACCACTGCTGGGCTGTGGAGTCGGAGAAGTATTTGTTTCGTAATGGACAGACAGTTCTTAAAAAGGTGTTTTGCTTTGATATTGACCAAAATCTGTGGCAGGACTCCTCTGTCAGGATACCTCCTGTTCCGTTTACAAAATCAAGCTTCTGTGAGTGCAGCTGGCTTGCTCAAGCCTTGTCTATGGTGGAATATAAATGACCACTTTGACTGAAGTACAAAACTGTTATGCATTGATATATGAGGAAAATAATTTTAAATATAACTTGAATTGCCTCCAGGTTGTCTACTATCAGTTTTTCTAACAAGTAGTGGCTTTTACTTGGATCAAAATATGGTATGGCTGTATACAGGGGAACCAGTTATATAATACTTTATACATCAAATATACTATCAGTATATAATTTAAATATATAATAAATTTAAAATTTTACATTTGGACAAAACTGAAAAGTATGCTTTTAACATAATTTATTTTTTGTTTTTCTAATTTTAACAGCTTTCAACTTAGAGACTTGCAGACTTATGATCTCAATGCTGGATGTATCCTTTACTATGAAATGTAAACATTTTTGCATTATGTAAGCAAAGATGAGAGGGTGCCAGAAATTTGGGAAATGCTTGCCTTTACTTGATAAGTATTGTGATCATTATGATTGGGGAGCTACTTCCATTCTTACTGATTTTAAAGGATGAAGAAATAATAATAAAAGAGTCTCGGTGACTGATCTTCTTACAAGTGGTATTCCTCTAAGCCTGGGGAACTCTTTCTCCATTAATGTATGATGAGTCAGGTCTGGTGGCCCAGAATAGAGGTTTGTGCAAATCCCTTATTGTGGTTTTCAAATAGGACAGCTTTCCAATCTTTCCAAATTAGTTTTAAACATTTGTACTACACAGCCTGAATAAGCAATCTAAGTCCCCCTAAATCTTGTTCCTTGAATGAATCAGGTTTGAATATTTAATGGAGTGGTATATGGCATTCGGTGGTAGGACCTATGGAAGACTTAGATATACTGTGTAAGGTAAACCTTGGAGTCTTTTTAGCCAAAGCTTAAATTGTCATGTTAGAATGTTTTGCTGCTTAAAAAGAATAAAGGAATCTTTCTTAAAAAGAAAAAAGCAGAAATGAAACTGGAAGGACTCTTAGCTCACCTTGAACAAACTGCCTAGAATATGAGAGAACTGATATTATTATTATAACTTAATTTTTTCTTTGGCATCTGTTTTTATTTCAGATATATATCCTATTGGTTACAGTTATATACCAGCAGGTTAAAGAGAAGTGTGTGAACTAAGTTAAATTCAGAAAGAGCAAACAGTTTTAGCAGGTTTCAGTGGGGAGAGGAGGTTCTCTGACCTTTGGATTTGGGCAAAAGTATTATCTCTGTCTCTGCTAGGGGATGCTTTAGGTAGTTTCCTACCAGAAGAAATGAATAATAGTAAAATGATATTAATATTGACCTTCAAGTAAGAGTTTATAACTACAGAGAGATGGCTTGCTTTGTTTGGTTTTTTGTTAAGAAGTGGTTTTCTTAGCTTTGAAATCAGAGAGATATGTCTGGCACACTGGGATTTAATGAGTTTAAAGAACTCTGGGCTGTGGTCAATGGCTGGAAGCAACACTTTGTAACTTTTGACAGTGATGGAAGTGGCACAGTGGATCGTCAAGAACTGGAGAAAGCCTTGATGAATATGGGTAACTTGTGAAATATTCTTGCTTCTGACACTACTTACACCATTTCCCAGTACGAGTTATCCCCCTGCAGTAACTGACGTGGTATTTACAATGAAAAATGCATTGGAGTCTGTTAATTTACCTGTGTTTTCAAAATAGGACTTTTTATTTTCAAATAGGATTTAGACTGAGCCCACAGGCTGTGTCTGCAATCACAAAGCGATACAGCACTCACGGAAAGATTGCATTTGATGATTACATTGCCTGCTGTGTGAAACTCCGAGCTCTCACTGGTATGCTGGATTATAGCCTTATTCCTATCATTTCCATAATATACTTTTATTTAATAAAATCTGACTGCTCACTTATCTTAAGTTCAACTTTTGTGTACTTCATATTAGGTTTCTTTCAATAGTCTACAGGCAGAACTGGAACAGTTCTTACTATAGATAAGGATTTTTTAAATTCCAATGGAAAAATGGACTTAAAACTAATGCAGAGTTTACTCCAGAGGCTAGAAGAGTTATGTTATCAAAATTGGGAAACTGTGTTTATTAACAGAATGTAAAGGCTTGTATATGATAAATACAAAAATTTAGAATGGGAAATTAAGTCTTGGAATGAATTGCAGTATTCTTTATCGGTTCTCATTCATGTGACTTGGAGGATTTTAGAAAACTACTATACGTTTTTAAAAAATTTATTAACTGTAATTTTTCTTACCTGGTTTCTGTTTTCTTAATGCATTTTTGCAGAATGCTTTAGAAGAAGGGATACAACTCAGCAGGGCTTTGTGAATTTCCAGTATGATGATGTAAGTGAATTTTAAGGAATACATTAAAATTCCAGCATAAAACCAAGGAAAAACATAAAACAGAAGACAATCAGTAATGATTTGAATTTGTGCCTATCTTCTCTACACTTCTCTACTTAGTGTAGAGAAGAGACACTTAGAGCCCAAAAGTTCTGGGGCTTGTTGAGTATTGTCTTAAAAAGTTTTCATGTATTTTATAGATTTCTATAAAATGTTGTCCTCTTTTGTCGGGACTTCTTACCAGCCTGGTTCAAGAAGATCCAAGAAGCTACATCGCTTGACAGCATCACTTTCTGTGACTTTCTTTTCAGTTTTTTATTTTAAGGCTTGGTAGGCATTTTTCCCAGGAAGGGTTGGCAGAGGTCTGGTGGGGATAGACACAAATCACACTCAGTCAAGCTTGTGGTTATTGGCCTCCTGGCCACATTTGTGCAGGAAAAGGAGAAAACTAGATTCAAACCTTCCTGTTTTTTGGGGTGGGGTTCTTTGCTTGGTTTTTTTTTTTTGGTGGGGGAGGGAGGCATTTGTTGGGTTTTATTTTTGTTATCATTAAGGAGATACTTTGTTTTAATTAACTATTTACTGATTTTCGTACTTAGTTTTAAAGTTTTGTTGTTCTTTATAGAATTTCTTTACAGAAAAGTGTAGTGACAATGAGTATTGTAGGAGAAGAAGTGAAAACTTGATCTCTGCCTTACATCTAATACGTGGTTTTCCTCTTTTCAGTTCATACAGTGTGTTATGAGCATCTAAATCAAAAGGAAGCAAGCCATGGATGATCATGATTTAACATTCCAGTTTGTGTTTTGCTTTGCCAACTCTTCCAATGATTGTGTATCTCAGGATTGGAAACTGCATATTTTATGAAGTACCGCTTTACACACATTTTTTTAGTCTTGATAATGAATATGAACTACTCACGTACTGTTGTCTATAACTTTCAACCTGTGATTATTAAAGATGCTTTTATTTTTATAAACTTGCAATTCACTATGTATAACTCAGATCATGCAAATGGTAAGATTTTCTGTAATGTGTTTACTTTTTTCCAATAATGCACTAAAACCAGTTTCTGGAGTGCAACTTACCTTTTCTGTCTTCAACAGTAACATGTATGACTTAAGATGATGACTTCTTTTGTCTTTGATGGTATAAGACATGTACAAACTGAAAGAGCTTTGGAATGGTCATTTTACACTGGTCTGTTAGAGCATCAGTAAGTTTTGGTTGCTTATTTTGTCAGCTGTTTTCAAGATGAAGTTTGTGACACCATGCACTGAGTGTGAGACTACCTGTTGGAACTCCTTGGAAGCAGGGATGCAACAAAACGTAGCAGAGAACTCTTCTAGCCGCATGCTCTGGTATAGGGGCTTTTGTTCCTATAAGATTCTTGCTCTGTTTGTGTCACTATATAAAATACTTTTAAACATCCAAAAGTTGTTCCATGTCAGTTTGTACATCAACTTTCCCTTTTAACAATTAACTTCTAAGCTGGCAGACTTCAGTTTCATGTAAATGAATGTTTCTATCTCCTCCACTTTAAACCCTAACAGGTAGGGTTTGCCTCAGTTATGCCATCTAATGTACAAGGGCCTAAACTCACTACAAAAAAATTCTTGCCAGATTAGTCTTTCAGATCACAGCAGTAGTTACCAATGCTGTAGCATGCTCATGAAAGCAGATACAGAAAGACATATAACAGAAGTAATCCTTAGAGCAGAAATCTTGCTTGAAGATATTTTTTATACCCTACCTTGCTAAGAATACTATAAAATTCAGGTCTCTAGTTTCTGGGCTACAAATTCAAAGCAGGCTGGTCTCCCCTAAAGAAGCAACTCGTACTTACTACTTAAATTTAGAATTCTTTGCATATTGCTTCTAGTTTCATTTCAGGAGCTAGTTCTCTTTCTGCATAGACAGCATTATACTTTCACATTCTGATAATTGCACATTGTCCTGTTGCACATAAAGCTGGGAAACAGACAGAACGCTACAGAAAGCATTTCTGATGTAGTGACCGGAATTCATAAAGGTTCATCGGAGTCAAGTAGCCAACATCAGTTTTGCTGCAGTCCAAAATTCTGACAGCTGACAAGATTAGTAAGAGTATAAACCAAAGGCTATTCTTCCTCTAGGGACTTGATAAAGACCATTTTGCTTAAATACAGTATTCATCCTTACACTGTTCATTTTACCCTAAAAATGATGAGGTATCTTTACCAAAATGCTAATTACCCACACAGCTTTCCTCCACCTCTGCTTAGTTGTGTTTCTGGTCTTGTAGTGGCTTTGCTGGGATAGAATTAATTTTCTTTATGGCAGCTTATAGGCTGCTGTGTTTTAGATTTGTGACTACTCAGCATCAGTAGCACAGCAGCATTTGAGCTGTTGCTGGGCAGTGCTTGCACAGCTTCAGGGCCTTCTCGGTTTCTCTCTCTGCAATTTCAGTGAGTAGGCTGAGGGTGGGAGGGAATGACCCAAATGGACCAAAGCACTCAAGGCCCAAGGGCCCAAGACTCAAGTCTTTCTCAGTTTATTCTGGCACCAGCCAGCTACTGGGCAGTGAAATGCTGCAAGAAAACAGTGTGAACCAGTAGGGTTTTCTTCAGTGATCTTTGTAAACTGGAAAACAAATTGTTCCAAAACCAGGAGAAAATTCTAGCTTACTCAAGAAAAAAAAATGGGTTTTGTTCTCCCATAAGCATTTTAAAAATCCATCATATTCATAGGGACCAATGGGATAAAACATCTATCATGTTTAGACACAAACTAAGCTAATACATACAGATGCTAAGAAGTTACTATGCTATCATCTAGCTAAAAAAAAGCCACCTGAAACCTTTGTGAAAATTGCTTACCCATTAAGAGTAGATTCAGTGGGCAGGTTGAATATACAAGTTACCTGCTTCAAAGAAACAGTTATTTCAAACTCAGAATTAAGGGTTTCTCTTTCCCACAAGGCATACTGGGAAGGATGCTTGATACCAAGAGGCGTGATTGCTCTTGACCTTTGTGCAAACCATTGGGCATAGTTTCAAATGGATATTTTTTTCTAGGTTGCCCTTAAACATGCAAACTAAGTAACAGTAATTTTAGATTTGCTTTGAGAAAAATAAGCCCCTAAGATAAAAATTTGAGAAGCTCACGGGATCATTTTTCAACCCTGGAATTTGAAAAATAACATCTGTACTCTACTATTAGTCTTTTCCCATTCAAGCATCATCTTTTTTATACAGAGGCCTATAAATCAGAAAGTGCTAAATAGAAGAACTTAGAAGAACGAAATACACACAACAGTCTTTGTCATTGAAAATCACTTTACTGATGTTACAATATGTTAGTTACATTGAAAACCACAGGCATTTGTATTAAATACTCTCATAGAAGTGGATAGTGTAACGATGTTATTATTAAAAGTGAGCAGGAATTTAGAACCCCAAATTACAATGATTTGATTTTATAAAAAGCAACCTTTTGTTTAGCTACATGAAAGCCAGATTCATTCAACAGCCCAATGCCTGTAATGTTTATGACAAAAATATCACACTCAAAACTAGAAAGTTGTAAATTGCAATGCTTCGTTTTGGTGTTTGTCAAAACATTATGCTTCTGTTACCTCAGATATGATTTTTAAAGGATTTTAACTAGCAAAGACAACGATATGGTGCAGATTGTTGTTTTTGCCAATACTAGCCCAGCCACAGTGGTGAAACATGATTCTTCTTGCCTCTCTCAATAAGGGCTAGTACGAGTGAAAAAATAGCTTTTTTTTTTACAGCAATGCCCAAGTTAAGCACTAGCACAAAATGAAGATGGCAGAGCCAGTTGGTCTATACCACCCCAAAAGCTTTGCTGAAAGAACCGGTCATACCATAAATAGTGTTTTCTCCAGCAGGTTAAAAATTCTGTAATGCTTTGCTATTCTGAAAAAAATACTTTGCATTTATGCAATGATAAAAATAAGTACTGTATTCTATATAAAACATTACCTATTGTAATATATTTTTACCCTTAAGAAAAGAAAAATCAGGTTATATATTCACAGTTTGAATATGTTTTGGACTGTATTTCCAAGCATAAAATATGCAGAGTCTACACAGGCAGTGAGCAGGAGTTCTTGTACCAATAATCAAAATAAATCAGCATTTACTGTTATACAGAGCCTTACAATATTGCATGGTTATCTGCTCGCATCACTATACTTACAAGGTCAGTCAGGCCTATATACAGAATTTCTAACATGGTTGTAAAAATAGACTCTCCATGCTAAAGTTAGAATATATTAGGTCTTAAGGCCTCATGTTGATTTTTTTAACAAAAACTTATTTTTTTTTACTCATAGGAATACAGAAATAGAAAAAAAGTTTGTTCCTTTGACATTTTATGCTTTAGCAGTTAAAGACAGTGTTAAAGCACCTGTACTTCTCCCTTAGCGAACGTTTCTTTTTAACTGCTGTGTGCTTATTTTCCCAGATTTTCCTCATCTCATTCTGAGTTATATTGCAATTGCAGCTTAAGTAGCACAAGTTTTTAAACACTTTAAAGCTGGCTTAGTTGAAGTGATTTTGATACTGTTGTAGACTGGATTTTAGAGAACTAAAACTGCCAGATCTGGTTAGGTGAGCCAATTTTGAAGCCAGGTACAGAGTCTCAAGGGTGAGCAAATTACCACATTTCTGTGTTCTGAACTTATTTTTACTCATTGTTTTGGTTACTTGGCTAAGATAACATATTAATGTTGACTGTTGTAGTGCTTTCTCTAAAGCTGCAGAAAACGGTTGTGGAATGACAAGATACCACATGCTGGGTGCACAAGCTGCTGTTTCCAAAGCTTTAGTTTACATCAGCATCCATACTTGAGGCACCGCAAATGATTTTCATAAGCTGACTTAGAAAATACTCACGTCAAAGCAGTTTCTTGGTGTAGATGATAGAAACTATTAACTCCTTTCCTGTTCTGGTCAATTCACACTTAAGAGGGTCCTATCTGTTTGCAGCTATCAGTTTCACTGTTTCCTTTCTTCTGCTCTATTAGGATAATAGTTAGGCACACACGGGAACCTTACCCACCATGCAGTCGTGGGATTACAACCTGCACATATATGTGCAGTTTATTTAAATTTGTCTTCAGGAAATGTGATCAAAGTCAAATACCGTATTGCCAATAAATGTCATGTGATTTGGAAGGCATGCAAAGAGTGGGTCATCAGCTCAGTAGTCTGATGGATAATCCATTCTGGGAATAAAAAGTCTTCAGCACAGACCAAAATGCTCAAGTTCTTTAAAAATGAGGCAAACAACCTCACACTGTGGTTGATAACAGTGGTCCAAACAGTCCACTGTTATCCAGTGACACTGATACTCAAATAGTTTAGCTAAAGAAATGAATGATCTTCAGCCTTGGAGCAAGAGAAACAGGAAACAGCTCAACTTTTAGGTTCACAAACTTGGTGATTAAAGAGGCTTAGCCTTCAACAATGCTAGAAGATGAGAAAGACACGGGATGGCTGAGCCACCAAGTGATTTTACCAGCTGTCATCATGGTTTAACCCCAACCAGTAACTAAGCCCCACACAGCTGCTCACTCACCCCCCACCCTCCAGTGGGATGGGGGAAGAGAACTGGAAGGGCAGAAGTGAGAAAACTCATGGGGTGACATAAGAACAGCTTAATAATTGAAATGAAATAATAGTAGTAGTAGTAAAAAAAATAATGAAAAGGAAATTAACTGAGAGAGAAATAAAACCCAAGAAAGACAAGTGATGCAAATGAAAAGAATTGCACACCACCAACAAACCAATGCTCAGCCAGTCCCTGAGCTGTGGTTCCCCACTGCCAACCTTCCCCCTAGTTTATAGCTGAGCATGGTGCCACCTGGTATAGAATATTCCTTGGATCAGGTGAGGTCACTACCCTAGCTGTGTCCCCTCCCAACTCCTTGTGCACCCACAGCCCACTCTCTGTTGGCGCAGTGTGAGGAGAAAAAAAGGCCTTGGCTATGTGCAAGCACTGCTCAGCAATAAATTCCCCATGTTATCAACAGTTTTCAGCACAAATCCAAACCAGAGTCCCATACCAGCTACTGTGAAAAAAATTAAGTCTACCCCAGGCAAAACAAGCACACCAGTGCAAATTGTACGAGATGTGAGGTGCCATCACCTACGCTATAGCAAAAGCAAAAGATCATAGAATCATAGAATGATTTGGGTTGAAAGGGACCTTAAAGATCATGTAGTTCCAACCCCCCCTGCCAAGGGCAGGGACACCTTCCACTAGACCAGGTTGCACAGAGCCCCATTCAACCTAGCATTGAACAATTCAAGGGATGGGGCATCCACAACTTCTCTGGGCAACTTGTTCCAGTGTCCCACCACCCTCACAGTGAAGCATTTCTTCCTAATAAGGTGACCAACTTAGCAGCTTTCTGATCTCAGCCAACTCATACAAGAGGAAATTAGTGGATAAATCATTCATGAAAATACTTTTCAGTAGGAGTGGAAAGGGGACGGAAGAGAACAGGAGCTTGATGAGTTTTACACTGGAGTGCAATAACTTTGCTTACAACAGCTATGTATGGGATTCGCAAGTCCTAAGAGCTAACTGGTTATCCTTTAGGATTATGAAGTCTCATCCTTCTTTCACATTACATCCTATCCTATTCATTAACCAATTCATTAATGAAATTACTGCATATTTGGTCAGAATTTCTAGTATATGCATGTCTATAGTATTGTATGTACCCACTCTTTGCTCTGATTTTGAAACAGTTGTCACATAAGTGTTGACAAGACCAATCAGTCCGAATCACCAAGAGGGATTCGAGTAAGAGGATTTCAGTACACTAGCTATAGACACAATTTCTTTCTGATTTTAATTCAGGATATAGCTCAAAAGTCCACTTATTCATCAGCACAATCAAAATTATTTCATGAGCGCATCAGTTCAGCAGATTCAACATCTCATAAACCAGGAACTCTTAAATCATTTGGAAGAAGCCATCTTCAAAGTAAAGTCACACTTCAAATCAGATAACTGGCAAGTAGTGGCTTAAGTTCACAACTTAAGCAAAGGTAGGCTGTACAAAATTAATAATCTCCTTGAATCTAATTACTTAAATATAACAAAATTATACATAAATTATCAGTCACAACCATTTCTGGTATATTGCCTGAGATTACTGAAGTTTTTGAATCAACAAATACAGATATTAGCAGGAAAATTTTTACTTATTAGACTGTGGCATCATTGTGCAGCATTATTATTCGGATATGATCTGCATTTTCCAGTCTCCATCAGTTAGTCATACTAATTTCATTATAAATTATGCAAGATTCTTCTCTCACATTGAAATACATAAAGCCAACTATAACTCATCCTGCAGGTCCTATGCTCATATGAACAATTATTTCTATTTGAGAAGAACTGATAACATCCCCACTTCAACAAGCATCTGCAGTGTAGCTGGCAATAATTAGTTCATTTCTTAAAATTAAAACAATAAAAGCATGAGTCTCAATGAGTCAAAATCACTGAGCTATCTTAGTGACAAGTACTCTACTTTAGTCTGGATGAGGTATTATGCAGCAATTTTATATTGCTATTGCCAGTGTAACTAACTATAGTGGATAAAAATATTTGCAATCTTCAAGGTTATTAATCTGGCAGCTTTCCAACACACTACATTTTAGAAGTAGGAAATGACAGACTGTAAGTAAATAACTTCTCTCTCCAACCTCCAGTGGCTTGGGAGGCTCACACAGCCCTGCCAGTTCAGGTTTTGTGCAATGACAAGGTTTCCCAAGTTACCAACCTGACGGAAAATTCTCTGCAGCAGAATTTTACAAAAACCCAAGTCCTGTGATATTCTCACTCTAGACCAAAGTGAAAGTCAATATTTATTTAACTTAAACTTAGTGCTCATAACTAGACTTCCAGTCACTACATATTTCCAGATTTGAAGGTGACTGTTAAAGGTACACTACACACATAACTGTACCATCATATGCTACAAACAAATTATACCAAAACAAAAGAGAAGCTGGAAGTACCCACTACATTGAAAATACAGTCAGGAGAGCCATTTGTTCGCAAAACAAGGAGCTATGAACATTGCACAAAGAGCCAGTATGTTATATCCAGCTCTGTCTGCCAAACCTTGCTGCTCCTTGGTAAGGCAAAATGGAAAGGGAAGAGTAAACAGTGGTAAACATAAGATAAGCACAGAAATCTAACAGAATTATTCAAAATAACACACCAGTTTGTATCCAAACAAATACCATAAAAGGCACATGATGAACAGTCCAGTTACTGAAGACAAGATATGAATATGGGAGGGAAAACTAGCTTCCAGGGAACAGAGTAACACAGTGGCTATAGGGTTAGCATAATGTCCTAATGTGGGTGAACTTCTTGAAAGTCCTGCTTAAAGTCCAGTGAAATCAATAAAAGACATACTGATTTCAAGTTACTATGGCTGAGACCCTAATTTCATGAGTTACATGCAACCAACTATCTTTAATCCAGTTATCTACACTCAAAGTAAATCTTTGCAAAAATATTCTTCAGTGCTGATGGATATTTACCTTTCATAAAAGTGCAGAACCTTTTCCTAAAGCAATTACAAGTGACTGGCTCCTTCCAGATGGTCTGTCTGCACCCAATGGCACTCACTTAGATTTGTCTTTTTCCAAAATACTTACCAGAACCTGTCAGCTGTGAAGGAAAATCATTTGAACACCAAAGCCAATATTTTGCCATAATCCAACATACAGCCTAATCATAAAATATAGTGCTTCTAAAAATCTTACATACTTTACACTTGCTGACATCTTTAAACATTTCTTAGTTTAATCTTAATATATCTAACTTTATTGAGAGACGTAAAAGTTAAAAAAATATATTAAAAGGTTGCAAGTGTTGGGGTCACTTATTAAAGGAAATACATGAAAGAGGTAGAAGATTCAGAAACACCACAGATGTTCCCATTACAATAATATCTAATTGATCATACTGCTGTTGGGCAAGGTATTCAACTGCACCACAGTCAGGTGTTTTATTCTGCAATGGTGCTACCCGAAGCTAAGAATCGGTCAATTTTGGAAAGCCAGAGAATTATACATTGATTTAATATGGTCTAGTTCCTTTACTAACTGAAAATTCCCAAACGGAAGATATTTGTTTTACAACAACCTTTAGAAGTCTCAGGTGTTAGAAATATAACCATCCACTGACTCAGGAGATTAACATCTCCATGGTAAAGGCTTTGTTGCCCTCCACCCTGTTCTTTTTAGGCTAAACTCACTTGTACTCAATTTAATGCCCCAAAAAATGTCAAGGGGTCTTCAGGGGTAGCAAGCACAGCATTCAAGCGCATGGTAAAGGTGATTCCAGTAAGAAAAAAAATTAAAAGACAGCAATGAAACTGGCCACTTGCCCAGCACTGTTATTATCTAGTGCAGTGAAATCCTTATACTTCTCATAAGCTATGCCTTGCCATCTAAAACAGTGTCTGAAATGGTCTATCAAAAATACACAGCAACTCTCACCAGACAGACTTCACATCACCACATCCTGAACTGACTACTTAAAAGTATTCCCAAATGTCCAGTAAGTTTGGGCTGCACATGACTTAAAGACTATGTTGTCTGCTGAATCACTCTTGATTACACCTGTGAGAGGATACAGTGCTCATCTCACTGAACAATGGATTTTGGCTGGTTCCTCTTACGATAATTTAAGACAAAGTGCTGCTGTACCGGTTTCTGCAGTCTACTGTACAACTGAGATTGTCAAGACAGTATAAGATGGTTAAAAATAGTACAGATTTTGGTCAAACACCAGTTTCTGACAGACACAGTTTTACAGTACTGTACTTTCAGTATTTCCAAAGATGTCTGCTCGTAATATTAGAAAATCTGAAGTGTGATGATGTTAGTCATGACTGTTTCTTTAGGCATTTGGCAAAATACACTTACGTATAACAGCTATTTTTGACATTATCAAATGTTTACATATATACAATCTGTATATTGAGATTATAAACATGTAAGGTTAAAAAAAAAAAGATATGATCCTTGTTTGTTTGACATTTGTGTCAAATAGTTGCCTTTCAAAGTTTGAAATCCTGTCACAAAAAAAAATCCTACATGTCTTACTCCTGCATGCTAATCTCTACTACAGCATGTTGTTTATCCCTTACATGTGGAAAGTAAAGAACACAAGGTTCATGCATACAGCGTACAAGTTTACATCGTCTGGGCTCTCCGGGAGGCACATTCCCAGTTCCATTTTGGTCTGACTCGGGACTGCAACAAACCAGAGAAACACCTCTCTTATTCAGGACTGGCAAATGGACTGCAGTTGGGATTCTAGGTAAGTGTATCTGTCATCATGCGGCATAGCCTTGTCACATCCGGGCTAATTATCCTCTATTAATTGTTATGATTTTGGTTGTTCATCAAATCCGTAAAATACTAGTCAACAAAAAAGAAAAAAAAAAGACTGCTTTTTTCCCTTCCAGATGAGAGGAAGTTCTCACTGCGATCACGGGCATCTCTGTTGATCTTTCAAATTGTCTGAAGAGCAGATGAATGTGCAATGACTCAGTGATGCTGAGTTTCTATAAAATCCAAAGTAAACAGTTCTGATGTGACCCCAGGAAAACAGTGCAGCTAGATGGACGTCTCCCATAGCTGGAGAGGAGGAAAAGGAACACAAACACACATTGAACACCAAGATAAAACAGGCTGTTACCCAAACAGTGCAAGGAGCTTGTTTGGGGAACTGCATTTAAATCACTTGGGTTACCAAGGCTATGCTCTTGGTCTCCTCCCAGCCTCTGGTGGGTATCTGCTCAGACCACAAAGTCAGCAGACAGTCTCAAGCATTTTAGCATGACTTGCAGTTGGCATAGTAAATGTCCATGGCTGGGAGTGCAAAGTGTTTGAAGGAAAAATGTCAGTGTAGCATCAAACTTGTACTAGACAGCTTTTACCTTACAGTTACACTAACTAATATTAGTGTAGACATAATTTCCCATTCTTTTCTGCCTAACTCTGCTCAGAACAGCTTGACTTTCTGCTGTGGGTTTGAGCTGCTGCCAAAGCAGCTCCAGGGCTGAGACACATCAGTAAAGCCCGGCCTCCAAGCTGTGCTGAGAGACCCTGTGCTGCACCTCAACAGTTTCTGCCCTGAGCAGCACCAGGAGTAGCAGCTTGCAGATTCCCTCAGCAGTACTCCACTCCTTTTTTTCTTGACAAAAGAGGACAGAGAACAGTGATGAGCATCAGCAACATGAACCAAAGGTATTACAAGTAAAACTTCTAAAGCATATTTCAGGGCTTTTTTGCTTATTCAAATACCTGCTATGTCTAAATTAACACAAAGGAAGCAAGAGCTAGCACTGCGTTTTGGAGCAGCTGGAAATCTCTCTATATGGAGAGATCCACCCACCAAACATTCCAGCGGTCCCTGCTCACCCTGGGGGGGTCAGGGTGGGGCTCAGGTCACACAACAACGAAGTCCCTCCAGGTCTGCAACGGCTTGGTGCAATCCCTCCACACGCTACATAACAGGAACTTTGTTACTTTTCTATAAAAAAGTAAAAAAAAAAAAGCTGCTGGAAAGCAGCTACCCCCCAAGCCTGAATGAGAGTTGCTGGGAGAAGGGGAAAGGAAGGAGAGCCAGACACATCACTTGCTCCAGGGCTGCCTGTCCTCCACACCCCAAAGGCTGCCCCAGGCACTCTCTCAGCTTGAAATAAGAAAAGTAGTGAAATCTGAGCTTCAGGGCAGGTTTAAGAGCAACCTGAACAGCTCTCTGTAAACACAGCCATCTGCTTAATGGCTGCCTTAATGACTGCCAGAGGCTCAGCCTTCAGCAACTTCAGAAGTTCAGGGTGCAAATGAAATGCCACTCTTGCTCTCACTGCTAGTCACAGGTGTTGATCTGCTCATTTTCCTTTCAAAAAACTACCAGTAAATGAAGTCACTGATGAAATGGAGAGAGAAGAGGGATACATACCCTGGCACTTTGCCTGTTGGCTTTTTTCTCTTCATCAGGAAGTGGTGGCATCGGGTAAGGATATTTTCTGCTGGAAGCAATAGATCCAGTGGATGAAGATGGAGACTTTGCAGGAGACAGTGTCCTGAGATGTTGAAACACACAAAATAAATGTGATGCTTTTGCACTCCAGCACTGCAACAGCAACTGCCATTACTCTGAAGCTTGGTTCAGAACCAAGTATTTAGCTTATTATTGTCTCAATCAGGGGGATAAAATTGCTTCATCAGAAGTCTAATAATTTCATTATATGAATAAAGGTATTTATAGATTTCAGGAACACTGGAAGAAAAAATAAAATTTGCTACTTCTTATTAGAATTGTATTGCATAACAAAAAGGATTTCCTAAACTGTTTTATACAGTACTGTAATTATTAATTATAACATTAATAAAACAAATCTGCAGTTGAATAAATACAGAACTAAAAGATATTATAAGGCCTAAATAGAAAGAGTAATTGTATAAATAAAAGCTGAACAACATCTTCTGCCAGTGACTAAATGGTAATTATCAGTGTCTTTATGGATGTATTTATATTGATACAAACATAGCAAATAAATCTATTATTCTTATAACACATTAAATTACACAAATGCATGCACTTAGAGGCCAAACTGTTAGTTGTGAAGTAACAAAGGCATATACAAAGTGCTAATAACAAATTATTATACATGCAAGCATCATACAGTGCATATTGTTCCAGCCAAAGAAAGAGTCTGATGAGAATATACAAAAATGGACTGATTAGTCAATGGCAATCAGCATTTCTGTACAAGGTGAGTAGAGTAAGCAGGAGCAAGTAAATGTTTGTATCACATGAAAGGCATTCTTTTCATGTCAATAAGGCAGCAGCACATTATTGACTGAAATTTTATACCCAAGAAAAACTCTTATGCTTCTGTTTTGAGATTCTGCACTTTTCCCACTTAAGAGGGTCCTATCTATATGAAAGGCTCTAAATCTGGGCAGAATAAAAGGGAAAAAAAATCCTCAAAGTAGAAAAATTGAGCTACCCTGGCCTCCTTGTTCTCTTATGCAGACCAAGGGAAGCCTCACACTAGTGCAGGCACATCACCCAGACCCTCCCTGAACACCACTACCTACTATCTTCTGAATTTAATCATCCCTGAAGATGGAGGATTTCCCTCAGTCCCTACAGACAGGTCTTCCAGTCCCTCAAATGTAGAAGGGGGTTGCAGTGTCCTGTGCAGCTGTAGACCCCAGTGATGAGCACTATTGCCAACATCACTGATTCCAAGGAATCACAGGAGTGACCCCTGGCAGGCAGCCCCACATGCCTGGCTCTGGAATGTAAAGGATCAGGTCCTTTCATCTAGAGAGGACTACAGACAAGGCAGGGACTCTTGTGTCTGGAATTGTTTTGTATCTCTATTACTAAGTGAAATTTATTTACTTTTAAATAATTGTATTTTTTATTCTGGACTAGTGTATCATTTGGTTGTGTCTGCAGCTCCCTACAACAGCACACTCTCTTGCCTCCCATACAAACAATGACTGATGGTAGCCACGAGCAACAAGGTGTCAATGGAAATTAAACAGTGAGAGCTCTCCAGTCTGGCTTATGATCCTCTAGTGACTCATGTGGTAGCCTCTAAGTTCAACAGCACTTAAAAGATTTGGGTTGGTACAATTATCCAAACATGGAAGCGTACATCTTCAGTACATGCACTTTGATTGCCCATTAAGATGAAGTGGACATACATTAATGTTTTCAGGAAAAAAAACTTGAAACAGTTACTGCAGTATAAAACAAGGTTTTCATATGTCCAGCATCACAGATCTGGGCACCAAACTGTGCATGCAAGAAAACAGGTTAATTTAAAAAAAAAAAAACAACAGGGAAACGTTCTCAACAGTGCCCTGCTGTTCACTACCAATACAAGTCCTCTCATCTCTGCCCACATTTGGACTAATAACAACCGCTGATAAACTATTGGTGGATCTAGAATTTAAAAAATAAGGAGAAGAGGAAGGGGGGTGGGAATAAGGAGAGCAGATTTTAAGTATTATTAGTAATCCAATTATTCACAAATTTTGCCCCACAGTTGCAGCAGAATTTAAAATTTTCATATTAAAATTTATAACAATGCACTTGGAGATTAGAAACAAGGAACTGGTGTTGTGAGATGTGACTTGGAAAGCCCTATCAGAAAGCTGTTTATAATGGTACCAACAGCTAGGAGGTGGCATGAAGAATGAAGGAATCTCCATCTCTTGGACCACAACCAGGCACAACATCATTTCCTGCACATCACAGGTTCTTTGTGTTTTAAACACAGTAAGAGAAGGCTACAGTGAGAGGAAAAGCCATGGCCAATCTACCTGCCCATCAGTCTGAGCAGGTGATCCTGGAAGGAGCAATAATCCCCCAAAGATGGGACATCTCGAACATTTTCCTTGCACAAACAGGTCCTCTGACCTCTAACCGAGCCTTTAGCCAGGCAGCTTTGCACCATAACCCAAACACAATGCTGTCTTTTCAAAAGATTTTGAAGGCCAGACCTCCAGTGTGGCTTCCTACACATCCTTCTTCTCAAACCCCCCTGGTACTGCCTGCTCAACTGTGGTTTGCCATGTCTAACAGATGTAAACTTTGCTGTTCACCTGCACCTGCAAAGCTACAGCCGAATACATCCAGAATGCAGTTGCACACTTAAGAGAAATGACCTTGCCCTCCCTTCACAGGGCCTCACCACTTATTTTTGCTACAGAGTTATGTGCTACAGAATTACATTGTCATCTTTAGTGCCCACTACTGTGAACATAAAGGACTCAGAGTATGCTCACAGATCTTACAATGCGTCCTCTGTGATAAACGTAGTTGCTTGAGGCGGTTTTGATCACCTTTCAGGTTAAGCCCTGCAATTGTGTATGTGCTGTGTATCCCAGATTTACATATACTTTAAATGAGAAAGAGCCAGTCATGACCTTTCTCATTTACAGGATGGAGAGACAGCATTCAGGGACACTTGCAGGTAATGCTGGGGTTAAAGGTAGGCAAAACTTGGCAGTTTTGGTCAAGGGTGGGATCCATTTAGCTTTCCCTAGGGTTTTAGTTCTCCTGCAATCAAATCCATTAGCTTTCATGCCAAATGTTGCCTCCAGCTAAAACTTATACAAGAACACCACAACAGAGATTCAGAGGTTTAACTGCCACCCCCAAATGAAGCCATGCACCTCAACGTGCTACAAAAAAATCTAATTTCTGAATAGAAAGCAAAATGCAGAAGCCACTTTGTGTCTATCTTTCTGTTCTGGAAGGTGAAACTAAGAGTGTGGGGAGAACACTCTGTGATTCACAACAAAACACTGTAGCAGCAGGAAGACACTCCGCAGCCATAGGCTGCCTGCTCTGCCTCTCTTCACCTAAACAGGGAATGTTGGGCCACAAGAAACAGTGCAAAATGTGTCACCTGGTCACACAACTAAACATTTTGCAATTTTGAGTGTTGTTATAGCTGAACTCAAGGCAGGTGGCTCTGACTGATATGAAATATTCATAAACTGTGATTGATTCTCTTTCCCAGACTGAAATACTTTAGTGAAATTCAATTAATATTCAACCTGGTGAAAGCATTTCAAGCCCATATATAGATACTGTCAGCCTAACCTGACCTTTGCTGCCATGGGTAGGTCTTTGTAGGGCATCATCAGCCTGAATTATCCTACATTAGGAAGTTAGGATCTTCTAAAACATTGGTGTGGCTAAACATTTTGAATCAAGTTCCTTTTAAAAGCCACAGATGTGCACAGAGGTCCTCAGAAAGAGCAGCAGCAGAGGGGAGAGGAGGCTCAGGAGTGGCAGAAGAAGAGACAATGGCTATGGTTTGAGCCACCACTTTGAGCACTGCACATCAGTGCCCCAGAAGTCACATGCTTTAATGAACTCTTCTACCTAACTCTTAAAATTAAATCTAGATCCTACTGACATCAATAGGCATATTTTTCATTGTCTGCCTACATAGCCATTTTGCTTTGCTTGTAATAGGGAAAAGTTTCGTGGGTTTTTTTCTTTAAGCACAGTCTAGAGCTGCCTCAGTAAGAGAAGGGTAGATAGGGGCTGGTCACGGTTCTGGCCTCAGCTGGATGCTCATAGAGGAAGGCAATGGAGCTGAGAAAAAAATCGAGGACACAAAAGCACATTAAAATAGGAGGGAAATGGCAGCCTGCTGTCTCCTGCCTTCCATGCCCCTTCTCAGTGCCCTTCTGACACGGGATGGCCATTTTCCTTCTAGTTATGTGCTCTGGGTCTCCATCTAAAAAAAAAATAATTTCCTTGTAAACTATTTTTATATTTAAACAACCCTAATAAAATATAAGTTACTGTAAATATTTGCACTAAATCAAATGTAAGCAGCTCAGTGCTTCAGAAGGTGCCTTCTAGGTTTTTTTGTTTAAAATTATCTACAGAAATGCCACATCTGGAGATTCTGGCAGTTTGTTTTCTGATACCAACATGGCTCCCAAGTCTTTCAAGATTCAATGAGAATTCTGAGTAATCCTTAAGCACATTTCACAATGCCAGCCTGTGCAGTAATTGCAGTGACTGTAATTGTCAGTAACAAGAATAAGCAGTCATAGCACATTCATAAAATAACATCCCTTGCAGCAAAGCCAAAATCAGGGAAAGGCTTCCTGGTTGGGTTTATTGCTGGGGTTACGAGCGTGTAGCCTGGCACGAGCATTTCTCAGATGGCAGTGTGGCCTGGCGCAAGGGTGGGGGACGCACCACCACACATGCAAAATTAAAACCCAGACTAGTCTTTGAGCAGGAAAATGAGATTTTTCTTCACAGATCTTATTTTCTCACAGATAGGAATCCCACACCTGGGAATTTTCTAGCATCAGAGACGCCATCAGCTACTATTATTACTATCATTAATAAAAACTAATTATATAGAAATAGCCATCAGACTTGTAGACTAGAAAAAAACCCTAGAACATCAGGTGTTAAAAAGACAAATTCTGATTTATAAAGGTTTTTTTAAGCAGATGCAGAAAATCTTTGTAATGACTAATATCTCTATTTTCTAAAAATCTGCAATTCCTAGGAATTGTAAGAAGTTGTTTTGTCTTTTTTCCTCATTCTACTTCGACTCTTCCTACAGCAGCACCAGTCACAGCATATTATTCCTAAAACTACAGGGAAACAAGCAAACCAGCAATGTTACTTTGAGGACTGCTTTGAAAGAACAGAGAAATCAAAGACAATTAAAAAAAATATTCCTCAGTCAATCACCAGGTGTAAATTTCCTAATATAGGGTTGTGACTCCTAAAATATGGAGCTGGACAGTCTGACTTTAGCCTGATTTTCTGATTTATCAAGCCAGATTTGCTTTGTTTTGTTTGCAAATGACTATACAGGCTCAGGCTCAACACCCAGCCAGGGGATGTTCTGACACACCATTCTTAAGCAAAAGTGCACCTAAGTTTTAGGGAAAAAAAGTTCAGTTCGACCTTGTGTAAACGCATGGCAACTCATCTCAGGAGAGTTGATCCTTTGCCTTCCATAATGTGCCCACAGAATACTTCCCCATGATTTCCTCACTTAATTAGGACATAGAGGTTTCTAAATTTATTCTAGTTGCTTTCTCATTTCTAAAGCTAACTGCTGCAGGTAGTGATTAGTAAGCTTCTATGGTGTAAAATTTTTAATTTATGTTTCATCTCTGCTGATATACAGCTTTTAAAACTCACATAGGTCAGCTTAATCCTCATCTACATTCCAAAGATGCTTGGTTTATATCAGATACAATTAGAAAAATGACTCATTCAATGTAACAGCTGAAGACCCTCAGGGGCAGGGTACCTTCTCATCAATTTAATCTAGTTACTAAATTGTGATATACTGATATTGAAAGATGAAAGCAAAAGTATAAGTGTGCACACAAGATTTTAAGCCTGTTTAACTAAACCATTTAAAGTAACCTATTTTCAACTAGTGCTACGTTCATATTCCATCAATGTCTTTGCTTATTGTGACCACAGGGTGTCCGATACAAAAATCCTGAAAGACAAATATGGGATTAGGTTATGGTTGGCAACTCTTGACTTTGCCTGAACAACAGAGGTCAAAAGGGCGTTTTTATGAAAAGGTTTGCTAATAAAAACACATCTCATTTCTCCTGTGAGTTTGCCTAATTTCACATTCCAGTGACCTTTGGTCATTATTAATATTAGTTTGCTAATCTAAAGGACCCACCACAAAGATTTTGCTCCATATGCAGCTATGAGGACTTCATGATCAGGTAAGTGTTCAGTTGCTCCATTAAACTGAACAGCTTGAGGCCCTGCAGTCCTTTCTATGGTTTCACTGGGCTTAAATCTCCCCAGTTCTAGAACATGTTGATGAACCGTGGACACCAGAACCTGATCCTGTATCTCAGTGCTAAAACGACCAGACTCACAATACTTCCTGCTTGAATGTCCAAGCACCAACACAGAGATGTGGTTGATACCGATGGGCACAATCACAATCTCCTGTAAGCCTTGCATTCTTGCATCAGGGATCTTTACTCCCTGTTCAGGACCAAGATCAGGACTGAGAGGCTTGAGTTTACTCACTTTCCCTATTCACTGGAAAGTTTTTCTGTGGCTTACTCTGTGATTTACTAGGTGCTGAAAGCAAACACAAATGGTTTTAAAAAGTAACCATTTTATGGTCTTTTAAGAGTTTGGGACATTTTTAGTTCTAAAAATGACTAAATTCCTACTCTGATATTTGATGTCCGCCACTGTTACTATTGCAAAAAGAGTTTCATTAGTATCTTGTGATACAACTCCATCACATTTTTTTCCCAAATGCAACTGGACATATTTAGTGTATGTTTCTGCCCTTTTGCATTATTATTAGGTCTACTTGTGTAGCAAAATTATTAAGATTCTATTTACTTGTTCTTACCATCCTTCAATCTTTTGGTTAAAGATTTTGCTGGTTACTACTTTCTTTTCTTTGTGTTTCTATAATTCTTTCAGTTTCATTTTTGATATGTCAGCTTAGAGCTTTCTGGATTTCATTCATGTTTTATGTTATTTGTCTTAAATTGCCTTCCATTCTCTCCTATGTCAGCTGATCTTTTCAGCTGATGCAGAGATCTGTCGTTCTGTCTAGGCTGTGGGATAGTGTCTTTTGTGAATCTACTGCAATGTTCTCAGTCTCCAGATTCATGTCCAACAGGGAGGCCAGCTTCATGCACGCTTCTTCTCTTTAACTTGCAATGTATAAAATAATACACACTTTACCCTTTCAACAAGTGATATTTTTGACTGAACCCTACCGCACTTGTAACAGATTCATTAGCGGTTTGATAATTAGAGCACAGAGTATATTCTCATACATTTAGCTTTCCAATTACAATATATAAATTATTTCATTGTAGTCTGAGGGTAAAATACTACTGCTTTTTATTCTTTTTTCATTTAAATTTTGGTATGCACTATATAAGACAGTGGGTAGAGTCAATGTGTTATGAAACCACTTGCTTCAGTAAATTAACATTCTATTTAAGTTAATACTACTTTATTAGTGATAAATACGTCTCATGCCCATAAAACACTACTTGGCATAAAATGATGCAAAAGCTACTACAAGCTATAGATGATGGTGGGAATGCATGCACTACACACACCCTTTTCAATGGCTTCATTAACACATTCAGAAAAAGAACTGTAAATTGCACGTGAAGCCAAAAACAGACATCAAAATGCAGCAAAAGAAGAGGGGCCCTTTGCACCTAGAGTAACTTGTATTGATTTATACAAGGTAGGAGTCCCAAGATATTTGTATATGCTGGAACAGCTCTTAAAAATGAGAATTATAGAATTAATTTACAAAATACCTAAAGTATGGTCCTTCAGTGTTTTTATTCACATCTTCTACCCACTTAGCTACATTATATTCTCTTTTGAACCATGGGTTTAAATACCTGCGGAAAGCAATGGAAGGAACAGAGAAAGCAGAAGAACAAGAATAGAAAATCTGAGAACACACAGCACAAGCTTAGCAAGGATGTCTTCATCCCCAAAATGCAAGTGAATATGGCAAATAAATCAGAATGAATGTTGGGTGAGGACTAGGCAACGTGTACAACTGCATGAGAAAATCTGACCTACAACAAGACTCATATGTTTGATTAATCTGGAAACTCTTTGGGATACACCATTTATTTAAGGGTAAAATTCACTCCTATGCAGAAGGCCAGCATTAAGCTCATGGTTTAACTCTCCTCATGATCTCAGAATAAGGATGAGGGGGCATTTTGGCTCCAATCATGCAGTTTGCTTGTTAAAGACACACTTTTGCACTCATCTAAAATAAATTGCAAGATAATTGCTAAATGAGCACAGAATCTTCGGCTTGACCCTTTCTACAGGAATGAATTTCAGCCTCAGTTTGTTAAAAGGCTTGAATTGTTTGCCACTACAGTGACAATTTTTACACTTATATGCAAATAGCCCTCTGATTTTTCAATGTTCATTTAATTTGGTAGGATCACAAGAAGCTTTAATGGAGGTGGGCTGCAGAGTTATCTCACATTTTACAGAAGCAATCTTGATACCAAAACCACACTTTATAAGAAAAAAAGGCTGAGCTGCATACTCAAATTAGGTACACAAAAATTACGAAATAAAGATGTTTAATTATCTGACAGTAAATTACTAGGGAAGAAGAACATTTTTTTATAATAAATTTTCTCCAGTAACAAGATTAGCAAATTCCTCCCGCTCTTGTCATGTTGAGAAAAAAGGGCGATGCAGAAACAGAAGTCTGCTTGGTCCAATTTATTCTTCTTATATACGAATGGCAACAGTTAAATGATTATTTGTGATCACCATCTTTATATAACAGAGACTAGTACAGTGAAATAGGAAACAAATTAAAACCAAAGAAAAAGGGAAAGAAAATTCCTCTTTAAGTTATTGTTGATATTTCTGGTCCAGTTCTTGCCACCCTTATTTGTTAGATTTACTCCAATGACCTCACATACGGGAACAGGCCTCACAAGGGATTGCTCAGATGAATAAAATCAGGCCAAATCATGTCTTTCAACCCCCACCATATTTCAAACCATGTTGACAACAAAAGCAGCAGCACTTTTTCAACTTCTTTTGCTCCTTTTTTGCTCTGGAACATCTCCTCCCCGCCCTGCGCAAGCACAGCCACAGCTCTCAGAAAGTACTCGCCCTCAGCCACAAGTGCTTCTAAGTAGCTTCCTCAGCTCGCTTATTTATCAGGAATCGGGAGTGCTTTATGCTTTCCAGCTTGGGATCTTAAGAGAAAGGAAATGTCAAAAGTGGTAGCGCAGCAAAACAGATGAGCCACAATCAAAGCAACAGGCCGATGCCAGCATCGCCAAGAACTAATGAACTTCTGCTTTGACTTTAATTGCACATTTTCTTGTACTTGCTGCAATACTTTTGACTTCAAGTTTTTCATTTGAAAGGGTCTTTTGGTAACCATGAAACACTCCCAATCTGGCTTCCTGTATTAGAAAACAAAGTGTAACGTGGTATCAAAGCATGCAATTGTTGCACAACCGTGTTGCAGGGTTTCCTGGGTCTGCGTGTATTACAGACCACCATTCACCACCTCAATCCATCTGTTACAGAAAGGTTAAACTCGAGTTACTGCAGACCACTACATGATACCATTAGAAAGCTCTCAGGCTGATCTTTCCAGCCACATGTTCATTAGCAATGGACAGAATCTGCATTTCCTTTCAGTGAGAAATTCTGCTTTAAAACAAGGTGCCCTTACACATAAGCCTACAGCTAGACGGACAGCTCAGTTTGGCTTGTAGCGCAACATGCAACAAGGCAAAAGACCTGGGCTCAAGAGTACTCGTACTCCTCAGGCCGGTGAGGAGGAAGGTTAGCTAGCGCTGCATCAGCAGGAGCACCTCCAAGCAGTCACAGTGTTTTGCCACAGTGAAACTATTGTATACTGAGGGAAGGGACTTTTCACGGCATAAAATGGCAGCCCAGAATGCAGGGGTGGGTGAGACTGACCTGTGATCCAGACTCCCTGTTTGGGGGGGGTCAGAACCCCCTGAGCTTATGCCTTGGGCAGGGGTTTGGTGGGCGAGAGAAAGCCCAGGCTCAGATGCATGGGTTACCCGGCTGCAAAAAGACAATATATAATAGAAAGTCTAAACCAAAGATGTTTGTATCAGTTATCACAACGAGGAAGACAAATGCTTATAGGAAAAGCCGTGCAAATTAACAAAGGTCTGAATCGCTATCTGTTCCCTGGAACCTGTTTTAACACAAGCTCCCAATTAAACTATCAACTTATTCAGAAAACTCTCATTATAATTCCTGAACAATTCTAATTGATTTTAGTAGAGAACTCTTTTATCAGGCTGTTTCATCAACCATGTTTCCGAAAAAGTATTTGGCCTGTTGGCATTCCTTCCACATGTAATGAACCATCTGCCTTTAGTAAAGAACATTAATTTTGTTTTAAAACATCTAGAAACAATTAAAAATGCCCCAAAATACTTTCAGTAGTCTCCACTGAGCTCTACACTTAGCATAAGCCTTGTTCATGTACGTTAGTCCAAGGGTGACGCAAACTTGTGAGCTGTACCTTTTTCAGGAGCTGCCCAAAATGCTTGCAAACCTCCCACCAGTGCTGCTTGTGAGGGCTGCAGACCTCAAATCCTTCTCAGTGTTTAAGAAATTTTGCTTCTGTGATTAATGACACATGTCTCTTTAATGCTTGGCTGTATAAAAAAAAAACTCTGTGCATAATATGTGCAGTTATTGCAGACTTATGCATACACCAAATATTTTTGCAGGCAACTGCACTAGTGGGCACCTGCTAAAAAAAAGAAACTGAATTCTGCACAACGTATGGCACAAATGAATCCAATTTTCTAGTGGTTAACTACACTCTACTAATAACAGGAGACCAAGACTGTTATCCCTTTTCTTCCATTCAGCAAGTATGCTTCATTGGACTTCTAGGGGCCCCACAGGTGGACTTTCCAAGTACTACTTCAGAACAGATTTCAGTATTATTCTATATTTCCCAGAGAAGGTAGGAAGGTACATATGTCTGGGAAAAGCCTCCATGTATTCTGAGGCATCCTCAAAGCAGCTGGCATTGCTTTTTTTTTCCTTAAATGAGTAAATGCTGGCCACAGTTATATCATTTTCAGTCAATTTTCTCTGCTTGCACAGGAAGCTACCCCTCTAACCAGAGCCACCACGTGTCCTTGGCAACTCTCTCCATTTCCTACTGAACTGGCACAGCATGTGGATCATTCAGTGGGAGTTCTCTCTCTGAGTGGTGACAGGTCTGCCAAGGAGACTCGGACAAGCCATGTGAGTGCAGTCCAGGATAGACTCCATCAGGAGAAAGAGTGTTTTCCTGCCTGGCAGGTCTCTCCCAGGAACACACACACTGTACTTCATCCCCAACAGGCTGCTGCATGGCCATTGGGAAGTACAAGCCTCCTCTCTCTAGCAAAAGGGCTGCTGCTGGGCTGAGGGACCATAGCAAGCATCAAGAAGGAAAGCAGAGAATTAGGTGGGAAATCAAGGGCACCTTTAAAAGAGAAAAAAATTTACATGGCAAAATATTTCCAACTCACAATATCTCTGTCTGCCCACTTATTTAGTGCTCCAAAGTTCTCAGAGCATATCTCATTTGTGTTCTTGGCAGTTTGGTCAGACTAATTTTCGTTTTATCAAACTGTCTCATGCAAGGAGAAAAGAAAACAAGCAAAATAATATTTCAGAAAGAGTTTATCAGCACAAAGACCAAGAGCACAGGGACTCTTGATAGATAAACTCCTCCAAGGGCTAAAATTTCTGGTTCCATGTTGCCATTTTGACCATGCAATGTTAAAATTGTAATATGCATCAAAGTATTATTTCTGTATCTTGTAACACAGGGTCTTCTCTATGAACCTTTCTGAACCTACTCACCTCAAGACAGTGCACTGCAGGTGAAAGAAAAGTTTCAGAACAAACTCAAGCTCCTCAAACCAGAGAAAGTGGGGCCCAGAGAGAAGTTAGCATTATTAGTTTCCAGCAGGGTTGGTATCAAGCCCATTTGCCCATAGAGGTGCAAAGTTAGTACTCAAGACATGGGGGAGGGCAGTGTCATTGCCAACATGGTCAAATAAGGGGCCACTCCTATGTGGTGTAAGTGCCGTAAGAGCAGGCCAGGACTTGCCAAGCCCAGAGATTATGCTTCCAGTCATTCACCATTCATTCACAAAAGGGGCCTGAACCAGCAGGCTTAAGTACATTAGAAAGGTTCTTTCCTTTTGGGGAGCACTGCACACATGGGCTCTTCAGTTAATGTAACCAATAAATCAATAAGCAAGCAGCTCTAAGCCATACTGGAAAAGCTTGGGGGTCAGTCGCTTGGTAAGGACTTTAATTACCCACTTATTGCAGGGCTTGCTCCAGACTGGCTGTTTCAGGCTTATAAGGACAAACTTCAAGCTACTCTCAAAGAAGACAGATGCCTCTCCTAAAACCTCCAGGAAGGTGCACAGAGATACACATCTCTAACTTTGCAATGGCCCAACCCAAGGTGAAGAAAAGGGTAGGAAATAGGTTATCAGAAACTCAGTATTGAACCAGGATACACTCAGCAATGGCAGTTTACTGTAGACAAAAGCCTGCAGTGATGGTGCAGGCTGCCACCATCACTGGGAATTGCTATAGGAACGACTGTGAGGAAGCCTACATAAAAAAGAAAATTCATAGTTAATTTTTAAAGAATAAATAAAAAGATGTCAAAATACATTAGCCAAACCATTTACCAGATTAGCAGTCAGCAATCAGAATGGGCCACAGAGCAAAAATGCAACTGTCTACTTTTCAGTACTCTTAATCTCCATCTACAAAACACAAATATGAAAACTGTACTTTTTGGCTTTGCTTTTGTAAGTTCAGACTTACTCAGTTGAATTAGACCGTGGCCTAAATCTTTTGCCTCTGACTTTCTTTCTGTTTCCTCCTATATTACCTGAAAGAAATCAAAGGATAAAGACAGACAGTAAAACAACTTGAAACTCACCTGCATCCCATGCCAAACTGTATATTCTTTCTGCATCCATAGCAAAAGAGTTGTTACCTCAATAGCTTTAACCATTTAAATGTCACAGGTCAGTCCCTCTTGATTTACCTCAGACTCTTAGGTGAGCTTTCTCTACTTTTTGCCGCAACTGTGCAGAGCAAAAAACTCCTTAATTTCAACTTTCATTTGAAAAAAATCACTACACTTCAAGAAAAACACTAAACACTGCCTGATAAAATCACAGAAGCTGGCAAGAGTGAATAGACTTCCTTCTCTTCTTCATGTTAGCTCATACTGGAGGAGTGGGAGAAATTAAATGTCATTTCTATGTGACAAAGCACTGTGCAAAAAAAGGCACTTGTGTAGGGTGCTGTTAAATCTTAAGTCCAGGTTAATAACAATCAGCACAATCTTAAGGAGTCATGCTGCTGTCGTAAGATCAGCTAAACTTCCAGCAGAGCAGCAATGGTCCATAGGCTGGTTTCCACTGTGGCCAGCACAGTGGTTCACACTTACCTTGCCAAGAATTACTCCTAGGCCTCCCATTTTCACAAATGTCTGAAATATGTTTTGTGTCTGGGATCCTTTCACTCCAGGAATGAGATAATCCATTTGACCTGGAATAGGAGGGCTCAGATGCGGTTATTGTTAAGGGTATTGTCTCACATCATGTTAACTCAGTGGTTCAGTCACATTCCCGAGGCTAGTGACATAACACAGCCTAAGGTCTGTCTGCACTAGCAGAGCCTCCAGGATTTCTGATTAAACCCTGCAGTTACACTTTGCAGCTGTCTCTGCAGTGGTCCGGTGTGCCCACGTTCAAGAGTCAGGCTTCAGCAGTGCTTTCTCACTTGTTGTCTGTGGAATGCACAAACACCAGCACGCACCAAATTTCCTTTGGATTTGCAGTTCTGCCCCAGCTCCTAGATGGAAAATGCTCTTCCAACTGTGCTCACCTCAAGGTTTTTTTATCTTGCAGTCAAGCACATCCCACCTGCAGGCTGCCCACTCCCTCCTTGTCCTGCTGCAGGAAAGCCTGGACAGCTTACCTCACCCCACTGCTATCAGTCTCAGGGGCTCAGGAGTCCGTGATAAGTATCTTCCCACCCAGAGCTGGTAGTGCCAGGGGAGAGGTAACTCTGCCTCATTTTTGATAATTTTGAATTTTTATATTTTATTAGTCAATTGCTGCAGTGCTAATGCTAAACTCAAAGCCAAAAATAGTCTTTATATCGAGGTGCTTGGTGCAAACTGAAGTTTTTCTTTCCTCTCGTATTCCCTCTAAGAGCCAGAGATGTGTGTTGCTGATGTCCAACCTGTGTGGTTTTGCAACAGGCTCCCTCTTGTTGAACTAGAGCTGCTGCTCAGCTGTTTGCCATGAGATCTACAATTATTTCCAAAAGAGAAGAGGAAGTTGAAAAATTCATAATAGATGGCTTACTTACTACAAAGAAGTTTTGCTTAAAGGACCTCTTTCTGCAGTTTTTAAGTCTGGATACTCTTGCATTTTTCAGTCTCTGTTTTCCTTGGAGGGCAGGCATCTGAGAGATGCTCTTCAGTTTCCAAAAAACCAGGCTAATCACAGCCACAGTGAAGTACACTCAGGGTTTCATTAATTGAAACTTAATTATAGCATGAAAGGTCTGAGAACCGACAGATCCACTGACAGATTTTTAAACATTTTCTCCCCCTCACAGTCTATTTTCAGGTTCAGGAATATCTTGCTATATACTGGTTTTGGTGTTTGCTATTTCATAACAGCAAGAGTTATCATAAAGTTATGTCTTAATCCTTGAAAACCCTCTGAATCCAAATAATATTTCAAAGTGCTTTCCAGCATGGAGAAGTCCAGGCACCCAACGGCCCAGCTACTCTAACATCTCCCAGGAGATGCCATCCATACCAGCACACAGAGCAAATCAAAACCAGCTCAGAAGGTAGGAAATAGCACTCTGGGCATTAAAATGGAAGGACTATGTCAGCTGTATAACAGTGTTAATGGAATATTTGTCAGACTTACTTTTCCAGACTTGACAGTGGCACAACATACCTGAACTGGCGGTGGGGAACAACAAAACTCTCTAGTACAGACAGACCTTAGAATCCATTAGCTTTTTGGAACAAATAATAAACAGAGACATATGAAATAAATGAAGTATGAAAAGAAACACAGATACTGAATGAAAGAAGAAACACATTAAATTACATTCATTTAAAAAGAAATTTTTTCTTAACTGGTATTTGAACCTGATACACGAAGCTAAATTTGCTTTCCCAAGACTTTTTGCAAAATTTCATCCAAATGAAAAAAAATTCTCCAACACAAACACTGAATCATTTAAGATTAATGTTTGCTTCCTGAAAAAAACAATAATGTATCCACCCACACATCTAAAAAAACGAATTTAAAAATTAGAAATCATTAATTAATCACTACTAAAGTTTTCCTAATAACATATTCATTAGAACAAATTGAATGAAGTTGCAATAGGATCAAGCAGCTACGCCAAAATAGCAAATGTGTCCCTTCCATACATTTCTCTTTACTTCCATTGAAATAACAGTATAGAAAACGGCTTCATCAACTGCACAGTTATAGACTGCTTAGTGAGACAAGAATTGAGAATTACAGTTTTCCTATGAAGTAGTTCAGGACGGTCAATCCCTCCTAGGACACAGTGCTTCTCACAAATTGCTTTACAGTGCTAGCTGGAGATTTTCATAATTAAAGGATCTCTAACTGCAGAGGGATGGTAAGCACCATGACCTTAGCAAATACCAATGACTCTCAATGCTTTTCAATGAATTTTCCATTTTAAAATGTTGGGGGTTTTAATCAACTGGAACAATAACAGACTTAGTGAATCGGATCAAGGACAAAATCTAATTCTCTCATGATAGCAAACTGAAAACTACAGAAAGTCTTTGTAGAATTATTTTCTAAGATAATGCTTGGTGACCATTTAGTATACTAGTCTAGTAAGTGGAATAAAATGCAAGCACTATCATCTTTAGTAAGAGACAGCAGAAGTCTAGGTCAACACAGTGAATTAATGACACTGACAAATAAAGATATAAAAATAACGTTTATATTTAACATTTTATGTTTATAACCATTACTGAAGCAAGACAGTGTTCCTTTCCTTTGATTACATGACCATGATTTAAAAAGTTGTGGATTTTTTATTTAATTTTTTTTCAGCCAGCAATTATTTTTACAGTCTACTTGAAAACAATTCTCAAGCAGGAAGACGATGAAAATTTGATTAAACCAAAGTTTGTTTACAATGCAAAATGTTTTTATTCTAGCCTAATCATAATAATTAGTAGTTCAGGATATAGGAGAAAAATCAGTAATCAAAGCAAAAAGGATGCTATTTCAAACATTCCCCAAAGAAAGAAGAAAGAATCAAACCTGCTGCAAAACAATGAAATGTTCTGACTAATGGAATAATGGGTGATGGAACAGGTAGAAATCTGAAAATGCGACAGAAAAGCAGACCTCTTCTTAGAACTAGATGCAGAGTTTGTGCTGACTCCAGGAGGCATGTCGCTATAAAAAGAGTCGGCCTCTCCCGGCTTTTTTACATAATCTCCCTGGGGTATTTGTCTAAAGTATAATAAACATTGTAGAGTCAGAAAACATGACAGGAACTAGCACGCACACAAACATGCACGAACATTAGTTTAAAAGAAAGAGGTAAGGATAGCGAGGAAACCCGTTAATCACAAACAATAAGGCTACTAATACATAATTCAACCATCTGAGAGAAAACTCCCACACGCTTCCGTTAAGTGGTTATGTGGTTTTGGTAAGCGAAAACAAGGAGAATTTCACAGGTAAACCCTGATCACAACTTTCAAAGTGAACAGTTTGTGTTTATTGAGACACTGGATAACCAGTTCAGACATTTCAAATGGCTCATCACGCCGGTCGCAAAAAACACCCCCAGGTGCAGCACCAGTACTGAGTCTGAGCTGAATACATGCCTGCATCAAAAAGGAATTCAGGAAAAGTGAATGCTTTTTTCCTTCTGAGATAGATGCTTTCCATTTAACTTTTGTGATGATTATTGAATTCAAGAATAGCAACCTGTTGAGTTGTTTAAACCTCAGGAGGATAAAAATCTCCAGTTTTTTTAACTGATTTCTTGTGCAGGGGAACTAACACCAGTGTCAGAGATTCTCACCTACTCCTGATTACCACAGTAGACTCAATCTGCCAAGACACACAAAAATAATGTCACACATATCTGATAATAGGCTATTCTTTTCCAGTACAAGAGGCTCCATTATGGTGCATAAAACTATCTATGCATTAGAAAGTTCTAATCAAGTTATACAACGTTTTTGTAGATGGTGAATTCATCACCAGCCGAAAAAACCTGCCATACAAATATTCCAGTTATAGTTCCATCAGGTTGAAAAATCCTCCCAAGTACAAGTAGCTACTCTGAAAGTTGGCTATTTCATAGCATCATCAACTTAAGCATCTATTCAGACTGTGTCCAACTACAGATCTGAACTGGGATCTCTTCGTGGAATATCTGCATTTCTAATGCTCCTAAAATATTTAAAGTATATAACTACATGGCACATAAATCATTAGTATAATGCAGTACTTCCACACTCCATCTTCTAACACCTTTCAAGCTTCATTTCTCATCCCATTCTTCAGCTAATACACGCGTGTGTTCAGAGTCAACTCAGTGTGGGCAGCTCTGCTCCCCAGGGTTCCTCTAGCAAACTGCTCTCTTGCTACTCCATCAGAAATAACTTCTCCCATGTAGCTGTGCCCTTTACAGCCACACTATCCCAGCTGGCAGAATCCTTGCTAATTGGCTCTTCTTGCTACTTTCAGTTTACTTGCTTCAGTTGCTTAGTGCTACCACGTATCATCCCTTATGCAATGCTCAAAAATATAATAATAGCTTGTTTTCATCTTCATTTAAGGAGTAATCATAAACAATTTTTTTTAAAAAAAGGGACAGCCTGGACAATCTGGTGGATGTCTTTTTTTTCCATTTATGGAGCACTCCTTGCACTTATCCAAAATTCCAAAATTATTCTATTTAGAAGTCAGCCTAGAGAACTTCATTTTCAGCATGAAGGAGATTTAGTTACTAAATATCTCCGTCATCTTTAAAGTGACAGAGCCCTCCATTACCTTCAGAAGCCTCAGTTTATACCAGTTTCCACTCTGCCCATTCCCACAGACACAGCTGCAGACTGACTGCATACTCACAACTCTCTGGCCATACACTAATTTCTGGAGATATGGATATCTGAAAAAGTTAAGTTCTCTAATATTCCAAGGTAAACATGCATGGGGTGGTCTCTTCCTCTGTTCTGTCGTCAGCCAAAACTGAAACACCCACAGTAGTGACGTGATGGCCATGTTAGTCTGCACTAAGAGATATATCACACACTGCTAAGCAGCACCAAACCCTTAAATTCTGCCATCCTAGTGCCGGGTGGCATTTCCTACCCACCAACGTCTGCATAAGGCTTGATTTCAATAGCTTTGCCCTTTTCCTGTTACTGTACCTTTCACCAATCTGACCTTGTAGCACACAACCAGCACTTGGCAGTGCTTTTCTGCTTTCACGAGTATTTTGAGTCTAGCAGAGAAAGTGCTACACAAGGAGAAATGGAGAGCAAGCACAACGGGTAGCAGCAACAAATAAAGCAGCAGCTTGGACCAGGAGGCAATGGTACAGGCAGAAAACAGGGGAATTTGAGAAACCCTCTTATCTTTGGTGGACTGGGAGAGGAAGGAGCCAACTCCTTCCCAGAAGACCCATCTGCCAGGCAGATGGCTGATCAAAGGGAGGTGGTCTTCCAGGGGCCAAACACAAGTCACTTGGAACAGTTTGGGTTTTGGCACAAGCTTGAAATGATGAAAGCTCAGCCCTGTGCTGAGGACAGTACCATGCTTTAGCTACAACATCAACCGAACAGGGTGATGGGAAAGAATGGGCTCTTCATTCACACAGCAAGTTAACTACATTGTATTTTTAACTGCAGAGAAGCTCCAGTAATGAATTTGTCTCAAAAGGCTCCTGAACATCATGCTAATATTAATTATTTAATTCTTAGCCTCCCAAGAACACTTTCATCTCTAATAGCCAATTTTCAGTCTCTTATTAGAAATATTCTCCTGTTTTACTAAATAAAATAGTCTATTGCAGAAGTAAACATTATTTTTGCTACTGAGTCCAGTGAAATCAGGATTTCAAGCAATTTATTAATAGAATACCACTTTCATATATTCAAGGAAATATTATTTAAAATATGATAATTCATCACTATATTTTCTTTATAGCATGTAAATGAACAAGAAAAAAGCTATTTTCAGAGCTTTCTAAGATACATTCCATTACTTTTATCACATACCTCTGTCTTCTGTAGTTTCTTTCCATACAAAGAGAAGAGAAAGAAGGAAGAATGAGTTATTAGTATGCAGGTCAGTAAGATAAAAAAATGTAAAAAGAAGAGCAATGTATACAGAATGAAATTTTAGTTCAAAATATTTCTACAAAAACACTTCACAAATAAACATACTTACAAACCTACTAAATCAGAATAACTTAGAAAAATCATGATGATGGCCAAAGTCAGTGCTGAGTTGGAGGTACAGTTCATGATGGATTTAAGTCTATTTATTGTGAAGCTGCTAGTGAAAGGTGTACTCTTGCCCTCCACCTCCAATACTAATCTCATTGGCTAGATGTGATCTCAAAACGAGCCCTTCACTTTTGGACTTTTACAGAAAAGAGAAGTCCAGATTTTCAAATGCTGTCAAAAACTGAGAGTGATATACAAAGACAGTATAACCTACCTTTCTACAATCCTAATCTTCATGCTTTTTTCCAAATGCTTGTTTCCTTACATATTTCTGAGCTGCCCTCAGCCCTACCTCAGTCTAACAGATCAGCAGGGGATGTGACAGTTTGTTATGCCAAACCTCTGGGGCCATGTCCCAGCTGTAGCACTGTCTGCAGCTGAACCTGCCCTGCCCTCCAAGCACACCAAGGACCCAGGGAGGACGGACCTCAAGAGCCAGTCTCACCCAAACAGATGATAAAGTCAGTACCTTGAATCTTTTTTTATTACAAGCAAAGAACCATAAATCCCTCTATTTTTAGAAGAAATCCATAAAAGAAGGAAAAATGAAAAAGACCACTCAGGCTACTGTTATCAATTTGGCCTCTCAGTGAGCACTGACAGTTCTACACCAGGCAAGAACTTTCACCTTATTTGGAAATTACAGATTTTTCTGACCAAAAAATGTGCCTGAATTAATTTCAGCTTAAGCTGACTAAATTCATGGTTGGGCTTCGCGAACGAAGATTTGGGAAGGCTCTATCCACATTTGTTACAGGCACGTTGGTGACTTATGAGGCCAATATGAGATAGACATATCCGATTGCAAAAGGCACAGTAGAAAGACTCTTTAGATGGTGTATTCTGCAGAACACGATTCTTTCTGCATTGCCTTTTCTCCTCGAGAGTGATCCTGTGTGTGTTCTCAAAGGAGACAGCAGCGTTATAGATGGTGTGTCTCCAGGCCTCCCGATTTGAGGCCAGAGTAGACCAGTTATGGTGATCAATATGGCCAAGGTTGAGATGTTGTTTCAGGGAGTCCTTGTATCTTTTCTTTGGGGCTCCTCTCTTGCGGCAGCCAGTGGCAAGTTCACCATAAAGCAAGATCTTAGGGAGGCGGTGGTCCTTCATCCTGGAGACGTGTCCTGCCCAACGCAGCTGTGTTCTCAGCACCATGGCCTCAATACTTGTGACTGCTGCTTGTTCTAGAACAGATGTGTTGGTTACATAATCTGACCAGTGGATGTTTAAGATTGTACGGAGGCAGCGTTGATGGAAGCGTTCTAGGAGACGCAGGTGGTGATGGTAGATGACCCATGATTCAGATCCATATAAGAGAGTAGACAGCACTATGGCTCTGTAAACACTGATCTTGGTAAACTGACTAAATTAAACATCTGTTTAAGGAAGCATATGGTTAAATGCTTTACTGACTAACTGAAGGTTAATCTTGTTAAATTTACTTCATTATGAGGAAAAATCGATAATTGTATCAGACTCTATTCTTTGTATTTCCTTTGTCAGATACAGTAAAATCATAATCTGATCGTTTACCAAAGAAAAAAAAATGAAAGAAAAAAAAAACAAACTGAAATGAGGAATGAATTTCAAACCTGGATCAAGTTCTCCAAAATCACATACAAATGTAAGAAGTGCTTGAAAAATGTTAGTACTATAAGAATGTCCCTGTAGAAATATTATTGAAGTAGGATTTTTTTAGATTGCTATTTTCATAACATAATTGGCTACCAGATGAAATACACATTTCTTAACTGTATTAAGAAGAACAAAACTTACTTACTTGTAACCCCAACCAGTTATTCCTAAAACGAGAGCCAACACTAAAATGGTGCCAGCAATAGCCCCTATTATTATATTTGTGCTAACCACACCTGGAAACACAAGAAAGAGGAAAAAATATAGTGTTTTAGGAGAAGAATACACAAAAACAGTAAATGCACCATCTTTCAAAAACCTGCTTGAACAACTTGCACTAGGCTGATTAATTGTAAGCAGTGATATAATCTTGAAGTATAGCATGGACATAAAAGATCACCTCTAAATCAAGCTTTGATCTCTGTGTCTAATCCCTTAACTGAACACTTGCTACATGGGACAGTCATGTCAGGTATGTCAATACAATGTTATCAATATCAAACTGCTGTGACTTACATCCTTACAAACTGCCTAGCAAATACATGCTTAAGTTGCAATAAAAGTGACTGTTTGGTTTTGTTCAAATCTCTTCTATAGTTGAGTAAATTAACCAAAAGAGATATTCTGAAAGATGGTAAACTGTCCCCCCTACAAGGATTTATAATGCCAAACATTTACATGCTCTTTTTTCCACAGTATAACCTTCTCTTGTAGGCAAACCTAAAGCCAAATAAAAACTTTCACCCCAAAAATGTAAAAGCCAAAAATTTGTGTGCCGACATGCTGCATACTGGCCATGTAAAAAGAAATTTACACTACAAATAAAAACCAATCATGTAAGTAACATGACCTTTCCCTCTGGATATGAAAAGCCCCATAACTTTTCTGCTTGTCCTGATCCACTAATACATGTAATAAGGCCCCTCAGATGTCTGGGACAGGCAAGGTAGAGCCGCACACACTGGTACCAGCTCCAAAAGGTGTACTGAGTGCTTGTGAGCAGCACTATGCACATCCAAACCCGGGTCTGAGGCCTCATTTACAGACACTGAGTGCTTCTGCTGTGGGAGGAAGGGAGAGGAACAAGGCTCCTAATGGTGGAGCATGTTGTATGCTAACTGAAAGAGTAGGAGACCTAGTTTTGCTTGATGAACATTCCTCAAATCCAAGATTTTTCAGTTATTGGTAAAAGTTATAACAACATACCTTTATTGATGGCATCTTTATCAAAAAAGAGATCATCTTTGATGCGAGAACTGCAGTCGTCTCCTCCCCAGAATCGGTCACAGACGCACTTTATTTCATTGCTACAAACCTGCAGCCAAAAGTGTAGCTCAGAAAAAAATCAGAAAATTAATCCATTCCCGTAATTAATACCTTAAGTATAGGTACAGTGATAAAGCACTGATTTTGACTGCCTGCAAAATGTTACAAAAAAATTTATGTATTAGATATAAATGTATTAAATGTACTATTACATTTTATATAAATAGAAGTAATATGTATAAAGTACATTAATATCTTTTAATGCATTTATAATTGCTTTCGGAGACTCTGATCTCAAGACCTTTTTTTACAAAATATGATGAAGTGGTTGATTTCAGATTAAAAAGGGAGTTTTAATATAGTATACAAGACAAAAGACATGAGAGAACAACGCCTTTAATCTCATCTCGGCCATAGGGACCTGGACACTGTTTCAAACTGTGAGGGACACGGGGACTTGCCAGGGCCGTAGCAAAGCCACAGGCTGTGCACCAAGCAGAGAAGCTGCCACTAGCCAAAAGCCAGTTCACTGCCCCCTCCTCCGAGCAAAGTAACTCTCAGCCAACAAAATCCAACAACCTTATGAACTATCTTGGCTGTTGACACAATAAGGAGGTAACTAAAAAGAACATCTGGAAAAACAGAGAACCAAGTTTCTCAATGCATAAAACCTTTGTATTTATTCTCCACTACATTGCCAGAAGAAATATCAATCAAGTTAGCAAAAGTGATAGCAAAAAAATTGATTGATAAAATTTTTGTAAAACTAGTACATACTTACATACATACACATTGCTTAAGATGCCTTGACAGGAATGCATTAGGTTTACTTAGGTACCTCCTTTCCTTTTCCTTTTGAAAAACTTCTCTGGCATAAAGACTTCTAGAGTCATACTGCTGCTGGCTTCCTGAAAAGTCTGTACAGGCTAGTACACTACACAGTGCCAGGTACTCAGCAAAAACAGTAAAAGGGATTAAAGAGTGCAAGAACATACACCATGTCCTGAGCAAATCTGGCTGTCTGTAGTGCCTGGGCAGGTGCTGAAGTTGAAGGCCTCAGTGGGGAGGCAGCGATGGTCCAGGCACACCATGTTGGGCCCACACGGTGTCCCGTTCTCTACGTATCCCAGGTCCGTCTCCTCATCAAGCTTCACATGGCCACCACTGCAAGACAACCAAGAGGATCTTGGAGACTTGTGCTGTGATTAGATGGGTCTACTTGAGAAACTGGGTTCTGGGCTGCTGCCTTTATTTCTATCTTCATTATACTACACACAGGACCAGTAAGACTAAGTATTGGCTTAGTTATCTCACTGGCTCTAAAGTGAAACAAAGGAAAACATAGTATATCTACATCAAACAAATGTAATGGTGAAAACAAAGACCATTTTTCTTGTGAAAGAGCTAGAGTTACATAAAACACTGAGTTTACTTGTTTAGGACTTTATTTCATCTTACCCTTCTATGAAACTATGAAAACATACCGTGTCTATAATTGGGATTCATTGAACATATAGCAACAAATTAAGCTGCCAGTTAGCTTTGGCAGTGCAGGCATATGTCAAAGTATTTTGGGTGCATTAAGTACTTTTACAAATACTAAAGAATGTAAAATCAAGGGGCCTGAGAAGAGCATTACATCTCTACAGGCAAAATTAACCACTGAACAGAGGGGACTGCAAAACAGTTGCACATCCCACAATGCAGTTAATTTCCTGAAGCTTAACAAAGGTTGAAATGGAATAATGGTTATGTGCTAACAGGAAAAAAAACTTCATGGAAATAGTTTTTCTGCACTAAGGAATGATAAAGCAGCTTTTCTATGCAAGATGGATATCCATTGTTCTGTTTTCAGGATTTCCAAATACCTGCAATTGTAGACTCTTCCAAAGTGCAAGATGGATGTTGTGATTTCACCATCAAGTTCTCCAAGTCTGGGCACACTGGATATATTGGAGCACAGAAGGTATCCACAAAGCACATCTCTGCATTGAAAGAATAAAAAGATACTTATAAAAAATAAAATTCAATTAAAATGAATAATAAAAAATACAAGGTTTTCTTCACTTTCTTGGTTACATATTTGTTATTCCTTTTTTCTCCCACTGACAATAACTCCCATAAATAATGTGGTTCCCAAGAAAATTTTTCTCCTTGAGCTTAGATTGGGAAAAATCTGTATTTTATAACGTATTATCAAAAATGCTCTGAGCAATAGCAAGAAGGAAGTTGTCAAGAACAAATCACATCAAACTGATTTAATAACCTATCAAAATACAGTAACTTGTCCACAGAGGAGCAACAGTATATACCGGTTTTAAATAAATTCTCATATGGCACATATGTAAGGGAACTGCAGACATGAAGCTTAATTCAACTGCTGAAGCAACTTTACTTCTCATGTGTGGAGACTTTTCCACTGACAGAATAGTAGGGTCTGGCATCTCACATAATACTGAATATTTTTTACTTATGAATTTGTAATGGAACAGAAGTAAGGTTATCAAATCTGCACAGAAAGGTGGAAAAAGACATCAGTTCACCAGTAGGCAGAACTAGAATTCAAATGGCACTGACAGAATGGAGAAATCTGAAAAAAACAGTTTTATAAGGACTGGTGAAAGGTTCAGAAATAGGCAGAAATAGTCAACTGCATAAATACAGAATGTGAAACAATGGTTTAGGCAACAACTTTCAGGAAAATATTTGAAAAGTTACAATACAATGAAAAGTGAATGCAACTTAGCAATGCAATGGCACAGCATAAAAAGATACCATACCAAGACGTGAGACCATAGGCTACTCTCCCCCTCACTGCTAAGCCTCACCAAGAGTACTTGGGCCACTTTTGGTCCAAGTTTTCCCAAGCTCAGATGGTGCTCTCTTGTCAGAGATCATCTCTTCTCGACACTCTGCTCCCTCCACGATTTCTTGCACAAAGGTCTGCAGAAGGTGGCCAGGAGAATTCTGATCCACACAGAGGCTTTTTGAGCCTCTTCATACCAGCTAAAGAAATGGATCAGGGATCAAAAAACTCATACCAGTTGTTTTCTAAATGGATCAACTTACTGTTTATTGCACTGTATCCAAGACTCTTTGTCTCTTCCACAGTTTCCTTTCTCAGTTCCTTCAATATTCAGCTTCTCATAGCAGTACCTGTCAGCAGCTGTCACTTCTAAAAACAGAAACAAATCTCTTCTAAGATGATGATGACTTTGAAAAGCCAGGTCACAGGAAATGGGAATGTACGATCAAGAAAGCAGGGCTTCCCAATTTGTGAACTGAAGTACCATGATCTGCAGGGGGCCCTAATGAACCCTAATGGAGCCTAATGAGCCTAAATTAAAGAGTATAGGCTCCCTAGGTGATTATTAATGAGAACTTAAACCTCAGACTTCAGAGTAAACACCAGTAGGCTAACAAACACTGGAGAAAGAGCTGGAAAAGAGGATGGAAAGACGAAACGAAGGGGGAAGAGTCAGAGGGACATATAGTTCTAGATATTTTCAATGGTTCTCAATATGTCTCTTCCATAATTTTTTTTAGCTAAAATAATCTTTCAAGTCACATGAATTACAACCAATGTAGAAACAATAACATTCACTCACTTTCACCCCAGATATATTTACATTGCCGGTCCCTGGTTTTACATCTTCCTCCAAAACAAATACCCTAGAAAGAAAGAAAAAAATACAGAACAGATTTCAAATCACTTGATTTTCCAAAATATGTATTTTTTACTATACAGATTTGTCACATGCTTTCTACTGAGGGAGCTAATATGTGATTCTATCTTTTTTTCATTGAAAATATGACAAGCACCCAAAACTCATGAATGTTAGCAGAACTGTCCCAGGTGACTTCCAAAGATCTTAAAAAAAAATCTATAAAAAGCTATTTACAACAGCAGAAAAAATGTAAAACAAACTGAAGTGCTAATTACCTGTTTGTTATCACATGAATATCCATCCATTTTATGAATATTAGGAGAACACTATAGAAATATAAAATAAGTAACAGATCATAGATCAGACAAGCATGAAAGCAAAGTATACAAAAAAAGTAATATGAAAAATTATTTCAGTATCATGCTAGTTTCTTCAGTATCAACAGGTTTAACACAATTTTTATTTACCTTACTATACAAACAGTAATATTCATTGTGACTGCGACACTACATGTGGGATTTTTAGTCTTTGGATAGAAGACACACAAATCACCTGACTAGAATTTCCTGTGCAGTTCTCTGCAATATCACAATCATTCACCGCTTCTCGACACAAAACTCCTTTAGGTTCAAACTGGAAAAAAAAGGACAGAAAATTAGTGTCTTCATTTCTCCATATCTTGCCTTAAATGCAATGCTTCCTTATAGCTTTATCTAAAATAAAAAATGGGAAATATTCATGTGCTGACTGAAGTGCAAACACTTTCTGTGGTGTGACTGCTGCACCACTCAAGCCTTCTACTCGTGCAAGTGAAACCACTCTCTGAGGCACTCCCTCCCAAGTGCATCAACTGGGGGACCAAGCAGCAGAAGTGCTCTCCTGGAACACAGAACACCTGGGATTTATCAAACCAATACCACAGTGGCTTACAGCATTATCCTGACCAGGTCATTGTGCCGTTCTATGACTATTTTAGTCTTCTTTACAACATAAAAAGAGTGATCCTGATCCTCTCTCTAGGGGTGAAGAACACCACAGAGCGCCATGGCTGAACACTTTGGTTATCATAATCCCCCACTGTTGTTGCAGAATGGAAACTATTACTAAATGTACTGAATTCTGTACAGTTTGACACAATTTTCCAAGTGACCAGATATTCAACAATGGGCTAAGTCTCAAGACCTGGAAAAGCAGGAAGACATCCCATTTGTGGAAATTGTTAGTGCTTCTGGTCATGGACATACTACAGATGCCTTATTTTTTCCTGAAAGTTTTCTTAACCCTGTGATACCCAATACATTTTGCAGCACTGAGTTTTCCTTTTTTTTGTTTCTGCATGCAACACACATTTTGGTGGGGAAAACTGCTAAACCCACAACTGGTGCCAACGGGCACAATCAGTGGAAGAGCTAGACTAGGGTACTTTCCGAGCCTTCAGCTTCCTTTTCCTACCAGTCTTTGGAAAAATGCATACAGGAATTTTGTCAGAGACATTACAGGATGCTAGGATGTACACTCACCATGTTTTGCTTTCAATCCATCCTTCAATCCTGCTTTCAGGCAGAGTATTACAGGGGAAGGTAACTCCAAGTTTGGGAATTGTTATATATGGTCTTTTGAGTTGTCCTGATTAGCACCTCCTGGGGATACCTGTTCTGCAAAATTCTACTTTTCTGTTCATTTGCTCACCCTTGCCACTCTGTATGTAGATAAAACCTTGTGTTCTTTGCAAAAAATACAGAAGCTTAGTTTTGTTCTGATAGTCTTCAATGTACTGCCTATGTGACTTAGATTCTTGAACAAAATTCACCCACACTAGCAATCTGCTGATTTCTTTTTTTTTATATTACATTAAAAAAAGGAATGTGCTAAGGGAAATGTGATCTGTTCCAGCATAATCTGTGCTTTTTCTTTTTTTAACATTAGGATGAGCAAAAAGTCAAGAATGTGGTCCACAGTTATTACTAATGATCCTCCCAAGGAAATGAAACCATCAAATGTGCACAGACAAAGATAAAAATATCACACATAGTACACCAGAGTTTTAATTACATTAATACTAATTATCATTATTACTAAATGAGTACAAACAACTATCTGAAGTCATATTTAGCTGGGCTCCCTTACAGCCAAAATCTGGTTAAATCTCCTTTTACTATTTACTGATGTATCAGGAAGAACACCTTACAGTTTACATAGGGCTTGGTTCTCTTTACTCAATGGGATTTCAGTCAGTCCAAACATAAAGAGACACAGGCAGACCAAACTGAAACTGAAGTCATGTGTCTTTTAGATGAACCCTTCTGAACAATTCTGCTAGCTGTGCTTTTGGTTTTGTTACTGTATCCTTTTCTCAGACCCTCTGTGGTACAATTTTCCTATTCAGTCTCATGGGGCAAATCCAGAGCGGCATGTATGGCACTGGGAACGGCACAAGGACATCTAATGAAATCTCATGGAACTTCAACCTGATTAAAACTTCTCTGAAACTGGAAGGATTTAATTTACCTCTGCATTTGATGACAGTCCCTGCCCCAAGAAGCCAAGCCTAAAAGACAGAGTATAGCCCCAGACAAATCAGATTTCAGCCAATTTTAAAAGGTAAGCTTTCAGAAGAGCAATCGCAAGGTCTGGAAGGGATGTGGTACCTGCAGCCACCCGGATGCATTCCCACCAGGATGCTGCAGTGAAGGTCACTGCCCTTACCCGGCACTTCCGACAGCAAAGCCCGTTGCTGCACTGGGAGCCCGCTGTCAGGGTGCAAGTGTTGCAGCACTCTCCTCCTTCACTGGCACACTCCTGAGGAACACACACACTTATAACAGAATACATGGGAAAAGCACATGAGCCCCAAGCTCTCTTATTACTTCTCATCTTAGCATGCTACCTGAATGGATTTCTAATCAGGCTTTTAGGCACCTGGAAGAAGAAAAAGGCATGCACTTGTGGGGCGTGAAACTGCTGTTTCCTATGCAATATAGAAAATAATTTTTCTAACTTCATATTGTCAATCATTAAATACTGACATTTTAGCACTGACCAGAGTCGCGTTCCCAGCTAGCAAAATACTTTCTTTAACATCTTTGAAGGCCTGATTCTGCACAGGCAGGTATTACTATTACTCTTCAGAATTTATGTGGTGATAAAATAAAAAAGCTGGACCACATTCTGTTAAACATGATGGAAAATGTAAGAAATTATGAATTCTTTGGCACAGGACCTTAGCATTGCTTGTCTTCCCCCACTTGTTGTTGATGGTAGCAACGGGCAGCACCAAGTCTTGGAGAATCTAGTTGCTCACTTAAAGTGCATTGTACTTACCGCTATTGTCCCACAGTCACATTCTTCTCCATCTTCCACAAATCCATTGCCACATTCTGGAGGATCCAGAAGCTGCAGGGCAAATGCAGAAATCAAAGGGCATGTCTCTCCTAAGGGAATCGTTGTCATATTTACTCTGTGTAACATGGTTTTTTACCTAGCACTCTAAATTTATTAACTGAAAAACAGTATCCAGTCTGAAACAGACTAAGAGAACACAACTGAGGTGTACAAAGAATGAACACTGCTTTAAATTAGTTCAGCAATACTGCCCAGTCACATGGTAACTTCCATGCATAAGTGACAGTTTTACAGCAAATTCAGTTTGAGCAGAAGTTACAATGAAAAACAAAAAATGTGACAATAAAGGAAGAAAATTAAAACAATATGATGCTTTCATTATCTTCACAGTGGTTGCAATTGCTGTTGTTCTGAAATTCAAGGGATGAGGGCTCAGAGGTTAAAGCCTGCACTGTAAGTTCAGAAGGAAAACCCATAAAAATTTCTCCTTTGGTAGTATGTGGCTTAGAAATGCACAGAAAGTCAAGCAGATGGGTTTCTTTGTCAGTTTTTGTTGTAGCTGGATTTTTCTTTCCCTTTTCCTCTACCACAGTTGGGAACTTTCAGCAGTTTTCTATAAGCGTGTATCACATAAGGGAGATGAGGAAGTATAGCTGGTGAGACTTCCTCCCTTTCCTTTCAGTCTTCCCACTGAACCGTAACTTAAAATATCTAAATCTGTATACTTGTGTGCTATACTCTCTTCTAATGAACACTTAGACACTTATATTCTGTTCTTTCCAGTTTCATTGTTTCTGTTTTTCTAAAATTACAACACATAATTCTTCTAAAAGAAAATAAATGAGAAGGCATATAAATGTATCACAAGATTAAAATTTTGCAGATTGTCCTCTAAGTTCTCTTGTGCCATCTGCACAAGTACATCATTCATGGTGTAGAGTGCATTTCTCTCCACCTGCTGCCTCTCTGTCAGTAGTCCACAGGATGGAGCATCACCCTGCGCATTTCACTGTGCCACAAACCACAGCCTGACACAGGCTGATGTGCTATTATTAGATCCCCCTATTGAAATGGAAATTTGACTGCAGCATGAAATGCATATGTAGACTTTAACATAAAATGTATGCAAGCAATTATCTTTTAGAGATACTAAGGAGTTGTAAAAACTGCTTGTTTCCTATGTATTTTCCCGGACATCTTAACTTCTTCCTTATGTCTAGGTGGGCTGCAAAACAGAGACAAGGAGATGGCAGTAACAGAGCATCCTGCCTTGAAAAGGCCTTGAGGGGAAGACATATAAGGAGTGACTGAGGTCACTTGGACAGTTCAGTCTAGAGGAGACTGAGGGGAGACCTCATTGCAGTTACAACTTCCTCGTGAGGGGAAGAGGAAGGGCAGGCACTGATTTCTTCTCTGTGGTGACCAGTCACAGGACCTGAGGGAATGGCCTGGAGTTGTGTCAGGGGAGGTTTAGGTTGGATATTAGAAAGAGGTTCTTCACCTAGAGGGTGGTTGGGCACTGGAACAGGTTCCCCAGGGAAGTGGTCAGAGTACCAAGCCTGACAGAGTTCAGGAAGTGCTTGGATGATACTCTCAGGCATATAGTGTAACTCTTGGGGATGGTCCTGTGCAGGGCTAAGGGTTGGACTCGATGATCTTTCCAACTAGGCATAATCTGTGATTCTGTGAAAATATTGGGTCAATTTGCTACAGTACACAGGGACAGTTAAATATGAAATTGAAGAAAAAAAAAACACATTAAAAGCAAATTGTGTAACTTTTCCCCAAATTTATATTATTTATCCATTCATTTGAAAAGAGCATATGTTCAATCTGCTTCAGCAGCCACTGATGTAATTTTCGGGATCATAGCTGATCTAACAGTGGAGCATTGTCAAACACTGCACCTTGTCAAATCAACTTTCCTTTATCTCATAATTCCTGAAAAGTAAAAGTAAGTTTGTGTTTCACCGTCCTTGCTAGGAAACACATCTTTGACAACTTTGTGAATTAGACAGACATCCATTGACAATACCTTTAAACAAACTCAATCACAATATATAAAAGAGTCTGAATCACCATGGCTTCCACATCTAACTTCCACATTTCTGCATGCCATTAGAAACAAATTGTAAATATGCCAAACTAAATTGGAGCAGGGCAATTGGTTTCTTTTCAAATGACAGATGTGTAAACAAAATCACTAAAAGATCACAGAAACATAGAATCACAGAATCACAGATTAACCGGTTTAGAAAAGACCTCCAAGATCATCAAGTCCAACCCTTGATCCAACACCGCCATGGTTACCAGACCATGGCACTGAGTGCCACATCCAGTCTCTCCTTAAAAACCTCCAGGGACGGTGAATTCACCACCTCCCTGGGCAGCCCATTCCAATGTCTGATTACTCTCTCTGTAAAAAATTTCTTCCTAATATCCAACCTAAACCTCCCCTGGCACAGCTTAAGATCATCCACTCTTGTCCTGCTGCTGGTTGCCTGGGAGAAGAGACCAACCCTCATCTGGCTACAACCTCCTTTCAGGTAGTTGTAGAGAGTGATGAGGTCTTCTCTGAGCCTCCTCTTCTCCAGTCTAAACAACCCCAGCTCCCTCAGCCTCTCCTCATAGGACTTGTGCTCGAGATCAAGTAAGACACATTACACTATGTAAACAACTCACTCAGCAAAGAAATAAAACCACCAGTATTTCTCTTCACCCTTAACAAACTTTTAAAATGCATCTGCATTCTAAATTAGAAATCTTGCATCTTATTAATGAATCACAGTGCTTTCTCTCCATTTTTAATAAAACATTATTCCATGAAAAGAGACCTTTAGGAGAAAAGCAGTGTCAGCTTGTCCAGATCTGATGCCTTCTCTTCCCCTCTCTAACATTTATGGAAACTGTGGTTGTCAGAAGATGCACTTTTTCTCAGGTGCACCAGAAGGAACATGCATCACTCCTGAACTGGCTTTCTTCTCTTTTACATCTGTGACCATCTCAGTTATCAAGTCTTTTTTCCACACTGGACTGTCTTTCTGCCTTAGCCTCTTTCCTTTGCTTGTTGAAAGACAGCCATTAAGCAGAGGTTAACATTAATTATATATAGAAAAGAGCCAAGACCATTATTCTGCTTGCTTTACATTTTAACATGTGCTTCAGTAACAGAGCAGGAATATACTGAAACACTGCTGCAAATCCTCCACTGCAGAAGCCCTTGCATCTTGGCTGAAGTTTCTTTAGTCTTGCTTCGTATTTACCTGCCTTAAATGTCTGGTGGTAGGGCAAGGCACCCTCTGCAGAGGCTATAGAAGTCATGTCTTCATCTTGGGACAGATGTGAAATAAAAATGATCCTACTTCAGCCTCCAGAGATTTGTACCAAAAGACATTTAATGCAAATTAGAAAACAAGCTGTGCAAAAGTTTACCAAGACTCTTGAAACCTCAGTAAATACAGTCAGTTGTAATATATAACATAATACAATACAATAATATCATACAAATATATAATACAAAAATGTATTGTATTTACAATATTCAGAATAAACTGCATGAGGGATGGTTCTAGATCAAAGGCTCTGGGAACTCTGTTGGACATGAAACCACTTTATTAAAGATGTATTTAAATATAATTTCCAAACTACTATGAACTAAAATAATCTACTTAGACCCATATGTTGCCAGAATAGTTAGAACTAAGCAAAAAACCAGAAATATAAAAATTACAGGTTTTTTCCCAACATTATAATTTTCATTTTTCTTGGTTTCATCTAAATTAGGAATAGAATAGAAATAATACTCAATAATAAGGTAATGCTTACTTTGGTTGGTTTATTGAAAAGGCAGGCACCACCTCCATTGTTTAAAAATTCATGATACTCTTCAATATCACACTCAGAGAACTTGCTTGGAAGATAGTACCTGACAGAAATAAGGTAGCAGGATTACTTTCTCTAGTGCTTTTTACACTGTATTTTCTTTTTTCAAAATAGGAGAAATATGACATTATAGTTTAGAAAAAGTATAAAAGCATGCTGTTCAGAATCAAAGTGACTCTTTGTAAGTCTACCTAATTGGAAATCCTTCCAATAAATGACAAGGAAATTGCAACAATGACATAGAGCTCATGGAAAGTGAGAGGTTTAGAACATTTCACTAAACTTTTACAAGTCAAAGATCACAAGTTTTATTACACAGTGTGTAGTTCTCACAAGTGACTTGTTCCACTAACAGGCCTGATCTCAGAAATATATTTATTTCCCATACATACTGCAAGAGACAAAGACTGATCCTAGTTTGTTTCCCTCTTAGAGGAAATTGCTCTCCTGGCCTACAGAATTTTCATATAATAGAGTTATGCCATTTTAAACATGCTTCTAACAAACACCATCTAACATTTCAGCTTCCCCCTATCGTGTGTCCCACTCAGTAAATTTCAATTGAGTACAGAGCGCCAATCTGAGGCACAGTGCCCCACCTAAAAACCATATGAATCTTTGCATGGATCCTTTCCACAGGGAAATAATTTTTCTCAAAGCAACTTCAGTGATCTTTATATTCAGGTGCATAGTCACAAAAGTAGTTATGCTTCAAGCAGATTGTGGAGTCTCAAGGGCTTTCCTCTATCAGCTCATCACAGAATAAAAACAATATTAGCCAAAGTGTTATCCTGCATTGCTAGGAGTGATTACTGGCCCTTTCCATCCCTAGTGTTCATCACTTAGGTCTAAACACTACAGAGATTGTGGAATTCACCAACATTCATCAATAAGCTAGGTAAATAAAAGGCTTTTTTGTGTACCTAATTATTTGAAAGGTTTGAACATCAGATAAAGAATTTTAAGGCCCTTAGATATGAAAGCACTTTTGCAAGAATCAAAAATGTTTCTCTGATTTCATTTTTAACACACTAGAAATCAGAAAAATCCTACTGTATATGTTTTCAGGTATACCAAGGTGAAAAATGCACACATTCATACTTTCAAAGAGCTTTGGATGAAATACACTTTGTTCAAAATTTTTCTGACCACAAAGCTATTGTGAAAATTTGCAGATCCACTTGAAATGAATTAAAAACTTGGAGCACTGTTTACATCTAAAACTAGACTACAGTTTAACTCACACACATGATAAAAGAATTAAGGCCTGTAATAAGAATTAAGGCCTGTATACACATATTAGAAGGCATCAAGTTTCAATCAGTAGCAAAAATTTGCTGATTCACTAGTTCTTAGGTAAAATCTCCCCAGGCACACTCAGCCTCCAATGGGGGCATTTTTTTCTGACAATATCACACAACTCGAGGGATAAAAAAATGATAGATACAGATGAAAGATTCCAACAGAAACACTGAAAATGAGACATACTTCAGAAATTTGATTACAGTATTTCAAGAATTAAGGTATGTCATTGTTTGTTCCCACAACTCAATAGCAAACTTGCAGGAGAAAAGAAGCTACGCATGCTTCTGCTTCTTTGCAATAACATGGCTTGACTGCTGAACCCAGTGCTTTTAAAGTTAAATCAGCATTCACCAAAAATTCTCACATATCCTCTCATTAAGTCACTTATTCTCACATTTCTTTGAAGGTATCTAAGGTACATAGCTAATTCCTTACTTTCTGAAAAATGAGTCACCAAAAATATTCTGCTGAACCACAAGAGGGAAACATTTTCACACCTTTCCTTTATGTCACTGTATAAAGAACATGACTTTCCTCTAGTGAAATGCCTTACCCCATATCTCCCATTATGCATCCAGACCACATGTCCTCACACTTACACTCACCTGACAAAAAAAAAGATAAATCAAAAGTTACATCTTGAGTCTTGTGAGTCCAAAATAATAAATTTCTTATCACAAAAACCACACTGTACTCAATTCTATTTCATATTTTAATACAAGTTGAAAAGAACAATTTTTCTGTTTATTGCACACCTTAGTTTGTGTATTAGTGCACGCTGCCAAACTTTTTCTAAAAACTATGTATGATTCTATGCAATCCTGAGCTTTGAAAATATGTCCTGTTTTTCTTTCCTTCTCTTAAAGTGAAGTTAGAGGAAACTGCAGTGTCAGCCTTCAGCACTTGCAAATCATGAGTCAGCTCTCCCGTCTTCTCCTGTGTGATGATATTCAATTCCCAAATTTTCAAAGTAAAAAAAAAGAATCATTTTAACCCTTCTATTTTTTAGTTCTCTTCTTTGACTACACTAATGTGACTGGGGAAATTTCCACTCGAAAAAAATCCCTAACAATAAGGCAGACAAAAAAAGCATAAAACAGTCAGTAAACACAAGGCAATACAGCAGGATCTATCAGCTTCTTCCTCTGCTCTCCCTCCCTTTGCCCTGCAACTCCCTGGTTGGCAGAGGGCAGTCCTCCCTTCTGCCCTGCCAGCTTGCCTGGGGTCACTTTGTTTTGGCCTCAGTCCACCACTTTCATTACTGTGTCTTCTTTCCGTTTCAGTAGAAGTGCTTTGTACATACACATTCTGTAACTTGCCTTACTGTACCCATGAACATCAGTTTATTGCTTCCATTTTAAAAGTACAACTACAAAGGAAATGAGGCTCTGTCCAACAGTTGCATTCTCCCCTCTCCCCACCAAAACAGTGTCCTGCCTCCCTCAGCCATAGAGAAAGGGAATCACCACTATTATAATTTTCACTTTTACCCTGCCCCTACATCAGCTCAAAAATATGCAGATGAAAAATGAATGCTGAACATGTCTGCAGCATAGAGCATCCGCCCCACATTTCTGAGTATTTTTAAAAATAGAATTACATAATCTGCAAAATCCTTTAAATGCAGATATATCCCTGCATTATATACTTTCTTTACAATGTCTGTAAACAAAATCCACCTAAGCAGAGTTCTATTACTAAAATAGTAATTTATCTTTTTTCAAATAGCAATTTATCTTTTTTAAGCCACAAAAGTACATATGATCCAATAAGTAAACACTCCAATTCATCATATAAATTGTTCAAAACTGTATTTTTATTTTAATCATATCAAGGCTGGGACTTAATATAACATGGAAGCAGAGAGGGCGAGGTGCTTGTTGTGGGAGATTTGAATTAAAGCACTGCATATAAACAGGGGTCACTAAGAAGTTGAATACCAAGGTTACAGGAGAGAAATGGTAGCAGTAGGGTGGTAAATACAAGGTATTAGTGTAATCTACAAGAGGAACTGGGCATTTGGGAAATCTACAAGAAAATCAATCAAGGAAAACGGCGAAAAAGTTATATTGTCAAAACTATTTTGCGTAACAGTATTAAGCTTACTCCTCATCATCCCCAGGTCTAATAATGTATGTTTCCACCTTTGTGCTGTAAGACAGCAGCTGTTTGGTCCATGGATGGAACACCAATCTCCCTGAAATGAATGGAAGTGGCAGACACCTTTATGGTTTATTTTGAATGAAACACTGACACCAGTGCTGCCAGGAATTATGAGCAGGGGGATATCAAAGTATTTAAATAGTGGAAAATTAATGATATCACAGAATCACAGAATATGCCTAGTTGGAAGGGACCCACAAGGATCATCGAGTCCAACCCTTAGCCCTGCACAGGACCATCCTCAAGAGTCACACCATGCACCTGAGAGTATCATCCAAGTACTTCCTGAACTCTGTCAGGCTTGGTGCTGTGACCACTTCCCTGGGGAACCTGTTCCAGTGCCCAACCACCCTCTGGGTGAAGAACCTCTTTCTAATATCCAACTCAAACTTCCCCTGACACAACTCCAGGCCATTCCCTCAGGTCCTGTCACTGGTCACCATGGAGAAGAATGAGATCAGTGCCTGCCCTTCCTCTTCCCCTCACAAGGGAGTTGTAACTGCAGTGAGGTCTCCCCTCAGTCTCCTCTTCTCCAGACTGAACAGAACAAGTGCCCTCAGCCGCTTCTCACACGGCTTTCCCTCAAAGCCCTTCACCATCTTCGCTGCCCTCCTTTGGACACTCTCTAATAGCTTAATGTCTTTTTTATATTGCAGTGACCAAAACTGCACACAATATTCAAGGTGAGGCCATCACAGTGCAGAGCAGAGTAGGTCCCGTCCCTTGACCAGCTGGAGATGCTTTGCCTGATGCCCCCAGGACATGGTTGGCTCTCCTGGCTGCCAGGGCACTGCTGACTCATGTTCAACTTGCCATCGACCAGGACCCTCAGGTCCCTTTCCATGGCACTGCTTTCCAGCACCTCATTCCCCAGTCTGTATGAACATCCAGGGTTGCCCCATCTCAGGAGCAGAATCCAGCACTTCCCCTTGTTGAACTTCCTATGGTTGGTGAGTCCTCTAATTTGTCGAGGTCTCTCTGCAGGGCCTCCCTGCCTTCAGGGGAGTCAACAGCTCTTCTGAGTTTTGTGTCATCTGCAAACTTGCTTAGTATCCCTTCCAGTCCTGTATCCAAGTCATTTATGACAGAGCTCTGTGGAACTTCACCAGCAACAGGTCACCGGCCTGATGTCACCCATTCACTATCACCATCTGTGCTCAACCCATGAGCCAATTGCTCACCCACTGCAAGATGTGTTTATCCAGCTGTATGCCAGGCATTTTGTCCAGAAGGATACTGTAAGAGACAGTATCAAAGGTTTTACTGAAATCCAAAAAGATTACGTCAACTGGCTTCCCTTGATCAACTAGGTGGGTTACCTTGTCATAAAAAGAAATCAGGTTTGATAAGCAGGGCTTTCCTCTCATGAAGCCATGCTGGCTGTGACCATGTCTGTCCCTTCTTATGTTATTACAAGAAATAAAAATATTTCAATGTTGTGAGAAAAAGAAGGAAGAAATACATGTCAGAGAGATACTGATAAGATTCTCCACATTTTAAGATTTTTTTTTTTCTTGAGATAGAGTGAAAAAACAAATAACCTTACCACTTATAATTTTTCTTCTGTCTGAGAAAATGCCAATGTTTTGGGCCAAGGTCTGTGCCAGGGTAACTGCCATCAAGTCTGGCTTTCCAAACTGACAGAAATAAGCAAGGTAGGAAAAATAATCAGTTACATACAGGTATCTCAGATTCAAGTGAAGCTTTTCTCACTTCAAAGCAATAAAAGGCAAAATCACATGCACAATGTTAAGCATTCTTACTTCAGGGTAGCTAGATAATGAACAAGTGAGGAAAACTAAACACTGGCTTATGGATAAGTTAAGAGAAAGTCCGTTTATGTCTTGCTATTGTGGCTGCAAATATGAATGACAGGATATTGCAGAACTTGCTGAAAAGTGTATTTGAATCTATATCTGACTTTATTCACTCATCACTTCATTGAGATGTCCCTTCTACAGAGCTGCACTAAAATTCTGAATCAGTAAAGAAAGAGAAAAATATTTTGAGGAACATATCTGCACTGATAAGTTCTGTGCAGATAAATTTCCACCACTTTTTGCTCATACCAGCATCCCCACCTACCTCATTCACACCTCCGCCTTTAAGCAAGGAGCAGATTCCACCCGTGTGGGCTATTCCACTTCGACTGCTCTGAAATCGACTCCCCCTTTGACAAAAAGGAAAAGAAAAGGAAGTTTACCCTGACCAGTCCATGAGTTTTGCATTTATCTATTCCAGTATCTACCCTTCTGATTTTCAAATGAGAAGCTGGCATTTGCAAATGCTGGTTGCCACCACTACACTGCAAACTGTGCAGAAACAAAATGGGAAAAACAGATAACCACTCACACACCTCACATGACAAATTATCTCCAGAAAAGTTATACCATCTTGCCTCCTCCTTCTCAGAATATTGAATACAAGAAGGCATAAGAAGAAGAGGACTATTTTGCCAAATCACCTAGATCTCACGAGCCCTTTGTTTCTTGACATACCACCACACTGAGTGACTTCTGCTGGCACATGCTACAGGCAGAGTGCAGGAGAGGCCATCATGCTGCCAATGCAGGGGGACTAGTAAAATGACACTGTCTAATTGGGCAATGCTGATGGTAAAACTCATAGGGAGATGCATTAGTGGAAGATGCAGAGGTAGGTGAAAATGCCCTGAAACTGCAGCCCATCTCATCCAAGGAACAGATGCACTCCAAGCCTAAATCTAGTCACCTCTTTGGCGCTGACCACGTCAGCATGAATGACTGCCAGTTACTGGAGACAAAATATACTCTGCTTTGCTTGAGAGTACTGATCCATCTGAGCCCTGGCAAGTTATTTTTCTCAAAAAAATAAGAAAACCATCGAGAAACAATACAATGGGCTAACTGCGATGAAGGTGAAAGTTCATTTGTAACCACCGTACCATCACACCGGCTAACCTCACCTCCCAGTTTAGCCATGTCTCACTCAATTTCAGAAACTGCTATTTCTAAACAATCTATGAATGCAATACCTCAAACACCATTTGGTGGCGCTATAGATAGCATTAGAATTAGCATTACAGGCCAAATCAAGCTCTCTTCTGTCATAGTCAATCCACACACATTCACAAGAACAAGACTTCCCCCCAAAGATCTTACAGTGTACCAGAGAACATCCATGAAGGATGTGAGAAAACCTGATTCCCATTTAACAGATGAAGATTTGAGCCATGGAGAAACAAAAATCTACAAGCACCACTTGCAGATCCTACTAGCTTTCTTCATGACAGAAGTCAATGACAGTAATTAAGCATGTGCAAAAATTCTGAGAGGATGGATACTGGACTTGGGTATCCTGGAACCATACTGGAGTAATGGAAAAGTGAGGTGTTTAAGTTAAGTTTATTCATATAGGATTCTAAAATCCTATATGAAGGATTTCAGAATTTCTCTCAGCAGAGAGAAAAAAGGACCCCAAAAGATATTCATTTGACCTGTCAGTTGTGGATCAAAAATCTCAGCCATGAACCTCTCCTCTATTTTTGGAGGTTCCATTTTATTATATCAATCTTATTTCCAAAACAATTAAGATATTTAGAGAAAATAACATTCCTCTCATCCTATTCTTCCTATAGCTCAAATATCTTGGGAGAACAAACTGTTTGGAGGATCTGAAATACTTCAGTAATCCTGCAGCATGCAGGTCATTCAGTAAAGTAAAGCAGGCCATAGTGTGCTTAAGCAGGAAACCTCATTGGTTTCAAAACTGATGTTCTGCTTTCAAATAATACAGCAGGGCCATCCATACTCTGCTGCTGAAGAAGCCAACCTCCGAGGTGGAACCATGCATGACCCTCCAGGTATCTGCATTTGTGGATAGGTAATTGCACAGAATAACAAAGGATTACAGCACATGCAGCTCAGTCTTAGTACGTTAAAACTAAAACGAGAGTCAAACCTCTAGTTGCATTGGCAGGCAACTTGTGCATTATCTTTTCCCCACCTCCCCACCCAAAACATTTTTTTCTGAATTATTGTGGATTACATACACAACAGAAAGGAGATGCATGAGCATCTTGTGAGAATCAACCCCCAAGGAAAGAAAAAGCCCAGTAATAAAACATCACAGGAAGTTACGTACGAAAAAAGGTGAACTGCGTCACTTTTCTCTCTGATAAAATCCCTCCTATATTTCATAAACTCACGCAGGGTCACCAAGGGATTTTCAGATATGGTGAACTTGTTATCAGTAGCCCAGGTTTCCATGGCAACCAATACTATCCTGGTGTTAAGTTGTTCTTTATATATCTAGTATATTAACAGAATGAACAAATACATTATGTCAAATAGAACAAAGGTGAGTTTTACCCTTTCTCGAACTAGCTTGCATTTTTACATAACTAAATAATTAGCTTCTTCTAGCACAATTTAGGTTCTCCCAGGTGATTTTATCTCCCTTAAAACAAACAAACATGAAAACAAAGTAAAATCTAAATTTTAGGCCTAATTCTTCAATCAGCTCTCTTAGTCTGCAAAAAGATCCCCTGTAGGTCCTACACAGGCAGAGGTGCATAGAAGAAAGATATGATTTTTGAAAAATTACTATAGAACCATTCCAAATACCACAAAGATTTGGAATTAATGGGTCTTTTATAAATCCAGCTTACCCCAGTGACACACAAGGGCTCTCTTGTACTGAACAGTGATCTATAAAACCATATTTTTTACTGTTGTACACCTCTACAGGAGTATTTAACCTTATGCTGGCTGAATCACGAAAAACAGGCTATCCTTTCAATGCTGAGGGTTAACACTCCACACCAAATACTTTTAAGCATTTTTTCTAGTAATACTGTTCTTTTTCTTGCAATACTTTAGTGGGGTGAGGTGCAAGAGTCAGCATCTCATCCAATTTAGCATCATAGACATAATCCACAAAGCCCACCTCTACATCCCTATTCTAACTCATTTACTCAAATGCACTTTTTCTGGAGAATTTTAGTGCATTCTTATTTCAGATTGTCTTTCGGTTTTCAAGTTGTCAACACAGGGATCTTGTGTTAAAAATTGTCCTATTTAAGGTACTCTTTAATACCCAGACTCAAGACACTGATCCAGCAGGAGGATACTTAAACATTTGAAGCCACAAGAAGTCTCTAATGTGTTATGTTAGACAAAGGCTTTATAGGTGGCTGACCGTGGTTCTAGATGAAAATTTGTGATCTTCACATACATTATTATTGGTATACAATGAACTGACAACTCCTGCATATATCGCCAGGAGAATCATATGACTCATCTCACACATAAAAGAACATTTAGTTGAGCGATACTTACTAAATCTGCCATGTTCACAACTGATTTAGCATAGCTGTTAGTATGGCCGACTGACAAGCGGTGCTTTTTACACTGCAAAACGAACACAGACAAGTTACACATGCAGAATTCAGAAAAATAAGCTCCATTTCCAAAAAAGAATGAAGTAAAAAGCAACTATGTCAACAGTAAAACCCCTGTGCAAAGTTTGGTCTCCTGTGCTGAATGTAATGACAAGAAGCGATACTGGAAAATTGCTCAGAAATTCAAATTACTGATATACTTTACAACAGCTGTTGCGAGGATCTATTAATTCCTGTTTGGAAAGTACTCTAAGGCCTTTACTGGGAAATGCTATAAGAACCACAACATATTGTTACTCATCTTTATTGCTGGCAACTTTAAAGTCCATCACAAATGCCAATGCAGAAATTAGCAAAAAAACTTCTATAGTTGAGACTCCTTTAAAGGTGTTATCCCAGAAATCCAGAAGTGCCTGCATCCATGTTCTAATCTAACAGACTTCCTTTTTTTTTCTTCAGTTCTCTTTCTCAAGTTGTTTTCTGGTTTTCAGCTTCTATAGTTACACATTCCCAAAATGCTACAGTAACTGGTTCAAATCATTTCAGCAATCAGATTACAATGGCACCTTTACTGAAATCTGTAATGCAGTTCTATAAAGATGACACTGAAAACAGCTGTCCAGGTACTCCTATTTATAGGAAAAAAACACTTATGAATGAGCACCATGGGTATGGAAGTCACAAGTATCTCAGAGTAATTTAGGACAAAATGGACAAGATTTTCAGAAATGTTTAACTATCTTGTGCCCCATGATGCTTGATTTTGGAGTGAAAGTTGTCCATATTTTCTGGAAGTTAGGATCTTTTAGTGGGCAAGAAGAAGTGCCCAGCAACTAGCGGGTGAGAAAGACACGGTTTCAAGAAGGAATGGGGGGAAAAGAAACCACCAAAAATAAGGAAGTTACTGAAAAAAAAAAACAAAACACAAAACCAAAACCAAAAAACCAGAAGAACAGGACTGTGAATCTAAAAATGACAGAAAGGATGAAATGAAAAAGCTAAAAAATAAATGGAAAATGAAACACTGAAACAAAGGGAAATAAGTATACTACTCAAGTCTCTATTTGCAATTAAAATCTCACACTTTAGGATACTTAGGGACACCGGAGGCCTACTGAAATATTTTCAGTATAATAATTTATAAGTCCATTTGGGTTTTAAAAGCTTTATTCCCCAGCTGGAAGCAATGGTTGGACAAGCAGCTGAGAGGGCAGAGAGGCAGGCACTGCACCCCTCGCAGTGGTGAGCACCCCACAGGGACTGTTGGGATGTAGCCAGTTCCCTAGACCAGAGGAGGAAGCACGAATTTCATTGTGCCCTCTGGGAATGCCTGGTGAGGGTGAAAGGCAAAAGCAGCTCCAACTCTTTAGGGTGTCAGCTCCACACCGAGTGCACCTGGAGCGAGGCATCGACTGATGCACAGAGCGAAGTCTAAACACACACGTGCACCAGCCCAGGCCATGGGGAAAGGGACAACCCCAGAGCCGACAATGATACTTCCTTCTCCCAAGAGGAGATTATTTGGCTTCTTCAGTCATGGATATTCACTGCTTCTAAGAATAAACTCCTAAGTGGACTGACTCTTGCAGCAGCTGCAATTAATCAAAGTCAGAAAACATGGTCCTTGGAGAAAATCTTCCCACACAGCTAAGGTCCCAAGGGGAAACTTGTTGCTTCATGTCTTTAGGATCAAACACAATTACACCGATTTAGGGAATTTGCATCCATTATTATTCGTTTTAATCCAAGAATTGTTTGCTATGCTCACCAAGCTGAGCTGAAGGAGGAGCACGCTGTCCAAGGACAGTGACACATTCCTTGTATACTTTGATGTCTATTTTTGCCAATTTGGGTATTGTTTGAGAGAACCGCTGCACATTAAAGGAAGAGTAGACAAAATGTATAGAAATATTTTGATTTTTAAAGCCATAAAGGACCATAAAATCATCTAATGTCACCATTCAGATGAACACCACCAGTCTGAACTTTTATCCAGTTACTTCAAGATGGGATTCTATTGTTTGTGTTTGACACTACCTTTGAAGACTGCAAGGCATGAAGAATTCGCCATTTCCTTTGATATTTTCATTAATTATTAATCATCTTCACTTACATAAATCTGTGCCTTTTCCCACTTTAATGAGTCTGGTTTTTCTTCAATACACTAATCTTTATTATGTCTCTTTCCACTACATTAAAGAGCCTATTTATGTTCTCCCAGAGAAAGTATACAAGCTTAACAAAATAATTTCTCTATATTGATTTGGATGTATCAAAAAAATGTAGTCACTATTAATTTCCCCATTGTCAACTGCAATAACTGCACTATTGATTGCTGAGTGGCTGTAACTAAGAGAAGTGTTCAAGAAAGCCAGAAAGAAAATCATCAGCTTAAGTCACACTGACATTACTTTATGACCCTTTTTCCTGATACTCAGGCCTAGTTGCATTCCTTGTGTAATTACCTTGCCAAAATTCACAAACAACTTCATCAATGGTTAATGAAACCAGAATCTTTTTTATTAAGGACATAGTAAATGTAATTGTTGCCATATATTGTTCTTAATTGTTATCTCTTATGGATCAATTAAAGGTGATGCTAATTATAATTGTAAGATGTTGAAGTGTGTCAGTCTTACCATTAGATGATCATTTACAATCATTAACTCAATGTATTTTGTTTCTTCTTCAACTTTACGTGGAATCTGACGAACCTATAGAGAGAATATAACTCTAAGGTTAGAGTCTTACAATACAGAGAGAGTGTAACTGGTACCAAACACCTGCACTTAGTGGCTCCCCCACTTTAATAAACAGGGAATGAACTCTCAGTTTAGAATATTTATTTTGAATCAAAATAAAGTGAGCTACTTGTCACTATTGTAACATAAAAAAATATACGTATTTCATTAATGGGAGTTTCTGATAAAACTCTATACTCAAAATGAGAGAAAACAGTTTTTCATTTGGAATTCAGCAGTATTTAACAATTTAATAACTCTTCAAGTAAGCAATGTCCAAGAGAACCCAACAATGTTCAGCCCACATTACATATCTCTTTTTGTAAAAGCTGTATTGATATAGAGACCTCGTGCCAAACCAGCACAAGCAGCAGAACTCCATGTGGGCAAATTAACTCAGCAGACATGAAAAAAACTTGATGGCATATCACTTATAAACAAACATATTGGCACATACCTGCCTTTTCCTTCTTTTGTGTCTTGGCCTTACAACAAAATTCTGTGATGTAGCATTCATCTGCCAGAACTCTAAGCAGAAAACACAGACAAATACACTGAATATTTACAAGAATATATTCCAACAATTGGTGACCCTGATGCCACACGACTGTATTATGGCATTCTTCAGCACATCAGATGCAGCAACAACTCATTTTTTAAAGTTTCCAACTAGAAAGGAGGCAATGTTACAGATGCTTCTCAGTAACAGAGCTCTTATTAAAAACTCTACTAGTGATAATCTGGGTCTGTTGAAACAGATGATCTGTGGGTGTCACACTTCTGAAAGCACAGCAGATGTTCTATGCCAAAACTTCACCAACACAGGGCACGAAATATTATTAGCACAGTGCTCCCATGGAGTGAATAACATTTTCAGGAATTCAGCAGCCATTGACAGAGTTCTTGCAATAGCTACCTAAATTAATAAGAAGAGCATGGAAGGCAAAATTAATGCTTTAAGACGATTATATTCTCAAAGCAAAATATGTCAGGGTTGAGAGAAACCATATAAGATTTGGCAATGCTCACTTATCAATACAATATTCCTCCCTGCTAATCCCACTGTGTCTTTAATTTCTTAAACCTCTAATCATATGCACCAAGTAGTTTATTCTTTTGCCAAATCCCTTCACCAAATCTATTACTAGCCACTCATGGAAAAGGACACATTATACATTAAGCAGAAGACAATACTTGTTCTCACCCTTTTAAATGTCCAAGAAGTAATTTTCCATCATTAATCTTAGATTCATAGTCGCTGCCTCTCTTTCCCTATACAAAAGAAACCTCTTTCCTTATCTTGTATAAACGTGTTTGCTACTCATATAACCCCAAGATCTTTCTTTGAGACATGTAAATTAAATGTTTGCAGTTGCTTCATTTGTAATATTTCTTTTTCCCTTTACTGACTTCACACCAGAGGCTCCCTATTTATAGAGACCCTATAGAGACCTGCAGTCTCTTGAGTTTTCAATGGTGAGAAACTAAATCTTGAAAACTTTCTTACAGTGTTGTTTTTATTATGCTTTATATATGTTAATTAATTTAGCATGTGTTCTGGTGCCACACAACTGGATCTTAACCTGTCATTTTTGGTTTAATAACATGAGTAATGAAATTGGTAAAAATAACACTTTTCAACCAATAAAAAAATAATTTACAATACGTATACAGGGTCTCAGATAACTTTACCAGCAAATGTGATTGGTTTACCACAATTAGAAGTCAGTCATCTCCAGAGGGAAATGATGCAGCCATTAATGTTAACTCATTAACACTGTGTTATAATTCACAAGCTGGATGAATTCACACACAGTACATTTCCAGCCAAGAGCCTTCAGGCAACAGAACACGACCAGCAAAATCACTGAAAGCCTAACAAATATTTTGATGGGAGTAGTTTACCTTGAAAAACTGTAATGAGGATTCGCAGTCATAGAATCATTTTGGTTGGAAAAGACTGCTAAAATCATTGAATCCAACTATAAACCAAACACTGCCAAGTCCAATTAAATCATGTCCCTAAGGGTCACATCTACACATTTTTCAAGTGATGTCAAAAAAAAAAAGGGACATCTGTTACACATTATTTGAAAAATAGCACCTTCAATACCAGAGTGTTATCTAAGGCTGTATCTAAGGCCTTACAGGTTGTGGGGAAAAATATAGTCTAGTAAATACAAAGTCAAATGCTCTAAGCATGCCAAGTCATCCATCCAAGCTTTCCTTATTTAAAGCCCTATTACCTCTCAGACCATTCCAAAGTACTGTACAATAAAATCTTCTGTGGAATACCTTGTTTTTTTTTAATACACAAGGAGCAAAAGAATGTAAAAAGTACATTGTTATCAATGATAGCGATATTGTAGTATAACAGTGTGTGCTTTTACTATCACTGATAGTAAATAATCCCTATTACTTGAATTTTTTTCCTTTATAATATCAATATTGGAGCTGATGATACATCCAGTTCATTCCTAATGCAGTGCTGAGTGGAAATCTTAGCTTATACAAACATTCTTTCAAAGATAAGAGGAAAATCTTGGCTTCAAGGAAGATTTCCTTAGGCTGGTCAAATTGATAAATTACAAGAGTAATAAGGAATGTAAGAAATACTGATGACATACCATAGCACAATGTTTGCTACTAATAATAATAATTCTGCTGTAGTACTTTTAAAAAATCAATCATAACAATACTATTAGCAATTAATTGCCAATATTATTTAAAGAAAAAAAGACAAGACAACACTCAGCACTCTTCCGCACTGGAAGGGAAGAGGCAGGACCACGCAGAGACATCGACAGGGCTCTCGTCCTCTGGAGCTGTGGCTATGCATGGAGGATGACTTAAAGAGACATAAACTTAATAAACACTGACAAAGAAAAATTGTGGGATTCTTAATGAGGATGTATTATAACTATGGAAATTTTCACTACAAACCTCAGAAACACCTTTTCTAACAATTTTACAAAAGCAAGTATGGGCATATGGGAAAGCAGACTGTGAGTTAAAGTTTGTTTATCCATACATGGTATACTAAACATAAAGATTCATTCTTCAGAACCAAAATTAGGCGAGCCAGTTGTAGCAATTTCCCTTGGCTTTTTCCTCACTAGCTCTCTGAATTATTCTACTTTGCTTGACAACTACCAAACCCGCACACACTGTGCTCCAGGGAAGGACCATTCTATATGCAGTACTCAGCACCATAAGATCTCAGATTCAACTGTTACCACAGGACAAAAAGTTTGTAACAAGAAGACTGGACATTCATAACTCTCCTGAAGAAATTAGTCTAGAGGTAGTTTGTACTAAAACATCAGTGTTTATGACAAAAAGTTTTATTTATCTAGGATATATATCGTAGAGTAGGAAAATGCATCTGTAAAACTGGCAGATCCTTGACAGAATGGGGATATGTCATAAGTACTGCAATTTTAGCTTCAATTAACATGCCAACTTCTCAGATGAAAACTCATTTTTTTAAAAACCCCTTCTCCATCCATACAAAATATGAAAGGTTCGTGGGCATTCATCATACAAACACTTGAAACCACTTCTGCCTCTAAATTCATTTGCACTGAAATGCATGGCTCTCATTAGAGCCAGTACTGTGAAAGATGCTGATTGGACTGGAGATGAGAGTCACTGAACAGCAAGGACATTTGGCAAGTTCTTGTCTCCCATGCTTATGCTCACACCATGGTACTTGCCCTGTATCTCAAAACAGGAAAAATTCATGAAGAGTTACCAACCACTGGCAATGTAAGGTTTATTTTTATCATCTTTAGGCTACCTCAATCCTTTCCGCTCTACAAATACTAGCACATAATTCAGTCCATACACCACAGGATTTTTTTAAGAGAAACATATATCACAACATGAAGTTCTAGGAGAGGTTTCATTCATTGGATTCAGGGTTCTTTTAGCACTTCCGTCAAAATCTTTTTTTTCAATGCCTTTTTACTTAATTGGGCAAAAGAAGATACATACAAAGAAACAATATACTATCAGAAGATGATCTACCAAATACCATTAACAAATTTGGCCTTAGACTAAAACATTTCATAAGTCATGAATAGTAAAAAATCATACCAGATGGTAGGTCATCAGAAGGAAACTCAAACAACTTGGATTTGTAAACAGAGTGGAAATGGAAGTCATCCTGTAATAGTAAATAATTGCAAGAATTAAACTGGGAAAAACTAATCCATCTCATGAGCCTTAAACAAACAATTCCAAAGGTTCTTGTTATCCAACACATATACCAGTGAACATGCAAGTTGCAAGGCACCATTCTTCTCCTTTACCCAGCTATAATATGATCACTAACATCACAGTTAATCGTCTTTCACTGGAAATATCTGAGTACATCAAAGTGGCTGAGCATGCCTAAAACTAGGCTTAAGAGAGCTGCCAGAGAGACTCAATGAGAGTTGCAGGAGATGCTGAACTAGAGTCAAGGATGAACCAGGAGGAAAATGATGTAATGAACCCACAGTAGGAAGTGCCAGAGAAGGGGACAGGGCTTCTGTTGCTGGCTCCAAGGGACCCTCATCACCCTCTGTGCTGCACTGCTCTACAGTCAAGTGTTATGGAGTACACACACATATATATATACCACTGCCTAATTTTTGTCTGTGATGATGGAGTCTTACATATGAGGTAAATGAGTGGAGAATGAGGGGATGATCCTTTGGTCCCACAGCCTTACGCCTACCCTGCACCCATGGATGACTGTAGTCAACAAATACAGCAGGACTACTGTAAGGTCTACTTACATCTGAAGTGTAGTTCTCATCTGGCTCAATAAGGTAAGTATGATTTCCATCATAGAACATCCCACTGTCAAGAGCAGGAAATGTAAATACTGATTTACTAAACAAATACTGGTGCAACATGGAATTAAGTTTAAGAAGTTCACATACTCTAAAAATTTAAATATTTAGAAAAGGAAGCAGTTAAAACTGGTTTCAGGAATGAATGCAATTTCCGATCAATCTTTTGTTTCTTCACTTCAGAAAGAAAGATTTTCTCCTGTGGTTAAACAGACTGCTCTTTCTTCCACAAACCTTCTCTACAACATATACAAACACCAAAAAATGGACTAATTTAGCCAACTGAAAATCCAGTTCAAAGCCCCCACTCCTATGCAAGAGATATCTACCTTCAACAGATAAGTAAATGACCAGTCTTTATGAACATGCATATTTGGAACATAAGAATAGCTTTCCTCAAATAAAAAAATGTTATTTAATTGAATTAACCTTAGGTGTTAATGGGTTTTATTAATTCTTTCCTCAGCATTTCATTTAAAGATAGTGTTGATACTGGTATTACAGTAAGAGCATAAAGTCAAAGAGTATTTCTTATATCACTACCACTCTGATCTTCAAGCAAATCAGCATATTTTTTAATAATTTTGCCTTTATTTCAGTGGCATACATGCATGGTTGGGACTAGGTTGTATCAGCCTGTCCCTTTCAAAGGGCCACTACTACGGTCTTTAAGTTTGGCCATAAATATGAACTGTGAACTCAAATTAGGCACATAGCCCTCAACAGCAGCACAAAAGCAAGATTATTTATTTATTTGCATTACTCTTAAAAACACCCAAAATAAACACTAAATTATAAACAACAAAACCAGATACTTTTCTTTTTTCTTATGCAGCACGTTTTCCTAAACGGCAAAATTGACAATTACAGAAATATCTTGGGTTATTGACTGTATAACATACATCAAGTGTGAGCATGAGTAATTTCTAAAATGTAAAGCTGTTTCACCATTCAAATTACCTGTGCCTACTCTTTAGAAATAAATACTGTCTACACAGTTTACGTGAAATATTCTAGCACCTACTGAAGCTTCTTTGCTTGGGAATAAGGTGAGGTTGGGGAATATCCTGTAGCTTTTTATCAGGCAAAACTTCCTTGTAATTGCAATTTTAGTTAAGCACAGTCTGCAAGACAAAGCTCTATCAGCAAACAGCTTCTCGTGAGACTGCTGCACCCAGCAGCACTGATCTCTGATCAAGTCACTCAACAGTGACAACAGTAACAGTCACAGCTGACCTATAGATCTGGCTTGTCCTCTCAAAGCATTAATGGCTCTTTTCCAAACAACTTCAACAGCCCAGTGTGCTGTGAATAAACCCCATGCTCATGGACGTGTTAGAGAGAAACCAACACCAAAACATGGGCCATTTCAAAAACCTGCATTTTGATGATGTATAGTCTTCAAACAATCAAACTTGTAGCCATGAAAGTCAAATTTGCAGCAGTAACGGCAGTTTTAACACTCACCACCAGCTGGCAGCAAAATCCCAGACCTGCCTGCTGCCTGTGCCCTCTCCTCCAAACCCAGGGCTGCCTGACTATAGCTTATTTATATCCCAGCAACCGCTGTGTTTTGCATTCAAAGTCTTTTTTGTGTTAACCCATAGGAAACCGTGGTTACTGCACATCCCACAGAAAACAACAAAAATCCAAACAAAACGGCTCGCTGGAAGTTATGGTTGCAAAGGTACCTTTGTCATTAGTAAAGTCATTAAGAGAAGACATTCATAATTGTAACTATTCTGTCAGCCAGTCATCCGATCAATTTAACTAATAAAAGGAAGCACACAAAATAGACATTATCAACAGAAGAACTGATAATTTATGATTAAAAAAACCCAACATTTTCTCACATATATGAAAAATTCTGCTGTTACTGGCTGAGATCCAGAGGTACTAACATGCAAGAGAAGAGACTGGCATGAACTTTGAGAATATGAAGCTTGTTATTCGATTAAAGGCATCTGTTCTGTCTTATGCACTTCTTAAAATTCATGAAAGCAAATGTCCTGCCCTGCAGACCTTATCAGAAGACAACTCTTCCCAGATTCCCTTATTCCAGCGAGGCGCTCCGAACTGTGGTTGAAGTGAAGGAACTCTGATTGCCAGTGTGAGTTTCTAGTAATTACTTATCATTTAAATTCGAGTGTGTAGGAACTAGTTGTAATGACAGAAATGCAGTGTCAGAGAACGTGAGTTTAATACAGCTCAGGAAAGCATTACTTTCTCATACTGGATGCTCTAATTACCAGCCTGCTAGAGAAAGACTGTGAAGGATAACTCTGCTGAAACTTTATTGTAACAGGAAAAAAAAAGGGGGGGGGAGGTTGAGGAGGGGAAGATAACTCTCAAGAGAGCTCAATCACACAATTAAAAAAATGCATCATTTTTGATGCATCATTTTGACCGATTTGAATATCAGGCCATTTAAGAATACAGAGCAGCAGGATGCTCAGTCTTAAGAATAAACCCACAAAAAGAGGGCAGGGAAGGACAGATGCAGGCTCTCCTTCCTTCCTGCTTTTTCTCCTAGGAGTTAGCAGGGGCCAAGACCTAATGGATCACTGCTAATGGAAGCCATGCAGTGGCTCAGGATGCATTAGGATGCTACTATTTTTAGTCTCACTGTCCATACTGAAACTGGGCTCAAGTTTCTTGAGCTGCACAGCTGTTAATCAGGTAAGTGCAAGGATGCAAGCCTTCTGCATGCATTCTCGCCCTTCCTAACAAAGAACATACAAGTATAAAAGAAAGACACTGCTTAAATATACTACTAAATAACACTACTTAAATATATGTACTTATATGGTTGATACCAGAACTACAGAATAGCTGAAGATAGACAACAGGCTGAAGATTTCCATCAGCTAAGCCCCGTTTCTGCAGAAAAAGGCAAAGTTCACATAACCTCCACACAGATTCACTTGCTGCTTTGACTTTTCAAGCTGATCTCAGTATCAAAAGTGCTGAGATACTGTAATTCCCAGATGCAACAGGCACTGAAGTTGCTTGGTTGCTCTGAAAACCTGACCAGCATCATTCAATAGTACCAAAAGTAGACAGGTCCAAAAGCTGTACAATCAATAACACAGCTTAATGTAACCTTCAGATGATAGATGCTTTAATTATATTATCACTAAAATTATGAAATTCAAAGTAAAATTATTGCACCATTTTATATCTTTCCTTCTAGATTTTTCAAGATTTTACTATATCAAAGGTATTTATTGAATGCCACAACTTAAGGCCAGCAATTCTGTTTAAAAAAAAAAAAAGGATAGTACAAAATAAACTCTAAACTGACATTTTCTTTGTAAAGAAATTAGAAAAGAAAGACAATATACATCATTGTAGGAAAAAGAAAAGACATAATTTCCAAATGGTACACTGGTATTTTTTTCATTCTTGTAGAATAGGATGTTTTCAGCTACTTCTACTCTGCTGTCTCTAATAAATTATCTTAAAACAATACCTGGTCACTGCCACAAGTACTCAGTTTGAAAAAAAAAAAAATTCTGAAGATTGTTGAGTACTTAATATTGGTGACAAACTAGTAGGAAAATAAATAGCATTTATTTTACTATATACATATATTATTTTACTATAAATAGCTTTACTTTCCTTCAAAGAGTAATAAAAAAAAGGCCAGTAAAACCAAAACAGCAAACTTACTGTAATCCATGGCATGTTGACAAGGCAACAAATGATACAGGATTTCCTCGAATTTTTCCCTGATAATAGCAATGTTCTCCTCCCTGAAATTGGAAATTGAGACTGTAAATCCACAGTATCACACACCATACTGTCAAACACTGTTTTTCCATAAACACATATCCAAGCCACTCACATGACACCAGGAATTGACTATCACTCACAAGGGTGTTCATCCCATCTCCTTTTAGCCATGCTTTCGTACTTAGACAAACACCATCCTGACATGCTACACCAAATGGAGACATTTTCAGTGTGAAATCTCTGATATCCTGACACAGATTTCAGAGACAAATTACTCCAGAAGTGCTTATCTTTCTTCATTGACCAGGAAGAGTTGGAAGTAGGGGGCTTAGGCTCAGCATCTGCTCTGCACATGGCTACATCAGACAAGATGAACTCCGCTCTGAGGGTAAGGCAATTTCCTTCTTCTGAGGAGAAAGGTATTTTACCAAATAATAACCACAGAATCCCAGAATATTCCGAGTTGGAAGGGACCCACAAGGATCATCGAGTCCAACCCTTAGCCCTGCACAGGACCATGCTCAAGAGTCACACCATGTGTCTGAGAGTATCATCCAAACACTTCTTGAACTCTGTCAGGCTTGGTGCTGTGACCACTTCCCTGGAGAGCCTGTTCCAGTGCCCAACCACCCTCTGGGTGAAGAACCTTTTTCTAAGATCCAAACTAAACCTCCCCTTACACAACTTTAAGCCATTCCCTCAGGTCCTATGACTGCTTCATTAAAAAAAAGAGTAAATCAGAAGTAGTCACTAGGGTAACAAAAATAATGGAAACTCTAGGAGTAACTGAGCAGTAAAGAAATACAACAAAAACAAATATCTGCCTCTTCTGCAAATAAAATATACACTTTTCAAATCAAATCCAGCAGACCCTATTCAAAAAGTCCCCCTAGTTTCACTGATAAGGATGGAAGCCCTACTGCATGTGCACCAAATCTGATCAGTATTGAACCATGTCAATACTTGTATGCAGAATTAGAAAAAAAATCCAAACTTCCCTTAAATTCTCACTGTCACTCTACCCTTCAGGGTAGAAGAACTTGCCTATTAGTGCCTTACCAAATTCACCTATGTTGTAACGCACTAATGTTGATTAAAGGACTATGAAGGAGATTTTCAGTGCGCTTTTTTTTTAATAGCATTTACTTGCAAATACTTGTTTCATCAAATGTGTAAATAGTCTACCTAGCCTAATGTACCCAGCCATGTGAACATTTATGTCCATTTACTGCACAGAGGGAAAGGCATTACAATTACAGCTTTCTCAGAAGCCAGCAGTCGCATGATGCATAGCACAGTCATTTTAGACATCTGACATTAAATGCTCTTGCATTTTATGTTTCAGACATGAAAAAAATTATCAAGATGAGGCAAAAGGCGAGAAAATACATAGAATCTGTAGGTAGTTTTGTATTTTGATTGGGAAATCCTGTTCTGTTTTCTACAAGATGAGCAAACTGTTTTTGAAAGCAGCTACGAAGTATGGATGCCACTGGTACGAGGTGCTCTCCTTAAGAGAGTATAGGAGCCTGTTTATCAGAGCACAGCTGCATGCAGGGAAAAGGACTTGACCTCAGCCTGATCACTGGAAATTGCTAGTTCCTCTTCAGAATCTTCACTGGAGGGTCCGTGCATGCTATGCTGGTGCCGGACCCCAAAGCACCAACGCAGAACACCCGAGGCAGCAACAGCAGCAGCACTGCAGAGAAATGCAACTCCTGACCCAACAGATTACAAGTGACACTATTTGACAGGCTCGTTGCTTCACTCAGTGAGAGAATCCCTGTGGCATAGCTTCTGTTAAGTGTTACACTTCCCCCCCCCCAATTTCATTTCATCTCATTATTTCCTCTCTTCTACATACCACTTTTTCCTTCCACTTGCTGCAGTGACTGCAGCCACCTCCACTGCCTATCTATCTTGGCATCTTTGCCATTGATACAGACACAGAACACCTTCACCAAAGTGACCTGTACATTAACCACCATGATGCCCATCATGGCACCTCTCTGCTCAGATGTCTGAAAGAAAACTGGTGCCACACAGGTAATGTTCTGTCTCATGTTGGTGAGAAGCTCTGGGGCTGACCCGCACCAGGCTACAACGGGGTGTCTGGCAGAAGGTGTAAAACCCATCACCCTTAGACCAGCATTTCTCAGGACTAACAAGGGTTTGGGACACAGACCAAGTACAGTGAAAAGGAGGTGGTTTGAGTTTCTGCTTTGCACTCACATGCATTTCAGCCACCAACATCCCAAGTTACATTACATTTCAGACCCTATATTGTTTTTGCTGAAACCTTGGCTCATTTTCTCCATTTTATTCTCCTTTTTTACACCTATTTACTTCTATATCTTAGTTACTTATAGCTCTCTTCATTTGAGATTTTCTTTCTTTCAATCTGTAGGGTGTCCCCCACTACAGCATCATGAGACTACTTAAGGTTTTCAGGTCTTTTTTGGAATATATGAATAAGAAGTAAACAAAGAGAAATTCCAATAAGTAAATAACAAAACTAACAATCAAATTATGTGGATGATCTAAAACCTTATGAGTAATAAAATACTCTCTAAAGAGAATTCTTGCAGCAGTATTCCTGTAAAAGATATAACTGGAATAAGTGTATGAATATGAGAATAATATTGAAAAGACTATCAGTAGGGAGTTGTAGAGAGTTCTAGCTGTGGATGGATTTTGGAGTAATTACACAAATTGGTTTGTTCTCAGAAAATGTAGTTAATATGTACCAGAAATAGAATCTCAGGTTCCATTAGCTTGCAAAACCATGTTTTTGCAAACAGGAGGAGCATTTTTTCATACTAAGAATCCAGTCTGTGGCTCAAAAGTGTGTTTTGATCTTCTTAATGAGAATCAAATAAATGCCCCATGGCAGTACCTTCAAATTAATTTATTCTGTAATAAATCCATGGGAAAAAATTTACACATACAGATCTAGAAAAGAAAAATATAAGAAAAATGTCTCTAAATTCTTGCCTTGGAAAAATATAACTCAGACACACAACTTCTATTCAATCAAATCAATTCAACTCAACTCATTGATCTACTGAAGTTCATGGTAGTTCTGGTGGAGACAGAAACAACTGGGATCTCCATCTCAGGGACCAATTCTTATCACTACAAAACATTCACTTCTATATGCTGTCATCTAGGGGATATTTTTTATGTATGTACTTATGTTCCTATCACCATAATGTAAGTCCCTTCAAACCAGTTAATAAAATCAACTTTAGTTAATAAAATTTAATTTCATTTCTTCAAATGAAAATAGTTTTCTTTCAAGTACTTATAATGCATTAGTGGTGTGTTGGTTTCTTTCTGAAGAGAACTCTTCAGCATAAGAAATCCTGCTGTCAGGATACTCCTAAGTGAAGTTCTGAGGATTTTTATAATCTCAGCAAGGAAGTAGGAGGTGATGCAGTGACATCAGATGGCACAAGCACTGGACGGCTCTGGGAACAGTGATTATTTACCACTCCTTACCATGTATCAAGTGGACAAAACATGCCAGTAACATGTGTCATGTGGTGGGAAGGGTATAAATTGTATATTTTCTATATGGAAGACTCATTTTCAACAGTTCACAGAATCAGTGAAGAGAGAAGTACTTAAAGCTACAAATTCTGAGACTGGAAGTGTTGAAGAAACCACCGGATGTGGCTCTTAGTGCTGTGGTTTTGTTGGCATAGTGGTGTTTGGTCAAAGGTTGGACCCAATGACCTTGGAGGTCTTTTCCAACCTTAATGAGTCTATGATTCTATGGTTCTGTACTAAGTCAGGGACTCTACAGGTCAATGTTTTCTTTAGGGTACATGTAACTTTGGACAAGAAGTTTACTGTCATTGCCTTCCTGTACTGCTGAGGCTGAAACTATGTTGGGTTTGACGTGTACTAAAGCTCTTTTATAGCAAGTGCTATAAAAAAGTACACTGTACTAGAGGAGGAATCACAGTATGTGGGAGATCTAAGACCTAAGGCCTAAATGTAATCATTATATCTCTCTTCTTTTCCTCTGCTCTTGAAACCACTCCCTAAGGACTAGGGTTGTCTCTCTTCTCTGTTGGTATCTGTAGCATTAAGACAGAAGCTGAAAAAAAATCTTAATTTTTTTCCTAAAAATATTCTGGTCCCATATGAAAATTAAGACTTCCCCCATAGGGAAGAGTTGAAATCAGCATCAACGGCAGTTCAGTCCAGAACATCAAGGGTGTTTTGTGAAGAGCTATTGGCTTCCTGTAGCTATTAGAGCATCTCTCTGCTCTCTCAAAAGCAGGCAATAATTGCCCATCTCAGCAAATCAAACCTCCACACCTGCCTTTGTCAGCTACTGGGGAATGGTTTTGTGTAAGATAAGAGGAAATCAGACCGCTCTTCTAACATATGCCAGCCATAAGTGTGAGCAGCACATTTATCGTTTCTGCTCTAAAATTGAACCTGGTCAGCATGGAGTGTGGGAGGAAATTAGGCTAAATGTCATCTCCTATGAGACAAGGTCAGCCTGGCGACAATGCCTGTGACACAAACCTGTAACCCACACAGGCACACACTCACACCATATCCAAGGGCACACTAATGCTACAGCAGAGACAAGTTCAACATTTTTGGCCCCACAAGGTGCTCAGCCACTGTTCATGCTGTGGTTTGCATCACACAAGGCAAATTTTCTGCCAATGCCATTGGCACTCTTGTCCATTTCCTTGCATCAGTAAGTTATCCTTCCTTCATGAAACTTCTCAGCCTTATCGGTGACATCCAAGAGCAATACAAAATATACACTTGTTTAACAAGGAGTCTATTGAATTGGAGAGATAAAAGTGTAATAACCTCCTACAAAAAAAAATAGAAGAAAAAAATCAGAATGACTCCAGGGTCGATTAAAACAAATTAATCTTTATGATAGTGGTCACTTTGTGATATAATCTTCATCTTGATGCTTCATTTGCCTAATTATAGCAAAATCCTGAATTAGGGGTATTTGCCCTGTGAACTGCTACAGCTCATTGTCAATAAGATGCAACCTTTTTGCCCATGCCAGCACAAGTTTCCCTGCAGCCTTTCAGGCAGGTAATGTGCCAAAGATACTAAAAAATGAGAAGACATAGATGTTAGCAATAGAAGTAAAATCTGTCCTCATTTTTATCCTTTGAGATAGTTTGTCCATAATCAGAGAGGCACCAGCTGCTGAGTAGACACAAAAGAGATGAAAAACACATTAACCAATACTCATAATAAAGGGGGAAACAAGTAAAGCAAAAGAACAGCCATGACATGCAGTAATCATGGCAGTTCACTCTTCTCTGCAGTCACAGTGGAGAAAGCATCTGCTGACCATACATTGATAGTGTTTGCTATTCGCCTCAGAGACATTATGACCTTCCCAGGGGAGGAAAATAAGGATGCACATTCATCTGCTTTTGAATTAGATCTTCAAGTAAGCCATTTTCTGCTATTAGGAGAGGTGATGGTCAGTAAACGTTATGCTACACTCTGGTACTTCCTTCTTCTACATATTCCTATTTTAAGACTCATTAATCCAAAGGAAAAGAGATTGTTGGTCTAGTTCAAATCCTAGTAATACATCTCTCTCTTTCCTTACAGCAGAAAGCTCCCAAAAGGCCAGCTAAGGCTCAAGACACCATTCCATGAAGCGTCAGATAATGAGTAGCTTTTTAAAGAGCTACCTGCTGTGGGGCCACTACTTGCCAAACTGCATAACTAAGACTGCATGAACAATAGCAACAGGAAAAGAAAATGCACACTTGCTCCTGACTACTACAGCAGAAAACGACCTACTAGGGATGGGTTTCTATTTTTAAATAGAAAAGTCAAAATGGTACTTTGACCTATGTAACTGTAATGAGAGAGAACACTTTTTTCATTGACATGTGCTTCAGCAATTGGTGGGGGGCCAGCTGTGGGGCTCTGCTGCAGGACAGCAGAGCCCTGGGCTTAGCTCTTATGCAGCTCAATGACAACTTCAGGGACCCTGGCACCACCTCTTTGCAGGGTAGGTCTCCGGACCTTCTTATGGTGTACTGCAGATGCCCGAAAGCCAAACGTTTCGTAAATGTGAAGGATGCCCTCCCTTTGTAGGAAGAAGGCTATCACATGTACTCATACACCTCAGAGCCAACAAGCTGTAGTCACATTAGGTTATAATGCTGTTTCAAATTCTGAAATCACAGAGATGGATTCCAAAATTAGGATAAAGCATCACTGCTTCCAAGTCTTCCCCACAAAATGCCCATATTTAAAGACTGTTGCCAGCGCTCTTAACAAATAGAGACACACATGTATGTGACAGGATCCTGCACGCGGGCGACTCACTCCAACTGCCGTCGGTGACTCACAGTAGGCGCTTTCAGCAGATGGCACAACATATCAGCCCAGCTTCCCGGTTCAGAGGCCAAATGAGGCTTCTGTTTACTGCCCAGTAGCTATGACAGAAGATGTTCTATGAACATAGCTGCAGGGTGTGGACAGAGAGCTCATGCCAGCACAACACCATCTGGTCTGGAAGCTGCCTTGGCATCTGCTTGGGAAACAGCCTCTTGACTTCCCTTGCCTTACCTTGGCATTAGAGAAAATTATTTTAATTATCAGCTGCCAGACAAAGGTGAGGCAGAGGAGAACAGGTTACCTCTTCCTGCCTACTCTGTTGTTGTCTTTTAAGTCAGCTCTTGTAGCAGTGCCTAGTGTCTCTTAGTCACGGTGTCAAGTCATTTTTAACGACAGGCATTTTGCCCCATTCCTGTATGCCTATTCCAGGGTGATCATAGAATCACAGAATCAGCTGGGTTGGAAGGGACCTCAGAGATCATCAAGTCCAACCCTTGATCCATTACCACTGCGGTTACTAGACTGTGGCACTAAGTGCCACATCCAGTCTCTTTTTAAAAATCTCCAGGGACAGAGAATCCACTACTTCCCTGGGCAGCCCATTCCAACATCTGACCACCCTCTCTGTAAAGAAATTCTTTCTAATATCTAACCTAAACCTCCTCTGGCACAACTTGAGACCATGCCCTCTTGTCTTGCTGACGGTTGACTGGGAAAACAGACCAACCCCCACCTGGCTACAGCCTCCTTTCAGGTAGCTGTAGAGAATGATGAGGTCTCCCCTGAGCCTCCTCTTCTCCAGGCTGAACAACCCCAGCTCCCTCAGCCTCTCCTCATAGGACTTGCGCTTGAGTCCCTTCACCAGCCTAGTTGCCCTCCTCTGGACCTGCTCCAGGACCTCAATATCCTTCCTGAACTGAGGGGCCCAGAACTGGACACAGTACTCCAGGTGTGGCCTCACCAGCACTGAGTACAGGGGAAGAATCACTTCCTTGGACCTGGTGGCCACACTGTTCCTGATACAGGCCAGGATGCCATTGGCCTTCTTGGCCACCTGGGCACACTGTTGGCTCATGTTCAACTTCTTGTCAATCCAAACTCCCAGGTCCCTCTCTTGAAGTAAACATTTTAAGGGACAGTATGAACATACTTTAAAATCTACCCATACTAATCTGTCTCATCAGGTCATCAGCCTACCCCAAGTCTAAAGCCAAGTTATAAGCATGTGAGTTACAGGAGTACTAATAAACACAACATGTACGTGGACACCAATCAGTCAGTAGAAGATAATGTCTTGAGGAAAATGGAGAAAAACACCACGCCTTATTGGTTCATTATTTCTGAATAACAGGAACTCCTTTTTAAGTGAAAATTCACAGAGCTTGTGACTGTGTCTAGAAACATTAACCAACTGTATATAATACAGTGTCAGGTTGGTATCCATAGGGAACAACAGACGTGTCTAGGCAAAGCTATTTACAGAAGTCAAGATGAAGAAAGTAAAGATGTCAAGCCAAAACACACTGAAGTCTTACATGGAAGTGCTCCTTCAGAAGTACAGCAGCTTCTGTTTGCTTAGCTAATTCCCCCTCAAAGGGATTAAGTTAAACCCAAAAAGATACTTCCATTTTTTATTAAGAGCATCTACAAAGTGATTATAAGTTCTTTAATGTTATAGCAGTAATTAATTTCTCTTAGTTATACTCAGTCCTTGCATGGTCTGAGATTACTGAACATTTGGTTGCTACCACTTTCTGGTTATGTATGCTGTATGTTGTAGCATACAACAATATGGAAAATAACTCATAAGGTGAACAAAGTCTGGCAAGACTTTTCTGCAAATTCAAGCTGTCCTCCTTCTGGGGCATGTGAAGACTGCAGCAGAGTACACAAGCGGTGACTCCTGATAGTCACAAAGTCACTCGACTTCTCACTTCAGCAGAACTACGACTTTATCACTGAAGCCCACATCTGCAGTAATAAATATACTTTTTAAGCTCTTGAAGACTCCCACTTTCTGACAATTTTTTCCCCTCCAGGACTAGCTAAACCCACTGGATTAATTTTTTTTGTCACAAAGAAAAAGGAGACAAAATAATTAAACCTGCAAAATCCTACATGAATCATGATCAGAGATTCATTCTAGTGTAGTATATGCAAAAACACGACCTGGGAATGACTCCTAATACAGAAAGCTGCCACTTCTAATTTTCTTCTTGGCAGCAGAATCTATGTAGAAAGTAAGCTAGTAATAGCAGGGAGATAATCAGGTATAAAAAAATGCTACTGCGATCATTAGGTCAGGCAAATACATTATATATAAGGGCTGATTATCTTGCCCTATTATCCCACAGAGGATACCACATTTTACTAAACCCCAAAGGGTTTCATAATTCAAGTAATGCTAAAACAGGAAAGTGAAATATTTCTCAACGTCTATCAATTCAGTGTGACAGCATAACACTGCTGAAAAAAAAGATATCCAGAGCAATCAAAACCACACAGAAATTCAAAAAAATTGTCAATTCTTCATCAAGGTTCATACAGTAACATTAATTCTGGTCAAAACCCACAGGAAGTAATTTGACCAGTATACTCTAGGACCACAGTTCTCTTCCATCCTCTCGTTCCCTGTTCCACTACTACACAATGATCTTCGCCTTCTTGTGGAACTTTCAAGTTATGAACTTCCATCATACAGTAAAAACACCTACAATTAGTGTAAGAAGTTGCCATTTTTTCTATCCCATTTTTGTTTACTTCATTGGTCAAAAATAGCCAGTTCTCCAACTGATCCTTCTGTGCACTGTAATGCTGGCAAATTTCATTAATAAACAAATACTTTTTAAGTCATTAATGAAAATATTAGATGAACATCAACCTTGCAGGAACCCCCTGCTAAACTGTGTCAGATGCACAGACTCCCTGTCAGTTCTTTTTCAGTTAGTTTACTGCTATCACTAAAAAGTAGATTATGGCCTAGATTTGTTATAATAATTTGCCATGAGGCAAACAGAGCTCTCTTGAGGGAGTAAAGGAGAGGAATCTGGTGACATTATGGGAACCTGTATTCAAAATCTTCTCTCAAACAAGCTACAGAATAATTTTTCTGATACTAACAGCTTCTCTAGTCTCTGGACACAAACAAAAAAAGCTCTGCCAGAAATAGGCATATATAATTCCTGCATTATTTATGATTTGTTCCTTTTCAGGTTATTTTTTCCCTCAGGGGCTCATCACCACGTTGTGTAAGTTCCAGGTACATGCACGCACAGCTCCCTACCATCCCCAGGCTCCAGTCTCCCAGGGCAGAGTCTTCCTGTGCTCCCCTCCCATCCCCTCCTGCCAGCCCAGCTCTCCCTCTTTCTTCAGGAGAAAATGTAATCCCGTACAGGAAAGCATGTTTAGCATGCTTTCTGGCTTTTCTGGCAACTGAAACATCTTCCTCTTTGGTTACAAAATGGTGAGTTACCAAAAGTTGAAGAAAAAGTGAAGAGATTCTTCTATGGAGCTCAAACAGTGGATGCCCTAATTGGAAAATGCTGGTGGAAGCACCTTGCTATAAGACTGGAAACATAGCGGTCAATAATTAAAACTACCTGCTCACAGGTTCAGTGTTTATTCTGGCTGCACCACAAATTATTGTAGCCTTATGATCAGTTCCTACCTGTGGAGATACAACGAAATGTTGGAATGCTACTTCGGATAAGGTCTCATCAAACACAGGCACTAAGATGTGACATATACACACTGCTCTCAGTCAAGGGACTGTACCTAAACAACTCTTTGAGCAGCTCAGATCTGAAGGAGAAAGTTTAGCTGAAAAAGTAATATTCACCATGTCAAGAGTAATCAAACTCCTCCACTCTTTCAAGATTTTAATATTTTTCTCACTTCTATATTATTTTCCCAAAAAAGGGTACATAAAGAGCCCTTTGAATACACATCATGGCACATAGAAGATTTAAGGCAATGAAGAACAGTATTTTCCCCCTCTTGTTCAGAGGCATTAAAACAGCTATATGCTACAGTCACAGGCATCTTACACACACTTCTAGTCACATAATGTACATAACAAAATGACTATTTTTGCAAACTGCCCATTCTGCTTTGCTGTGCAGCATTAGAATGCATTTGCCCCAAAACCCCCACTGCCCAAACTACAACGATGGCATCCCTGCTGGAGCACAAGGTCACACTGTGGCACCCTAGCTCGACAGGACAGCCGTGGGCACTTTGAAGAAAGGCCACTGGGCACAGTCCTGCCCACACTCATGGGCTGAGCACCTCAGGGACCAGCAGCACAGCTCAGCACAGCCTGGGATACAAAGCCATGAGGCAGTCTTAAGCCACAACACAAGTCTGGCCAAAGCTTCTCTGTCAACATTACAACAGAGAAAAACAGTACCTACCATTTACTATGTCTCCATTTATGTTGTTCAATGCTATTGTGAGTATGAACATGCTGTGAGATAGAAGCAAAAAGCAGTGTTCTTTTATGCTGTAAGCACTCTTGCTGTAATTTTGTGCCCATAACACATATATTGTGTTTACACCACCACACTAAAGAATTTTAGAATTTAAGGATTGCCTATGAAATATAGTTCCATCTAGTTATGTTTAAACATGCCATCAAAAATTTCTGGTATTTATCTACCACAACTCTCTACCTGTGTAAGTTCTCTGACTGGGGATCTGAATTATTTTCATTGCTTATTTTTTTTCAGAAATCTATTTTCTAAGAATTAATAGAATTGTCCAATGTTTTGGAGGAATACAAGAAGAAACGTCTATTTCTACACACCCTGAAGAGGAAAACTGAAACATTTTATATGAGAAAATATCACTGAATAGATATCAGTTGTTCCTTCTGAGGGAGAAAAATCCAGCAATGTGAATTACTCAGCACTATAGCTGTTTTTTGCCTTTCATCTCACCGACAGCATCAGTGACAGAATGATAACCAAAAAAAATAAAAAAGAGAGAGAGAGATAAAAGGACACAGAGATATACTGCAACAACATTAGGTATACACAGGTTGAGTATTGATGTGCTGTGAGCACAGGATGATCTGGAATGACACAATCAGGAAAAGGCAATGCCAAGAAGGGTTTTTCTCTTTCTTATTAATTGATTATTCTCTTTGCTACTAGAGGAAATTTAGGCCAACACTACCGCTTTTCTAGCAGTTAGACACATGATGTACAGTAGAGGAGGATGTGGGGGGAAACACCAAAATAATTCAAACATCTACCTCCTTTTTTTTTTCTTAGGAATGGCACATTGCTGCTGGTTTAATAAGAATGTCATAGGCGCTGCCTAACTGTGCCAAATTAACAAGGGCACCTCACACAGAAGCTTCTCCTCTGCAGCAACTAAATGCTGGCACCCTGCAAAAACGTGTAACATGTTCCACCTTCACAATCGTCTAATGTATTAATGAATTATGCAGAAATCAAATGCAATGCAACTTTCTCTTACGATAAAAAGGTATGTTAAATAAAGGACTCTTCTCCCTATGAAAATCTCTTTGCTACTTCAAAGCAGCATTTTTTTATGATCTGAATGTTTCTCCCTTTCCCTGCCCCCCTCTTTTCTCTGAAGCATCCTCAGTAATGGCAGAAGATCCATCTGTATTTTACAGCACAGGAAGTTTTATTGGGAGGCAAGGAGAGGGGGAGGAGTGGCAGAAGTAGTTATCAACTCCACATCACATATGAGCCAAGGCAGGCATTCACTCCCCAGACACATTCATGCCTGTAACATTCCCAAACTGCTGAGTGTATGTACAGCTGCCTTCATACGATTCAAAGCTCCTGACATCTCCCATACTGCTGATGGCACAAGAGCAGCACCGACAATCCGTGTGTTTGTGCGGTCTTCCTGCACAGAGAAATGCAAGTGGAAATATGTATGTATTTTAAAATACACTTTTCCTTAGCCAGTAAGAAGGTCAAGAACAGAGGAGGCCATTTTGCTGTATAAACAGGCTTGCTCAAAGCCTGCAGCTGGCAGTGGATGGCAGATGGACATTTTCTTTCTGTCACCGTTTCTCCCACCAAAGCAGCAAGAGAGATGTTGCCAGGCTGCCTCTGTCTCTGCCTACGGCCCAAGACAAATTGCACAGAGGTGGGTGAAGAGCAGCATGTTGAAGCAACTGATAGAAACCTGGCTCCTTTCTGAAATACCTCTTCTGCCTCTGCTTAAGAATATGCTGCATAGCAGAGTGCATATTTTGCAATTTATTTTTAAGTTGTACCCTTTTACTAGCTGTTTTTAAATAAGTATCTAAGCAATCTGCACAATCCCCAAAATCTAGCATAATAATTATGTAACCAGTTATGGTAAACAATTTCCACAGAAATGGAAGATACTAAGTCACTATAACAAAAATGTCTTTTATTTGCAGCACGATTTTCAAAACATTTGATGTAAAACCAGAGCTCAGTTTCTCAAATGCAAAATAGATACTGCTAGGCTTTTCAGAAACTGTTTGACAGACAAACAAAGCTCTCTAATGCATTTACAGGTGGCTCTAAAAAATACTGGTCAGAAAGTATCAGATTTATTTTTAAACAGCTATTGGGTACTGAAATCAGCTTCACTTTGTGTCTGGTATCAAAATGTACTTGGTAGCCTGCACTTTTCCAAAAATCAGTATCTGAACTTTTCTGAAAACATTCCCATGGTTGGGGCCAACAGGCTCTTTTGACATATTGTCACAGCAGCTGCTTCCTTCTCCTCCAATCCCACACACTCGGGTGCAACAAAACAAGCAAAAAATTTACATCTCCCTTCCTAGCATGCTTCCATTGGACTGCTGCCTGCAGAACTCCTGGAGCAGTGGAAGACAAGGGGGCAGAAAAGACCCCCTGTATGGGCCATCCACCCCTGCACCCCTGCCCATGGGTATGAAAGGTATGAGGCAGCATGGAGAGGGAAACACACCACTCAAGCAGCAACCTCTCTCCTTTATAGTACAGTCTCATGCCCCTTTCACTCCCAATTCAGCTAATGTCGAGTATCAAGCTCCATGCAGCAATGCTGGTACTCTACTTAAAGCAGATTTGAGAGTGCTAAGCAAGGCAGTGACAGCCATCCCTGAAGGTATACCATGACCCTGCATGGCAGACAACTGAAGAGGAAATAATCTCTGGGACCCTGGAGACTGGGAGCTGTTTGGCCCAGATCATTTTATGACCCTTCCTCCAAAAGGCCTGATCCTCCTATCTCTTCCCTATGTAATTAAACAGTACTTGGATGCAAAGAGTCACTGATTTCAAACATTTCCTTGTTTGATTAAGGCTTGCTCATGAGAAATAGATTTGTCCTAATTCAGTGATGGCAGTTGGATAGATTAACTTAGATAACTTGAACATATACCTTGATGCAGACAAATGGATTCTTTTGTTCTTATTAATATCAGCTATTATCTTTATTTCTGCTTTGACTCATTTTCTGAATCTCAGTCAAGACTTTTTGACTGCAGAGCACAGCTGACTGAGAAATTAGTCTTTACAATTAAATGGAACACGTATGTGTTTGCCTCAGTCTGATAATGTATGCAGACTATCATCTCTGAGAACAGTAAAAGAGCAGACTTCACATTTGCGAGTGACAGAAGGGGATAAGCCAAAGGATATCTTTAGCTATTCATTGGCTAAAGGACTACTTTGCCCACTTCCATTTTCACACTGCAGAGGTTAATACATTTGTTTCAGTGTATTTAGGTGATCTCAGATCTAGTAATGCACTCTGGGGGATTTAAAAAAAAAAATTTAAAAATTTTACATTTTTAAAACAAACTTTGAGCAAAAGTTTATCTGATATTTACCTCATAGTCAAATTTAAAGAGTTTCCTTTATGCACAGCATATAACACATTTGTGCACATTTTATGTAATCTACAGCAATTTTACAGCTGACATCTACAAAATAAGTCCTAACAAACAGAAGGTCCTCAAGAAAAATCTCCCATGTTACATGCATATAACAAAACACTTCTGTAAAAGTTGTCGGACATTTCACATTGCAACAAATAGGATCTTGTAGTCATCATGCCAACAAACATACAGAGAAAGAAACCCATGACTAGATATTTGGAAATATTATACCATAAATCTTGCTATTTTCAAATTCATAAAGAAGCTCATAACCAACAAACTTGGGCATTAGTACAACGTGGAAAGCTAGATACCAAAACAAAAGGATTTTCTTCAATAGGCATCAAAAGTAAAGTATATTTATTACTAAAATGAACTATCATATATACATTTTTCATGGATACCATTTTGATATTAACATTAATATACTAAATTTGCCAAAGAAGTTTATTGTTTAAGAGCCGGAAGTTAGAAAACATGAAACATGCTTGCCTCAGAAAAGTAGAAAAGTAGATTTTCCCTTGAAAAATCAGATCTCTCTTCTTTCACAAAAACAAGTGAGTTTGCATTAACATCAAAAGCCAAGCAAATTAAAAACGCAAAGTATAAAAAGGAAATTCTTACTTTAACTTCCACTGTCTTCCCACCTTGCTCGATATGCCTCTCAAGATACTCAGAAGACAGCAGGTCACTGCAAGAAAAAGAAAAAAGGAACCATAAGCCTTGCGTGTGTGTTCTTGCACTCCCTCTCAGCAAGCACTGATTGAACATTTACATTTGAAAAGGGCAAAACCTGCAGGATACTTTTCCTAAAATGTTCATAAAAATCACTGAAACAACCATCTCCAATGGAGTTACACAGTGCATGGGATACATTGATTTTTAATACCAGAATGTGGGACAAGGAAAACTGAGGGGGAGTTTCTTCATGGAAGCTTCAAAACCAGCCACTGATACTGATTTTAATTCAAGACGTTTTCCTATTTGCTGCTAAAGCTGAACAGTACAGAAGTTAGGTGGACTTTAAAAAAAGAAACAAGCAGAAGGATGTAAAACCAGCAGGAGTGACTCCAACCCAATATGAGAGAAAGTGGTAGCTGCGCTGGCAGACTCCTAAGGACACAACGGCACAATAATAAAATGACCTTGTAACACCAATACCGTGAGCTCAGGTCCATACTTAACAGGTCAGCAAAGCCATCGGCCAGGGGAGCTGCAGCCCAGGCAAGCTCACAGTGCAAGTGTGAAGGTTGTGGTGGGGCCCCTGGGGCAGGTCCTGTCCTGAGGAATCCCTACCACCGCTCTCCCTGGGAGCCCTGCAGTTTTAGCAATGCTAGAGGAAAAGGCTCTGGGCAACAGCAATCACAGCCTTCAAGTACACAAGGATTTGGAACAAACACTGAAGAGAAAAAACAATCAGACCTGGGGTAAACATATATAAATTAAACGCAGGCTGTATTTACTAAGACGCTTCAGTGCAAAACCAGTCAAATCCTCTCCCTCATAATTATTTTCTAGGTAAGCAAATTATAGAATCACAGAATTGGGAAGGTTAGAAGGGACCAAATCATCTGCATCATAAATTTCACTAAGCATTTTCAAAGACTGCAAAATTTTACTGAGATTAAATCAGTATAAAGATTTGATATTGTCCCACCTCAGTGGTGATTAAACTGAAAAAGATGAAGAATTGGTACAGAAAACCTGAGAAGAGGCAGGTTGACTGCTGGGCCAAAAGGCAATTAGCAAAGACCCCCTCAGCAGAAGAAGCACAATTGAATATTTCTCCTTTAAACCAGCAAAACACCAGGCTAGAAGTGAACTGACCTGCTGAGGGAGGGCAGGAACAGCAGAGTGGCACCCAGGGCAGTGGCTCATCACCTTTCCAGAGCTTCGCTCTGGCCAAAAAGGGAGCAGGACCATGGACTTTGTTGCTCACAGAGACATTGGTGACAGCCATGAGTGAGCCGCAAGCAGGACAAGGTTGGCAGCACAGGTCCTCCCATATCAGCCCTAAAAGCTGCCAGCTTGGTATTCGCATTAATAACCCAGGCACAAATCTCAGGAGGGTTCCAATGAAATATGCTGATAATGTTAAATTGGAAAGCATGAGGAATAAAGAAGATCAAAAAAATTCCCATAGGAAAGACCTGGATGATCTTCAGCACTAGATATTAGAAATAAGATCAAATTCAATTATACAAACAGCAAATTTATGCACTTAAGGGATGGAGGGAATTTCTATCATGTTGTTTTGGAAGGCCTGGTTTATAAGGAAGAAAGACATGACCGCACTTGTTTCTGGCAAAATGATTTGCCAGATCAATAGGGTGTCTTCCTGAAAAACACAACTGTCATCCCAGAATACATCAAAGAAGATGTATTTCCAGTCAAACTGAGGTAAGATTAATACCACTGCCCAAAGGAAAACTCTTTCCAAATACTGCAGACAGGTACTGGACAGTTTTGTTTACAAAGTTCCATTACCTGGCAGCACAGAGGCTCCTAAAGACTAGCAAAAAATTGAGTTGTGAGGGAACGTGAATGCACCAGAATCTATACACCAAAATATAAAGGCAGATAATTAGGCTATAGAAGATGCTGGCAGAACCTCAAATGTACAAAGACTGTCAATGGAAACTGATGTTAAAGGGAAAAAAAAACAAAAACCAAAAACAAAACCCACTTTGTACCTAAGTGTAAGCAACAGCAGCAAGAAAAAGAGGAATGCTAACAAATTTCTGAATGGTAGCATCCATGGGACAACTGTCCATGCAGGTGGGGTTCTCTCAGTCACAGTGAATTCACAGCTGGTTGCTGCTGGAAGCAGGAGGTCTCAGTGCCCCCTCAGGAGAAAGCACTGAACCTACCTTGTGTCAGCACAAGCACTCATCAAAACACTCCGGGTGTCAGAACTAACACTCATCAAAATACTCTTCGTGTCAGCCCTGGCATAAGTCAAGGTACACTTGGGAGGGTTCAACAAACCCATGTTTTTGCTCCATTAGGTAACTGAAGTCCTTTGAGAAGAGGTACGATAAACTCCAGAGCTGACAGAAGGGAGGGAATGTACCTGAGCAGCTGCCAATAAGGGTGGAAGAAAGAGTGAGTGAGTCCTTCAGCCACTGCGGAAACTGTGATCAGCTGCCCCAGATTTGCCCTCTAGGACCCCCTTAATTCTGATCAGGCCCATATACCTATATCTATATTGATGCTTCGCACAACCGCCTGCAGGTGACCCATTATTGAGGAGCACCTAAAAGAAATGCTGTTGAGTTACTCATTACAATACTCTAAACCTTCTTAGAAGTGAATATTAAATATTTAGGATACTCATTCCCTGGGGGAAGCTCAAAGATTTCTATAAGGTCTTGTATACCTTTTCCAGATTTAGAAATTTAGATAGATGTTCTCTTAAAATGTATTTAGTTCAGCTTGCCGAAGTCAGATACACAGTTTCCCAGCATTCACTACACTTTCTTTCAGCAGAAGTTTATGCTTCCACGGACTTACTAAAGCCTCCTTTATAGCTTAGGGCTCTACTTTTACTCTTCACTATTTCTAGGGGGCTCAGTTAAACTAAGGCTGTCATTCTTATCTGATGGTCACAAAGGGTTTTGTGCCAAGGAAGATGCAAGAGATTATAAAATGTAAGATATTAAAGTAAGTATACAGTACAGAAGACAGGGCTCAAACAGCATGGCTTAACTCAGAAAGACTTTTATAGCTTTGTTTGGAAGGATGATAAGGAGAAGCACAGGGTCTGCTCCTGTGAGTCTGACAAAATTACTGCTTTTTAAAAGATACTACTGTTAATGTTTTTATGTTCTTGAAGATCACATGTCATCCTCTCAAAGACCTGGATATTGTGTCTGCAATGAGAAAACAAAGAGATTGATCATTCTCTGCCTTGTACAACACAAGCACTAGGAGGTAACAGAAAAGATCGGTAAACTCAGAACTAATAAAAAGGCACCTTTTCTGGCACTGGCACAATGTGCCAGTTCAAGACACTTTTAAAGCCTATCCTAAGTAACATGGCAGTATATGCCCGAGAATATTTTACAACCTCTTGCCACAGGAAGGTATGGATACTAGAGGTCTGTATTGGTCCAAGTTGGGAATGGACAAGTTAGTGGACATAAGTGGGAGCTGCCAAATGCACAGAAATTGCACCTGACTCAAAGTCTTGGAGTCCTGGAAAAGGACACCGGGGAAGCCTCATACAAGCTTCTTCTGCTCTTCCACTTCTCCCTCAGCATCTGCCCAGGGCTACTGCGACAGGGCAGTTGGCCAAGCACCCCTTTGACCTGGCCTGGGTTGCTATGCCTGCACCCTGAAGGGCTGTGTTTCTCTTATGGCTTATACAGGGTCCCCTGGGATCCAGCTCCAGGGTTGCTGGTGGTCAGTCAGCTGCTCTTCTCCCACCCATCACCCTTGTGATGAACATACCCAGGTTGTTCAAGTTGTGTTTCTTTACAAAGTAGGCCAAGAAAAGGATTCCTAAACAGGTCCTTCCATTTTTTCTTCCTTCTTTGTCCTTACTTTCAAGGACAAAAGGGTGAAAACGGCTGGGGAACCACTGGCACTCCCCCACCTCTTAAGGATTCTTGCAAATGCCTTGATTCCCAAAATGAGCCTGCCTGGAAGGGAAACACCATGGGGTCACCTGCCTGCACAGCTCCTGGGGACCAAATTAAGAGCTTACAAACAGACAATGGGTCTGAATTAAAGACACTTTTAAAGCCTATCCTAAGTAACATGGCAGGATATGTCCGAGAATATTTTGTCAGTATAAAAACCACAAAAGAAGCCATGTTATGCTTTATTATTATGACTCACTGCACTGAAAATATCAGAAGAAAACACAACACTCTTGCAGATCCAATAATGCAATCAGTGCTATTACAAACTAATCTACAACCTAACAGTTATAAACAATCTTAAAAACTCAGGTCAAAAGATATGCTTCTCTCATGAGATCACCTCATAGGTGGAGTCATGTTTTGTCTTCAGTACCAGTAAGGCGTAATTTTAATAAAAGTCATTGCTTTAAAACAAACAAAAAGCTAGATTAAAATACTTGTGAAACATTATTACAATTGTTTAAGGTAAGACAGAGCAATCAGCATTAAAATAATATGCATTTCAACATAAATAAATAAACACTTCCCTATGGTAGAGATAAAATAGGAACAATTTAGCTTGCCTGCCAATCTATCCTAAAAGCCATCTTTGTCAGCTTAAATAGTAGGTTTTGTATCAATTATAAATAAAATCTGTGAAAAAAGAACAGACTGTGAAAAAAAAAATCGAAGAAACACCAGGGAAAGAGAAAATTACAGAGAATAAAACATCAACACTATGAAAGACAATATTATAGAATGAGATTTTCAGAAACATTTGCTGAGGCATTGACACAAAATCTTTGAAAAGGCACGGCAAAAACCTGCATATGTTAAGACTTAAAACAAAAAAACCCCAACATTTCACGGTAAAAAAGCACATGTGATCTGATGTTTTTACAAGGAAAAAAAGTTACGCTAGTAATGGCAATTCTGTTTTCAGAGGTCTGTTATTTTTTAAATGTACACATTTAGTAATGTAGGGCTTTTTTCAGCAGCATCATTTCTTTGAGCATTATCTTAAGTCCATACGAGACAACCCATGAGTCCATTCAGTACAGACTCAATAGCATTGAGACTGTATTGTTCTATTGAGACTCAATAGAACAAAAAATGAGCAAGCTCCTCTCTGCTCTTCCAATGCTCCCAAACAGACACAACAGTACACAAGAGGTAGAGGCTGCGGGGAATTTTTTTTACAGAACAGGGCCAACTAAGGAAATTACCCTTATCCAAGATGATGCATATATATGCACTTGAATTGTGCCTTGAATTAACTGCAGCATTTGCATATGAGGTTTACCAAAATGAAGCTGGGAGTGGGAACCCGGGAAAACAGATCGGTTTTGGAAATAGATGGGTTCCCCAGCAGAAAGAGGCTGCTCCAGGAAGAAAAAGAGGTTAAAAAAATGTACTGGCAAGAGAAAAGAGGACAGAACAGGTCAAGTGTTTAAAGAAACAGAAAGAAAAAACAGATTACAAAGCACTTCTCAAAAGAAGAAAAAAAGCAGCCACTTGAGATTTTTGAAAAAGGAAGAGGTTTGCATTTGAATATGAAATGGATAAAAACCTGGAAATTATCCCTTGAAATTTAATAGAAATGTTCACTTTTAAATACAGAAGGAAAATTCCTATCACCAGCTTCTGAACAAATATTAACTTTCTAGATTTAAGAGACTGAAAAGACTAAGAGCTACAGAAGAAAAGAAGCAGAAATGATAGGGACCTCTTTAGAGGCCACAGGAAGAATTACAAAGTCAAGAAAGGTAGAAATAGAGGGAGCTCATAATCACAGTACTAAAATGCACCTTTGTCAACATCAGTGTTATAAATGAGAGAAATGACTGGCTTCATGATATCTGATATCATTGCTGTGTCTCCTTGAACACCATAAGAATTCTTTATCATTTCTCCTGTTTGTTCACCCTGATTCCCGTCTCCACAACTCTCCATTATGTACACCTGAAATTTCAGATTAATATCGTGATTTCAGATTAAATATGGTGCCAGACAAGGACATCAAATGAGAGATCTGAGGTAAGATGCATTACTGAAAAGGAAGAGAGTGTTTTAGTTGAAGTCAGCAGAAATGTCTGAATGGGTGGAAAGTCAGCAGGAAATTATCAGCAGACATATGGAGACATTCAAGAGAAAACGGTTTCAGGGAAATGATAGAGACACTGATAAGAGATTGATGCCGTATCAACTGCACAACTAATGCTAACCCATGTTGCAGAGCAAGCTGTGAGAAGGAAGCCTCCTGCAACATCATGCTTGGAAGGGCTGCAGTAAAAGGAATGGGCACTGTTTGAATGATGAAACTTCCCATAAAATGAAATATTTTCCCCCGATGGCATACACCCTATACCAAGTATTAACAGGACTAATAGATATGGAAGGAGTGGCTATGGGAGGTAATTTTTAGAACAGCCCATCTTTTACAGCAGGAAAGAGAAGGCAGCTTGATTATCATGAATCAAGGACCAAGAAAGTGGAAGACCAGATGAGAGGGAACAGAACGGATGTTTGTATCTGCCAGTCAGTAAGAGTATAATGCAATTTGTATTACCTTGCATTACACTATGGTCCTAAAACATTTTCGGTATCAGCCATGAGCTAACTACAGCAAGATAAACTTTAAAAAGCCCCTTAGCTGGCAGGTTTCTGTATCTGACTACCTAGGACATTTTAATTCTCCTTTATCCTCATGCCTACCCGGAAACCTTCTCTCTGCTCACATATGATCTTTCTTTGCCTTTAGGAGGGATTATCTATCTCCATACTCCATGAACCAATCTGCTTTAATAGCCACAGCTCTAAAACTTTCATCTCCACCTTCCCATCAAAAGAATTGCTGAATTTCTTTTTATGTGGATGGTTAATTTAATTAATGACTGTATCTGTTAAATTAGCCAAATGGACTAATCAATCAGAATTAGATAGCTTCTCGTAGACACGGCAACAGTTTTCACAGTGCCTGCCCAGAGGAATTAAAAACCAGCTGAGAAAAACAGAGCCGGTTTTTGTCTGCATAAATTGACATTTCACCCCTTTTTAAAATATTCTTACTGTGCTTTTCTGGTTTTATTGCTGCTAATATGAAGGGGAGAAAGGAGAATGTAATCTCTTAATATTTCTACTCCTATCAACTTTTTAAGACCTTCTTCAAAAAGAAATTAGGGACTTAAGAAGGGGTTAAATCCTCAAGGGATTATACACAAATGCTGAGTCGTACCCAATCTCTGTCCTTTCCTGGAGCTTAATTTCACATTTCAGTAATAAACAATGATGCACAACTTGAATCTCTGTTGATGTTTCTTCCAAATACTAACGTTTGCTCATTTATTTCCTCTTCAGTACTTCTGTCTCAGATCCCTAATGCCATCTGACTTGAAAATGCACTTAGTCCCTTCATCCCTTAATAGCTAATTTGCCTGTAGGACACAACAGTAACTGCCCTGCACCCTACTGCAGACAGGAAACCACAGAGCAACTCTGCAGCCCTGCACAGGGCCTCCACCTCTGCCATCAGAGAAGGAGTCTCACAGCTCTGGCTTACAAACAGTATGTGTTTCATTTACTGGACTGGCTTCATTTCTTGATGAGAACAGGTTTAAGCAGGTTGAAGACATTCTTTCTTAGTTTCTCCAAATTTCTATTACACATGGTTCCTATTACTAGCATAAAATTGGAGAGAGTACACAACAAAAGCTGCAAGTAAAACCTGTAAAGCAACAGCGGTAGTTTCAAGGCTCAGGCTGGCGCGACCATATCCTGATGCTGGACGTGCCTTGTGCACATGAACAGCACCTGAAGTACATCCAGTGGGCGTTCTGCGGTGACACTTTCCATCAACAGTTACTACACTATTGACTTTTTGGCCCATCCTTTACAATCTTTGCAATTCAGTTTGAACTCCTCTGTCTAAATGACCATATGGGCAACTTTATCATGATGAACAGAAACACCTTATTTTTTCCAGGGAGGAAAAAAAATAGAAGTTTATATTTAATTTCTGCAGCTAGGAAGAGACATACTTACACACTAACCATTTACTCATATCACCACAAGTTTCTTTTCACTATATTTTAAGGAAATATAGCTCCCTACCCCAACAAGCTAAGAGTAAAACATAGCTAAAGCATCTCTGAAATAATAATTTTGGGTTCTATTTGTTTATTGCAACTTAAATATAAATAATAATTTGATTATATTTCTTGTATCAATATTAATATTTCCTAATAAAAACAGTGAAATTGGTAAGTAGCATCTGATATGATATATAATGAAAACTGTTTTATTTTTTAAATAAGGCATTTAAAAACATTTTGTGGCGCAAGCACTGCAAAGGGCACAAATTCAATACAGCAGTTAATTCATGCTGCTAGTGATGTAGGGAAAGTGATTACAGTCTTCTGTTTCAGACAACAGGGAGATTAAATCTACTGCCCTAACAAGGAAGCTGCACACACAGAGTCACAGATTTTTCCCAATATCCTTGGGAAGACACAGCTACTCAAGATGCCATAGTGCTAAACTAGAGACTTTAACAAGAAGAAAGAGCAGACAGCAGCTGTTTGCAAGATTCTTATCAGGCAGAAAGGCGAAGTGGGATTTTTCTTGCTCTAAACTTCTGCTTTCACAGGCAGAATTGAAAGTAGTCTGGGCAAGGTTCACTTTCCTCTTTACCCAGTTTTCCATACAGTACTGATGGTAATACAAGTGTCAATAAAACCTCACTCTGTTTTTGCTGATGAATAATTTACACCTATGTTTCTTTGAGCAATTACTTTTTTTCTTATAGAAATTTCAAAAGGAATCCTATTAAAATGAGGAGATATTTTCATACCATGTTTATACTGTTACTACAAAGCAGTTTCCTCAAAGCCATTCTGTTCATACACTTGTTCCTTTAAAGATAGGATAATCATAGTTAATTTTAGTATTTGAGAAGATCATAAATTAATAAAAAAGGGAAGAGAAATGCACACAAGAAGCACAGGTTACATATTTTCCTGCACAAATGCACTACTGTGGTCTAATCCTAGTTTTTAATATGCTTCTTCATACACTCAAACTGTTTCATACTACATGGAAAATCACTCTCCAAGTAAACTCACTTGTGATTCAACCACATTTCAACCCAACTCTCTGTGTATTGTCCACAAACGCTATATTAAAAGAGAAAAACAGAAAAATTAAATGCTTAGATGTTATATATGGTCCTAATATTACTTTGTGCTCTTTAACAAAAGCATATATTTTGCACAGGACACCTGCATCATTTAGTCAATGGACTTTACTATATTTTTTATTTGATAGCTTCCTTCATGATTTGCCCTCAAATTTTAGTTACTGTATACATACTTCTTGCCCTGAAGCAAATATACAAATTATTTCTGCTCTTATGCACATTTCCATGATGCTCTCTCAAAGTACTCGCAAAACACAAACACAAAACACAAATACTGACTACATACTGTCCCCAAAAGAGTTCATATTAGCAGTTCCCCATCAAACTATCTATTTGTTTTGGGTACCCAGTTTAAAACTTCGCAGAGCCACATAGTTTAGAAATACAGTGCCTTTTTCATTTTAACACATTTCAGATGTGTCCTGCCCTGTGTTGCAGTTTGGACAACACAGGAGCTCTTGGAGCTCTTCAGAGCTGATCCCAAGAATCCTCCTCATGGAGTGCCTGAAGAACAAGAAACTGTCATTAGAGCAAATGGTGAAGGTTTCACTTTGGGGGATGTTTGTCCAGAACCATGAAGGAAATCCCTGTCAAAGTGATCAGGCATCACCACTTGCTTTGCACATACGCACCTTCCAACCCAGTAACAGGTAAACTGGGACTGTCGAGCAGACTGCCTCATTGCCAGCACAGCCTTGCCTCACTCCCAGATTACAGGCAACAAACAGCATATGATGACAGAAATAAAATAAAAAATCTTAAGCTGCATAAAATAGGAATACTAATTATGCTCTGCTTCAGCTTCATCACCTCCTTCCAAACTCTCCACTGTCATACCTACCTTCCTCTCCCTTTATTCCCCAGCCCACCACCCTCCCTTCTTGCCAACCAACATTTCCATGCCACTGCTTCCCACTTCTGCATGATGCCAAGGAAGACTAGCAAAGGAAGTCAAGAGATATACAGTTATGCACTAACACTGAACACATCCATCCTAAAATGTGCATTCTTAATGACAGCAAAGCTTTCCCCTGCTGTGCTGTCATTTCTTTTATAAGCACTTAACAAACACCCCCTTATGCTCATGGTTACCTACTGTTAGAACTTTGCATTTTATCCTCAAATTTGAAAGGTTGCTCATGCCCCAAGAACATTTTATGTAGTCATCTCCAGGAATAGTAATTTCTTCTGATCTGTGTTATTTCATGTAATAACAGAGTATTTGTATCTATGGATTGAAAAATTATGGAGAAGTTTGTTTTTGTTGTTAATCTAATGAATGCATCAATTGTTCAAGTACCTGGGATGCGTCAGAAAAAAAGATCAGAAAAAATGGTTACCCCTACTTTTATCTTTATTCTCAATAGATGTGAACTTCAGAAAAGGGTATACCTGAAAATAGTTTCAATTCAAAACACAGCACACCTTAAATCTAGGAACTAATTAGTTACTAGAAACTACTCTGATGAAGACAATATGCTAGAATTTCAAGAAGATAGAAATGGGCTTGAAACTCAGAGACACTGAAAAAGCCTGTTATTGGTAGAGAGGCTAAGGAATAATGAGTCATGAAAAACATCTACAATGAGAGGCAAATTAAAGAGCAAGAAACTGAAATTATCTGCTGTAGCACCTTAATATCTCTATTTTGATAAAGAAGGTCATTTTTAACAGCACACAACATTGTGTCGATCAGAAGTCAAAGGTCTCACACTTCATCCGGGGTTGGGCCAGGATTTTAGTCTGAAACTATGCAAATAAATCCAATGGCACAGTTAAGGGAGACAAGGAAAGGAGTCTCTTGAAGAAACAGTCTGCACTACTGAGAAAATATCTCAAAATATCCGCACATAACAAATTACACAAGGGTTTGTGAAATAAAATTCATGGCTCATCATATAAATGAATGAAGAGTGGGAAGACACTGAATTCTCAGGAGCCAGATTCTGAGACAACACTAATCACTTAACCACAGTCCAATGAATTATCACAGCTCCCTCAAACTTACAATAATCAGTCTTCATTTAGCATATATAACTACAAGAGTACAGCTAGCTTCAGAGAGACAAAAAAATCCATTTCTTAATGCTGTTCCAAGTCAAATTTTCTGGCTTGCCAGATGGTTCTGGCATTACTGATGACCCCAGCAGGTTCCTTTGCCTCCCTGTGTGTTACCTACCAGTAAATCATCCTCTCTAAACTCAAAAGGCTCTTCAATTTGGAGAAGAGAGGATGGGGTGAGGATGTGGGAATATGATAGAGGTTTACAATATCATGTAGACCATAGAGAGAATTAATACAAAGCTGTTATTCACCTAATTCTGCATTAGTAAAATAGGGAAGTACTTGAAGAAATTAGAAGACAAATTTAAAACAGATCAAAGAAAGCACTGTCACACAACAAGTTGTGAATCTCTGCAACATATTGCCACAGGAGGCTGCACAGGCAGACAGCATCAGAAGGGATCACAGAAAATGACTGGAAGCCATGAACGATGGGTTCATAAACAGGTACTCAAAGGCACACATAGGGATGTGTCTTCTGGCATCTCTAATCAAACAGTCACGGATGTTATGGAGGGGTGATTGGAATAGACACTGAAAGTGGCCCAACCCTGTGCTCTTTCACTGCCAGTGCCAGGACAGATGGACCACTGGTATGACACAGCTTCATTTCTTGTGTGTTTAATCACTGTCACTGCCCCTTAGGGTAAAATGAATACAGTAATCTGATATTTTAAAATTACCTTTCTATCCAAAGTCATTTTCTGAAACTGAGAGTTCTTAGAGAATTTGCACTTATAGAATTCAAATTATTTTTTCACATATTAGCACAGGATTGTTTTTAAATATATGGTTCATATTCACCTCATGTAACCTACAATAGGTGTACGGAGCAACAGTGACCAGCAGCACCTGGTTAGCTGCATCCATTGCAGAGACTGCTCCACATCTGTAACTGGAGATCCATTTCTGAAAATGCAGCTATGATAGTTTTCCATCTGCTGCTGCATGGATAGGACTATGATTCAATTCATACTGACTACCCTACAGCAAAACTCCTGGAGGTTCAAATATCTCCCTCTTTTCTTACCATAGGTATCACATCCTTCCGGTAGGATGAATATGATTATATGACTAGATTCATTCCTCTGTATGCAAAACTCCCTATCTTCACACTCCTCCAAGACAACAAAACTCTATATTAAGGGCAATTACACTGGTGGGTGACATAACTATAGGTGTTTTTTAAGTAGTAAAAAAGAGAACACAATGAAATCCTTGGCATTACTAATGGCATTCACATATCCACCTGAATTGGTGTATTGATTGTTAAAAGAAGTTATAAACAAAATTCTGAGGTTTGCAGCTGGTTGACTCAGGTAGCATTGGTAGAAGTTCTCATTTGACTGATGTTCTGCGGCTACCGTCCATTTTTTCTATACACACACTTATATATCCTATATATACACACATAGAGGTCTTCTATAAGCTATATATCCAATCTTTATAGGGTATATTTACATCTCTAGTAGGCATCTGTCAGCAACACACTATGCATGATACATCCAATTTGCTTATTTGTTTTCTCTTGCTCCTTCACCTTTTTCTATCCCTTTATTCTCATCTTTCATGTCATCCTCTCTTAAATCAGGACCTTGCATGCCCTGTTTGCAGAATTGTCTGTTTGGAGAATTCTAGATCAAAATTGTTATGATTAGAAAATAGCAGAAAGCTCTCTTTCTTGACTTAAAACACAAATCAAATTGTTTTATCCTGCATGCCTACTAATGTGTCTAATGTGACAAGACTTTCAGAATTTGACATATTTTATTCAGTCATGCTCAAAAATAAGCCATCTGCAACTCTTCTAGCTACCACCTAAGCAATGGTTTAAATTTCAGAAGATATATATCCCACAATGGAAAAATTGGCAGGGTTAAAGCAGATCCAAGTATACTGAATTCTTCCCATAGAGTCTTAAATCTTAATCACCATCTCCTTACATCTCCAGAACACTTGCCACAACAACTTCTCCGAAGCAGGTTTATGGTGCCAGCAAAGACTCAAAATTTTGTTTTGGTGATAATGCAAATCCTTACGACTATTTTGTCTTTTCCTGTAGCCTCTCATCTTTCAGCCATGATGTGCCTGCAGACAGAAACATTATATACTCATTTATAAAATGAGAATAGATTTCTAAGAAATATCTTATTTATTATCTATTAATATTATCTATTTTTATCCTGATGTATTCTCTTTAGGATGAAAAGGGATCTTCAGATTTGACTGTGTCAGCTCCAGTTACTATGTTTCAAAGAACTAACCTCTTCATTTGGAAGTTACTTACCTGCTCTTCTTTTTTAGTTCCAGGGTATTTTCTGTAGGTCAGGCTGAGCACCTGGCATCTCAGATCTGCAGGACTCAAAGAATGGCATTCTTTGCAAATGTGGCAACTCTCTGGCATTGAGCAGTTACATTTCGAACGCAGTGCAGCAAAACACTACAGTCGTGCTGCAAAGTGCATCTTGCAGGAGGAGATGCAAGTATGCAATCAATTCCAGCAGAGGCAGAAGTGAGCAGGAATATATTCTGCCATTCTGGCATATGCCTTGTTTTCCTTCAAAGGGCTTCAAATTAATGTCTTTCCGAACAGCTGAATATAACCAAGATGAAAACCTGTTTAGATGAAGTTAATTTTCATGAAGCAACTGCATAGCCTGATGCTTGCCTATAAAAAAATAATGTCTAAAGGTGCAGAACAGCTGCAGACTCTTTTAAATGCTATATAGTAGCATGGTAGAAAGCCCTGAAAGAACAAAAGAACTGCCCTAAAGAGCACACAGTATAACATCTTCCCCCTCAGAGACTTTGACTCAGTCACTACTTTCACAGAGCACTTCATCATAATATTCCTTCTGATAATTAGAAGTGCCACTGTTCCTCAGCAAAGGGATGGGGAATAAAGACCACAGTGTCACTTCTGAATGCCACTGTCCCTCTTGCAGTCCTGTCCTTTTGCCCATCAGAACTGAGACATGAAACACAGCTGGCTAATGGGATCTGTGGCTGGGAGCACACCCAGCATCTGTAGAGCCATCCCATCAGCCAGGGACACAGTCACATGCAGATGGCTCCAGGTATGATCTGCATCTGAATGTAGAGCTGCCTCTAATTAAAATTTTAATTCAGTGAATGATGAATCTGAATTTGACCAAGCACTTCTACAGGAAACCTACTTTTAAATCTCCTGGCATCTTTGCTTGGCATCTCAGTGATGTGCTTACACTGTTCTAACAAAAGAACTGCTCCAGCTCTCTACTTGTCCTCATCCTGAGCTAACCTGGTATCCTAAAGGAACCTCTGCAGCAGAGCAAAGATATAGAAGGACTTTTTTAAAGAGACAGGGAAACCATCCTCCCCCTTCTTCACTCTGCTGAGCCACAGGGAAACAACACTCCACTGGGAGGCTGGTCCCTATGAGATACCCCTCTCCAGAGCTAGCAGAGAGAAAAGAGCAGTTGCTCACAAAGGCAAGACCTCACTCTCCCACCAGACTCCTACTCCAATGACCCTCTGCTGGAGCCCACACTCTCTCTGCTAACTACAGAGATCCTCGGAGATTAGCCTCCTAAGTTAGGTGCCTCTGAAAACCAGGCAGGGGAACACCATGGGAATACAATCCAGCACCTCAGTGGAGAGTTCAAGAGTCTCTCACTTACAACAGTGCTCATCAGTTCTTAAGGAACATCGTGTGGTTTTGCAAACATTAATTTCAATAAACAGCACTACTGTTTATACCTACAGCTCACATTGACAAGCAAATGTTCAAGAAGGTATTCTCCTCTTCAGTACAAAAATATATAAGGATATTCTTATTATCATCCTTACTACATATTTCTGGAATCTTGCTCAATACTTTAAATTATTTATGTTCCTAAAAATAATCCTCCTAACATGTCATGTGTTACTTATAATAAAAGCTGGATTTAAGACTCAAGTTCTACAGTGCAATGCATTCGATGAGCAATCATCAGGGAGGCTAATGTGGCTTGCAGAACAAGAAAAAGCCTTCCAAAAGCTCCACATAACATTGTGGAATTTAATGCTGAGCTAAACTATAAATTAAAGCTAACCAACCTCCAAGGATGCAAATGGTTTTTAAGTTAGAAGACTTACAGGGTTATATATATTTTTATACACCCAGACATTTTTCCCCCTCAGAAAAACAGAGTCAGATATATTTACAATTATACAACCAATTAATCAATTCTGTAATGTTTTTCATGGGAATATTTTCAGTACATCTGGTAAACACTGTTAGTACAACTGAAATCTGCAGCATTCTATCTTAATATTTGGAGATGAGAATTAAACTGCAAGTTAGAAAAATAAATATAGCTGTTTCTTTAATCACAAAGACATACATGTTGATGAATACTTTTTTAAAGCTAATTGACTCTGCATATTGATATAATTCCCAGTGTTTGGGAAGAGGCGACATAATCTCAAACACTGATTGCCATAATTAGAAATATATAAATCTAAAAAAATGATAATTTAGAAGTAAAGTAACCAAGTTTAAGGAATGCCTTCACCGGAATAAATGCATTTTTCATTTACATTTCGTTTTTTTACAGACCAGCAATGTGTGGAGGTGGAAACAACTACGCTGTATAGCAGATAGAGAATTAGAATGTAAGAAAGATGGCAAGATGTCTGACACCTCAGATCCCCTGAAAACATATTTTTTAATTAGTGCTGGCCAGGAATTTCCAATAAATGGTTTTTCACAAAAAAAAAACCCTCCAGCTTTTCCAGAGTGAAACCTTAATCAGAAATGTAACAGTTTAAACATTTTTGTTCCAAAACACACCTCCATATAGCCAAAGAACTGCACAACTCTTTACACTCACATCCAAAGCCCTGATTTGCTTGATTTAGATCAAGAAGTATAACCGAAGCATCTATAAAGAGATGTGTACCCTAATCATTGCTCTTCAGACTATTCTTGGATTGGCATCAATTTCATCATTTCCACTCTGTGCCATACAAGTGATTCATTGGACCAAAGGAAGCAAAAACAAGACTAACTGAAAAATGTTGACACATTTCAGATATAATAGGCTTTGTTTTAAGTCTCCTGGACCTATTATCAGTTCTCGCCCCTGTTTGTTTCCAAATTGCCATTTTCTCTCAAAAACAAGAGATATTTTGAGCGGCTGAGCATTCATTATGTGCATTAAAAAAGCAGCACTTTTGAAAATCAGTTCATTTCTATTTAAACAACAGAATATGGATTGTGCACTTCAGATTGACATATCTGGCCAAAAATATGTAAGCGTTAAAACATTCAAAATCAGAATAGAAATATGTAAGGGAACCCTAGAGATACATCAAAGTTTCATGAAAACTTACTTTGTGAGAGAATATGGCCACACCTGTGGCAGATGGGTGATGTACTGCAGAACAGGTGGATTCCAGATCTTCCAATATCAGTATCATCACCTTACACAGACTTCAGACTTTGCAAAAGTTTAGTATTTTGGGTTACAATAGCAGAGCAAAGACCTGCTACACCTTAGGTATTACAAGAGGTGCCTGTCACTGAAATGTACTGACACTACACTTCCTTATGAAATATTTTTAAGGGAAACAAATCTTAACAGAGCAGAACCCTTTTCTAAACACAACAGGCTTTCTTTTCATTGAGTTGCACAGTCTCTGAGGTATTGACAAATTTCGCATGGAGAATTCCAGCATTTTCAAAGCTCATTTCATTTTGATACAATATACCCTAGAGCTTTTCATTGTGGAAGGCATAAAAAATAACACAGAAACTATCCAAATACATATGGATTTGGTTTTCGTATTGAAATATTTGAGTTTAAAATCTCCTCAAATACAACTAAATTTAACACCAGAAACATGAACAAACTCCTGAAATGGAATGATACATTCCCTACAAAGTCTTAATTCATACATAAAAATAGTAGAAAATTAACATTGATTAAAAAATATTTGAAAAGAGTAGATGTGTTCTCCCTTAACTCAAGCATCCTTTCATAAACTATTTCACTTTTTAACAGTTTGCAGCATAAAATGTTCTTTAAAGTTAAATAATGCATTTGCAGAATTAATATATAATATCAGCTGGAAGCACACATTAAGGAAAATGTGAGGAGAGAAAACATTTTCATCTTAGAATGAGATAACAGAGAAGCAGGAGATGAGGTAGTGCTATTCTAGATATTGTGAGCTGCTAGAGAAATTTTCTTAATACCCAGGATGATGATATTGCTCTGAGACATGAAGTTCATACTTCAGTCCATGCAATCTGAGTATGCAAAAAGTGAAGGCAACCAATTCCCACTTAAATGAGTGGGAGTCAAGGGTACCCAGTCCCTGAAAGACTTAATCCCTCTGAGATGAGGCATCACTCATGGCAGCCTAATTTCAGATTACAAGAATGGGTCTATAATCATACTTGGGTATGCCTGCCTGAATCCATGTATTCATGGATTAGCTTCAGTCACAGAAAATGAAATGGAAGTGACACCTAGAAAGTGTAGACTTCAATTTGCTACTCAAAAGCACTGATGTGAAGTAGAGCATGGGAATTACTCCTTGCAGCTAGGCAGAACTCCAGCCTCACACTCAGCAAAAATGGTGGAGAAGGAACTACTATTTATATTGTACAGCTATTATCTATACTTATCTATATGTATATATTTATGTTATTTATACTCCATTTATGCTATAATAATATAGCATTATTTATACTATTACACCATCACCTCAGAAAGGTGACAAGAGGTGTAGAACTGCAAATAAACTAAAATTGCAAAAGACAGGAGCAGAAAGCAACCCCCTTCGGTATCCCAGAGATGACTGCATTCCAGTCTCCTCTCAGCAATGCCCTGAAGCCAAAGGAAGCCCCCTAAGCTATCTGATCATCATTCTCCTTCCCACACAGTCCAAGTATTTAAAGGCTTTGCTCACAGTATGTCGATATAGTTCTGTCCAATATCATAATTTTGTATCCCTGAAATCCTTTCTTTTTCCAGTGTATTTTAAAACACAGAAAGTACTATACAGTGAAAGCTCAGAAAGTTCTGTTTTGTTACCATATTTTCACGCCATAAATGGACCATAAATAGCACACAAGCTTTACACTTTTATCAGTTTAATCAGGAGTTTCCGTTCACTAGAGGTTATTCAACAAATTCCAGACCCCTTCGTCTAATAAGAAAGAGTGTATTAACGTTTTTTTCCAAATAGGTTTTCTCCTCCAAGCAATTCCTTTTTTAGTCTTCAAAGGCACTTAAATAAGAGAAACACCCCAAAATAGAATCACATTCATATTTCCTGAATGAGCAACTTGTTGTAATGTACTGGAAAACAATTCAAAATAAGCAATTATTCTTTGCTACTTGGCCACTTGAGCTGCAGCAATTATTTTAGGATACAAATACGTATTTTACCAGTACTATTGACATGGGTTTATAAAAGGACACAGAAAAAAATCATGAGTTACTATCCCAGACTTGCAAAATATCATTCCCAAAAGCACAATAACACTCTTGTCTCAAATTCAATTTTTTCAGAGTTATGCAGCAAAGAACCCTACCCTACGACTGAAGAGAAGTCAGTGACTGGGTAACAACAACACGCTAAATAGTGAATGAAACATAGAATGCAATATTTCATCCAGGAGAAAAAAAAAGTTTGCAGGAAAAGAATACAACCAAAAGAATAATAAGCACAAACGTAAGCTACTTTGTTAAATCAAACTCTGAGAAAATGTTAAAATGTTGTACATTTTGTTAGTTTATTTAAGTCAAGACTTGAAAAGCTTCTGCAATATTTTTAAAGAATGTTTTGTTTTGCATTTCCCCCCACTGTTAGTTTCTCAGCCATCAAGACAACAAAGAAACTGTTGCCAAAAAAATGTCCAAACTTCATTATTGTTGTTGGTTTTGTCAGAAAAATTGATAAATTAAGTAAGATTCTGGCAAACATACACACTGTTTTTCTAACAGTAATTATTTACTTTTTATAAGAACACAGGTTATCACTGGTAAGTCTACTGCAGAATTTCACTGCACAGTTCACACAACTCCAAAAAATAATTAGACAGAATTTCAACATTCAACAATTGCAATTGTTGAGATTTTTAAACAGTTATGTTACAGATGGAAGATTTCTACCATGACCGATTGGAGATGGCCAGAACTGTGAGGTGGTTTGTACCTCCAAGATCTTCAAGGAATAGAATGCTTTTCATTTAAAAAAAAAAAAGAGTAAGTTTTATTTTAATCTAAATCAGAATAATGAACTTTTTAATCCATCTATCATAAGAAAAAATGGTTATGTAACACCATTTATGTATATCCAGAAAATGTGTGTAAAAAAAATTGCCCCAGCCCAATGAGACATTGCAGAGCAGCACCACTGAAGATGCCACAAGCAGAAAGTGTGAGGTGCCACACAGGTCTCTCCTAGGAGAATAAGCAGTCCTGGGGCACAGGCCCAAGCATGGCCATATGACCACGCGTTGCATTGTCTGTGGTGTTGTCTCATACACCATGCCCTGAGAGAGAAGCTTCCTGAAAATGGACAATGCTGCCAGGAGGCTGCAAGGTTTCAAAGCCTAGGAAGTGAGAACAGAATGAAGATAGCCTTCCCAAAGATGCTGTGGATAGTTTTCTCTCTTGGGAACATCCTCACAGATGAAGACTTCTCCAAGCATAAAGGCATCCAGGATCTTCTAGCCTTCATGTACAGTCCCAGAGTCGGCACTCTGAGACTAGAGACTGAGGGAAAGGATTTCTCATTGAGGTAAACTTGGAGTTTGGTCTTAAGCATCTTTCTAGGCCTGAAAATTAACAAAATATTACAAATAACACATAACTTGAAGACATGGTTCACCTGAACAACTTTCAGTGCTCCACTTGTTTTCCAGGCAACATGGAAAAGCCAAAGTGGAGTGTCAGTTCTGTATACAGGCCATTGGGCAGAGCCCAGAACACTGTTCTGCGCCACTTCACCTGTAGCAACAAGCTTGAAGAGAGAGGAAACAACAGTGCAACTCTCTGAAAGAGTCCAATACGAGAAGAAAAGGGGCAGGCAAAAGGGGAGGAAAAGTAGAGGTTCTGGGAACAGCTGCAGACCATCTGGGCATCCTAAAACACAGTCCTCAGCCAAAGCTGGATGAGAGGCACAGCAGGAAGCACTGTCCTTAGGCCTTCAGTGTGAGGACAGACAACACATATGGGGCTCCCCATGAGACTGTAAAAGGCAAAACCCATCTACACCAACTGTTTGAAGTTCCCATGCATACACAGGAGTATATATGGGTAAATACTCAGAGCAGATACATATGTGCAATGCTACAAAACCAGAGTACTACATATTTTTCAAGATAAAGTCAAACTGATCCCTTCTTCATAACCTCTTCCCTATTCCCTATTGATACTATGTAAACAAAAAAATAAGTTCTCCAACTCTCCACTGAGATTCATACTGAAACATCTAGAGTTCTCCCCTTGACACTAAACCATGAGCAATATCCTGAAAAACTGCATGTACTACAACACATCATTTTATGCTTAATTTTTCTAAAGTAAACAGGTATCACAAATTTTCACCACTGTCAGTGATAAGAAAAGAGACTACAAATATTATTAAAAGAACTTCCCATGTTGGTATCAGGTTGATGAGTACTTTTACCTCTTACATTAGCTATGGCTAACATACCGGTACACTTTTTATTTCTTTAATATCAAGACATTAATGTCTAAAGAACCGACATTCATTAGTAAGCTTTCTCTTCCAAAGACAATCAACAGTAAAATCTTTATTACAGACTCTTGGAAATGTAAAGAAAGAGATAAAAGAACTCTTACAATTAAACAGTTACAATTCACTAACCATTTCACCCAAAATATCTCACAAACTATTAAAATAATGTATCTGAAAACTAGCACAGAACTATAATTTTTCAGACAACCAGAGTGCAAATTATTTCCAAATGTACTTGGGAAAAAAAACCGAAGTGCTATCTTTCCACCCACATGAGTGTTTATTACTGTCTATATAGTGGTATAAAAGCACTTGACACAAGTGAAAGGGAATAAAATTACGTGATTGCTACTGGATGCCTAAATACTCTACTTCTCCCTCTTTCCCCTTAAGATCATTAGAGTTTACTTTTAAGGAAATAAAGACAAACAGGGATTACTGGAAACAAACCTTTTCCCTTCCCTTCAGTTAGAGGTCTCATTAGCAAAACTAGATCTGGATGACATGAAAAAATGCAGCAGATCCAAATTCCCTGGGTATGCTCTAAATTTCACAGTCCTGCTCCATCTCTAACTTCACTGCTTGAGCCACGCCACTGGGCTGCAACCCTCCAGCTCAGGCTCAGCAACTCTCCAACGCTGCACGCAAGAAGAACCAAAATCAGTTTGCAGTCTCTGCCTGCTGGCTCAGTTCACACGGAAGTGCAGGCTCTGTGGCTTACACTGTCCTCATGACCGCAGAGGTTACAAATCTGCGAGCTGCCAGGAAAATTAATCTGCCCAGAAGCTCAGTCCCTGCAACCTCTTTTTTCTTAGAGCAATCAGGGACAGATAAATTGGTCTGATGGTGACAATGTTCCCAGCCACCGCTTTTCCTTGATCCTTCTCTGTGGATGTGTGCCAGCTACATAGAAAAAGCATGGCCAAAAATGGCTGCAAAAGCCATGTGGACCTAACCATCCCTGTTAGCCATCTTTCTTGGGGCAGCCATTTAGTGATTCAGTTCTCATATGTTCACATGGATACACAAGCTGTGGGGCTTGGCTGCCTATGCATGGGATAGCCATGGAGTCCATGGACTACAGATCAGGTGTTGCTTGGAAAAACAAGATTAGCTGCAGTTGCACAGCTCAGCTGAACCACTCATGCATACTACTCCCAGAGGAAAAGGTTTTTCCTCACACTCCTTCTGACATACAAAGATGCTAAGGTACTTGCACAGCCGGATTGGACTGTGCTATGTCAAAACACATAGCCCACAGAGTGATATACCTCTCCCAGCAGAGTGTTTATTCAGTTGTTTGGATTGGGAAGGCACTTTGTAAATGAAAAATCTCAGTTCAAAGACAGGAGATTTGATCTAAAAAAAGAATTTTGCAAAAGATGTCTGGAAACTGAACAGACAAATGTGCTCTGTTCCTCTCAGAGACCCTCCTGGAAGCAGTCTGGGTAGGATTTTCTGGGGTTTTTTTAAGCTCATTCGTGTGTTTTTTTCCAGTAATATAAATCTCTATTGTTAACTTATGCATTATTTAAGAGATACTGAGTTTAAAAATAGCTCTAACCCACCAAGGGAAAATGGAAAAAGCAGTGAGCTGAAAGCCACAGCATTTCTCTCACCGATTGTTTCAGCATGCAAGACATCACAGCTTTCTGCCGTTTTCATTTCAATTTAGTAGCTGTCTTTGACATATGCCCACCCATTTTCACCATCAAAGTATCTGAGGATCGCTCATTCCTGAGGGTGCATATTACAAGTCTCTGTGCACCACAGCAAATGACTACCACACTAGGTCCTGGGATATATATATATATATATATATGGTTAAAGCTTTGGGTTTGGAAGTTCTGTGTCCAACCCCCATGTTTTGAGTTCACATATTAGATGAGCAGTTTATACTCTTTAATGTTAAAGCTCAGGACACCCTTTCAAATTAGAGATTGTCTATTATCCTGCTTCACAGACACCAACTGAGTTACAGTGGGATGAAGTGATTTGCCTAAGACTGTAAGTGAAGCTACGGTAGACCAAGGGACTGCCCATCCCCAGGGGTGTTTCTAGCTACTGGATCACCTTTGCTCTCCCTTCAACTGCAAACAAGTGTACAGGATGGGTGGGCTACCAAGGCAGCTCAAGCACTTTCACACACTGACTGTACACTGTACAAACAGCTACCTGGGGCAAGCAGCAAGCCTTCCTCAGGCACCTGGGACAAAAAAGATAAATGGGACCAGAATATGAACATCCTAGGGCATCAGGAAGGAATTAGAAATATCTGAGCCCAATCTAAAATCAACAGTGATCCTGACTCTTTATCACATATGTAAATTGAAGTCCAGAAGAAAACAGGCCTGGAAGTACTTAACAATCTTCTGTTTATAGAAGTCTCAGCACTGAGCTCCACAACAGGGAAAGAGCAATCATGTAAAAACTATGTGCACACCAGAACTAGAGGACTGCTCCACACTGCAAGAGAAACTATCTTAAGCACACATATGTTGATTTTAGTCCAAAACATTTTTCTGGAGTTTTGCCGTGTAGTGATCTAAGACACTACATTAAATGGTGTCCGTGAATGTTTATTCCCAAAGAAAGGAGAAATAATAAAGGGAGGAAGGGGGTGTCATGCGGGCAGGAAGGGTTACCATGTTTAAAATATAGCAGGTTGTTCACATCTCAAAATTCAACATGTGACAGGAGTAATAGTTAGAACCTGTATGGACAATACTCTGTATGACAAAGGTACAATAAAACAAAGCTATCACTGCATAAATTAACCCATGGATAACAACAAAAGTGTTCTAACAGCTTGAAAACATATACAAATAACCCCAAATGAACCCAAGACTGCTGAGGAAGAAACCCACACCATCACCACCAAGCTCCTGACAAAGACCTCAGGACAGTTCAAGAGAGGGTGGTGAGGATTAATGACTTGATGTTTATGCACTGAGAAGAGTCTTAGAGAGTCCTTTCCTTATACAAGTTTGCAATCATGGAGGCTGTCTCCCTGAAGTAATAGGTGATTTGTTATATTAGTCAGCCCCTTGTTACAGAGGCACCCCCCCAAGTTATGGGGAGGTAACAGGAGTCAGTGCAAGAGCACGCAGTGAAAACACCATGAGACTTCTAAACTTATCAGTGGCTAAGGACAAAATAGAATAGAAAAAATGATGTTTCTGTATAAATATACCTATACTGTCACCTTGAAATCTCCCCTTCTTGAATACAGAAATATGTACTGCAGTATTTTAGCAGAATGGTAGAGGACCAAGATCTGTACAGAGTGCAGTGGCCCCATAGTGCAGCAGATACCATATGGTACCTACCTTCAAATTGATTTTGGGCTGCTGAAGGAAGGTACTGCTGATAAGATCTCTGCAGTGGAGGTGACACACAAAAAAATGACATTTAAAGCGACGTAGTTCTAAGAGCTAAGAAAAAACATTATTCTTGTTTATAGTTGCTAGAGACAACAGTACTATTAAACACACTAAGACAACACCATAAAAACTTGTACAAAAATACTCCAGAACTATAACTAAAAACAAATTCATGAATTGCATTTGGTAATTGGTGGAAAAGAGAAGACTTTAAATGGGAAGAAAAAGCAGAGGAGAAAGTCACTGAGAGAAGAGACATGGCTGGAGGAGCAGCTCTGTGAGATAACGCCAGGAAAAGGAATAACACATGAAAAATAAAATAAAAAAGAGTAACCTTAAAAATTAAGAGAACCACATTAAAACTTTCAGCAAAGATTTCAGGCAAGACAAAAACCCTCACTGGTTACTCAGATCCCTCTGTCTCCAGCATGAAGACAGTTCAGTCTTTTCAAGTGCAATCAGAAATTAATGAGCTATTGCACATTAGAAGTTGAGTGACACAAATTTCCTAGCCCTGATGTCCTTAGCAAAAACAAAAATGTGAGAAGACACAATGCAGCACACAAGCTAAAACAATCAGGCAAAGTCCCAAACCAAGGAGGAGAAGAAGCACTGTTGAAAAAAAGTCACTCGTAAGACTGCAAGAGCAATGTCATGCTGCTCTTGATGTCAAGCCAAGTTAACTGTGATACTCACACTAGAAGAGTTCAAAGGGGCACCTGATAAAGGTGTATCAAGTATTCCTGTATCAAGTATTCTCTCTACAGTTGGAAAGTGTCTAATTCCAGAGACCCATCACATTCAATATCATGCAGCTGAAGAAAAATTTATCACAAAGACAGTGCACCTGTGTGACACTGAAAGTTAACAGCTATACTATTCCAAGCGTGGCATGTGACTGTTGACAAGTAGAAAACAGTGACTGCATTAACAGCAAACAGCCAGGCTCAGTGTTAATACCAGGAGAGCAATATGTATGTATTCTCTCTCTCTAAAATAAATAAAATAAAAAAAATCATTTTTAATAATGACAAATTCAATCCATGGGAGCAACACAGGTATAGAAAGGATGCAATGGAAGAAGCAATAATGGCAACAAGTAAATGCTTGCACCAAGTTACAGTAAGGACAGAAAAAGCAAGCAATCATTTTCTAAACTTTCTGATATTTAGCAATACCAGAGTGAGAAGGAAGATGACAATATCAACACAGCAGCACCAGCTGCCTCCCCTGTAGCACAGGTGCACTGATGCTGAAAGAGATCAAAAGCTGTGTGATATTTTGGCAACCAAACCTCCTTGAAGGACAATGGAAGAGTCAACTGAAAATTATAAGATTTTGTTCATTCAGATCTGGACACTGGCTAAAAAACAGTGATGACATTTTCCAAAAGTTTTTAAAACTCTCCTGGTTTCTTACAGGATGTTCAGTTTGAGACTTTGAGTGTGTTGGCATTAGTTTAATGCTGTTTTTTCATATCTAAATTTTGTGTAAAAAATTGTTAAAAAACATTTTGCAGTTAAAAAACTCCAATAACCCTGAAGATATTAAATTTGTACTAAGGAAAACTAGCTTTATACAAAGGGGACTGGACAGGACTACTCAATTTTGTATTAAAGAGAGAGGGCTTCTATGGATCCTTACCAGAAAAACAAACTCTGTTTGAAAACACTTGTTAACAGATAATACTCAATCTCTCATTGATGGTTATAGAATGAAAGTACAAACTATGGCATTCATACACACCCAGTCCTAGTATTATATTAAGATAATGTCATTACCAATTTATTATGTAAATTGATAATATGGCCATTTATTTGAAAGTTACTTAACAGGGTCACAGTTTGAATAATAACAATTATTTCAATGCACAGCTGATGTGTCTGTAAGGAAAAGCAAAGCAAGAAAAACTCAGCAATTCATAAACAGTTTATCTGTTCACATCCTCTAATTTAATGCAACTTTTCTTAGTCACTAAACCAACAAATTCTTACTACTCTTCAGACTGATGCTGACACCAGCTTAATCACTAAACAGCTACTACAGATAAATGAAGCATTTCTCTGTCTCAGTTCAGCATCTACCCAGTATAAACTCTCACACAATAACAGACACCTAAGGAAACAAGACAGCTAGTAGACCTGTTTTAAAAATCCCTACCTAGGCTGATTTGATGGAAAAAAAACTCAAATCAGGTTTCTCACATCCCAGGTCAAAGCTCTAACTACTGGGCTTTTGGAAAGCTTTTGATTTGTTATACATGTTCAACAACCATTAAGCCTGAAAGGCAAATTCTGCAGCCAATGACTCTGGACTCTGAGTTGGAGTGGTAAACTTAGTCCAAGTCCTACATTGGGGACTGGGAATTCTTCCCATTAATGGGGAAACTTGTAGAAACATAGAAACATTCTTACTCCAGCTCCAGTTTACTGACCGCTGCATTCCCAGTTTACCAGCAGGCAGGCAATCCCGCTCTACCCATTTACTGCAGCATACAAATATTATCAGAATCTGTTGGGAAATATCTAACACAGCTTCAGCCTTTTAGTTTCTCCAGGGAATAATCTATTGATTATTCCCAGCTCTAGCTTACTCTTTAACGGGCATATAAATTCCTTTGTCTCATGGCTCCTTTGTAGTGAATTGGAAGACTTTGGTTGCCATATGGTCTAAGAGAAGGGGAAAGGATTCTTGATTTCTGATATGCTCTCCTGCCAGCTCTGCTGCTGACAGCTGAGAGTTGCCTCCCCCAGGTCGGTGTCCTGCCTCTTCCCTTAAGTAACAACAGTAATCCACAGCAGAGGTTGCTAGCTACATTTGGAAACCCCAGGGAATATGTGACTGCACAGTTACAATACATGACCAATGTATACAAATACAGCTTAAAAATTATACAAAACACAGTGTCCCAGTAAGCATATCTATAGCAGTTTCTACAGACAGCTGGTGTTTAAGATCATCGTGCTCTGGTTAGAGTGTTAATTGTCCATGCAGACTTACAAAATCCTAAACGCTTTAGTTAGGTGGCAGCAGATTTCAAGGTCTGGGATCTCAAAGGTGCTCAGACACTGGCCTCTTATTCCCATATGGTATTTAGCTCCTTCTGTTTGGCTTTCCAAGGTCATCTGAAAGAGACTTGTTAATAATTCTGGTGATTTTGTACTTTGAAAACAGGGAGATGCACATTCCTAGAATACAGAATGCACTAAAAGGGGTTTTAGGTCCAAGGCAAAGTACTTTTTTTAGGATGTTTGCTTGCAGCTCCTGCTGAAGTCAACTGGGACTATTAATGTTCATCCAAGGGCAAAATTTGACATATAACATTTATTTTATGCTATACACAAGTCTGAATAAAGATAATATGAAATGCATAACTGAAAACTAGCTAATAGGTTTGGACAAAGCAAAAAACAGTTGTCAGGAGCATGATTTAGTTTGCTGTAGTCCTTGTGCAATTCTACTACCATTCTCTTTTTCTGCTGGGGTGCCACAGCTGACACAAGAGTATTAATACATCTTTTGATGTATTTTTGTTTGAATCACACACAGACTTCTACCTAGAAATATTGAAGAACTAGTGGGCCAACAGTACAGAAAACAACTCATGACTTGGTCATTCCCCAGCCATTCCCCTGAATCCCACACTGTCAATTAGGTAGCATCATGGTGGTCTTCCTTCTCCCAGTGTGAGTAGGGAGGAGCTTATATTATCAGCAACATGGGTGTAGAGATTACATCCACAGTGATTTACAGTGACCTGCAAACCATTCTGAAAACAGCTTAAAGCTGCTTTCCCTATAACAAAAATATTGAAAATGTCCATATTTTTTCCCTGTTGAAGGTCAGCTTGAATACTTTTCTTATTCCTGATGGCATAGTAAAGCATCAGCATATTGCTGCTTTAAATTCTCCATAACAGAAAGAGAAGCAGAGAGAATTAAAAAAAAAAAAAAAAATCAATCATATTGCACTAAACTAATGTACTTAAAGGTAAACCCTTTCTTACGACAGGCTTTGCAAGGACCAAGCAGTAATAGACTTGTTTTTCTCATGTTCATTTTGTGAGAAATAAGAGTTGCTCTCAGGAATTATCTGCATGATTATTAATGTGAAAGAACTGAAACTAAAATAAAAGCAGAGCATTTTATTAAAAAAAAATCAACCTTTAGAATATATCTGTAAAAGAAATAAAAGTAGTAAAGATCTCACTCCTCTGAAGTGCCAAAATGCCTCCTGTTCAATCTGTTCATTTGAGATGGAGAGTGGGATAGAAATGGAAAGCAGGAAATTTGAAAGAATCCTGCTAGGAGGTAGGTGTTCAAGTTCATCTCCCATATGAGAAGCCAAATCGAGAATCTGCATAACCTACCTGCTCTAATGTCTGCACACTCAGACAATGTCTAGACAATTCTATTGCAGGTAACAGCCTTTCTATGCTGCTACTAGGAACAAGAGCCATGTGTGAATTACTTAAAAGTCTTTAATGCACACCAACCTATGGAGAGGGAGTGCAGAAATACCACTCTGTTTATGTGTGTGTATATATGTACCTGTGGGTGGGTGGGTGTATACACATAGGTTGATTAAAAACAAAGTACAGAGGAAGTTACTACAGTTAGTAATACAATTCATTGTGCTATTTATGAAGAACTGTCAAATAATATATATTTCTTTGGACTTTCTGACAGCCTCTACCCATTTCAACTAAACTATGCAATTAGCTAATAGTGAAACTGTTCTGGTCTAATCCATCGGTATTACACCAGGCACCAACATGAAGGCTATCACGATTCAAAGATAAATACATATTAATACACTATCTGAATTTTGCTCTATTTTTCTTTGATTGAAGATAATTTTCTGTACAAGGTCAAAAAAAGTCCATAGAAGCAGCAAGTGCTCTGTATCCCTGAAATTTAAGTTAGACTGCAGCTTAAGGGGACATACAGTGATGTTTTCTCCCTTGTTTGTACTTACATGAAAACCTTGTTTAAGTGGATGTTTATACGAGATTTTAAGGAAGGAGGAAAAGAAAAGAAACAGTTAATGACAAACTCTTATTACTATATTTCAACAATGAGTCCATCCAGGAATAAGACCCTGAGTAAGTTTACAAAGAAAACAATTTACATTTAAAAAGTTAACAGGTCACTTAGGAGGAAATGCATCGATATGTCAGTGAAATCTGGATTTAAAGGGTAGAAATGGCATCAGTCAGCAAACCTATATACTTGGGCCTAAAGTGTTGCATTTCTGCTGTCCAGACAGAGCAGGACTGGGATTAAGGTGAACTCAAATGAGCTTCACAGTCCAAAACCCCTAAAAACACGTACAAGAACCAGTCATCAAGGGAAAGGCAGAAATTCAGTATCAGCTCCTAGTCTTTCAGATTCCCAGCTGCAAAATTATCTCAATCTTACTACCAAAAATGGAAAGCAAACATATTCAATAACAAGTGATGAATTGCCACTTTTGAATTTCCACAGTCTATCTTAGAGACAGGAAAAGGGAAGAACAAAACATGAGTAGAGTGTAGCTGCCTAATTCAAGAGGCAACACATTACATATTTGCAGGCCATTGGAACATTATTATATCTTTTTCTATTGTAAAATTTCTAGCACACCAGAAATCCATTAGCAATGGCGTTCTGGCAAACCACCAAAGAAAAATACATCCTCTTATACCAAAAAAGAAATGAAGATCACAGAATGATTATGGATAAGTAGAGGCTAAAGATCAGCAAGCTCACCCAGAAAATACATTGTAATGTAAGATTTAACAATTCTTCCAAAAAGAGAAAGACAAAAGAAACCCTCTAACTTTGCACCAAAGCAAAGGCTGTGCACATATAGATTAAAAGCTCCAGCCATCGTTTTTCATTAACACTGGAAATGTATTTATATTAATCTCTTTAGCTAGACTTGGCAGCTTTGTTACAGTATCATATTCAGCTCGATCTTGGTGCTTCTTTGCAGTTTCACAATTCGTGATTTCCACTTACTGATGAGCAGCTTTCCAGAGTGAAGTACACCAAACCAAATTTATTCCTTGGCTAACTTTTAGGAAGTTTTCTCTGTAATCAAACTGGACACCTGACATAGGCAGAAATGCATTAATAATCTGACACTTTGAGATTGATTACTGTCTCTTCAGTCATGGGGAAAATTCCCCTGCTTTTATAATTAAGCAAAAATGGAGGTGATGCTAAACATATGGCAACAAAACAAAAAGCTCTCCATCCCTTCCTTTAGGAAGTGGAGATACATCAGAATTTCCTTACTTATTTGCTCTGAAATCATGCATAACTCTATTATAGAAATATTACATCAAGTTCATTTTTTTCCTTTTCCCTCATCATAACTTCATTGACCACTATCTAAATTTGACAGACCAAATGGAAAGTGTGATTCATTGTAAGAGCAATAATGAGCAGAGAGACAATTGTAATTTTACTGTCGCCACCAAGACCTTCTCTGTGAAAGGAAGGTTGAATGGGTGTCACTTGGATTACCACACTTACAGTCAGAAAAGGCATGGTTTTGTTCTAACTGAACTGCTTTGTAGAGGGAAAATCTTTAAGATGTATTTAGTTATCTCTACCATGACTTAGTCTCAGAACTCTCACTATGGTATATTTGATAACGCTCAACTAAGGGCCTAAAATCTGTCACACCCTCTGGACATGACTGTTTTCATTTTGTTCTTCTGAAGCAAATCTCTCATCTTTGATATTCAGGCCAACCTCAGTAGGTCATCAGGAGGGGTTTTACTTTAGGAGATGAGTACATCCCGTACATTTGTAACTCTTCCTGCATGTTTATACTCTCCCCAATAGACTCTTCAGCAAGAACACAGAGATCTGATAAGAGGTAAACAAACAACAGTCGATAAAAACAAATTCAACTATTAAAAAGATAGTTTTAAGTGGTTTTATTTCTTTAGAGAAAGAAGGGGAGAAGATCAAGAGAAAAATTTTTTTTTTTCTCAAATGACCTTTTACATCTCAGAAAAGGGCAGAAGCCCAATTTAGATGAAATATCTCTTTGTAGGTCATCTTTAATAAAAGTACAAGATGATTCTTCTCCTTCATCTCACTGTATATCACACTAGATGACAGCATTTTATTTCCTTCGGGATAGTGGAAATAAAGTAAATGGAATAGAACAAGGACACATGATAAATACTCTTTGAACATTGTTTTGTCTGTTTGTTTTTTTTTTAAAGAAATAGAACTATTATCATACATCCAGTACTTCAGTCAATCGATAAAGGGATCTTTTTTTGGCTTATGTGAATTTATTTGTATTTTATGGTTATTATACAAGCAGATTCCATAATCTTTCATTAAAACACTTGAAAAGAAACAGAAAAGCTAAAAAAGGAGTTCTTTTCAATAATATACCAGAAAACAACCACATGCCTCAGTATTTCTGTTAGGATTATCAGACAACACATTTGATTAAACAACTTCTTAATATATTGGATTATCAGACAACACATTTGATTAAACAACTTCTTAATATATTGGTGCAAAGCAAATTGGTCCATATTTTCTTAAAAAATAGATTTTAATGCCCTATTTGATTAGGTGTACAAGTAAGGTATATGTCACTGCCTCATTCATCTACTACTATTTTGTAATACAGTTTGGACAATAAAGATCTAAAACTAAATAGGAAGCAATTAGGTATTTGAAGAATTTTAGAAACATAGTGCATTCTGTTCAAATCAGAAGATTATTTAGAAGAAAAATTTATCATATAATTGAAAAAACAGGGAAATAGATGGACCATTACAGAAGAATCACAACAACAATAGGTCACAAACTGTAAAGTCCGAAGGCCTGGTAAGTATCAAAAGAGTCCAGCAGTTTGAATTGAGGGAGGATCAGGTTATAGTCAAGCCAACTCTCATCTACAGTACAGAAACAGAGTATCTTTCAGTTATACACAAGAAATGAGAGGTTTGCCAGTAGGAAAGCTGTCTATCACAAGCCAGTCTACAATTCTAAAGCATCCTCCAGGGTGAAAACCCTCTGAAAAAAGGCCACGACCCTGACTCAGCCCAGGGTGCTGTAGGGAGCAGCAGTACCAGCAGGACAGGGCACAAACCCCTGCCTTCCCTGGCCACAGCACCCCTGAAAATAGGGAAACAGGGCAATGAGCTGGATCAGTATTTCTTACCAGGTTTGCATTTGATAATTGGTGCTCTGGGATTCGAAAACCTGATTTTTGTGCGTGTTTTGGAAGAGGAAAGAAGTGTCCCCATATGGAGGGGTTATTACACTGGGTAATAACCTGCTGCTTCTCACGCTAAGACAGCCAGGAAGAGAATCAGAGCAACAGAATTGTTTGTAAATGCAGTTTTACCTACTAGCAGGTCCCAACCAAATGAAAACAATTACATTAAAGACCACACTATACAGAAAGTCTGTCAAAAGAAGGCTGTTTCCAGCCACTGAGTGAGGAAACATGAGCACACCCATCTTGAATCTCACTAACAAAATGCATTAAAAAATGCTACATAAATTTCACATAACCACAGAAACAAATAGCTACAGACTTCAAACGTAACACCTTATGTCTGCAATAGATGCTGCAAAGTCAGCAAACAAGTCCAATGCTTTGATACAACAGAGTTCCTGTGCACAAGTGGAGCACTGTTATTTGCTGGCTAAGATGTTCCATATGTTAACAACATATTGTTTTAATAAAGCCTGTTGATTCAGTTTCTGGACTAAAAACACATTTCTCAGGAAGAACCACTATCCTGAGTAAAAAAGGGCTGAACAACCTATTCCTTGTGTAATGATCTTACAGAATTAAAGACCATGAGTTTGCAGGCTGATGGTTTTCCAGCCATTCATTAGGTCCTCTGATTCTACACCAGAAAGCCTAATAGTTTTTATTGCTTTCATTCTTCATATCTTCCTTCCTAGCTCCATGCATCACTTGACTCATTGTCTAGAAAAGGAAATTTCTATTCATTTCACTGCTTGGCTGAGGAAAGCATTTGAGCCCCAAGCTAAGAGGCCTGCAGCACTTCCTCTGTTTCTCTAAGTGTTATTTTTACAGAAGGTTATGATGCCAAAAGAGTTCTCAAGGAGAAAGTAAAAAACAGGGCAGAGTGGCTGGACAACACTAGGAGAGACATATGAAGGGAACTGTATCAGCAGGAAGGCTGCTGACTCAGGGAAGAGATGCCCTATAAATGACAGTACAGAAAACCCCTGCTATCCACACTCCAATTCATGTGCTTTCCTGTTTACTACCCTCTCCCTGTGTCTTACTCCAAGTAGTATTATATGTAACAATTCATCGGGCCATAGTAGTGTTGTAGCAACAGTGGTCTGAGAATCTAAGTGACAGAAAGCAAGAAAGAAAAAATAATCACTTCTGTTAGACCAACTTGTATGGTTGTTGTTTGCTTTTGTAAACACAAACCCTATTCTAGCTGTTAAACCATAACCAAATAAAGAAATGATTGGAAAAGTCAAGGGTTTGTTTTACATTATTTACAGATGTGGCAGTAATCTACACACAAACCAAACATTCAACTAAAAACTCTGGTGCCTAAACTGATGTTAGCATATCAGGATATAATTTCATTACAACAGTAAATCCAGAAATTATACTTTGACTGATGAGAGCCACTTTTTAAAGGCTAAATCAAAAATACAATTTCTCTTTTAAAATCTCTCATAATGGCTTATATGACTGTTAAAGTTACTGTCACTTGGAGATACCTGACATTTAGAAGATAAATTCATAGGGGCTGAAATGTTATTTGATTCTTCCTCTAGTTAAGCCATTTTACTTAAAAGTTGGTGCTAAATATAGATCACGATTCATCTGCACATGATGCAGAGATGAAGTATGTCTGTATATGTGTATGTGAAGTATATTTCTCCTCAGTGACCTGGTAATCTAAGGTACATCATCAAAAAAGGAAAACATCATACTAAAAGAATGATAATATCTCTCTGGAATAATTAATCATTTTCTTCCTACACATATACCCTCAAAAATATACAGTAATACATTCTCTATAATTACTTTTGTGTCCAAAAAATCAGACCATGAAAAGGCAATTTACTCAGAATATATATCCCGTATATTTTAATTACTCTACTCTAAAACAACAAACGCTGCTTCCAGTGAACCACAGTAAAATATTCTTTATCACATTCATTGAAAGAAAAAAAAAAGGACTGACCTTTTCAGAAACTTTTTTTAATGGGCCAGGAAGGGATCTTATGAGTGAATTCAATGCAGTTACACAATTGGAAATAACAGATAAATTAAACAAACTATCTTTTTCATTCTCATTTTAACCGGGATGCCAATTAACCCTCACAGGAATTTGACAGACATTAAACTTTTCATAACTGACTGAAATCAACAAACCTGTGTTGATTTCAACAGCCTTCACCAGTAGCTGGTACTAAATCAACAAATCTAGCAATAATAATAGAGAAATAATCGTAACAGAAATTTGTTAATCTAAAACTAAATTATAATATAAAAAATAAAATGCAATTGAGTTATCAAAAGCAATTTACCCTTTCAAGAGAAGTTTTAAGCATAACAGAACAGTGTACAAAAAAAAATGAAGGAAGGTAATAAACTTACCAAAAATCATCACAGGTTTACAGAAAATTTTTCTTATCAGAGTAATCTGGTATTTTTCTTGCATGGAATTACAAATTCCATAGTAATAGTGATTATATAATAAGATCAAAGAACATAGTTCATATTTTCTAAACAAGAAATTCTAAGCTTGGAAGAAGGATTTTTTTTTTTTTTTTTAATTTAAATCCTGAGCAAATCCTGGGAACTATGTAAACAAGGATATCAATTAGAAATGTGAAACCTGTGCTACCTTTATACATGACACTGTCAAAATGCAGTAGTGAATGTACAATTCAGCAAGGATACTGATATTGGGGAGGTCATCGAAAAGGAACAGAAATTATTAAAGGCCTTAAAAGATGCCATTTTATCAAAGATCCAGGAGATTGACCTTTTGAATATAACAAAAAGAAGGTTGATATGCTATATATACCAAGGTGGGAAGAAAACTCAATGCTGCAGAGCTTTTTCAAACTGAAACTATGGTTCAAACATTTAGCAATTAGGGCAATTAGCTATTCAAACAATTTATATTTTGACAAATTCTTAATTTCCATACTTCTTCATCACAAAAATGAAAAAAAAAGAAATCCTCAACAAACCGCAAAAGGCAGGAACCCTTAACGATGATGCTACACAGGTCTAACTGCATAATCCAAGGCATTCTCCCCAGTCTCGGGATATTTAGTGATACACTAGTAAAACTTTAAATTTTTGCCTTACCTTCCTTTGTCTTTGAGCCCAAACAGAACTAGTTGTCAGAAATCTCTGCAGAATCAGCATTTCCCATTAAGCGTAAAAAACTGTAAGTCATTCAAAACCAGTTTGTACAATACACATGTTAGCAACAAATGGAATAATTGCCTCCCAGAGAACAAAATCAACCTCTGAAATTAAGCGACAATATAAATGAGAAAGTGTTTCCCAAGACTTGTTTGCAATTATGACCAAATTAGTTTTTCCATCACAGACTGGGATAGGGAAAGAATGACTTTGCAAAACACAGCCGTGAAAGAACAATCCTGTTGGGTCAGCTGGGGTTCTGATCACAGAGCACACGATAAACACTAGTCAACAAATGATTCAAAGAAAGTGCAGAATACGATTCAGGATCTCAGTCAGAAGACCTGAAACCAGTCTGTATTGCGCTACATGTAAATTGATAATAAATATTACAATTAACTTTTCAGAGCACTCTCATAGGGTAAAAAAGGCCATTATTTTAAGTAAGAATCAATTACTAATATGTGATCGTACCCAAGTGGGGCTTCTCAACCAGCATCCACACAGCGTGAACAAGAAAAGCGAACAGAGCTTGAATTCCCTTGATCCCAATAAATTCCAGCCGCCAGTGGGAAAAATTGGGACTGTGTGCAGCCAAGATATTCATTAAAGTAACTAAGAAAGCACTGAGTTGGACTTTAGGGAGATGCAAAACAGATCAAAGGAAGTGCTGCTCCTCCTCAAGTCTGATCTGACCATCACTGAGCACACGCAGTTACCCAGTTACCAGGCACCACCACAAAAGTACCAGAGATCGTAAAGCACAGAGCACTTTTAGAGCAGGAAAGGCAGACGAGTCCCCTCACATCCACCAGCACAACCCAGCAGGTCATCCCACATCACACCACATGGAATCCCTCAGCAGCACACCCATCCCGTGGGCAGGAGGAGTGCAAGACTCACAGGGACAGCACAGGAGAAAGACTCACCCAAAACTACAATAGTAGCAAACAGTGTAACTGCATTTTTTAAAGCTCCATTAATCCTTTTGAATTCCACGCAGCCAAATGTTTACAATTTAGAGCAAATTTAGGAATATGTTTTTCATTTACAGCTTACATGACACATTGATATTAGTGTTGGAGACCATTTGCCAAGAGAAATTACAGGCAAGGTTTCAGCAGTTTGCCTCATGAAAATGCTGGCACTTGTCTGTCAGGCTGCCTTTTATTCTGCTTCTGTTTTCAGGGTTTTTAGAGGAAGTTTACAATCTGATTCTGTAAGGTTTGCAAAACTAGTTAAAAGGCATTCCTAATAAACATTCCCCACAAAGCATGAGGAATGTCTGTATGACTCCCAGCAGAAGCTGCAAAAAACATTCAGTGGTGAGACAAAATAATTCAACTGCTGGAGTTCCAGGAACCTTCCAGTATTACTAACCAGAAATAATTTAAATTAAGACTGATACATACAAAAGATCTATCAATATTTTCTGAATAAGCTCTTTTTTTTTGCCTATCTGTTGATAAACTAAGAGAAAAGGGTGTTTATTTTCCACATAGAGAATAGAATGATTGCAGAGATTTTAAAATTTGCCTGATGTTTAGTTTTTCAGTCTCCTGAATGTAGTTGATCACCAAGGCCATTAATTTATACACAGTGTTGGTACTCCTTTGGGACACAGCCAGCTGTTCAACGGGAAGAGAAGACGTGTGAGCTTCCTAAAGTGGCAGTTTCTGACCACATCTTGCCCAGCCTACTACTTCTTTATAGATTACTTTCCACTAAAACATGGACCAGAGGAATTAAATTTGTGTTACAAGAAGAGAAAGCAGGTTTTGACTATGCTCCATCCTAGTGACTGAGCATCACCAGGAAGGACAGAGCAGTCCTGAAGCACTGAATATAAACTTGAAATCCTTATTTATGCTTGTGACCCTTCAGAGTACTTCCTCATCACCACAAACCTGAGGATCCCAGGCTATCAATGTGTTCACTCTCACCAAAAAAAAAAAAAAAAAAAAAAAAAAAAGACATGATCAGGGAGGGTTTTTTTTGTTACAATATGAGAAGCCAGAGTACATGCAGGTAGCCAGATGCTTCAGGTAGCTTTCTGAAGGCCAAGCATCTCCTCACCAGGGCACCTGGTGTCCACAGTGCACCTCAGAAGTGACCACATTTCAAACTCATACTTAAGAAACACTCTCTGCTTGTCTCCATGATGGGAGATATCACAGCCCTTATATGAAGATTGATGCTGCATCTTTCTTACCTATGATGGTTATCACAAAGCAAACCCAGAGCCCATCCACTCTCCAGACAAGCACAGATAAGAGTGTAATTTAAGAAGAAATACATTTAAGAAGAAATACTCCGCATGAAGAAAGAAATAGCCATTTGCGGAGCCACGGATGACATGACAGTACTAAAAATTTCAAGGGGAAGGAATTAAAAAAAAAAAATGAGGAAGCACACTTCATTGCTTTGTGACTCCTGCACAGGTCTGGGTCAGTGGCCAGCACTGAACACATATGGGAGTGGGAAGGCTGCGAGCAGCACCTGCCTGCACTGCCCGGCCAGCCGGCCCCAGCTCTGCTGGTGCTGGAGGCAGCACTAACAAGGAATAGCCAGAGAAAACAGCTCCATTAGATGCAGCCCTGAACGCATAAGGATATCGAGGCAATGGATTCATAAACACACCGACGCAACTAACGCATCCCTAACCTCTGCCTAAGGGATTGAACCCTTTAAAAATACAGCTGATACGATCTGAAAGCTTCTTTGTAAGCTTCAGCCAGTTGAACAGGCAAGAAAAGCTAAAAAGAAACACTGTATCTTAAAAAAAGCTCATTGTAGAGACACTATGGCAACTCTGGGGAAAAAAGGAAGAGAGAACAAATGGTGACTTATGAGGAGAAAATACCACCATCATTGCAAAAAAAAAAAAAAAAGGAAACTACACTATAATTATAACAGCTTATTATTATTTTTTATTATCATTCCACATTATGCTTCAGTGTATTTGACATCTGCATTTAATGCGAACAAATGCACATTCACAACTGGTTGAGTCCAAAGTGAGCAAGAGAAAGCACGCAGATTTCAGTGTTAAATTAAAACTGCTACACTTAAATGCCAGTTGGAAATTTTTTTGTTTCCTTCCTCTCACTTGCATCCAGAACTTGCAGAACACTCCTGTCCCAGGCCTCAGTTTTCTTGATGTCTGAAATATCAGTGTAAGCTCTGCTTCTTTTTATTTCCCTGTCCACCTCGTTTCCCAGCTTGTTTCACTGCAGAAATCAGCCTTTGGTTGCAGGCCACTCTTGTAAGAGGTGGCAGAGGAAGGGACTAGGAAAGTTGCTTCAACTAACACCCAGATTCAAGAGAATCATACAATATCCTGAGTTGGAAGGTACTCATTGGGATCATTGAGTTCAACTCCTGGCCCTAGAGAACACCACAGGACACCCCTAGAGTGACACCATGTCCCTGAGAGCATTGTTCCAACGCGTCTTGAACTCTGTCAGGCTTGGTGCTGACACCGCTTCCCTGGAGAACCTGTTCCAGTGCCCAACCACTCTCTGGGTGAAAAATCCAACCTAAACCTCCCCTAACTCAGCTTCATGCCATTTCCTCAACTCCTGTCACAGGTCACCACAGATTAGAGATCAGTGCCTGCCCCTCCACCTCCCCTCATGAGGAAGGTGTAGACTGAAATGAGGTTTCCCTCAGTCTCCTCTTCTCCAGGCTCAACAGACCAAGTGACCTCAGCCACTCCAGATCCTTCACCTTCCTTGTGGCCCTCCTTTGGACACTCTCTAATAGCTTAATGTCTTTTTTATATTGTGCACACAATATTCAAGGTGAGGCCACACCAGTGCAGAGTAGGGCAGGACTTGTTTTGACTGGCTAGCAATGCTGTGCTTAAAAGTAGCACGTCCTTTGGTGAAGTGAAGAGATAAAACAGAGGGTATCAGGCAATGGGGGAAGAGAGACAAGTAGGAGATGCTGAACATTTCTGCCAGCCTGAACTGTCAGTGTACAGAAGGTTGCCAAGGAAAAGGTTGCAAGTAAAATAAGCATTTTGTGTGGTACCTGTGGTGATGGAAAAGTGGACAACTGATGTAAAGATAAGAGAAAGAAATGTGTGACGCTGGAGAACTGAGTAAGAACAGAGATGAAAAATACACAAACACAACAGAATTGAAAATACAAAAGGGTACACAACAGGGGGATGTAGGAGATAGCACAGACAAATGCAGCAAAGGAAACAGAGAACCTGTCAGATAAAAAGATGGATTTGAATAGAATAGAGAAAATAACACCCCTACAGAAAGCCACAAAAAAAAGAAAAACTATATGAGGACAATCATTAGGAGGTGGGCATATTTTAGTTTCTGGCTTTTTTTTAAGCTCTTTGTTTGCTACTCTCATTTTAATTTTGAACTTTATTTCCTCCATAATTTGGGGAACCACATGGAGGAATAAACACTTTCACTGTGACTGACCACCACTGATATTGTAACTGTAGATGATGCTCAGATATATTCATATGTACAAGTCATATACACCAACCTTTAAACAACATGGAAACTGCAAGAAAGAAGATGGACAAAAGCAAGGACAGTCTCTCCTTTCTGATAATCTATGTATTTCAAATTATTTCTCCCCACTCTGTCCCCCATACCTCCTTTACCATTTTTCAAATGCATACTACACATAAGAGCTAATTTTACCACAGGGGCCTGCTTCAGCATGCTTTAGATATTAGCAGAGGTTCAGTTATAAGTACTAAGCTGATGTTTTTTTCCAGAGAATAACTAAAATCTTGAACCTTGCTGCTTACAAGAATTCAACAACTTTTCAACTATAAAGTTAGTGTGGTCTAAATTTGCAAACCACTTCTCAAAAAAAATTAGTTGTTTTTTTCTCAGGTCTCTTAAAATATACACATAGAATATACTATGGAGAGTAAGAACTGCAAAAGAAGAAAAATATATACAACCTCCTGAATGAAATAGATTTTTTCACAGGAATGATAATAAAAAATACATTTTAAATGTTGGTGTGGTTTACACTTGGTTATTAAAATGCTCACAGCCACCAGTTTTCAGCAAATCCACCTTTTAATATCCAGGGAGGCTCTGCATGAGAAATTTGCTTTTATGGTAAACTGAAAGAGGGCAAGGCCACACCTGGAGTTCTGTGTCCAGTCCTGGGCTCCTCGGTACAAGAGAAATATGGAACTCCTGAAGCAAGTCCAACAGAGGACAACAAAGATTATTAAGGGACAGCAGCATCTCTCTTATGAGGAAAGGCTGAGGGACTTGGACTTACTCAGTCTCGAGCAGAGATGCCTGAGACAGGATCTCACCAATGTCTATAAGTATCTGAAGGGAGGGTGTCAAGAGGATGGAGTCAGGCTCTTCTCGGTGGTGCCAAGACACAAAGAGACAAAGACAAGGGACAAGGACAAGAGGCAAAGGGCAGAAACTGATGCACAGGAAGTTGCACCTGAATATAAGGAAGAACTTCTTTACTCTGCGGGTGACTGAGCACTGGAATAGATTGTCCAGAGAGATTGTGGAGTCTCCCTCATTGGAGATATTCAAGAACCGTCTGGATACAATTCTGTGTCATGAGCTCTAGGATGACCTGGCTTGAGCAGGAAGGTTGGACCAGATAATTCACTGTAATCCCTTCCAACCTGACCCATCCTGTGATTCTGTGACTGTGAAATGAAATTATAATACTAAAATGCTAGTTACACTGCAATAGCTACTAAGTATCAAAAATGGGAATATCAAAGCCTACAATGGTACTCGACAAAATAACAGAAGAACTTAAAATATACTACTATAGATCAACTCACTACCTAAAATAGCATTTGTGTCATAACATAGCCTCTAAAACCTCCACTGAAAAATTACATTTCACTGGTACCAGGTCTTGAACAAATGCAGAGTAAGATAGTCATTACTTACTGGTTTAGTGTCACATCTAGGATGAAAGATGATCCAAAAGCATCAACCTGGAAGCTGGCTCGAGCAATGTGGGTAGACTGAAATATAGAAAAGACTGGAATTATTATTCAGCCACAACAAAACATATTGTACTGGTTTGTGAATGCAGAAACAAAATATATATATACTAAGTATATAGATGTTTCTTAACCTGACTCTGGACATTGACTGGTGGAGAACAGCTGAGACATTACTGGTTTGGTCAGTCACATATACATTCACAATTCTCACCAACATTACCTGACAGAAACTTCATTCAGACAGACTCTCATTTAGGACCATAGCAATGGGCTAAAATATGATTAGTTGCATTTTCTGTAAAGCTCTGACTCACCACCCTGTAACCTATCTCCTCTAAAAGGGTCCCAAAACTCCAGCCCCCTGAGCAGTCACTAAAACCAAAGAAAAATGGGTGGTAGAAACTTTCTTTCTTTCTTTCTTTCTTTCTTTCTTTTCTTCCTTTCTTTGCCATATATTTTCCCCAAATGAATTCCTTTCACAGTCCTAAAGAAGACAAACATGGGAATACTTCATAACTCATGATCTGCCAGAAACAGTGTTTTATTCTAATAGTAGTGGAAGAAAATACTCAGCTATCCAATAGAAACACAACACTTGTTTCTAGACCTGAAAACTCTCAAGAAACAGAACAGCCATGTTATGTAGCTAATTAATAAGAAAAGCTACTTGCAGACACTTTGGAGGAGTATCAACTTTGTTCTTATTTTCTTTCCATTGAAATCTGCACATGAAGATTTGAAGCATGTAGACAGAGGACCTAAGAGGAAACACTGAGGAACCACTTACAACTCTCAACTACACTTCTCCAAATAAATACAATACAGGATAGTACAACTGTAACAAATGATTTATTGAAAACTCTGGGAAACACGGGACAGGATGGGATAATGTGAATCATCAAATTCACTCTCTAAAACTACTGGCAGGCTTTTGATAGGCATTAAATCCAGAAGAGCTGAGAATACCAGTTTCCCTGGAAAGGAACAGCATCAAAGAAACAGAAAGTCAACGGAACCATGACTTTTTTGATTATTACATTTTTTAGTTGCCCTACAGCAAAATTTTCTTTTTATGTCTACAAATATAAGCATGAGTATTAATAAATAAAAAAGACAACAACCATGAATATATTTCCACAAACATGATGAATGCTTTAAAAAAATAAACAAATGTCAGGACAGCTTCTCTTAGCAGAGGACCCTCAGGCTCAGGGCCCTCTATAAAAATGCCTGGCTGTGTCACTGCAGTGGACATGCATGCAAAATTGCATGACAAGAAAATCCACACATCTACATTACACTTCAGAAGGACACAGTAAAACTGGAAAGCTTCTTAGAAACTGCCTCAGTAGATATAATTCAGTGTCAGATATCCTTTCAGCTATCCCCATTACACCTAACACAGGCCATAGGTCTTTGCTAAGTGCTTCTTATAATTTCTGAATGATTTAAGACCTTCTTTTTTGCACAGTTGAATAGTCTTTGACCAACTAACTGAATATAACATATAATTTAGCTTACCTGGGCAAATAATTTCAGTGAATAATTACCATCAATATTAAAAGCCTACTTTCTATCCAAAAAAGATTTTAAAAATAATAAAAAAGCAAGCCAACAAACATAAAAAAGACACAGCCAGCTGGCAATGAAAGACACCACAGAATGTACAGACACCCACAGCACATACGGCACCCACATGTAGGACCATCATTTAGCTATTTCTGGCCTGCAGCAGCTATGCAACCACAAATACAGTAAAATAACCATCAACAAATTATCAAATTACGATTGTTGTTTCTTTTTTACCTCTCAGGCTTTAGAGTCTGCTTTGAATGATTTTAAAATTTCATCTTCTCTTGCTAGATGTGAATTCTTAAGCTGCTGCTCACAAACAGGATGTGACAGGCCAAGTATCAAGTAACATAAAAGGAGCCAATGGTAGTTTTGTCATTGCCTTGTTCCACTGCAGCACATTTGCTAACCTTAACTAACCTTCATTTACCTACCTGCACTGCAACAACCTCCTTCTGATCAACAAGTAATGGCAATCCAGTTGTTTGCTTATCATCATTACATTATTAAATGCAAAGAACATTCTACAGCACTTTTTTGTTTGTTAATAGTATGTGTCATCATTCAGATTTCTTTACACAGTATAACCAAGTCTTCTATACAACCATATGCTGGTATCAAAAGACAATTAGTCAGTAAAAACAGGAAAAGCCTAACATGGATTTCTAAATGTACATATACTAAATGTAACATCTGCCATTAAAATGTATTCACCTCACAGACCATAAAAGCAAAAATGACTAGATTGTTTTGGTTTGGTTTTTAACCACTAGGTATATTGCACCATATTGATTTGGTCTGGGAGATTTCCGCTCTTGAACATGTCTCTAATATAAACAACTAGAAGGCTAATGCATTTCTAAGGTGACCCTGGATCAGTTACTCCCTGACAGAAACTACTGATGTGGATTTAAGGGAGAAAATACCTCTTAAGAAATTAATATGGAAAATTACACAGATGTGACCATCTCCCAAGACTCATGATACAAACCCAGAAAGCTTACCATTAATTTTAAGCTCAAATGCAATCAAGTGTATCCCAAGGGTATTTCAAGCCTACTGAGATACCAAAACATTTTGGATAGCCTGACAAACTCAGCCCTTTCCAGGAATTGCAGCCCTTCCTTCAGCCCTGATATGTGTTTGTAAAGCACTGCCACACTGCACGTTGTGGGTTGCTGCCAAAAATGAGCAGTTCTGCCCCATCCTGGCCATGTGTTCCCACCTACTCTCCCTTGTCAGCTCATGTGACTAGCCAGAAAGTCTGATCAGCATCAGAAAATTAATCATCACATGGAGTGGGTCCAATTTTTGTCAGACAAATAAGCTGATCCAAAGAAACCATGAGGTAGATGCAATGCAAAGAAGCCAGAGGTCACACCCAAGAGAGACTGAGGAGGAAGACAGATTCCCACTTTTGATGGCAGACAAAAAATCTCATTCAGCATAAAAAAACCCTATCCCTTAAGAGTTCCGGTCAGTACATTTTTTAAGATAACCACATATTTAGAAGAATTGTTAAGAACCACAAAATAAAGAAATGGATTTTAAAAAGTCTTGGCTCTACATTATTTTTAAGCACAACTACCTGCCTGCTCAGTGAATAGGTAAACTGGCCAGCTGCAAAGGAAGCTTACATTCATAGACATATGTCAATAAAAGAACCCAAAGGAAGGAAATAAGTACTTTTCCATCTATACCACCTCATTCAAACAGAAGTAACAAGAAAGACACCTGCAAAGGTCTCTCTAAATCACTGAAGCAAGACAATCAATTATGTCCTTCAGTTCTCAAACCAAGGAATTCTCTTGGAAAATTTGAGGCTTTTCCAACAACCATCAGCTTGACACATCAACAGCTGACAACTGAGTCATAAAAGGGGAGTTCTTGGAGACCAGAAGAGATGTACTCAATGCAGAGCATGAACAAGAGCCAGGAAAGGAGAAGCTAACAACTTAATGGAAGAGCACAACGACATGTCTCCAACACAATCAAAAAGTTCTGAAATTTTAATGTCAAGCAACCGAAGAAGGAAAACATCAATAACAACTCCGAAATTAGCTCCAGTACTTTCAGATGCAATTTCTAGTGGCACATAAATTATATTACCCTGCAAGCCCCTCCAGAAGGAAATACTAAGCATCCCATGCATCCAATGCAACTATGAGAGAGCTAACTTCTGTTAAATATTGTTAAGTTTAAGCATCTCAGTGAATGTCTGAAAGGAATCAAAAGTAAATGGAGTGGAAAGGATTATTTCAATTCACTAAGCACAATGGTATTTTATCTAAAACAAAGATTAAAAGCTTGAATTCTAGAAAAACAAAAGTGGTATGCAAACCTTGCTGTCAAACCAAGAGCAATGTGATTCCAATTATTTTAAATCACCTGCTCCATGCCTCAGGGATCAATCACTGCAGTAACAGAGGAGATGGGCAATCAGTACCAAATATGACTACTTATTATTACAAAGAAACACAACTGAATAATGATGTCCTTTCAGTACTCTGACTGGGGTTCAGCTTTCTCCAGAAACTGGCCCTGAAGAATTAGCATCTGCGAAGGGAATACATGTACATCAAACTACAACCAACATACATCACTGCAGATCAACATCATTGCACTGCACTGGAGGTAACCTTAAATGTGTTTGGAAGATTTTCATTTCAAATAGGTCAAATACCTTAATCACCAGTGAAACACTTACAAATAATCAAACTAACAAGAATTTTGAAAGGAAAAATTTAGACATTTTCCTCACATTGTGTATAATTAGCTGAGTGCTGAAAGCAGCACAGTAGCATGATGACTAATATCTTTCCTCATAAAATAAGGAAAAATAATTAAAAACATATCATAATGCAATGTGCAATTCCTCGTAACATGTTTCTTCTTTTAGAAGTATCCTTAAGAAAGCACTTAGATGCTTTTTAATAAGTTTTGCTGGAACAGATAACAATTTCCATCAAAAAAGAACAAAGTCTTTTGTAAAAAAAAATTGAGGAGAAAATCCTATTTATATGCTTGCCCTTTGATGTAAAGAATTTTATATTTACTACTATTTATAGCACTGTGGTTTCTAATTAAAAGATTCTGATCAAACTTGTAGACTTGAAAGAAAAGCACTAAGAGAATCAAGAGATAAAATAATACAGGATGATACAGGAAGAGAGAACTTAAAAACTATGCTTTAGAGTTTGCAAGAACAATGAGGTTTTATAGCAGGCATTTGGTGATTTAGTCACATTTAGAAAATAATAGATTTCTTAGATATTCATTTAATTCCCCCCTCTCTATTTCACAGAACAGAAACTTCACCTTGCTAACAATCCTTTAAGTGTACATGAAATAATTGTTTCTTAAGTTCAGTAAGGACACAGATGAGCCAATAGGAAATCAAAATAAATATATTAATGAAATTAAATGACAAATATACTAAAAATTTTATGTAGATTTACCTAAAAAGAATTAACTGCTGGTTTGAAAATAATCATTACACTTAAATTTATACTAGAGTAGAGGAACACAGTGCTAATTGGCACACGTACACACTATAAAAGGACAATTTTCAGCCTCATTTTTGTTGTAATAAATCCAGAGTTATGGAGTGCACTGTTGCTGTATGTAAAGTAAGAAATTTTTTCAAAAACTGACTTTTTTACTTGTACCGGGAAGAAAAAAAATTAAGACTTTGCTCAGAGACAAAATTCAGAAATAAGCCTAGGTCTAATACTAAAAATAAATATCCAAAGTGAAAGAATCTTCTTTAAAAAATGCACAATAAAATACAGTTGCAACATGATTTCCACGCCTTCTCTATTGTCATTTGCAAATATCTAATTTTAATCAAAAGTTCAGTGTCACTGAACTGGATCCACATATCATAGCATATTAAACAACTAAAAAATCTCTTTTTTTACTTTCCCTGGTATTCTCACAATATTTATAGGCACTTGGTGTATTAATCACCATTATTTTTCATTCGTCATGCAAACTCTCTCTTTTTTTATCCATTGTATAAATCTAAATACCTATGGGGCATTTGGCGTGGGGCAGTTTATTTAATGAAAAAAATGTGGAAAAGAATCATGGTTTTTACAAAAGGCTTTTACAGCTGCCTCTTTGGGGCACATTTAGTAAACAAGTTATTTATTCTGAGAAAAAGCTAGAAATAAGAAAATATTTTAATAGGTCCATGTTCATTTTTTAATCCTGGATCACATCTGTTCTCCATGCCAAGTGAGGGTGGAGCAGAGGGAGACTGAAACACCATCAGCTGGAGTGTAGTGCCGAAGTCCAGTTCACTGTGGTCGTAAATATGACCTAAAATAGCTTTTCTCCATATAAATATCATAGTATCAATGAACTCTAAGACAGAAGCAAGAACTACTTGTACTTCTAAAATGCCAGTAATTAGTCTTATCAACAGGAAAAAAAAAACCAACCAAAGCAAAAAACCAAAAAAACTCTTTTGTTTATTTGTGTGTTTGAAAGCAAAGGCTGTTCGAATTTGCTCAAAATAGTAGGGGGGGAACAGCACCAGGAAAAAAGTCCCAAGCACAAACTAATGCAATGTATTGCAGGTGTCACTGCTGCAGAGTCAGTGCCTGGGCAGCAGCACAGATCCTTCTCAGGTCCTACAGGGGTGTAATGCCGAGCTACGAGAACTTGGCTGTATCTGCTCACACATCTCGTCCCAGACCTCCACCCAGCACTCCAAAACTATGAGCATCTTTGAACAGTTAGAACAAATTGAGTAAGAAAAAATAATTCTCATTTCCCCCGAAAACTTCTTTTCTTGCTCTACTTCCTCACCTCCACTTCATTTTTCTCAGAAATTCACACGAGGTTAAATGATGGAACAATGAAGACAGGAAAACTATCAGCCTGTCACTGATAGCAAATTTAGCATGAGCTACCATTTGATCCCACAGATCTAATAGGACAAATTTAAGTAACAGAACGGGCAAGATGCTGCTTCCCAATAGGCAATCTAACACTTGTCTCCAGCACCAGAAAAGCCCTGTGGCACCAGATCTTACACTCGTGCTTTTAAATATAGAGAATGACGTTAATTTGATTCTAAAATTTTGTTTATAACTTTTGATTTCCTAAGCGAGTAATTGCTGCAAGTCTTCATATCACTGTGAAAGAAAGAACTGCAAGAACTTTTGGGAAGCCGTATTTATTTTTTTCCCCTTTTTCTGGAAGGGAAGCAGCAAAGATTCATGCATAAAAGGTTACATACAACTAATATGCAAGAGGTCTTAAAAATATCACTACTGGGGCAAAAGCAGAAAAATTGGTGCCTGCTGAACCTTGTATTTTTAAAATGCACTCAATAAGGTTCTTCATCAAATACTAATGACTAGGGAAAGTATGACCAAATAGGTTGTTATAAGTGTGATTAATCAAGTACAGGGTCAAGAACAGAAAAGAAACAAAAATCATGAATGGAAACTTGCAAAGTTCAGAATCTTTTCCTGCCATAATTCATACAAAAACTTTGATAACTGTTGGAGATCACACTCGCAAAACCAAGAAAGGGCGTAAACAGATACTCATCCTGTGCCCCAGGAACACCACAGTTTCCATTGCCTTCCACAGCAACTGTGGCTTTCAGAGGGTCAGATCTAACAAGAAAAAGAATGCTACCTACAACCGCAGTAGTGCAATGTGTTCCATCTATCCCACTCAAGAGCCCAGGACCTGACAGTGCAATCAGATGGGGAAACTACTTCCTTGTGAAGAAACATGAGATCAGATGGAAAGGACTTGAACAAGGACAACCTTTCCTCAGTGAAATACTCCTCTCCCAAGGATGTCTGGCAGTTTTGAGTCAGCGGAACCCAAATGAGCCACTAGTTGTGCACAGCTGCAGCGTGAGAGGCAAACAACCAACACACCACCCATCTGCAGGGGGAGAGAACACAAAACAAGGGCAGTAATGCACGCACCATAGGCAGCACAGACCCATCTGGACCACTATGTCATCTATCTGCAGAAAGGGCTATTGTCTCAAGGACCCCATCTAGGCAAGAAGGAAAACTCAATGGATCTAAGAGTCAGGAGGAGTGAACGCATTTCCTTCGCCAAAGCAGATGGTGCCTTGAGGTCATTTTTAGCTGCATGTTTTCCAAGCTCTGAAAGGAATCAATAACATTTTAAGAGTCCCTTTTCAGCACCTCTTGTAGGCTTCACAAATGAAGGAACAGAGTTCCACTACCAGAGGAATCTATAAAACCCCTTCATTATGCCACCTTTACATTACAAATTGACACCTACATCACTCTTTGACACCTAAAGCCTCCCAACAGGGTTAATTTCTCCCATGAACGGCTCTGGGCACCAGCAGAAAGTTTAGTAACATCTTGTCAGCATCACAGGCTAAGAAGATCTTGACAAAACTTGCAGACTGTTAGGCATGCCAATATATTGCTCAATCAATTCCACAGATAATACTTTTTAAATATGACTCACCCTCTACATTTAAGTATCAAAGTCCTGCTCAAAGTTGAAAAGTGCAAGAAAAGCAAACTTCAAAACTCCTTTTCCTCTTGATACAGACAAGGAGATCAAAACAAATCAACATTTTCATTGTATATATTTTCTGAAACAGCTGATGGATTTTTTTTATTCCCACAGAGTTTCAGGGGTTGGAACACTCTAAGGAGACATTTCTGGAACAGAGTGTATTCCTACATACTACTATTCTCCTGGGCAATTTTTGAGTCAGGGCTGTAGCCTCCATACTCCTATACATCACACTTCCATTAAAAGGCATTTAACTTTTTCTAAACCCTGTATTATTACTTCATTCTGGAATATGTGTTTCCTAAAGCATTGCCACTTGCTACAGTTTTCTGGTCTAGCAACACTCATTTCATTAAAAAAAGGAAAGATACTGTACAATAAAATTTAGTATAGGTAGACAAATCAGAGCTGGTCAAATTACCAGCTGAATCATCAAATTTCACTGTATGATGCCAAATGCCCAGCAGCAATGCCATGCTTCTTTAACTTATTTTAGCTGAATCCAATTTTCAAGCTGCACTCTTAATGACTCAACAGTTAAACGGCTCTATGTCATTTGCCACTTTCTTTGATTTCTACATAATCAATCGTGTCTTTAATTCATATGATACGGGCTTTCCACTTGAACTTACCCAATCAGCAAACCCCCATCATGGGAGTGCATGCCACAGCTTGGTAGAACACATTCTGTCCATGTGCTCAGCACTCCCATGCAGCACTTCAGCCACCTTTGCTGCTCAATGCTCAACAATAAAGTTTCTGGGGAAAAAAACATGAGCCTTCCCTCACACAGTCCTCCCACCAAAGTATTAAAACCTTGCACAGATGTAATCTTCTGTGTGCAAAGCTCTCATCTGCACTGAACATACCTCCATCTGAGGAGAAAGATGTTGTCCCACATCCACGCTTGGCTGTGGCTCAGCACAGCTGGCACTGCACAGTTCATCCCTGCAGCAATGATTTATCCTCCTCAGATTAATGCAACTATTGCAGTGGCTTCAGAGGAGTACTATCAGGGGGCATCTGCAGCTATGAAGAGCAAAATTTCATCTGACAGGCCTCTGTGATCCTATATGTGCTCCAAAAGACATCTCTGCAGAACATTGTATCCATACAGTATCCAGGAGGCCACTGGCAAGCCAAAGAAAAGAAGATAACTAGAAGGGTTCTGAAGGCTTTCTTGTCTGAAAGTTTTCCACAGACAATCATAGCAAATTTGACTTGATTTAAAATAAATTATGTAAGTCAAAACTAGAGAAAAGGGAGACAGGTTGGGAATTACAGTGATTTGTGGAGATGTTAAATACAGCAGTTTTGATTAACATGCAAGAAACCAACAATACACTATTTCTAGAAAATACGATACTGGAAAAAATATTATCTAGAGACAAAAACACTGAACCATATCAGTAGATGAATGAGAAAGAGATATTGTGTAGGAAGACACCACAATCCTGTGTCCAAGACTGGTAAGCTTGATCCTCTAATAATACTGGACTTTACCCTCCACATCCACAGTTATCCAGATTGAGAGAATACACATGGACCTGGCCTGGCAACCAAATCATCTGACAACAGACCAGTGAACTACTTCCCATGAAGCAGAAGGGCAGTCTACCTGGGAGAAGCAACTTTGTCTCAAACCTATAGGAGTGGAAGACAAAGAATCCCCATCCTCTCAAGGTGGCTGCACTAAGTGGAAGGACCACAAAACTCAGCAGAGCTGATTTGGGAGGGAAAAGCACTGAGACTGCACTAGCCACAAGGACCCACAAATTACAGAGTTTAGCCTTATCAGGCTTTTGAAGGTTTTATACAGTTCGACTGACCTTTAAGCAGTGTTTGACAGGATAACTGCGATAATGTTTTCACAAGCAGAGCCCTAAAAAAAGTTGTTAGTTTTGAGTCACTTAAAGAGTGGTATGATTATTGGGAAAACTACAAAGGGACCTGGACTACCAGAAGGATAATATAATACCAGATCTACCATGATTGTGTACACATATGTCCATAATGATCTTGTGGAAAACATTTCAGAGTGCATGTTAACGTCACATGTACTTTATCCATAATTTGGCTAAATCTCAGCAAAGTTTATCATGACACGCCTTGTTATGCAACATGCTTCTACACCATGAATGTGTTATAGCTGATTAGCCGCTGCAGAGATCCCAGAACATGTATACTCCGTGAAACAGTGGCAGAAAGAATATTTGGTTTGATCCTGCACCCACGGGCACCAACACAGAGCAGGAGCGAATACAGGCATGTTGATTACCAGAGTTAGAAAGGACTTCTCTATCAGACTTTTCAGTTACTACACTGATCATGGCAACGAGCAAATGTTGGGAAAATACTTTCTATATGAATTGTTACATCTGAGCCTTTAAGATCCTTCTTGACTGTATATAAGCCTGTTTTATGCGATTAAGCCATAGCTTTAGGAAGATCTCTCTTTTCAACGCTGCTATGGCACAAGCAAGAGAAGATAACACAAAACAAAGATTTTCCATGCAGTCCTTTTACGCAAACTAGGATTTTCAAATATACCTATGTCTTTTTACCACCCCTCAAAATCTAAGTCCTGATACAATGTTTCTGCAACACGACCTCTGAAGTAGCAGCTACCTGAGGTTTTTTGATGGATGATTTTTTTGGACTTATGCATTTACTGTCATAACAAATCTCATTATCAAGCAGGGAAAGACTTTCACTGAGCTTGCAGAGAAGGATAAATTAGGAATTTGAAATATTCTTTGCTTATAAAATACCAAAACACACTATGAGTATTTTATAAAAAGGTGTATCTGAAAGTCCCTCTTACATTTGAGAAATCAAAGGACACTCTAAATGCCCTTGCATCATTCAACAATCTATAGCAAAGTGTGGCTTTCAGGAAGGCAAGACCTGCATCAAAAGTATGGGTATTTTAACCATCATTTATATATTCATAAAGTATTGCTTGGTTGGTGAAGTATCTTACCCCTACACAAATATTGCAGAACCGCATACAGTGAACATGCAGGAAAGTATCTCACACACTTTGCCTAATGTCTTATAAACTCTAAGGGAAGAGGAAGAAGAGGCAACAAGGAAGGAAGAAGACCAAATTCAGCAACAAACCAAAAGCATGTTATTATTCACTATAGCCCAGTTTAGCTTTCTGCTCTTTGGTTTTGTGATAGGATGACCAAAAATTACGCCCAAGTTTCTCCAAGAGACCACAGTCATTAGATTAAGTGAGCAGAAAATAATTTTTAAAATTGGGCAATTTCTCATGACACTTCTCTTTTCAACAGTCACCATCCATCAGTCCCAAACTCTAGGGATTTTTTATAAACCACTCAACAGTCAGCACTCATACTTTAACCAAAAAATTACTGGTTGTTTGAGCTACCTGACACAGTAACTTACAATACCAACAGAAGCTGAAAGTATCAGAACAGAAAGCAAGAGTGTTTTAAACAAAGTCAGCAGTTTCAGAAGCAACTATAAAGAATAGGGATATTCTGTTGAAGACCAGAGCGAGAGGCCAAGAGTAAGAGAATCCAATAGCAAAGACTAGGCAACACCTGAATAACTAATGAAGATTTCAACTCTAAGTGTAAGCAGAGCTATGCAAACTCAGCATGACAGAGCAAAGTTTCACTGCAATTATTATTATCAATAAGAAGTCATTTAAGAAATCTGCAAGCCATGCTTCCAAATTGGTGTCTGCAATTCTATCATTTGGTCACAAACAAATCAGAAATGCAGGCTGTGGAAGGCGAATAAATTCTTTGCTGAGAACTACTGACTCACTCTGGACTACAAACAACATGTACTTCTGTTTCAGCTCAGTCCTGGAGCCCTTTCACACCAGGCTCTCTACAACCAGGTCAGCCCTTTTACTCTCTAGGAAGGAATCCAGCGTACCTTCATGACAACTGGCAATGAGCAAGTGAAAAACAGCCTGACAAACCGAAATTGCTATGTTTGTGCAAGGCATTCATAACAGCAGAGATGAGGGAATCTATGTCCATAGTAGGTCAGAACCTTGTTCCCACTGAAAATCATTATAAATCTCACATATTTCCATATCAACACCTAGATATATCAAAAATGGATAATGCAATAAAAGCCACAAGAGGAACAATGTTGTCCCTCAGACTGTGTATGCAGACCTACCAGCATGACCATGAAGTGCTGGCCTTAAGGAGAACTGGGACCCTTCACTGGTGTTGTTGAGTGGCAATCTCCAGCTGAGAGCAAGATCACTTTCAAGTTATACCGAGGGTTCAGGGAAGGCATCTGTTAGGTGAAGGCACATAGCGGTCTGGTACTCTAATCATCAGCTGGAAAATGGACCTCATCTTCCCAACGAGAACATCTGGCCCACAGAAAACTACAAACAACATACACTTCTGTCTCCAGACACAGCTCACTCACATTTTAACGAAAAGCACATCTGCATAGTATTGACTAAAGGAGAATATTAAGAAACTTGTGGTTTCCCATGTGCTTTTTACAATACCAAAATACAGCTCAAGGCACAGAGTTAAAAGGTTCCTTATAAATGTCCACAGTAGGATCTTTCTTTCTTTTAAACACAAAAATCTTAGCTCAGCCTGCACTGAATGCCCCTGACATAGAGGACTTTCATCTTCTAATAGGTTTATTTATGCAACCGTAAATTAAGTGTCCATTGCTAAGATCCTGGATTGTATTAATAATTACATAATATTAGCATATTTTTAGATATATCTTATCTTGATTACTCCTTAGATTAAGTTCTGTGCAGCTGCTAACAGGCCCCCTTTGGGGAACAGAGAAATTGAAACATAGGAGTGTCACAGATACTGGTAGTGACTCTATTCCACAGTGGAATTAAAAGCAGAAACCCAAAGTCACATGAATTGTCCTATATCCACTATATACTGTACGTTCAAACATTAATAACATGAACATGTACAACATTTGCCTACAACATTTGCCTTGTGCTATGTTCTGAAGTCCAGTAATGTTTGACAACTATTACTGTAAGCACATTAATTTTTCTTAAGCAGTTACATTCTGGGCTTCTAGGATGAGTACACAGATTACTTTCTTTACTATTTAATAGTAAAGCATGCATGTTGAGAAGTCACTCAACAGTTATGGCAATGGCAATGGCCCAAAAACCCCAAACCAAACAAAACAAAGGATGTTGCTAGAGAAAATCCTCAACAAATGATAAAAACAAACCATACATGTCTAGAAATCTGCAATCCATCACTTCCCAGTAACTTCTGCCTTTAATTAGCTGCTTTGACCTCCTTTTATCGTATTACAGTCCTCTGGCTCAACTCCATCTTAAGCCTGTTCTAAAACTCCTGATTTGCTAAGGCCCCGCTTTGCTTCTGTGTTCCCCTGCATGATCATCTCCATTTCCTTTTGTGCAATTCCAAACTCAGGCTTGTACCCTTCTTGTACAACTTCTGCCCTTTCTGCAACTAAAGCTTTCATCCAGGAATTAAAGGAATCCAATCCGGTTTAATGCAACTTCCCTCTCTCCAGTTTATCTCTCTCTCTCCTTTTATCTTGATCCAACTCAAAACACAATTAGATTGTTTTACATTAATTCAACTACAGCCTTGTTGTCTAGTCCTCTGACTGCACCCTCCCATTCAGGTATCTCTATTTTTCTAGACATGGTTGTTTGTCCTTCACTCATTGAAGATTCTTCCTCAGTGCTTCAACCTCCTCCAAGAAGCATCCTCCCTAAACTAATCCAGAAGGCCCTTAGCTTTGGTTTGAAATCTATTCCAGACCATTTTTTTAACTCTCATATATAGCTATTCAAAGATTACTAGCAATGAATAGAATAGGGCATGGAGACAGAATGTATTTAATCATAAAATAAACTAATACATATGGAAATGTTATGGATGAAGAGGGAACCTCTGTTCCCCTACCCTTCATATGCCACTGATCTTGGGCTGTTAACTCTTCAGGGCAGGCATGGGTGTCTCTTTGTGTAAGGGCAGAATCCAGTATCTTTATACTTTATGCGACTTTCATCACACGCACAAAAGCAACCATAAAAGTTAACTCCATGAAGTCAGTCCATAACTTTGATAAGCATTCTGGCAGAGGTAAGAGTGTTGAGGTTTTTATGGGATGCTAGACTTTAGGAGTCAGGATATTAAATTACTCAACTGCAACAGTTAACACCAACAATACAAAAGTACCTTCCTAAATGCAGCTTCTACAAAACTTCATTTAAGCAAAGTCAGCCACACTGCTGGTCCATTACCACCGAGCTGACTCAGATCTCTGGGCAAGGGATGCAATATCCTGCAATTAGGATGTAACCATGCCCTGTGCCAGAATCACAGAAAATCAGTACTGCTCCACTCAGTTTGGCCTGCTCTGCAATTTTCTTTCTCCAATGCACTGCCAGGTACCGTATCCTTCAGTGAGTAACAACCATCAGATACCATGGGAGAGGCTGGCGATATTTTAAGCAGCAGAGGGGAAACTTCTTCATCAGGAAGAAAAGTTGCAGTTGCACAAAGAGCTTTACACATTTACATTGGTTTAGTTGGGGGGGCTGCTGTGAAATAAATGCATTTAACCCTTTTTAAACCATTTGTGTTACTTTTTTTTTTTGCTTGGAGTAATATTCATACTAACAACTGAATTAGGTGAGAATGACTTGAAAACTTTTTATGAGCATAAGATTTGGTGAACAAAAGCTGAGACATTCAGAAAAATAAAACCCATTAAATAGCAGTTTCTTCTGTAAGAGAAGTATTTTAATTGTAATACTAGAGTGAAATGCAACCATGACTATGTTTTAAACACACATGTCACAAAGTGTTTCAACTTGTGACTGTTCAGGGGCCTTCAAAGAATCCTGAAATGCCTAGAGGATTTTTTTTTTCTTTTTTTTTTAGGCAAAGCATTATGGACCTTTAAGAATCCTATTTTATTGTACTGTAAATACGGTCTTCACATCTGAAAAATCTTTACATAGAATAAGTCACATTCAGAGGCTAATAAATATGCTGTGAAGAGCCTGCTTATTATTTAACCACACAGAAAGAATACAAGCTGTCAGTGCTTATACTTTGTGGATTATAAAAAAGAAATATGAGACAATTTTTTTCACTTATTTTGTTACTTAAACACAAAGCAGTCAATTGGAAAAAGAAGAAATGGAGGCCTGCAACTCATCTTGGATGTCAGCAGTTGCTTCAAATGCACAAATTTTATGTTCTTCAATAACAGCAAGGAGTCAATGTTTTTTTATCTTTAGATGTAACAGCCATGTACCACCTCAAACATGATCAGTAGTGCTCAAGATGAAAATCACTGTATTTTAATACAAATTGGGGCAGCTATTTGTTAAAAGTTAGAGGGATTGGTCTTCATACAACACAAATATGTTTTATAGCATAAACATTGCTAGGTTAATGGTTGGACTCGATGATCTTAGGTCCTTCCCAACCTGAACGATTCTGTGACTCTATAGAATTTGAAACCATACTCCGGTTTGGGTAGCAAGCAATATGTACGTTAAATTCCTATGTTATGTTCATATGTTATATTTCAAGCAATTCCCCTCCGATTTCCAATTTCTATTTTTAAAAACACAACCGAGCCCACGGAACACAAACCCACCCTGCCCCACGCTTCAGCCAAAAGCCGAAATTAAGCTGCAGCGTTTTAAGCCCCACTGTCGCAACGGCACCGCAACTTTCATTTCGGGGGCCCCGGCCGCCGCAGGCAGCGGGCTGTGCCCGCCCGGGCCCCCGCAGACGGCCGGGGGAGGGCATTGCCAGGCACGGGGACCATCTTAACTAATTCGGGCGCCGCTGCGGAAGGACTGGCATTCCCAGCGCTCCTGCGGGAAATCGAGCCGCGCGTCTCGCCGAGCATCGCAGTGCACTAAGCGTTATCTTTCAGCGGTACAAACACCCTTGCGGAGGGGTGCGGCGAGGCTCCTCCGCACCGCCGCCCCTGCCGCGGGCCCCTCTCCCCCCGCTCCCCCGGCCGTGCCCGGGCCCCTCTCCCCCCGCGGCTTCCCCGCCCGGCGCTCACCTGTGTCCGCGCCGCCTCGCTCCGCACCCGTGTGCTCAGTGCCGGCCACCGCGCCCCGCCGCCGCCCTCGCCGGAGACCAGCCGCAGGGGCCTGATGCTCTCCCGCTCCGCGAAGCGGCTCTCGCCCCGCCGCCCCGCTGTCGCTGGCCCGGAGCCGCCTGGGCAGGGGAGAGGCACCGTCACCCGGCTGCACCCTCGCCCCCAGCGCGCAGGCTGTTGCGGGGGCTCCGTTTCCATGGGGCTCCGCAGCAGCCTCGGCGCAGCGTCCCCCCCTCCCCGCCGCCCCCGCCCCGAGCGCGGCGGCGCTGCCCCGCGGCCGCGGCTCACCTGGGGCAGCCGGCAGGGCGCAGAGCGCCAGGGAGAGGAGGCAGGCGGCAGCCCGCATGGCGCTGCCCGCCGCCCCGCTCGCCGCCGTGTGCCGCCCCGGCTGCCGCCGCCGAGCGCCGCCGGCTCCGCGCCTGCACGGGCGGGGGGGCTGCGGGGCCGCGGGGCCGGGGCTGCCGAGCTCCGCCCCGCCGCCGCGCCGAGCCCCCTGCCAGCGAAGGAGATGGCGAGAGCCGCCGAGGCTCCCCGCAGAGCCCGCTTGGAAGAGGGAAGTGCTGGGAAATGTAGTCGTTTGCCAGGGTGTGAGGTAGCGGGGCGAGATTCGAGGGGAAGCCCAGGCGCCCGGGGAGCGCTGCAGGGATTCCGCAGCCCCCGCCCCGTGGGGCCGCCCCGCTGCCGCCCCGCCCCGCTACCGCACTGCTCCGGGGTAAGGGAACCCCCGCTGCAAAACTTGCCTCCGCTGGCAGCCCCACCAGCGGGTGAAGGCGGGGGGGTCTCTGGGGAGGCAGCCGGAGCGTTTTCCCTCCCCCTCTGGCCGTACTGCGGCCAGCCACCTCCCCTTACGTGTTCATTTTCAGAGTAAACCTTCATTTCCTTCTCTGTGACCTTTCTTCTTCCTTTCTTAAATTTCTACTCCCTCCCGGCTTTCTCCACTGGACTAACAGAGAGAGTAGAAAAGGATTACAACGCAGAATCGTTCCTTTCACGGTACAAGACGCTCTCCTGGACTGCGGAAGAGGCAGAAGTGTCAAGGAGTCTCCACGATGTCTGTTCCCCGAAACGCGAGGATTATTCTCCCTCAGCGGAGAGATAGCTCCATCTGCAACCCAATTCTACACTCCCACCTACCGGGAAGCCGAGGGGAGCAGGGCTACCTCGCGGTACTGCCTATCTCACCTTTCTTAATTAACTGCTTTTCTTTCTGAAAATGGGACAAGAGTGGCTATTGCCTAAGGCGTTCCTTCCACCGCCGTTTTCCGAAGGGGCGATAGCAAGAACTGCCATGACACGCAGTTGAGGCGAGTGGAAAGAGGAGGGGTGTCAGAGCAGCACAGTGGCAGATGCAGCTCGATAGCGACCCAGGCAAGAGAATAAGAGGTCAAACTACCTACCGTTATGCAGATCGATATTAATTGTATTGCTTGCAGTGACAACAGCCAGAACACCTGGCACCTGCATTTCTGCTCTTGGGAGCGTTTCTGTCTGCTGGGGTGCCTTCCATGCACTCCTCAAGGAGGAACCGCACTCCGGGCACAGGGGCTTGGCAGCGGCCGCCCGCCTCTCCCAGAGCCACCCGCCGGGGAAGGTCGGGGCTCCCGGCCCGATTTCTCAGTAGGTCTTACCTTACTTACACAGACCATCTATTAAAAGAAGCAATTAGGGCATAGAAGAAGGAAATTCAGTTTCTCACAATTTGTTTCCATGATATGAAAACAGACAAAATGACAGTCCAACAAGCTGAGGATAAGAGCACTGTATTGCATCTGGAAATATATATTAACAAAGTGGCTAATAAGTTTTGTGCTGTCCTGTTTACACTACACTCACACACTACAAGAAAGATATATCCATTAAATCCTCAAGCAGCCACTGAAATTGTGCACAATTAGCTTATAAAACTCTTCTGTGGGATGTCAAAAGGAGCATGGGTGGGGTGGGTAAAGAAAATGAGGAAGTGCCATTTATAGAAAGAAAAATCAGTACTATAATATGATGTTTCAATCTTCTTATGAAAGTCATAAATCCTTATATTTCAGGCTGCAGCCAACCGCTGGTTATTTCAGTTAGACCAAACTGTCCCCACTGGCACACTATTTCACAGCTTCTTCTGCCAGTATTTCTGTGAAAATTCATGACATCAGATATATATTATACCTGCTAGGCAGTAGTTACACAGTACAGTTATACACTGATTTCCTGGATCAGTACATCATATATTTCTTTTTTCTCTTGCCATTACCAGTGTTCAGATCTAGTGTAGATGTCACACATGGAAGGTTCACCAACCCAGCACCAGCCAAGGCCTGGCTGCTTTTAAGTAATGACAATGAATGAAGAGTTCTATCCAGTCTGTGTGCTCGGGGAATGTGGTGAGCTATAATACATATGCTTCATTAATTCCATCCTTTTTTAGTATGCCAACTCTATTTTGGTCAAACCCTTCACTACTTTCAAGAATAATTTTTAATACTTAAAAAAAAAAATATAACCAACTAATAAGACAAAGGCTTTTAAAAAGTGTGTGTGCTAGAAGTGATTAGCCAAAATAGAGCTGAAAAAGGTTTTATGTCCCTCTCTTTGCAAACATTTCTTGTTTACATCTTATACCATTTGGCTAAGAAAATACTTCTATGATAAGCACTGAAGATTAATTCTAAATAGAATACTTTAATAAATTGCAGAAATTTATATATCACATTGAAGGATCTAACTCATGAGGAAGAAAATCCTGACCTGTATATCTGAAGTTCCCTTTTATTTGTACACATTGATTAGAAATAGGTGATTTGACAAGCTTGATCCTTCAGAGAAATAATATTTTAATTTTATGGGTGGTGTTTCCAGGTTTGTTTAGGAAATCAGGCAGAGAACATCAATATTCATTTCCTAGTTTTATTTTACTGGGAGATCTTCGACATTGCTGAGGACTGTGGCAGACTGTTCCCCTCTGAACAACTAGCTCTTTCACATCTGGGGACAGAATTTTTTCTTCTTCTAGCAAATCCTTAAATATCTTGTGTTGGAAGAGACCTACAAGGAACATCCAGTCCAACTCTCTGCTTCTCACAGGACTACCTAAAAATAAACCATATAACTGTGTCATCCAGACACTCCTTTAAGTCTGACAGACTTGGGGACAGCTTTCCTGGGGAGCATGTTCCAGTGACCAACTGCCCCCTCAGCAAAGAACCTTTTCCTTATGTCCAATGTCCAATTTCCTTATTCCCTGATTCAGCTTCATACCATTTTCCTCATGTCCTATTGCTGGTGCCCAGAGACAGATCAGCACCTCGTACTCCACTGCCCCCTTTGAGGAAGTTGCAGACTGCCATGGGGTCACCCTTCGGCCTTCTCCTGTCTAGGCTGAACAAACCAAGTGGCCTCAGCTACTCACCCTAAGTCCTGCCTTTGAGACCTGTCACCGTCTTGGTCACCCCGCTCTGGACACACTCAAACACTATAGGTATTACAAAAATTTATTTTTAACCATAATTAATTACAAGTCATAATCTAACACTTTAACATCTAAGTGTTACTTCTCTCCTTCCCACAGAAAATAAGAAAGAAATATGGACTAAACGTCCCTTTTGGCATTGTACTTCTAATTTATTTATTCTTGAAAATTACCTCCCAGCTGTATAGCTTAAGTTTTTCTGTAATCACTATAGTAAGTAGGTAAGACTGCAATCATGATTTACAGTTTTAAACTGCCTAACGTTCTGCAGAGATTGGCCTAGTTTAAAATGCTGAAAGAGTAACACATTTTTAAATGCTAAGAAACCTACAGAAACTGCTTTACATTTTTATAATTTTGATAAAGTCTAGATTTTCTGCTCTGAGAAATACACAATGGAGCCTTGTGTATGCGTAGACATGATGGAAAAATAGCACTGACTCCAATCACAGAACATTACAGTGACTTAATACTGTGAAAAGTGTAACTCTTCTCCCCACACACAGAAACTTTTGTTTTCTCAAATATAATAGGTTGTAACTGAAATCTAGGGCGGTCCTTAATAAACACATTCTCAGTGGGCAATATTCAATTATGATTTATTAAGTTTATAAAAAAACATATTAAGACTTTTTCCTGATAAAAGGAAGATCTGTGTATATTTTCTGATTGTCTCTATTCACCTGACCACTGACTATCATAAGTGTTTCCATGTGAAAAACATGTTTATGTTCTCAAAATATGGTAATTACATTTTCTTTTATCAGTACCAGTTATATGTCCAATTACAGAAACAGTGCATTTTTACCCGATGATTGTACAGCAATGACACTGTCACTTATGTATGTAAAAATCACTTGACTCTGATGGTTATTTAGTTTGGAGCATAACTATTACCTCCAAACAGGAAACATGTGCAACTGTAATCTAAATATAGAGCTCATCACACAGAATCAGTTTTGACATTAAATTGGAGGTACAGCCCGACCTGGAGCACTGCACTGGCCACTCCCAGTGGGGACATTGCAGGGTTCAGAGAAGACAGAGACAGAAGCCAGGAAGTTCAGGATTGATCAGGATGGTGATGAACAGGCAGAAACACAATAAAATGTCATACAGTGGTATAGGAAAGTAAGCTGGTGCTTTTTGCTCTTCTGGCAGTATGGTGTGTGAATAAGATGACAATTTAACTAAAACCTAGTAAGAATAAATATGCTTTCACTCAACAAGTCTATTGAAGTCTTTACTTGGGCTATACTTTCAAATTATTCTCAAAATTCTCAGCACCAAGAGGGACAGGACGTTCTTGTGCACTGAAAGAACAATAGGACCTGCAATGATGAGTAACCAGCTTTGGATAAAAGTCCTTCAGGCTTTTTTAATTTTTTTATTCCAAGTTTACAGATAGGATTTCTTTTGGTTGGTGGTTTCATCTTGCATCTAGTCATGGCATGGGATCCTTTTTGCACTTCTTGTGAATACTGCTCACCACTATTGGAATTAGGAGATTGGGCTGGATAACTACAAGTAAGGTTTAGCAAAGGCAGTTTCTCAGAAAATCTGGTGACATAAAGAAAGGTAAGATTTTTATTTACAAACAAACAAACAAACCCCAAACAAAACCACAAAAAAACCCCAACAACAACAACAACAAAACAAACAAAAAAAAACCCCACACCACCAAAAAAACCCCAAAAACTCAATCACTTGGCTCAGTGACAAGTGGCCTGGAAATCAGGGCATCAGTAAAGTAAAAATTATTCAGAAGTCTGATTCATGTTTTATAACATACAAAACTTGCATTCACTGAAGAACTTCCATGTTAGACCTTCTGTAGTTACTCCTGAAGAATGTCAGGTACGTTAGTAGCTAAAATTATCCTCATAAACAAGCTAAGAGCTACTCAACTAAACCAACCTGAATGCAGGATACAGGATGAGATCCATGCAGCTTTCTGTGGCCAGAAGCCTCTCCTTTTCCAAGGGCCATTAAACTTCTGAGGCCGAAGCATCCTGTGTGCAGACCTTGAACCTGAAAGATGAACTCCATGTGACATTTGCTGGTGATGTGCCTGAACCCAAAATGTGTGAGACCCATATCCATAAACCTACTCTGCCAAGTGGTTCGAATCTGTGACTGTCATTTGGCAATTGACTTCCACAGTGTGGCTCTCAACCTTTATTCTACTGGAGTACCATGTTGCAAAATGGTCTGAAGGTCCCAGAGGAAGCCTGGGGTTTATGCCCAGCTATCTACATACTTAACAACTGAGACACTGAATCTTGAAGTGAGCTCTCCCAACTCAAAAAAAAATAAAATAAAATAAAAAAGGATTATTTCAGACAGCCACCCGAATCTACAGCTGCTTTATCCCAAATGAATTGGACTTCACCCAAACAACTGCTTTGCATCCCAAATCTTTTTATGGTGCTATGTCTGTGGTACTCAGCATTTATTTTGGATAGCTGCAATATCTAAACCAAATAAACTGTTGAATATCAGAAGCCAAAAAGCAACATTTGCAGAATGCATGGTAAAAACCCCCAAAATATTCATCTCATATCACCTTCAGAGGTGTTAAGCTGGTTAATGAACTCTATTCACATTTACCTTCACCCTGCTACAGGTATCAGTGGTGACATTATTACTGGTTGGTATTACCATGGGGATCTGCCTTTAGTTATACTTGCATTTGATAACACAAACAATCTTCTTACATGGTTCGGAGGACTAGTCATGCTAGAAAATAAATTTTGGCATTCAGTTTCTAGTCCATCTTCATGTATTCTGTACAATTGCTCTGGATCAATTGGCTGCTAAAATTTCCCTTCCTCTGTCTGCAAGAGTGGTGATTAGAGTCATATAGAGGTTACAGCTAAATTTGAGTGGCAGTAAGCACTCAAAAGAAAATAGCTTATTTTCCGTAAGAGTATTTTCATGAGATGAGACATAAAAGAAAAAATGAGAGGGATAAAGGGGAGTCCATTTACTGTTGTGATGCAAATAACATCCAAACTAGTCACCTAAGAAGAATACGAATGCTTGTTCACATTGGATTGTAGTTTTATTTTATACTTTGCTATTTCAGGAATTTCCCATAATTCTTTACATAATCTAATTGCATGTCCTAAAGATCTCAGATACTGAACATCTACAGAATGAAACTAGGGCCAGGAAGCGACTTCCACCTTTGAGCAGACTGTTTAAGACCAAGGTGTTTTGATGCTACAGTGGTATCAACTATCAACATGATTAGAAAGCCCAGCGTGGGCAGCCTCTATCAGCCCCTGGTGCTTATCAGCCAATGGCCCAGAGGCCACATGGATTACACAGCTCACAAAGATTCTCCAGCAGGGGAACACAGAGGGATTCATATTTTTATCCTGTGTCCACATACCCCACTGTAAGTACATCAGTTAGAGCAGCTACCATTTTTTCATCATTCCTGCACTCAGAGACTACCACAAGAGCTTCACAGACACCATCACCAGGTACACTACCTGAGTGCTTCAGAGCTGAGGCTCTCCAGAGTGCAGGATGAAGATGCACACACCCCCACAGGTGCACCTAAGGAGTCAAACATCATGCACTCATATAGGCCAGAAGGTGACAGAGACCAATGATAGCATGAAAAGATAACTGAAGCGTATTCCTCTGTTGCAAGCTTGAGGCGGAACAGGGATCCAATCACCTCACTGAAGGACAGGACAGATGTTAAAATGCATGGTGCTTCTCAGGTTATAAACACCTGCCCTGCAACTCCAAAGGGGAAAGCTGGCTTTTCAGTCACCTACCTATTGCTTTGTGTCAAATGTTCTGTAGTTGGATGTTGGGTGAGAGATTACTGCTCAGAGATCCTGCTGCTGAGCACAGGATTTACCCTAGTGTGTGAAACTCAGAAATTACTGCAGAACTTCCTCACATGTTGAGTGGTCCCCACTATTACCATATATCTACAGGAGTATCTGTATGTACAACCACACACATGTACACACATACATACCCAGCACTTGGGAACTCCTTTCCTCTCAGCCGCATTATAAACTGCCTGAGGAGACACAACATTTCTGTTTCAAACACCTGCTGCGGAGCAAAGTCATATGCAGTGGTTGGGCATCCACCGCAAAACCCCAGAACTATGGTGTAGGTGTAATCAAAGTAACACACAACTTCTTCTAAGGCTTTATTTCTAAAAGCAGCTTTCAACACCTGTATTTCTTTTGATGTTTTTACTACCATCCCAACTTTGCACTTTCTGGCTACAGTTTCCATAACGAAAAAGTTAAAAGTCTTTACTTGAAAATCACTTTGCTCTCTCCCCTCTTCTGAACAGATCAGTCACAACTCACCCAAGTAGTGAGTACCAAATCAGTGTCTGCACAGGCTTTCAGCAGTGGCATGTGTTTGTGCATGCACATACCTCCTATTTTAACATTTTAAAGAGTATCATAAAATATTTCACATCCCCCTGCTTGGCACACCTATAAAACAGAAACAAGGAAGATCATTGGGCCACAAGATAATCACTTAAATAAGAGTACTTTTATAATTTAGAAGTCTAGGGGATATTTTTTCAATCAGATTTTAAAATTAAGTAGTGTTTCTTCTACACAAGGGTTAAAGCTTTCACTTATTTTCTATCAGTTGAGATTTGGGTGCTTCATTAAAATTTTGAATGCCACACTGCGTATAAATATATGCTGCAGAGAGTATGGAAATATAGCTCCAAATTTCTCTAACCACCACAAAAAAGGAAACGACAGTTAAAATTTTAACAACTGGTTTGGAATAGAATGTAAAAATTACCTACACCAGCTTCTTGGTCACAGAAAGCAAGACAATTCTAAAATGAAGTGCATTAGAAGAAATTTGTGTACCTGTGAAAAAAGAGTTCAAACTGTAATCATACCATATCTAATTTTCACAAATATGTACTTACAGATAAACTGCACTTCTAATGGCAAACCTTTATTTTAGTGGCCACAGAGGGACTTGTGGTGGTCTTTGTCTGAACTGTTTCACATTTCTACAAATCACTGCCTTGTGTTTTGAAACTACTCAATTCTTTTCTCTGGGAGGAAGTCAGAGAGACGGACAGATGTTCTAGTAACTACCCTTCCATATTTAATTATATTTTCAGAGAGTAATACAAATACTTTTAAGTTTTTGTAAAAACTGGGTTTTTTAAAAACAAGCTTAAAAGATAACAAATACATTAAAATAATTAAATATGCTGAATAAATCTGTTTTAGAAATAGCTAGCAGACTTAGTGTGACATGTGATGACTGAACATAGTATATACAAAAGACTCTTAACACACTTAAGACTCTTAATGAGACCAGTAAACAAAATCTGCATCATGACTAAAAGTGCTTTTTGTAACCAGTAACACTGACTCTCCTACATTGTTCTGCATTACGAGTAGTCTTCATATTTAAATGACAACCCCCTGAATTTCTCCCCCTAAGATTCTAAAGCCAGATTTCAATGTGTTTGTAACTCCTCTTTGCAGTGCCCGTTGAGCTAACATCTAATCATATGCAAAACATACACAGTTTCTCTGATGAGTAGATTTACTAACAGTGACTTATTCTAACCTTGATATTCAACTATTGCAGTAATCCTTATGTATACAAATAACCATGCATATATACAATCCAGTTGGATGGAGGCCACTATGCTGACTAAGAGTAGTGTGTCTCAGGGATGGGAGGAAGGAGATGTCTGCAAAGGATACCTACAGACAGATTGTTGTAATGTGTTAGGGGGAAAAGGCAGGTTTTCTTCATTTTACTTTAAGCCTAAACCAAAAGCTAGAAAAAATTCCCACCCCACAAAAAACAACTAAAACCCCCACAAAAACCTCCCAAAATCCCAAACAAACAAAGACATGATCTCACTGAAAGACTTGTTCCTAAAATATGTTGCATTCATTGAATCAGAGCAATCCTTCTAACATTAAAGTGTCAATCAAAATGAAGAACAAAGTAATTTCTTCAATGTTCTATTTAAAGTTCCATTCCAAGAACATCATATACTGGTAATTTACTGGCAAAAAATTATATAGACATACACGTTCAAGATCAAGTCCTTTTTAAAATACTACATTTTGCTTAATTTTCTGATGACCTTCTATATTTTCTTGATGTGAATCCAGATCAGAATTAACTATAAATCAAGCCAGGAGTGAGTGACCAGTAAGATGGAGAGACCAAAAGCAGCTCTTACCAGACTGTACATGTAATTACACGAACAGTGGAATAAGGAATGTCACCTTTAAGGTGACAACAACTCCCCAAGCTGCTACTTACATCATTAAGTTTCCAGTTCATATGCTCTCTACAGGAAAGTAATTTTATGTCATTTTCCTCATCCATTCCTGCTCTCCAAGAAGCTTTATCTACCCCTCATAGAAAATCACCCATAAAGGACAGTACACAATATGTAAAGCACTTTAACCATAAGAGCACGAAGCTTGAGAACATTAAACAGGCAAGAGATGAAAATGCAAACAAGTAATTTATGCAAAAATTAATGAAAGTAATTTCTGCTGGTTTAGATCTCTTATATGACCTTAAGGCACTTACATTTATTAATAAAGCTTTGCAATTACATCCTGTAATTTCATACTCATGCCCTCCAATGATTTACAGATAAGAAAATTCTGAAAGAGATCAGCTCTGGTAAAGATCTGAAGCATTAAATAAAGTATTCCCAACTCTTGCTTGTGTCTTTCTCTCTGCCTCTGAATAAGCTAGTCTGACAGGTTGGCTGCTCTGAAAGAAAAGTCAAACAAATGATTCAAGTCAATCAGAAACTTGCTGACTGTTTTGTTGTGGCCATTGGTGATGACCTGGTGGGTTTTTGTTTGCTTGTTTTTCCCCATGGAAAAATAAATACCTGCTTTCCTATTAGCTGAAATACACAGTACAGCTAGTTTTAGTTTAAAAATCAATTATGTCAGAATAGTCAAAGAATGTAATACATCTTTGTTACTGTGTTCTCTATTAAAGTGGCAGCAGAAGAAATAGAAAGGGAAGCAACCAAATGCCCACAAAACATCAGTAGTCCAAGAGTAATACACTACCTTATTTACAATGCTACCTTACTTACAATCCAGTTATTTATAATGTGGTTACTTGGAATGTATCATAATCAGTGATTTTATAAAATTCTCTCTCCAAATGCAGTTGCATCATGCTTACTGGTTTTGCCTAGCAATTCGTTTAACCGAAATCTGGGCTCAGAGCCCTTTACCAGCCATGACAAAGCTGTACCTTTAAAAAAAACCCCAAAAACCACAAGACCAAAACCAAACTTAAGTTTTATTTTTTGTATTTACATATACAGAACTTTTTGCATTAAAAAACTTGAAAACCAAATAATCTGTACATATACTACAGCAATTAAAGTCTCCATGAATAGAATCTTAAATTTGCAAGTTGATTTAAAATTCATTAAATAAAGCAGCATTAAAATCCAAGAAACAGGGATGAGGATGAAGAGGAAAATAACGCCCACGTAGCCTTTGTGTTATGCCCTTCACATGTATCATTTACGCTTGTTGAACCTTTGCTCTCAGGGTAATCTGAAAAACCTACAAATTCTGAGTTTCTTTCACTTGTCTGAAATAATTCCAACAGGGGCTGCAGTGGTGAGCTACAAGTGCTTCTCTTCTCTTCAGGAACAGACAGTCCATCTGTATACTTTATACTTAACTCCATGCTCTGTTTCCGGGTTTCTCTTTTATTCCTTCCCAAGTTCGGTTTCACTTTTCTGTGCAGCTTTCCGGATGGTGAACTGCAGGCAGCACTGGCAGCCAACGCATTAAGTTCTTTATTCATAGCAGTATCAGATACCTCAGCCTCCAGAAGGACATTGTGCTGCATTTGTTGATGATTATCACATAAATTGTTATGTTTCTTGACAAACGTAGGATTGGCATCTGTTTTTTTCAAATGCTTTGCTGGTAGAACCACTGTATTATTTAATTTTCGTTTTGGCTGTGTTAGGTTTTTGTCTTTTTCACTAAAATCTCTAACTTGAGTATGAGAACCTAAAGTACACATGCCTTCCTGAAAACACTGTAAATTCTTCCTATTTGCCTCTGGTTCCAGTATTTCCTTGCTGAATGGCTCGTAAGCTCGAGACAAGTTCTCTGTGTATGCTTTGTTGTCTTTCTGAAGGGGCGGTTGTATGGTATTTGATGATTCAACAGTCTCTCTCAAGTTTGCAGCACAGGAGCAACCAGTTTTAATATTTTCATCATTAATTCTGGACTTACTTTTTACTTCTGAAGGTTGTGATGGGTGACAATAAAGAAGTGAATAGCCAGATGCAGAAATAGGGGGAGGTGTGGGCACAGAATTTGGTTGTACTTCCGCAGGCTGGCAATCCAGCTTGAGCACCTGCATTGCCGTATCCTTCCAGGAGTAAGTTTTCAAAGAAATGCATTGCTTTTTCAATCGTTCCTGCAGCTCATCTGGTCTAGTTATCTTTCCAACAATAGGAGAAAAACATCCTGTGCTACATTTTGTCCTACAATGAAATTGTTTAAATATATTAACAAACATAGAAAACCCCATGTATCACAACTCCATATGCAACTGATTCTAGAAAAGCAACTGAACTGACAAAGCAGTTTTTACTTTTGAGAGAAAGATATATTTAGGGTAGCAACACACTATTTCTACAGAAACAGAGTGCCTTATATTTGAATTTGATGTTTTCTTACTGATTCCTACGGTACGTAAAATTGTTTTAAAAATACACAAAAGTCTAGTATTTCAGTAAACCTCAATTCACAGAGGCACTAAGAACAGAAGTTAATTAATATAATGCAATTACTATAAATACTCACAAATATTCTATGATATATACACATAAAACTATCACTTGATTTTCTTGAAAGGATTTCAAGTCTAACCACTTTGAGTATTTTGAAATCACAAAAGAAATAAAGGCTTGCCTTCATTAGGCTATCAGTTGTTTGACTCTATTTGCATTTCCCTTGATTTCACTAAGAATATCTTTATTTCTTCAATACTTGTCATTTTTTAATAAATAAATGAGAATGTTATTTCTTATCTCCTAACTCATTTGCGAAAAATCAGAGCAACCTTGAACTGTATTACTGTTTCAAGTAACAAAGACACTGATACCTACAGTCCAAGGTAAGAAACAAGCCTTTCTCACCCATTCAAGCTCTTGAGCTACAAAGGACAATTTGCTTTCTTTGTCCAGCAAAGAAGTTAGGAGGCATAGAATATAGATAGGAAGTTTTTCCACAGGTAAGGGGATCAGATTGACTGAGGAGGACAACATTTGCTGTTTTTAGGTTACTAAGAATGACAGAAAGCATTCAGAGCAAGATGTCCAGATATCATTGTCATTCTGTCAGCAATATTTAAGTACAATAGATTTTGCTTTACATAAGCTGAAAGATAGGTAGGACTACTTCTGACAATTCCTTTCAGTCTCATCTTTCTGTGATGCCATTTCCACTTCTGATTTTCTTTTTTTCCCTAATTTCTGCATTATAGAACTGATTTGTCAGGTACAACTGCATTGCAAATTTCCGTGACTTATTTCAGACTGAAAAACATGAATTTACTCTGTTCTATTCAGATCCAGAACTTCAGAATTTAGTATCTTTATGTTCAATGTCTTGACTCACAGACTCTTTAAAAGTTAGAATGTACAACTCACCTTCTTATTTTTGTTGTATCATCTTTGTATGCAACAAACTCATAAACTAACTTTGAGATTATATCATCGACAACTCTATATTGTGTACTTCGTGCAAAATTTTGGTGCCGTTCACTTTCAAGATGCTGCAATTAAAGAAAAAACATGAAACAAATCTATTACTACAGATATGAATATACAAGTCATCAATATGATATGGAGCAGCAAGTAAATCTCATTAATTTATTACCAGTATCTCCAAGACATGAACTACTAGTGCCTTTAGCTATCGTACACAGAAGCAGCAAACAAGAATTAAAACCTACAAGGGAAAAAAAATACCTACAGGTTGCTTTTTAGGAGATATATTAGAAAAATATTTTAAAATAAAAAATAGTTAGACACCTCTGTCGATACCACACTTTAGAGATATGACTCTATCAAAAGATATACTTGACATTTCACATACTGTTTGCAGATCTTCATATTTCTTCCCACAACATTCACAATATCCTCTCTTTTTTTTGTCCTTCTGAGGAAGCTGAGCAGGCATTCCACAGTCCTTGTCACTATTTATTTTGTTTCTGTTAAGAGAATATTAATAAGTCTCAAATATGGAACTGACCTCTCAACTTTCCACTCACAATATGCTCATTCTTATTCACTTAAAAAACACAAACCAAAACAAACCTTTATTTCCCCTTAAGCTATTTACATTACGTTAGTCAACACTTAGGAAAAACAAAGAAAAATTATGTATAAATTTAAAAACAAACAAACCACAAAACCAGCAAGACAGGCAGACCCAGTGGAACTGTACATAAGCATAAAACATACAGGTTTGTACATATGTACTATGACCACTGACTCAGAATAACAATGGAAAATTGCTAAACAAATGAAAAATCTCCCTGAAAAATCAAAGAACATATTGAAATCTCTGTGCATAGCTGATAAAAGCAAAACTAGGGGGAAAAAAAGAAAAAGCCTTTTAACATCCATTGTCAGTATTTTTGATGCCTAGAAAACAAACAGCAAAATCACCTGGCCTAACAGATGACCTCTTATTCCTTGGTAACAGTAACAGTTGGTTATAGATAGATTTTGAATATGCTGATCAAATGCCATTTTGTCCTGTTTTTCTAGGTAAAGGCTAAGTGGGAATGTGAGAAAATGAACCTCAAGTTTTTCCTGGAGATTAAAACATGAAGAGGTTTTCAATAACTGCTCCATGACCTTCAGAGTCCTCATCTGGGGAGAGTTACTGTTTGCTGCATTTCACTATTAACCCACCTAAGGTTGATATACCAGCAGTATAGCAAAGTCATCAATCTCTACTTCCCTTTTACTTTAAAGGAATAGTGCCATCTCCCTGCCTAGCCAAAAATCATCCCGACAGACTTTACCAAGTATCTGCATAGCTGTAAGCTCAGGAGTTTACATCAAAAAACCTGCCTTGAACAATCTCTAGCTTATAAAGCATAGCAATGTGCTGCTCTGCACACTAAGGGTACACTGCTTTCAACAACTGCATTCAAATCCACAAGTCTAAACTGGTCTAACACCTGCCCCAGCACTTCTTGGGTTCCCCAGGACAGGCTCCACCCAACTTTGTGCTTTTATTGTTATACCAGCCTTCACATCTTCCCTCTTGAAAACAGTAAAAATCACAGAGAACCAGCAAAGCAGGACATAAGCAACAGAATGCGTCATCTAAAGACTGAATAATACCTGCAGGTCTCACCCAATGCAGAAGTAGAACTGATAATTTTGCTTCAACAAGCTTTCCTCCCAGATGAAACAAGCAAGCATTCCCCTTGCTCTCTCCCAAAGCTGGCGTTCCTCACATCTACCCACTGAAACAATCTCCCACCTAAATATCTCTTTGGTTGTGCCCACTTGAAAGATTAATTAGGAATATTCATTCAAATATAACTCCTGACACTTTTAATACATCATATTCCTTAATTCATATAAGGAGAAACTGCCTTTTTGGGTTTTTTTAATGCTTTGAAAAGAATGGGCCTCTCTAATTCCCTTGGAAGAGACACAGTCAGAAACTGCCTTATTAATACAGCAGTAACCCTTGTAATATATGTTTTTTGCTTTTTCATACTGCTAAATTCATTGTAATTAAAAAAAAAAAAAAAACAAAAACAGAAAACCAACATCATGGCAACATAAGCTGAAAACCTCTAGGGCTATAATAATGGTGAAGACTGGACAGAACTGTGGAGAAGTCATTTTATAAAGAAAAAACATGTATCACACCTAAGTCTTCAGCCCCAAGGACAGAAAAGCAGAAAGTTACTAAATACAGAAAGTTCCACATATAGCAAAGATACCTTTCACCTAAATATCTTTAGTCTCTCACATGAATCAATTTTAGAAGTGAACGAAGGTAGAAGAAGGTAGAAGAAACTCAAAACAATAGTTTGATACACAAAAAACCAGGTAATTAAGACACTTAAATAGTTTCAAATCATAAAACTTATTTGCCAGAAGTTTTAACTGCATCTGTAGTGCTCAAGTAGAGCCTGAATGCCAAAATGTATCATATAAACACTTGCTTTAAGACCAACTGCAATTCTACTGGGCAGCTAGCACCCACTTTTAATCTCTGAAGAGTTGAAGTAGTATCAGCAGTCTAATTCCTATAAATTATCAATAATATGCACTCTTTATCAACAATGATTATGCACTATGATTGAACATCACTGCTTTAAAAAAATTTAACTGCCTACTTTAGCACTACGTGGACAAACACAAAAGTCTTAAGAAATCCACTTCCTCTGAAATACTTACTGAATGGCATCCAAGATGAGGACAAAGAAGAAACCAGTGGTAGAAAGGAAAAAAATATCTTATGCTGACCCACAGTGAAAAGAGAAGGCCGCATTTTTGGATGTATGCATCTGTATGTCCAAAAAAGGACTAAAGACAGGATAAAGAGTAGACAGACAGACACCAACAGTGCAGTAAATACATCAGTTGAGACATGGTTAGTAGTATTAAATGGAACACAAAATTAGATAAGCAATTATTTTAGAACACAATTACTTACAAAATAATTTAGAGAACAGCCCTCTCCTCTACCCACACCTCAATAACAAGTTTTTAACAAACCTTTGCTTAGAGTGAGTTTGCTTTTGACCAGAAGGATACTTCTTATCCACTTCAAATGGACTATATGGCTTCGGAACACAGTAGTTCAGAAATGGAAAACTGGGTAGTTGCAGATAAAACGGTCGGTACTGGCTGCGTTAGACAAACCAAGTGCATCAGAACCATCAGAAATGGAAAAAGATGTTCATAGCACAAATTACATCAGGTCAAAACGCTTGAAAAAAGTGTTTCTCTTTTACATATGACACACAGAGAATGCTAAGCAGATCAATATACTAATATAAGTAATTCATCCGTTCCTATAAACTTGCTACTTTCTTTCAGTTTCCATAGCTGTCTTACACATTCCCTGGTATATGACTTCTGTGCCTATTAATTGTTGTGAGTTGGGTAGCCAATAAACCTAAAAACAATTTGGACAACAGTGTGTTTGTGCTCCTGAGAAGTAGCTACAGCAGTTCCTAACATCCAATGCATTGATTTTTACTTAGTTTCATTTTACCATTTCCTTCTTAAAAAAAAAAAAAAAATTGATCAATTCACCATTCAAAATATAAAAACTGACCTTTTCATTTTCCAGAAAGATAGTTTTCCTGCACACTATTGTACTTAGACAGATATTAGAACTAGCTACCACAGCAATGCTCTAAATATATTAAGAATGTTTAAAATAGGGCATGCTGAAATTCACATACTGAATCATGCAACTGAAATGCTGATGCCAGAGTTCAGTCTGATTTTTTTTTCCCCACATTACTACTATAGGCTACCCAGGCAAAACTAAAGAGCAAGTCTGGAAAACATAATAGGGATAGCTAAGCATCTTGTTCTGCTTCTGAACTGTTACTTATGTTGCATAAACATTTAAAAACATGTCATATAAATATTTAAAAGTGCTTCAGGTGTTTAGTACTCATTACATTCTGAAGTTAAACTCACATATATTTATATACCAATTTCTTGTACTTACAACTGTGTTGTTCCAATTCATTCCACTATCCTCATGTCCCTCATACCTATTACACCAACTCAGTGTATAACCAGGTTTAGATCTCTTTTTTTTTAATTCAGGGAAGTGTCAAAGACATCAGGTCAAAGAATTTGGCACTTATAAACAGTATCATAAAGCAGAAGTTAGATAGGAATTCAAGGGTGAAAAAAATGCTGTGCAGAACTGCACCTTTTTCACAATTCATTGTTCTGTCAACTTCTGGTAAATTGGCATTTTCTTACACAACCAGGTTTGATTGAGACCAGAAAGAAGTGAAAATTTTCAAGGCTGAAAGTATCAGATTTCATGCTACTGTGGATAATAAAATCAGATAATTAGCTTGGGATTTTTACTTTTAAAAAGAAATGATTGAACAAGAAGTTAAACCTAACTTTAAGGAATGATTTTAACTGTAACAACTTCCCTTCCCTTTCATCCAAAGGGTCTCAGCAGGAGATGAATGTTATTGAGTTGGGACTATAGGACTGGAATTCAGTATACTAAGTTTTATTTGCCTTTTGGGCTACAGGATTTAGATCTAAGAAAAGATGTAAAGGTTCAAAGCTTCCAGGTTTCCCTTTCATTCATTCATATGGCTTTTGGCAGAAAGTAACCCAAAGAACCCACCCTCATGATAAAAAAACTGGAGTTACCTATTAACTTTCCACTTCCATTACCTATTGCAAATATTCCCTACCATACAACTACTGCTCAATCTTATTTGGTAGCTGAACACATTTGTATTTTGTTATAAGAGGACAGTATACCTGGCATCTAAAGTCAGGAAGTTGAAGGAAATTGAGATATAAGGATACACTTGATCAAGCAATTCTGAATTACTCAGTTTGAGAACCACATTACTGAATGCATGAAGAGAACACTCACCGACTTGTATCTTCCACCCTGATAAATGGATTTTTCAGTCTACCTGCTCAAGGGGAGAGAAAACGAAATCAAGAGAAATACTTTTCTTCATTCAGCAAGTTACTGCAGTAGCTGAATAAATTAGAATTCATTATTTTAGAATTCATTATGTACACGTTTTGACACTCTTGATTTACACAAAGTTTTTCTACATACTTTTCTTGGACTTATAAATTGGAATATAGCATGACACGACCACATAAGAACTGCAGTACATTTTTAAGCATTCAGAAAACAAGGCAAACCAGAAACTTCTACAATAATTGAAATACTTACTTTTTGACTTTTGAGCAGTAACATGCTTTCCCTATTGAAAAAAGAGAGAAGGTATAAAATCCGTGTGAGTATTATTCTGCACTTCACTTAAAGATCTAGCTGTAGGTAATTTAAGTTATGAGGGTCTCCCTGTGTTAATCATGACTTCATACACACTCATGATGCATTCTGCAGGAAACTAAGCTTATTAGTAATTCAGAAATATGGTAACATGTTTCCAAAAGAAATATTTATTCCTACATCCAAAAAAACCCAACCAAAACCCCAACAAAACCAGTGTTCTCCTTCAGATGCTTCAATTTATTTTTCCTAAAACCAAAACTAAACAAAGAAACCTAGAAAGGTAAATTTATACATTAACTCTTTCCTCCCTGAAAATACCTTGCCACAGTTGCAAGTTGATTCTTAAATAGAGACAACATTTTTACAACACTTTATAAATCCTAATTAATTGCAAGCTGCAAATGTAAGCTGTAAAATGCCACCAAAACCTGCATATAGCAACATTCTCCAATCAAAACAATTCTTTTCATTTGAATAGATTTACACAGGTTGAGTCTTTGTTTTTAGCAACGAAGATTAAAATTAAACAGAATATTTTGTCTTTAGAAAAAAAATAAATTCTATATTCAAGCATCAATGGCTAGTTGTAATTGATTCTGGTAAAGGTACAAACTCATTTTATATTACTTGTAAATAAATCCCATCCAGCTATCCGTGGACACACTGATGATTTGGCAGAGGATTTTACGTGGCCTCAGTAATTAGCCAATACTGCATTCCAAAACAACATAACACTCACTAGGTAGTTTCGTTCCATTTCCTTATCAGAGCCCCACGCATGGAAAAGACATTTGGACAACTTCAGGTGTTTAATTTAAATTACAGAGCAACTCCAAGTTTTAATGTCTCATTATATCATACACTAAAAACCTGAGAAATCGGGACATTCACATGCAAAATTCACTTTACTGGCAGAATAGCTTGAGGATGCTTTCTGCTAGTTCTTTACAAAGGAAAAGCTGCAGACTCCTTGTAGCAACAGCTTCTCCAGGAAACATTCTATGATTTTTAGAATAGCTCATTAAAGTAAAGGGTTTCTAATCACTGTGCCACAGGGAAAGTTACAAAAGGCAACTTAATGGCTATTTACATCAATAATTTTTTTATTATTTATTACTTTTGAGGCATGTAGAATGGAAACTTCAGACAGCTCAGCACTTCTGATTCTTAGATATCCTTTGCAAGAGCAAAGGACTACACATTATGGAATCAATGCTACTACAGAAGTCATGTTTTAATAACTCTGAAATATATAGCTAATATTTCATATTTTTCGAAGATGGTTTTTAAATCAATTCAGAAAACATACTGGTCTGTGAAAAACTGAACATGAGCAAGACTTCATTAAAATAAAATATGCAAGCTTCATAGCAAGCAGTATTTAGTATTTTGGTGTTTTCTCAGTTAATGAAACACCAGTTCTCAGTTAATGAAACAAATGGCATTTTCACAAATAGTAAAGACTCACTTACCACATCTTTAAAAGAACTGTCTGCTCTTTTGATTAGATAGAGTTCCCTTTTCTTTTGTTCAATACAATTCTTAACATCTGGTAAAAAGAAGAAGAACTATATTCAGTTTTTTGTATGTCTGATGTAATTGCCATTTTTAATATTTTGAATTCAACAAAAGAATAATTACATGAATGTTATAAATTCAAGTCAGGCTTCATCTAACAAAAATATTTACCATCAATATGAAGTATCTTCACTCCCCAACTCAAAGCATTGGACAGTATACTACCAGAGGGGATTAAATCCTGCAAACAATAAATTATATTAATAATCTAAAGCAATAAATAGTAGATTATTTAAAATAATTACAAATATATTGCAATATGTAATATGAAAGCTGAGATTAAAATGCAGATGCTTTGCTTCTTGACAAAAGACTACTGCTCTTCTCAACTGACTTTGCCATCTCTGTTACAGCAATTTACCATCAAAAGAATATATTTACTTTCAGAAAGCCAAAACTGTTCTCTGTTGTCACATTTTATAGTAAGACTTGAACACAGTGAATTGATACATTTTCCTTAACTTCATGAGCACCTCAAAAGCTAGTTATACTAGCAATCTTGACAAATTTTAACACTCGTCATAAGACTCCACAGACTTTTAATTCTTCAGGAAGCATCTGGAAATCATGATTTGACATATTATTTAGGACAATCCCTCAACTTCTGCCTGAGCATTCCAAGACTGACTTCTCTCTATGACCACTCTTACTATGGCTTGTTTTTTAGAAAAGCAAAACCAAAGTTTCTGAAGCACGAATGCATTGATTACTTTGTGTACCTGTTCTTTGATTGCTTTTTCAACCAAGGATTTTCCTCTGCTCATACGCACCTACATTAAAACAGAAACACATTTGTAGCAAGGTGAGACAATTTACATTGCTGTTAACAAATACATGTTAGTTATGAGAGTCTCCTTTTGTTCACTGTACTGCTAACTTTTCAGTAATGTGCATCTTCCTCACAGGGTTACAGTTGATACAGTTTAAGGGAAAAAAAACCCCAAAACACCAAACAACTAAAAAACCCAACTAGTAATCATTTTCAGCCAAAGCAGAACACTGAGTGGCTGAAGCAGTGTTAGTGCTGGAACAACACAGATGCTGGGAATAAGCAGCCAGTGACACACACCAAATGGTGTGATGATGAGGTTTTATCAGCTGAGGCTTGTGCAAATTAAGTCAAAAATATAATCATAGCCTCTGTCTTATCACCTTGCTTTCTATCACCAGCGCTCCTCCTTTTGTACTTTATGCCCCTTATTCCTAATGAGCTGCTTTTGCTTATCCAGGTTATTTACAAAATAAGGCCATCTCTCCTATGCAATGCAAAGACTAGCCTCCAGACTGACTCACAGTCATGTTTCTTAATAAGTACCACATACATAGTACAGCTAATTACTTCCAACTGTATTTTGAAAGGACACAAGACTTGCCCATGTAAGAAACGTCACATAAACCTGCATAAATTCAGATATTAACAATTTACATGCAATTAACATGATCCTCTAAGAAAGAGCTCAAAAAAGCTTAGTAGTCATAATGTTCAATTTTAATTATTTCTTTGAACTACTATCAAAGAGTGTTTCTGTTGACATCTGCATTAACAACACATCAGTCAGACTTTATTAGGCTGTGTTTCTAAAGAGAGAGGAATCACTGGATGCCATCACGTGTCTATCCACATTGATCCAGCTGTCAAACATAATAATGTCAATACTGTAAGTCAGACATACTACCTTAGAACGGTCTTTAGTGTACTCTGCTTGTTTGCAAAAAAGGCTCCTTTTTAAAATTAGTTTCTGAAACTCTGCTGAATTAGTTTGAGTTAGCTAAATTTAACAAGTTAGCCTGAATAATTTGAAAAGTATATTTGAAAGAAAACCTTATTCACTCAAAGAACTGCTGCCATCTTTAGGAAATTAAAGAGAAGGAAAACTCTAAGACCATATCCCATGGGTTGTACCCAATTTGCAATATTATTACTAAGAAACTTACTGTATCTACCAACTTAAATGAACTTCCATCACGTTGATCTTTTCGGTTGCTAGGATGAGGTGAACCATTTCCTCCAATACATGCAGATTCTGGGCTAGGAACAGGAGAAATCTGGCCAAGAGTTCGTGCAAATTTTGCCTCCTTTTTATTAGTCACCAGATAGTTGATATCCTTACTAAGGAAACTCTCAACCCTCTAAATATAGAGATATAAAACAAGTAACCATTTCAGGACATAGGATCAGTACCTCAAATTTTACATTGCATACTTAAAAGAAAAGTGATAAAACTTCTAGAATAACTAAGTACAAAAACACTGAATTAAAAAGGAGATATTTTCTAAACGTAAAAATTGAGTTGCACTAGCATCTTACTGGTCACAAATTATAAGTTCAGTTTCTTAATTTTGTAATCTTTATCAAAAGAGCCTTGCAATGTTTTAGTTACTATCATTTTTGGACTATCTAGTTGTAATACTTTCAAAATAAAAAAATTCAAACACTGCATTGAGGAATAACAGAATAATTCAAGGAAAACCACTGTCTACATAATTTTATGTAACAGAAATTACACAGAAATGTTCAGCTAAACTTAAAGGTAAGTGCATGCAAATGTATTTTAGTCTGCAAGAAGCCATAAATTTACTGAGTTCAGAACCAGCAGAGAAATTAAAATTTCAGAAGAGTTACCATGTTTCACACCTATAGTATTCATGACACTTCTCAAAAAGGTAAAGTCTTCAGTAGATTCATATTCTCATACTCAGCAATATGCAGTTACCCTAAGCTTGTTCTCTTCCATTTTGCTCCTTCAGTCTTTCATTGCTAACTACTGTGTGATTATCAGCTATTTGCCTCGTTATTTCTTGTCAGCTTATGTAGCTTAATGTATTTTCCTCTCTTCAAGTCATCAGCTTGGAAAGCACAAATCACACAGGCAGCAAGCTTGACACTGTGCCTTTCAATGCTGCTCTACACACCTTTTACAGAAACAGGATACTGAGAGGCACTTTTGAGTGCACTCCACACAAGTAACAACAAAACATGTGGTAATTGATCTTGAGGGTGTTAGACCACCTCAGATTGAGGCATTTACTCCTCAGAATAAACCAGAAAAACTTCCTTTCCAGTCTGTGATTTGTAACCTTACTTTTCACATATGAACTCTTAAAATTCTCTTTCAGAAAGACAAAAGACAGGGTGCACTTATTTGACGTAAATGTAAAATGATGCATTTAATTTGAAACCATGTTATTGCTATTCCTTACCGCTCCTGTGATTTCAGACAGCACCTTGATTTACAAGCATCAATTTCATAAAGCTGCTCAGTGTTCCTCTGAGGTCAAAGAAGTATTGCTAAAGCAGCATTCAAAATAGCTAGCAATTTAAGCAGATCCCTTCTGCCTCTGTGCTTAAAGGGTGTTGAATTCTCTAACGGCCAAGTTTTCTCTACATCAATTCAAATATTCAACTTTAAAGTGAACTAAGCAACTGCACTGCTTGGGTTACTATCATATCCTGCACTTGCTTGTATCGAAGTTTCTTCCATACAGAAGAGAGAATTAGGAAAAAAAATTAGTAAGATGCTTATAAAATTTATTATTTAAATGAGAGTATTCAAAAATACTCATTAACATACCCTGTGCAAAAAGTACTTAGTGAAGTTACTGACTTACAGTAAGCATATGCAAAACTCTTCCTTTAATTTCTTTCGAGTTCAGCTGAACAACATTAGTTGTAACATGTAAAAATGTCAATATAGTCAGAAACAGCAGAAAAAAAATCACCTCAAACAATGAAACTTAATAAAATTTTAAGCCAAGTGAATTATCAACTGAATACAAACCTTAATAATAAACACTTTTGTTACAATCAGTGAAGCAGCTTCTCTCAAAAAAACACAGAATAATTTAATGATAAGATCATTGTTTGTATTAAACATTAAGACAAACATAGAAAAATAAAATCCCCTGACAGATAAAGTAAAAATAACACCAAACATTATTTATAAAGTACAAATAACATAAAGAACATGAAAGAAACATTCCACATGTGCAGATTTCCTTCTAGATTCATACAGGTCTCTATTATAAACTTACCCCTCCCAGCTCTTTGAGGTCCTTTCCTAATTTTTCAGAGATCACATTTGATGGGATATCGAGGTAAAACACCTTCCCAGTTAGTGGCTTATATTTCTCTGGTTTTCCTATATCTTTTTTCACATTCTTGAGAGAAGATCTTATCTTTTCTGGTTTTGCTTGTATTCCATCTGCTGGAAAAAAAAAGGCAATTTAAACAGAACTTTTTTTTTTTTTTTTAGGAAAACTCCTAAGTTATGGCAATGGACATGGGAAGCTTCCACAGAATCATACAATGGGGCTTGGGCTGGAAGGGACCTTAGAGATCATCTAGTTTCAATCCCCCACCATAGACAGGGACACCTTCCATGAGACCAATTGCTTAAAGCCCTATCCAGCCTGGACTTTAACAGGACTTTTAAAAAACAGCTATTATGTTAAACATGTCAAAACCCAAACATTAATAAAAATACCTCATATGGCCCTTAAAAGTTTCTCCTTAAAATATTATCCTATAATGAACTTTTAATTTCAGTTGCCATACAATACTATCAATTTTCTCACCAGTTTGGCAAGTATTTGCTACCAAGACAATGAGGGCTGCTAAAGGAAGTGAGCAGGCCTCCTGTGGACACAAAAAGCCAACATGCAAAACAGTCCCTCTGTAAGGTATTCTTTCTGTCCCTGAAACACTCTCAGATAGGAGAGGGAGCAAAACCAGCACTCGTGCGGCAAGATTCTTTGTTTATGAACACACTAAGTGGGGCAGGAACAGCAGTCAGCGTCGTAGAACCTAGAAGACAAAAACACCTAGAGAAACAGGAAAATGGGGAGGCATAAGCTGGTGTAAGTGATCCAGAATATAAAAGGAAAAAATGGATGATACGCAGGCGTGCAAGCGAAATTCTGTAGATGACCAGGGCAGTTCACAAATTAACACATTAAACACTATTAACACTGGAGCACGCATTTTAAACTTCCCGGGGATGATCAAAAGTTCGGAGCGGCTCAGCAGGCCTGCAATAACAATGGGGAGCCTCTCCCGCAAAGCGGCCCGGCTCTCACACCGCGGGCCTAGGGAGCCTCTCATGCCCCCGACACCAGCAAAGACCCGCCCGGGGGGGCGGCTAGCACGGCAGCGGCCCGGCCATTTCCCAGACAGCCCACGGCCTCCCTGCCCCGCGATTATCTTGTAAAAGAGAACGAGTCAGCGCCACGCTTTTCCGTTTAACCCCCCAAACCACGACAAAGCCATAGGCGGGAAGACCGCCCCGGCCCCAGGCCGCGGCTGAACGGACCCTCTGCTGGCGCTGGGAGAGGCCTGAGACCCCCCCCGGCCGCCCCCAGACCCCGCCGCTTACGGGGACGAGCTGCTTTGTCAGCGGCCTCGGCAGCGCTCGGCTTCATCTTCCCGCTGAGTCACATCCTTCCCTGCCCCGCGGCCGTCGCCACCTGCGAGGTCAGCCCGGGCTGCCCGGTCCCCCCTCACCGCCCTTCCCGCCTCCGCCAGGCCCGGAGCCGCCGCCGCCGCCGCCAACGGCCGGGCCGGGGCGGAGCGAGGGGAGGGAAGGGAGGGAAAGGAGAGAAGCAGGCCCTGGGGCGGGAGGCCCTGGGACAGGAGGTTGGCGGCCGTGGGTGGGGAGGCGGGGCAGGAGCACCAGCCTCCTGCGGTCCTCTCCTCACCTGAGGGACCGCGTTGGGATCGCGGAGAGCACGGCCCGGGCGCTGCTCATAAACGGGTATGTACGTGCGCTACTCTGGGCAGTGGTCTTCTAAGTTAAAAATACATTAAGAAAGCCAGTTTCTTCCTCGCCGATACCCCTCGTTAACAGTTGCTAGCACCTGAGAGACAAGTCTTGTTTTATGCAGCTTCAGCTTTCTTATCTTTCACTTGAAACTTGATGAAAACAACATGACATAATGTTTCTGTAGAGCAGATAAAAAACTTAGATCAGTGACAGCTAATAAAGCTAGGGCTGCACTTACACAGAACGTGCATTTTGAAAGATATGTCTTTATTTGGGGATTTGGTATTGTGAAATATTTTTATTTTTATTCTCTTCTGCCCTGACTAGTTGCAGATATTGTATGTTCCTAAATTGTTGTGGCCATGCTTTTGCAGCCGTACAACAGGATTTAAGGAATTAGTATTTGCTAGTAGCATTAATACTAGTTAGTCACTGTTTCTTACATTAGTAGCTTGCCAGAGTGTAGTCACCACCAGCAGGCTGTGAGTGCTGGATCAACCAGGAGACCTTTCTGGGTTTTCTCACAGGAGTGACGGGAGCAAGAGGAGGGCTGGATGAATTATTCTGCAGTGCTACAGTTTATGGGCCGCAGGCTGGGAATTTATCTCTGTGTGGATTATTTACATGTTCCTAAACACTTTGTTGCAGCAAAAGGTAATACATGTTAAAGATTTAATGTGTTTTACAAAAACATATGAATGTTGGAATTTATGTAAGAGCAATTTAAAAAATTTATTGTCTTTAGAAAATTTACTTACAAAACATGGCTTAAATCTCTAATCTCAAAAATTCCGGAGATGCTTTTATACAAGGAGAAAACTAATATTGCTGCTTATACATAGCACATTAATGAAAATTTAAAATATTTTTTCCCTTGATTTTTTTTTTCTGCAAGTTTTGAGCATAGTCTTGCAATATGTTTTTCTGTTCCTTAGCAGGTTTTTCTTCTCCAGGGATAAAGCCATGGCTGAAATGAGTGATAGCAACTTAGAAAAACCAACCATTATTCAGCAAGCAATGGCCTCTTGTTGTGGAGCTATAATTACTTCATTACTTGGTAAGGCAAACCATCAAGCTTGCCACAGAGAGAATCTTTACAAGTGATTACTCTTCTGTTTGACTCATCATGATGTCTGCATATATATTTCCACTAATATGTTCGGCAAGGATGTTTTTGGATAGTTCTCTTTTTTGTGTGTTTTAAAAAATGTGATTAGTCGAAATCTTTTCTGTCCCTAATAATTTTTAACCATTTCTGAAACTAAGAATAATATTTATTAACTTTTAATTTCTCTTTCTTTTTTGCTCTTGGTGTAGTTATTAATTGCTTTCTGTCTAGAAGAAACAAAATTATCAATAAAAAATAATTTTCATGTTTCCTGCTGCTTAAAAATATATATTAAATAAAAGTCTACTTTACAATACAAGACACAAATCCTGCAAGGCTGGTTCCTGTGAGATGTCCCCTGCATGTTACCATTTAAGTAGTAAGAATTTGTGCTGCTGTGATGTCTTACACTGTCAAAACCTTTTATTGTAGGGCTTGGTTTGGTTTTTTTCTCTAAACATTGCTTTTAATAATAGCTTTTTATTACTCTTTTAAACTTTTGGATAGCTGGTGGAATTAATTCTCTGCTTCATGTTCAGTCATCTCACTGAGGACCTCCTTCCCCATGCAAACCTAAGGAGTCATTGGTTGGTTAGATTCAGCACTTCCTGTCTCTTGAAATTCCCCAAGCTAAGTAGCTCATACTTTGTATTCCTGTTAGTTTTAGTCTGAAGATAGCCTTTGGTTCTGACTTTTAATGTGGATTAAGCTGCAGAGAAACATGCAATTTTCTAAGCACGATTCCCACCCCCCGCCCACAAATTTCCAAATGTTTACAAAATAGTATCTTACGGGAACCTGTCAAATTCACAGTCTTTTTGTTCGGTCTTTATACCACGTGTCCTGTGACGTTAGGTAAAGTACCAAGCAAAGCTACATCAGACTTGTGGTATTCCCAAGATGGATTTCAATTGTGGGTACATACACACAATTCTAGTACAGTGTAAGCTGCTGAGAGATGTAGGAGAGGTATAAGACCTACTCCTTTCTGAAGTACCTCCTGGAGACGAGCAAAAGTATCTGTGAGTGGCTAAAATGCTACTGGATAAATTTTAAGCAACTTAATTGAACTGCAGCAGTAACATTGAGATACCTACATTTAGATACTGAAATGTGAGCCAAGTATTCACTACCTGTTAGTGAACTGAGAGGCATCAATGGAGAGCTAAGGTGTAACTCCATTGCCTGTGCACAGGAATGTTTCAGTGAGACACATGCTGGTGTGTTTGACTTAGACTTTAGCTGCCACTTGGTAAGTAAGGTTGTAGGTCCTGTGTCATTTCTGTCAACTGAGTAGGTATTTTGGATGCCTTAGAGACTCAGATGGCACTAGCTGCTTGTATGTAGGCAACTGAATTGAGCCCTTGGTCAATATAATAAGAGTGTGGTCCAGCTGCCCAGCCACTGTGGAGTTTGGCATGTCTAGGCCTGTAAAAACTGTAAGGCCTGGAGTGGAAGCAATGAAATGTTCACTGAACCTTCATTTACTTATCAACAGCCTCAGTCTTCTAGATATTGTCTACATGGAAAAAAAAAGAAAAGTACATCATGAGTTTAACATTTTTCTTTTGAATGTTGCTGTTACGGTCAGTTTATTGAGAAAGAATAAACACATGAAGAATGCTGTGCTATTTTACATGCTGGAGTCCAAACTCTGATCTCATATGCCTTGTGGTATTCTACTTATAAAAGTTTAGCAGCAGAGCATAATGTAGTAAGTTTTAGCAATTTCAGACAAGATGACACAAGGGTTTTTAGATGAGCTTTGTGTTTCTCTAACGTTTGATGCCTGCACAACTGTTAGTACATTAGAAAAGATATGTTTGATTGCTTGCAAATCATACAGGCTTTGTAGTTCTTTGCCTCTGTCTGATAACATCTCCTTTTCCTCTGCCTGATTACATTGTAAAACTGGTCTCTTCTTTTCCTCTGGCAAAAAAAAAAGGTAGAAGTTAATGATAAGGCATCTGTACACTTCTGCATTTTCAAGCCGTGCAGGGTGTTTCTAAATTACTTCTGTTTCGTTTTAGTATCTCCTCTTGATGTTATCAAAACTCGGCTGCAAGCCCAAAGCAATCCATTCCCTAAAGGTAAACAATATGTAGTGTATTGGGGGACACAGGTTGCTTTTTGCTGGTGTATTTAGCAGATAGTTGTCATAATGCTTTGCTCAGGTGCAGAATGCTTGCGTTTGTTTCACAACAGTGAGTTTGTTTCTTCAGTATAAGTGGGTGGGGAAAAAAGCAACACATATACTGAAATTGCTAAAGAAAGAATGTGCCAGTGAACAGTGGAGAAAAAAATCCCATCAATACCTACCATTTTAAACAGGCTTTTTTTCCCCTGTCTTTCTTGATATTTTCATTATGGCAGAAGGTACAACTAATACTGAGTTAAAAAATAAAAAACTATTAATAAATAAGTAAATATTATATCAGAGGGCTTATGTGGTCGGGATGCTATATCAAAGTTTATCTTCTCCAAAATCTAGAGATTTGTGAAATACAGAAGTCACTTGCCACTTGGATTTTCAATACATGAAGACATTGTGCTCTCAAAAATGTGTTATTGGTCCCTACTATTTACTTGTATGTGATAAATGGAATTTAAAAGAAAAGATGACTAGTGTTGCATGTTGAATGTTGAGGTGAATATTTGCAGTCACACTGGCTGTAAAGTAGGAAAAATACTTGTGCCTTCTATCCTGATTTTTAGTAAATTCTAAAGCCAGAAATCTGAAAATGTGAGGCTCAAAGTATGTTTTTGTAATGACAATAATATTTTTTCAAACAGTTTCAGAGTACATGAGGCAGAAGAAATAAAAAACAAGTAGAGAGGATGATCTAGTATAAATACAGTCTAGCCTAAGATATAATACTTCCACTTGTAATGTGGATGCTTAGGCTACTTAATAAAAATTCTGACATCTGAAACACATTCACAGTTAGATACAATAGCGATATTTGGGTCTTGTGCTGCTTGTAGCCTTCAGCAGATGGTAGTATAACATAAACATGTGTCCTGGAGCCTTATGAAGGCAGTTCCATTTAGTCTGGCACTCTGGGGGTACATTTGTTCCCTTTTTCCTTTTACCTAATTTGTCATTACTGACCGAGATTATTTTGCTCCTCTGTGGCTAATCAGAGATAGATCTGTATTGCCATTATATCCAATTTGAAATTGCTGCTGTGTAAGAATGATCTTACAAGCATTAACTCTATTCTTATACACCATTTTATTAGGAAAATGTTTTGTATACTCCAGTGGCCTTATGGATCATATATGTGTTTGTGAAAATGGGAACAGCAAAGCCTGGTATAAAAAACCTGGGAATTTCAAGGGGACTTTGGTAAGAACATTTTACATGTAGCATACTGTAAAATTATTGGGTTTTTTTGGGGTTCTTCTGGAAACTGTTATTATTCCAGAGGGTCTTTGTATGGTTACACTGCGTAATTTATATGGTGATTAGTGATACCTTCTACTTTCTATAATAAAATTTGTATTCTTTCCTTAAGATGAACAAGGATGCACAGCTTTCCTCACAGATTACTGGCTCTATGATTTTATTTTCCCCACTTGAGCTGTATTGCCAATAGTTGCTGATTGCAGATAATGATTTTCTGTTACCTGCTCACAGTCTTCTGTGTCCCAGTATGCTCCTGAGCTGAAGTAACAACGCAGATAGTGTTTTAAAGTTAAGTTCATGTGTCAAGTTCTCTATCCATTGAAATTTGTGGGACTGGCATGTTCCCAGACACTCGAAACAGACTTGCTGTCAGACACTGTCCTGCTGGTTCATTAATCAAGATTTTGTATGGCTCTGCCATGAAATTAAACCTGTGATCAAGGATTTTTCAGAATTAAATTTCTGAAAATGAGATGTTAATGCAAAAGGTGTCTTCAGCAGTTCTACAGTGGTTTTTTTTTTAATTAATAACTTCACAAGTGTGATTTTTTTTTCAATTAGCTTTACTATATAATTTTAGAAAGTCAGTTTTTTATTTGACATGAATCTATGCCCATTTTTGCTGTAACAAGGTGATTCTTACAGAGGAATGACTATAGTATCGTTGATCTCTTTCTTTATTAAAATGAGTCCCCTCTTTTATCTATACCTTCCTGTTTTGTAAATTTGTTGAAGCTGGATTATAAGCATATTAACTAACTAGTATAGAAGTTGGGGTTTTTTTGTCCAACCACATTACGACCTTTTAGGGATTCTTTCAAAGCTCCATTTTCACTAGTCAGGTTTGTTTTAATAAATCATGTCTTTGTTTTCCCCATTCAATTTTTTACCTCAGTGGACTAGTCCATCAAGGCTATCTCCTGTAAAGATATTTGCCCTTTTCTTCATAGAAGTCCTTTTTGTGGTCTGTCAGACTCTCTGTTTTGAGGCCCTGTGATAACGTCTGGTCTTAAGCATATTCTAATCCATCAAATCTCAACCTTTTCCCCCAAAAGTTTAAGAAAGTTAGGTATCCTAATATTAGAGAGTTTGTCTTTTTAATGGTGCTTCCAGGTCATCTGGGAATATATTGGACAGCTGTAATAATAGCTGCAAGCTTCCAAGTATAATGTGTATACATTGCATATATGTTGTCACGTTTTCGTCAGAGAAAGCAAGTATTGAAAAGTCATTAAGAATTAATTGCTATTTCATGCCTAGAATCTTTGTTATGTATTGGAAAAATATTTTAGTCAATTATTTTGGGGAAGTTTCCACAAGTTGCTGCAGTGCCATATTAGGGCATTCAGTCACGGATAAACACTTATTACTTTGGTCTTTTAAAGATGGAAGAAAATTCTTAATTTCAATCACACAAATTATTCCGTTCAGCTCAGTGGAACTATTTGTGTGGTTAAATATGATAGCTAGTGTAAGCTATCTTACAATGATAAGCCACTTTAGAAACATATTTTTAAAGATATTAATTGTGTGTTCTGCCAGCTGACTACAAAAGTTTGTAGCTAAATTTTTCCTTTTGCCTGGTTACACTTTTAGGATGCATTTGTGAAAATTATTCGAATAGAGGGAATTAAGTCACTGTGGAGTGGGCTTCCTCCAACATTGTAAGTTGAATGTTCTGGTTTTGGTAACATGAGTTATTGTTGAAAAAACTACTTAATTATTTAGATAACTTATTATGTATATTTCTAAGTTATTTTAAAAATTCAGTCAATTCTGAAGTTACAGAGCAATCAGTTCAATCAGAAACATGTAGGGACAGTATAATTTTTGCCAGATCTCCAGAGTTTTCTGATATATTCTCAGTAGTTAAGCTGGAACATTAGAATTCTCATTGTGCCTTTTACAGGTGGTATCTTTACCATAACCGTCCCTTTGGTGGATGGAAGGCGATCACTAAAGAATGACAGTTTTTGACAAAAACGTACTGTTCTATCTTGTTACTAATGACTTTCCATCAGCAGCACATCTGTTTCCCAATGCTCTGGTGTTGCACCTCGCTACCCTTATTTAATTCTTGTAGCCATCATCTTTATTTCAAAGAACTTTGTTGGGGTTTTTATCCTATCTGACTTTGTAGTGGAAAACAGGTAATCCATTTTCTCTCTACATATTATTCATATTAACCTGGTACAGATAGAAATTAAGGCCTCTATAATTATACCTTCTTCCATAAACCAAGCAAGTAATCAAATCTAAGATGTATGTTAAAGTTGTATCTTGCAAGACATGAAGTGCGGCCCAGAGGGAAAGCAGTGGTCCACATGTTTTTGATTTGCAGACAGTGCTCAGTGTATAGACACAAGAAAGAAAAGGATGGTGGAGCTCAGCCTAGTTATTTATCCTGCAGTATGTGGCAATTTAAAAATGTAAACCTTTAGGACCTGACTGAACTATTTAAATCAATACAGTTTTTTATTCAACATGTGTTCTGTACTCCAGCAGAAAACTAGCCTCTTGATTGGAGAAAGGTACACAGTTTTTAAGAGATTTAAACTATGGCTTGTTAGTTTTCCAAGCATGACAGTCCTCATTGTTTTTTGATAATGGTGGTGCATGCTACATTGGTACGGACATAACACAAAAATGTAATTGCCATTTTATAGTAAGATGTGGTGCTTTATCCCTACACTGAATGATTATTAGATCTAGGTGTTGCTGTTATACTCTGTACTGTGCTGGAATGGAAATAGCTTGTATTTATGAATACCACGTTGTCTCTCAAGTAGTGAGAATCAGAACTGTTGATTAAGACAAAAAAAATAATCTCCAATTGTTAAATAAATAAAAATTTAATGTTAGTAGTACTTCTGTAATGTTTTGTTTGGTTTCTTTATATTCAGATCTTTCACTTCCATTTCTTTATCAAAATAGTTCTGAAGCTGATGTGAAATAAATTTTGAGTAAGATAATCAACCATCATTTTACTTATAGTTCCCCTAATGAAATGAAAACCTGGGAAATCTGTGGATTGAAACTCTGAACTAGAGGCAGTGAATCAAAGCCATGGGATTTATGCTTTTTCTTCATCCATAACACACAGCTGGAGATTTAACTTTTTTTTTAATATATGTAAAATATCCATACAAGACAGTTGCCTTTATTCTTCTGCTTTCCTGGTATTAATTTAAATTATGTCTCTTGTATTTTAGAATAATGGCACTTCCTAACGCAATAATCTATTTTACCCTCTATGACCAACTGCGTGAAGCTTTGAAATACAGACTGAAAAAGGGTGATGAATACATTCCAGTTCTTGCAGGTTCCTTAAGCAGATGTAAGTTGTCACCTGTTTAAAGAGAAAATTGAAATACAATACCTGTATGCTGTTTTCTTGGGTTTGTTTTGTTGATTTTTATTTAAAGTAAATTTTCTGTCGCTTTAAATGAGGGATAGGAAGGAATACTGTAATTACCCAGTATTTCTTGGGCAACAAAACTCTGTAACTTGGAATAGTGTGATTTGGTTTTGCTGTTACACTTTTACTACATTTGTAATTTGTTCAAAATTTTACGTTTATATTTCTAGACTTCTACCAAGTACAGTTTAATTTAAGTCTGTTCTGTCATGAATCTAGCAATAAACATCATTATTTTCTATAATGGCAGCTACACAGGTATTTATAGGAAAAAGAAAATTGGACTTCTTTTAGAATTGGATGGTTTTACTGCTGTATGATGTGAAGTGGACTGAATGTGCTTCTATATTTTCTTACTAGCCTTTTCCTCATCTATTTTTGTAGAAGTAACACAAGTCATATATTTTAGGGCTTTCTTAGAAGAGTCTGATGATGTAGTTCCATATTCTACTTGTGACAACCCCGGGACACTGGAAGACTGGTTGAAAAAGAATGGCTATTCTGTGGTGGTGTGGCAAATTGCTCTTATTAGGCTGTTCCAGATTTTAAATTCACATGTTAAACCTTATCCTAGCAACAGAAGAAAAGTTCTTGGATCTAGTAAAATTGTTAAGGTCTATTACTTGTGTGATGGGAGCTTGTTATTGAGTCATGACTCACTGACCATTGTGCAAGCTGAAAGAGTCACTTTATTGGATACAGATGGCCTGCTAATTATTCTTGAGAGTTTAAAATAAGAATGGCAACGGTGTTTAGAAATCAATAAAAGCTTAATCTCTAACGACTATTTTTGTTCTTAACACAAAAAAAGCCTTAAACCCCAAGCTCACTTTCTTCAAATTACATTTTGAAATGCCAATTATTGAAAATAAATGTTTATAATACTTGAAATTTTCAGCCTATTTATGCATTTAATCTGAAAATGAGGATTCTTAACATGTTACATTGATTACAATAGGCCAGTATTGAAAAAAACCCTAAACCGGGAAGTGTAGGTACTGTGAATAGATGTGATGCTCTTATCTGGAAAGGAAACTTATTTTGAGAAGGAAAACGGAAAAGGGAAAATCGGGAGAGTTGAAAAGAATCAAATATATAAAGTGAGGTGAGAAGTGACTTTAATGTTCAGGAAACATTACTATTAAATGCTGATTTGAAAAAAAGCATTTTCCTCCTTTGCAGTCAGTTCTCTCACTGTGGTGAGTCCCCTGGAGCTGATCAGAACTAGAATGCAGCATCGCAAGTTGTCCTACAAGCAGCTGTATCTGTGCGTCAGCACTCAAGTGGCTGCAGATGGGTGGTTTTCACTGTGGAGAGGCTGGAGTTCCACTGTTCTGAGAGATATACCTTTCTCAGGTATGGTTTATTTTCCATGCAGGGTTTTTGTTATGGCAGAAGATATGTTTATGCATAACTATTTTAGTCTGTTTCTGTGCTTTTATGTAATTTTAATGGTTAGCTTTAGGAATGACTGAGATTGATTTGTTCTGTTTTGAGTGCTTTTATTTATAAATTTGCTGAGGACATGATTTTTTCCCCCATTTTGAACCTGATAGGGTTCATTGTTACATTCCCTTTCTCTGTACTTAGTCTGTTACTTCTCATCCGTAGCTTACACAATGACTGTTTTGAAGACTTTGAGTAGGAAATTTTCTTTGTAATAGGTATAGTGGCTATTTTCTGATAAACAACCTTTATGTAAGTGTTCTGTTACTTAATTTTGAAAACATGTACAAAGAGTGACACTGTAGTGTCTTCAGGATTTTTTTGAATAAAGATTAATTAGTTTCTATAGCTGCTCCAAAAATCATGAAGGTAGAGCACCACTCATTAGCAAAGCTCCAAAGCTGAAAGCCTAGAAGAAAAAAAGTCTGATTCAGAGCATAACTAGTCCTAGGGCTCTCCTTAAGACAGAGGGGACAGATGTTACAGGGGAGACTGATAATGCACCTGTTAATGTCAATGGTAAAAGCCCCTGTCTCTTTGAGGCCCGCTTTTGTCAGAGCACTTGTGGATCAGACGTCAGTCATCCTTGGAGCTGTTTCTGTCATTTGGATAGTACCAGGAATAACACCGTTGAACACCTTATGTTGCCTCAGAAAAATTCTTCTAACCTATTTTTGAAGTCAGAGAACCTTTGAAATATTTGACCTGCTGTCTTTGTTCTCCTACTTCAGTCTTAAGATAGTTTGACATTTAATTTAATTTGTGTTTCCAAGCAACCTAGTGGACCAGTCATTGGTGTGGACTGTTACGGGATTTGAGCACATTTGGATGTGTACCTGGAGTAAATTTTAAATTGGTTGTAAACCAAACCAAGACATGATAAGTGTGGCATGGTTATGATATTTAGTTAAAAATTGCAATTAAGTGAGTAAACGGAGTTATTTAAGCTGTATTCTTTTCAGAATGTATAATACTCTTGTGTTCTTTCACTTAGCTGCTGGGAGGTGATTGAAAATCATGATTGGAATGTATTTCCTGTTTCAGGATCCAGTTCTTTGATAGGACTTAATTTAGCCTTCTCTGATAGGGAAGGCTTCCTTACCTACAACAACATGGTTTCACTAAGGCTAAAGATAACTGTCAGAATTCAGAGAACCTTTTGTCCAAAGTGCTTCCTGTTCAATATTTATTTTTTAATTTACTTATTTTTCTTCTCTGCCAAACTCAACTTTCTCTTAGGCTGTTCTGCTAAGACTTGTAAGGGAACTCTCAAATTCTTCAGCTAATCCCTGTTGTCTGACTTCAAGTAGAAATTCTTGTTCTCTTGCTGATTTTTGTCTTTAGCAGTGTGGCTGCAGCTTCCTTCCCTCTGCTGCTTTTAACAGAGGGGGAACATCAGAGCACTGTGAGGGAGTGCACAAGGAAGAGAGCACTAAGGTGATGTGTGTGTTCTTTTCAGGCCTTTTCAGATTCTTGTGTCCATGCCTGCTGTTCCTCCACTGATCCAAAACATGCTCATCTATTTTAACTCAGTCTCCACACTGCTCTGGCATTCACTTCACAGTCAGTGGGTGCTTGTCTGTATCCCAGTACTTCATAGGTGTCATGGGATGCTGAAAAGGTAGAGGCACAAGTTAACATACAGCTACTGCCTTATAGCTACTGCCTTATAGCTTGAGAACTATTGTTAAAGAGCCAAAAGTGAGCAGGCAAGTAGATGCATGAGTAAAGGACAATGTATTTTAAAAAAACTAAATGCCGCAAAACTCCGATTTTATAAAGGTAAGGGTGTTTATTGCTGCCTAATATCTCTTTCAAATGTGTTTTCTGATAATTTTTTTCTTATAAATACTCTTTGTCTGTTATGATGAGCTCCTTTAGTGCATTTAATCTTAGCTCTTAAGTTGGAATGATGCCCCGACAGCATTGCAGTCTCTCGTATTCCTACAGTACAGTTTACAGCTTTTCTGCAGGTAGCTCAAGTTAGCTATCTCAAGAATTAAAATCAGTGTAACAATTTGTATTGAAAAAAGCCATTCTTCTGTGAAAACAGTCGAGCGGTAGAACATGTCTTAAGCAGCACAGAGTCATTAGAATCCCACTGTGTTCGAGCCAAGTGTTCATATGCTTCAAGCATGTTCCTTGGGATGCTAGCTAGACTGAATAAAACTTGAGCTGTGAATCTTTATAAACACAAGAACTGGGTTAACAATAATACTTGAGTCATTCTTTAAGTAGTGTGGCAGACAATGTAAATATAAAAGATATTCAGGGAAATGAGTCCTGTAGGTTCTTAAGCAAAGTTTTGGATTTAGATAATTTATATTAAATTAGGGTTTTGTACATTTCAGTAGTAGGTTTTCCTCAAACCCTGAGAATGCCTTCTGAGATACTACCTACTTTTGCTTTTGCAAAATGATTGAGGCCAGGCACATGTTCTGGCAGTCTTCGTGGCAAGAAAATACTTTTTTCTGCTGGCACAGCCTTCAGAACTCGGTGCTGACCAAGGCACAGTTACCTTTCAGGATGTGCAGCCATCATTTGTAGTATTTACTTGACCAGCTGCCATAAGGAATTACTCTATAATTTAGCCTGGTAGCATATAGCTTGGAGTTTTAATTAGAAAGCAGAAAGAGTGCAGTTTAGTTCAGCAGACAGTCAAAGAAACAGATGTTGTTCCTAAAAGTTGTTTGCCAGACTTGTCTTAGACAGTCTTCACAAAGGCATTCTCCTCTTAGTAATTCCAAGGAGCAAAATTGTACTTTTTGGTTCTCTCAGAGTTAAATTTTACACTCTGTCCCTCAGAAAAGTATGAAGCAGTCCTGAGCAACCTTTCATTTTGCATGACACGCATTTTCATAGAATTAGTGAGATCAATGAAAATGTGAATATGCCTGAAAACATAGTGAATAATAAGCCTACACTTTAATTTATGTTAAATTGAATGTGAGTTTTATAGTGCTTGATTTAGATTGTATTAAGATAGGGGTTACTTGAGGGAAGGACAAAATGATTAGGCTAATTTGTATTATATTAAATTTGGGATATGGAGATAAGGGGAACAGGGCAATCTGTCCATGGGTTAGCACAGAGGACACTTATTATGCTTTCAGCTCTTGTTTCTTTTGGCTTCTGTTGCCACAGTAGAATTCTTACATCTGTACTTGATGAAAGGATTTCTGTATTTTACATAAAAATCTCTTGTAATGCAAGTTTATTTTTTTGTAATCATAGCAATGTACTGGTATAATTATGAACGTTTCAAGAAGATGATGTGCAAGCAAGTTGGTGCACATGAACCCACATTTCTTATTGCTTTTACTTCAGGAGCAGCATCTGGCTCTGTAAGTATATAATTTCTAGTACTACTCTTTATTATTACTGATAAACTATTTAAAAGAGGTATGATTGTAGGTGATTCTCTCAGAAATTTATGTTTTGGGGCATGTGTACTTTAAACACACATGGCCTGGCATTCAAGCTGATTAGATAAATCTGAATAAATTACAGTGTTCTGACATACAAGACTTAATACTATCATGTGCTTGGAATATGGATCTAGTTTTCAATTGTGTGCACTCTAATTTAAAAATTTAAATTTAATTTTGTTTGTGCACTAACATTAAAATTGTTTTCTTTTCCTGATAGATTGCAGCTGTCATAACTCAGCCATTTGACGTAGTGAAAACACATAGACAGACTGCACTTTGGGAGAGTGAGACCTTAGAAAGTAAGTCACTGGTAAGAATAAAAAAACCTACAAGGTTTGGGAAAATTAGTGTTTCTGAAAACTTAGTGTTTGGGTATATAGACTTTTGGTGGGAATTTTAAGGTTTTGTCTCTTCTCTGAAGTTTACCTAAAAATTCTATGACTCAGGCCTTTTTTCTTCTCCAAATTGTAATATCCCATGAGATACTTTTTATCTCCTAGGGCAATACAATATTTCATTAATCGCTTGGAAAAAGGAAAAGGTGTGAGTTCAGTACAATTGAGCTTGAAAAGATAGTATACAATTGAAACAAATAAATTCAGAACTATTACATTTAGGCAGACCAGTTGCAAATTTAAGATGTCCCCGCTTATTGCAGGGAGGTTGGACTAGATGACCTTTAAAGGTCCCTTCCAACTCAATCATAATTCTATGATTGAAGTAAGTTATATTTAAATAGGCAAAAAATTAACTTCTTATAAAACATTCAGGTGAACAGTGATCTAATGAAAAAGACTTTAAAATAACATGATAAAATATTTGCACATTCACTACCACTTGCTCTTCATAACAATATTCCTTTGATAAATATTAGGGTAGATAAAGAAAGCACTGTTCTCAGGTTATGTATTTTTTTACCTTCTTTTCATGTTCTTTCAAAAGAATTATTTTTGAAGGCATATTAGTAAATGTCCTAACATCTTTAAAGGATGAAAGGGGAAGTTTATGTTTTGTTCTTTCAGAAGAGCACTGCTGTGCTTTATGCGAATTCGAGTTGTATATAAAAACTTTTTTTTCCATTGCTTGGGACCTGGACCAGTGAGGGACTTCCATTAACTTAAACAAATGTTAGATCACGACTATAAGATTACAGACCATTAAAAAGGCTGAGTACCTGAACAGTTTCTACTTAGAAACTAAGTGCTCACTTTTTGGCGTGAGGTTTCATTCTCTCAGGTAAATTATTTTCTTCTAGTGTGATTCTTGAAAAAACACATCAGTGTTTCATTGCAGAACAGAAAAATATCAAAAAAGCTTTAATTACCAATAGTTATTGTGATTCAGTCTTTTTCTTGTGCTGATGAATGTAAGAATTCATTGCTAACATCACTTTGAAACACGTGTGGCTGCCATATATTTATTAGGTTGATATTAACCAGATAATTATCCGTTCAAAATTTCATTATGGTTATCTTTAATTTGTACCAGTTGAATTCTTTCCAAATCCAGTTACTGTTAGAGTTGGACACTGACTATGCATCTACATATCGTCTCTCTGTGGCTGCAAAAATATTTTGCAGTTTCTGAATGCTGTGGGATGTTCCTGATGAATGTATTCTATGACACTGCTTTAACTTTCATCTAGAAAAAAGATTTCTTGGCCACTTTCGTATTTCAAATCAAAGAAAGCAGTACATGAAATAGCACAGAAAATTTCCTTTGTTTAAAATAATTGCATATGTCTGGAATGCAGATTGCTTCTGGATGCTGCTGCTGTTAGGTTGCTTGTGGTATGGGATTTAGCTCTATAAGGGACTTCAGTCCACATCTCTTAGAGCTATACTTCCTTAAATATAAATTTAGGGGAGATCTGATTTTTGTAAACTTAGATGTAATGTGTAGTGTCCTAGCTTAACTATTATATTCAGTCTTATGATTCATTTTTATGATAACAATTCTCAAAACTTACTTTTGGATTCAGTTTACCAGAAAAGCAAGTTCTTATTTAAAAGACTGAATTGTGATGATCTTTTAGCTGCATGTGTAAGGTGTCATGGAGAGGGAATGGCTCATTTGAAAGCTAGTTGACTTTTTTCACTGGATTTGTATTCTGGTAAGGAATATTGTATCTGTTCATATATCTTACTCCAGGTGTTTCTACAAGCTTTTCCATCTCATGCTGTTTTAACTTGTGTATTTGCATACTGTATGGATTTAACATACTGTGTAAATAAAATGGATAAAAGTAACAGAAAAGGAACTAAACCTAATAATTACATCTATGAGTCTCTCTGATTTCAAAAAATATTCTTGCGTGGCAATGTATGGATTCCTTGATTCACTGTTGTCTTGTACTATATTAAGTTCCACAGAGGGACTCTCCATCAACCTGGGCAGTTATGAGGAAAGTTGTCGCTAGCAATGGGATTACTGGATTATTTGCTGGTAAATCTTTTCATATCTCTAAAAAAAAATTGGAATAGAGAGTTTTTTAATCATTACCAAGTGATTACAGATGTTAACATGCATAAATTGTATATTTCCATGTAATATTTCCATCTCTGTGAACACTGTCAGTTATGGAATAGTTTGTATATATAAAACAACAGACATGCATATATCCAGAGAGAATTTTGGTAGTCTCTTAGCAAGTTACTAAGATATAGCTGTTTGAGATGGATACAATTTATCTTAAAAGCAAAGGGGCTGGGTTTGACAAGTATGTCTGTATTGGCAATGAAAAATGGTGCTAAAAGATTCAGTTCAGAAAATGTTTTTTTTTCAAATTTAAAAAAATTACTGATTTCTTAAGCTTTTATTGATTTCTTAAGTTTTTCAGAAAGAATTGGTGCAAAGAAAAATTAATAGTTTGTAGGTTTGCAACCAACAGGATAGAGGTTTTTCTGAGAAAGTTTCTTATATGCAGTTTTTAGTCCTGTGCTAAAAATCTTAAAGCAGACATTACTGTTGCAGCATCTATATTTAGGAATAGCCATCCTAACTTTTGTTCTTTATCTCATACTAATTTCTGTACTCAACCTTTTTGGTTCTTTCTGTCTCAGAAACAGAGTTTAAGCTTTGTTGTCTCCCTTCTTAGTCTTTGAAGAAGATGCATTATTGAGAACCCAAAAAGTCTGAAAATGGAATAGGTATTTTGAAGAATTTACAGAATAAAATACTGTTATGGGCTTGTGAAATACTAGGCTCAGGATAGATTCCATCTATCTTAAATAATTCTATGATACTGTCCTATGATGCATTCAGCTGAAGTCCAACTTCAGCACAGTTTTTTGCAGAGGACTGGAAGATTTGACAATTATATTAGTATTTGTTTGTTTGCTAGATGGGAGTAATTATGTTGAATATTGTATAATATTTCAGACATTCAGGGTCATGCAACAAACATTCTCCAAGAATTTTTTCCTTTGAATTTTCTGGCAAACTAGAAACATTATGTAGGATATTTGTTAAATTTTTATGTTTAAACAGAGGGAGAAATGCAATCTTGACATATATTGAGTTAATGATAAGTTAATAATTAATGAGTTAATAGTTTTTAAATTTTCCTTGTATTTTGTCTCATCTCTACTCCTATGAGTGCACCCCTCTTACATGACTTTCTTATTCTCACTGAACCTATCAAGGTTCTGCACAGTTCACTTTGTAGCTGGTACTGTTTCAGTTCCTCTGAGCCATTCAGTAAGATATGATGAAGTCACTGTGAACACCCCATTTAGCTGTGTAATTCCTTGATTTATTTTATTTTTCTTCTTGCAGGGACTGTCTTAAAGACTGTCTTTTAGTAGTTTTGATAGCTGTGGCAAAGATCATTTTTTAGCCCTGGACTATGTGCTGATCAGCATAGATGTATCCCTGACCATCCTGAGGACCCCTGGTGGTCTAGTGGTTAGGATTCAGCACTCTCACCGCCACGGCCTGGGTTCGATTCCCAGTCAGGGAACTCCTTTGGGCAGATGGAGCTCGTCAGCCCTGTAAGGCCATCCATCTAAGAGAAGGTCACTCTAAACAAACCTACGTCCTGAGGACCTCACTGCCACTGTCCAAGCTCGCTCGGCCCCGGCAGATGAACCTCAGGATTACAGGGTGGGCTCAGTTCAGCGCACACTGTGTCTCACCTAAAAAATCCACTGCGCAGGCTCGAAGGGTAACGACCTTTCCCAAATCTTCGTTCGTGAAGACTGGCCATGATGATGATGATGATAATCCCTGACCATCCTAAAATATCTTTGCCGTTTAAACCCTGCATATTTAAAGAACAGAAAATAAACCCTCAGGAATACTTTCTGATGTCTTTTTCAAATCCTGGCAGCTGTGAACACTGCCTAATGACCTAATTCTCGGTACTAACTCAAAACCTCTTTGTTGTCCCTGAGAGGTTCAGCATAAAATATTATTCCTCCTTCTTTTCAAATTATGGCTCAATTGTATCAGGACTTCCTGTCATCAAGGAGTGATCATGGAGATTCCTGAGACCTCACGAGGCTTAGGAGTCTTTTCCATAGAATAACCAAGTTGCCCTGGCCAGAACGGAGGGTCTTTGAGAGTTGACAAATGTGACATGAAAGACGAGAAAAGTGACATTCAGCATTGGAGCAGAAGTCCCCCATTGTTACCTCATCCTCAAAATGAGGATTTCTTTTAATTCTTAACATCTTTCAGGGAATGTTGCACTTCTGGAATGACCAGAAGGGTCTGACTCCTCTCTGAGGTAATTACCAGTCATTTTGGTAATTCACAATGGATTTAGCCACATCATTGAATATTCTCTTGGAGAATGTAATGGAATAATTTTTTACAGATCTGTAGATATTTGGCAGTAGCTGTCAAGGATCCTGCTAGATTTCTGTCAAAGGTTTCTACTTGGTGTGCTCTGTCAGAAAGAAAAGATTTGGTTTCCCAGAAGCTGGAGTTCTTGCATTCTCATCCGTTGTGTCCTAAGTAGCCATAGAAGGCAACTTGTGTTTCTAGTTGCCAATATGGTAATTAAAACAGAAGATATTGTGATAGGTTAAGTATACACTGTTCTCTCCACCCTAATTTCCTCTCTGCAGCTACCAGATACTTTTTGTGGCATATGCATAGAAATTTCTCCAAAACTAAACTGAATGTCTCTCTTCCCTGGGCGACCTTTGGGGTGCACTGCTGTGGGTTCAATTAGTGCTAGGGGCAGCCTGCAAGGTGGAGCTGGAAGAAGCATTGCTATCCTAATGGGAAGGTCTTCTTGGCTGTAAAGCTTAGCATCCCTCAGGAATTCAGGTTTTAGAAAATTTACCTTTCTATAAGAACATTATTGAAATAAAAAAATTATCAAGTCTTCACTGCTTAAAGATTACTGTACAATCTTTAAATTATTCTATATTGTATCTACTGTCCCTCAAGAAATACAGTATTGTAGCTCTGTACCAAAGCTGAGCCTTAGACCAACTTCTGTGTAGAGCAGTAACACACTCAGACTACAGCTGTTAATGGAGCTACAACGTTACTGTAACAAATGCTACAGGACTGGTGCCACAGCTCAGGGGCTCAGGAGCTTCAGACCATGGGACTCACACTGAGAAACCCCGTCTCCTGGGGGCTGGTGGGGTCCATCTGTCAGAGAAGGAGAAGAGCATCTTTAGCCATAGGCTTGCCCAGCTGGTGAGGAGGGCTTTAAATTAAAAGGGGAGGGGAACCTCAATCCATCCCACTCTCACCAATGTGATGCCAGTACTCACAAGAGAAGTCCAGAGCCTGGAGAGGGATCACAGGTCAGCAGGTGAGCACCTGATGACTGGAATGTTGAAATGGAAGGATATAGACTCTTTAGGAAGAACAGGCAGGGGAGATGAGGAGAGGGTGTCACTCTCTGTATCAATGACCAGCTGAAGTGTATGGAGCTCTGCTTGAGGATGGACCAAGAGCTGACCAAGAGCTTGTGGGTCAGGATTAAAGGGAGAGTAGAGACAGGTGACGTTATAGTGGGGGTCTGCTACAGACTGCCCAACCAGGAAGACTGAGCAGCCTTGCACTCACAAACCCTGTCCACATGGAGGTCTCCAATCACCCTAATATTTGCTGGAGGGACAACACAGCAAGGCGTAAGCAATCCAGGAGATTCCTGGAATGTGTTGATGAAAATGTCCTCTAAGTGATGGAGAGGTGCTATGCTGGACCTTGTTCTCACCAACAAGGAGGGGCTGGTGGGGAATGGGAATCTCAAGGGCAGCTTTGGCTGCAGTGACTGTGTAATGGTGGAGTTTAAGATCCTTGGGGCAATGAGAAGGCTGCACAGCAAGCTCACTACCTGGAACTTCAGAAGAGCAGACTTTTCCCTCCAGGGCTCTGCACCATTGTACTCTACCAAGCAGATCCCTGGAGAGGCCAGAGAGGCCCAAGAGATCCAGTTTATATTCTAGAATCACCTCCTCCAGGCTCAGGAATGATGTATCCCAACAAAGAGGAAGTGAGACAAAAACTCCAGGAGGCCTGTATAGAGGAACAAGGAGCTCCTGGACAAAATCAGACACAAAAAGCAAGCCTATAGAGGGTGGAAACAAGGACAGGTAACCTGTCATAGAGAAACTGTCCAAGCAGCCAGGGATCAGCTTGGGAAAGAAAGCTAAAACTCTAATAGAATTAAGTCTGGCCAGGAATGTCAAGGGCAACAGGATCAGCATATTTTAGAGCACAGATGCCAGCAGAATGCAAGACACCACAAAGTATCAGTATTATTAGCCAATGTGGGTGGAATTTAGTTAATAGATTAGGATACTTACATGTAGGTCTTGACATGTGAGTAGCAGAGTTTAGAGATGTTCTCTTGATCAGCCAGTAGTTTAGTTCAGTTGTCCACACACAGCTAAGGTGACCAGGGGCAGACTGCCTGGCCTCTTGCTGCTGTTCCTAAGCAACTCAAGTTTTCCACCCATGTCTCATCTGCACTAGCTCCCCACAGATGTCCTTCTGTTTCAAGTGGAAGTAGATGGCTGGCTGTGTGTGGACAAGTGGATTCAGCCTTATTTTCCTATCTGTAGGTAAACTTAATCACTTTCTAAACTCCATTGACAAGATCACAGTTGACTGTAATGAGACACATTTGACACTTAAATTCTATCATTACACATTTGAACAGGATTCTTCCATTTTAGTAGAGGTGCTATAGGTTTTAAGAGATAGTGGCAAGGGAACCAGGTTTTTTACTTAAGAATTGGCTTGAAGGGCTGAGCCATAAACCTGGTACTTGAGCCCTTTCCTCCCTGACTTTATACATGTCAGGACTGGGAGCTTCATGAACCTTTTTTTTCACACCTGAGAGGTCATAAGCCTCTGCCTGTCCCACATGAGCTTGCACTGGTAATTAGGGGTGGGCACAGCCTGCCCTTGGGCCACCTCTTCTGTGCTGGAGCACAGGAGCCCTGTAGGTCCAGGTATTCCACCTGCATGGAGAGTCAGAAGGGACAGAGACACAACAGTTTCGAGGCAGGCAGGCCCCACAGGATGGCATAGCTGAGCGCATAAGGTTATTACTCTGGCAGTACCTACAGCCAGTAAATTTAATATTTTGAGGAACACGGACACATACAATCCGAGTTCTGCACTGATATACTGTGGTATCAATGTATTGTGACCAATAAATTGTACTACAGCACTTGGTCTGAAAACAAATGATAGTGAATACCTTCCTTTCTCTTCTGGGCAGGTATTATTCCACGGCTATGTAAAGTTGCTCCTGCTTGTGCCATAATGATCAGCACATACGAATATGGAAAATCTTTCTTTTCTCACTTAAATGAAAAAATGAATCAACGTCCTTAGTTCTCCTTCATCCGATTGTATGAAGTCAAAGTATATGGTGAAAGTTGTGCCAAATTTTAATCTGTGAAGATGTTTTCTAGAATTCACAGTGAATTTCTACCATTACATTTGGTAACTAAATACAACTTCATTTTTAACTGTTTCATGAAGGATAAATTAACTTTTTTTATTAAGACTAAGAAAATACACATCACCCTTAAACTACCATTGAAGATTCTGTGACTTCTCTTGCAGCTAAAGAGGAAAAAGAAAGGAAGGAGGAGAAAAAAAAGAATTTAAGCCTGGACAGAGCAATGAAGAATAACGACTGCCACCGTGTTAAATTTTTAGTCTGGATATTTAAAATTATTGTTTAAAAATGTTTTGGGCTTCCAGTTGTCTGATATATTTATTTCTCAATATAGAGACTGATACAGAATGAATTTGATAAATGCTTATTTATTCTTGCTGCTTGATACATATTTCATTCTGGGCATGTTTGTTGTTTGCAGCTCTATATTTTGTGTAAGTGCACATTATAAAACAGCTTCTTTTCTTCTTTATTTTAAATGAAAAATTCCCTGTGTCAAAGTGGAGAAAATACTCATGCTCATTTGAAACCAAGAGAGCTTAGTGACTACAGTGATAGGGACTGCAGTGGCTTTTGTTTAGGGTAATACTCTTAAAAAATTAAAGCACATCCAGGCATTGAAGACAACGGCCTGTACAGGTGCTCTGGAGAAACACTCCCTCACATGTTTTTGGGAGGTGCAAGCTGTCACTGCCACAACACTCCTGGGCAGGGCCAAGCCATACACAGTTTTTATGAGATCACCTGTCTTGGAAAGGCCAGGTGTGCTGGCACAGACAGGTGTTTCCATGCCTCTTTGACTCAGCCATGCATCTCTCTGAAGGGAAGAGCATATTTAGTTTGCTGCTGTCGACACAGCCACTGTCTGCACAGTGTGCTGCACACTCGTGCTATGAGCAGCTGCAGCTCCTCACTTGCCCGTAGGTACTTCAGTTACTGAATCAGAGCTTTCTCTGTATGATTTTTTTTTTTAATTATTTTTTAACTACCTTCACTCTACCTCCCTTTTTCCATGCATTTTCAATGAAGGGGTTGAATTTTACTTTTTTGTGTATTTTAACAAAAAAATGTGCTGATGCAAAAGCAACTCAGTATTCAGGTCATTAAGACACTGACATTCAGGTGTGCTTTACCCAAGAAATGGACTTCAGTCCTATCCTACTATGAAGAAGGTACCCCAGCATGTGTTCTGTCTTGGTGAAAATTCATCACATGCTGAAAAATGCTGCAGTTGTAAAGACGTTAGGTACCATGTTACAGCATATGGTGCAGGCAAGAGGTGCTGCCAGAGGAGATACTAAACACTGTTCTCCCACTGTGACTTTTGAACATAAATTGACAAAATAAGGCCTAAGAGAAAAGAATAACAACAGATTTTGGATGACACTGAATGACTTCCAGTAACAAAACCAGACTTTCCCCATTTTGCAAGAAAAGAATTTGCTATAAGCTCAGTAATACTGTAATTTACTGAATGGTCTTATTTTATCTTGCGTGATTAAAACAAAGACAAAAATTTGTAACTTGTGATGATACAAAATGTTTAATTTACATGCAACATTTATGGAACGTCAAGGCAACAAAACATACAGTTTTGGCATTTTAATTTTTTTTAAATGATTAATGTTTAGAACTGAGAAAGACACACATAACTGATTTCCCATGCACAAAACCCAGAAACTCAGTGGTGTCTGACCACATAAAAGACTTCAGTTGAATGACACATGAATTTCACACTAGTAGCTCCAAGAAAAGAGCCATCAGTGAACATGACTGAAGATCATGATTATAGCCCCCTCCAAAATACTGATGTAATGTGAGAAGTGTTTAACAGCAAACAAGACCCATTAAATCACTGTACCCTGATGTAGAATGTTAACTTGTGGAATCCGGATTCCCTCATTTTATTTATAGTAAAAATGCATCTCTAGTTTATAAATTTATATTTAATAATGTTACTCAACTGCCGTGAAAGAACAGGTGCTTAATGTGATAACAAAAAAAAGTTACATGAAGTAGTGGGCATTCTGACAGTGTATGACAGGATTTAACTGTCAGTTTATTACAGAGAAATTAACTGGGTGGGCACACGAGGGCTTTAAAGAAAAGATCTGCATTAAAACAGCATCAGTAGTTGTGTACCCTGCCATGGATGCAGTGACCTCTAGCAGCATGGACTAGAGAGCTGAGGATATGTATTTTGAACCTCCTCCAGCTAAATCCAACAGTGCCATAAGTTCCAGAGATGCATAGCCTATACTTACAAAGGCTACATTCCCTGTAGTTTCAGTAAAGGTAAGAATGAATCCTGTTTCTTTCAAGCCCATCCTATGATGACCAGTTTTTAGTAGTAGTGCCAAGATACCATCACAAGAGGCAAATCAACTAAAACTCTACAGAATGTAGTGACATACTGTAAACACCTAAGAGTAAGCAATAATTAAAAATCTGTCCTGTATTGCAGCTACTCATGTAAACAATTTATGAAACTTCTTTGGCACAAAAAAGCATTTTCCCTAGCACTTATAAATACAACATACTTACATGCATTTAACTTTTGTTTAAAAAGTTACTAATCATAGTGTTACGCATTACCTTGATTAGCAAAATTCATAGATAAGATCGTATCTTACAAAGAATTAAGAATATAGTTTGCAATTCAAAAATTTAGTTGCAAACTTTGAAACTGTAGGGTGATTTGGAAAGTCAGTTACATTTAAAAAATGTCTCCTTTTTCTTTTTTTTCCTATCAATAATTTAAATCAATGGTAAGTAATTTGAGAAAACTGACTTGAGAAGTTCTGCTGTATTATCTTACCAAGAAAAATACCTATTGCACTCCTACAGGGATGAGAAAAGTCTTTAACATGGAAATACAGCCATTACTTTGTTTTTGTTTCCCCTTTTTCACTCTCCTTGAGATCTTGCCAATAAACACAGAATTCAAACTTCCCAAGGTGCTAACCCCACTATCCTTAGTCTCTATCTTTCCAGCAAGAAATTTCTCATATAATGTAAGATTATCTGTAATTCAGGTCACTCAAAAGCATTTAGTGAGTTTCCTCACCATTTGAAAATTGCTAAGTATGCTTGATTTATATGATCAAGTTATATTTGTTATTCACATGCAACTTCAAGAGTTTGCAAGAGTGTTTCAGTGTGATTCTTCAGTGCCGTGATACTAACAGGAATGCAAAATCTAACACTGAGTCAACTTGAGAAAAGCTGTTGATAGGTTAAATATGCTATTTGAGGTCCTACACAACATACACAGATGAAAAGCTGGAATTTTAGGTAAATATTTATTTGCCCATAAAGACTGGCATTAAGGATTCCCTGTCTATTCTGCAAGAGTTGATAGATATTTAAAGCTCTGCAGAAAAGTACAGTGGCTAGAGCAGGGCCAGGCCAGTGCAAGGAGAAACAAAGCTGATGGCAATTTAGTAGGGGACTGTTTTCCAACTTTCATTTTAAAAATCATTCATAAGCATCGGATTATACATTCTGTACCTGACAAAGAGCTTTAAATAAATCCAGATAAAAATAGAAAATCTGAAAAGTCCTCTGGGGGAAAAAAGGTGAATGAAAATGGACAGAATTTGTACATTACACAGGTAACCAGGAAAAGAAAAAATAAAGCAGCTTATTTTTTAACTCAGAACTAGCAGTCTTCATTGCAAGTCATTTTATAGAACATAAACCAAATGCATACAACACAAAGCTCTTCCTTCTTATGTGTATCTCAAGATGGTGTTAAGCCTGGACTTGTCATCTCTGTTGTGGGACTTGCAAGGTATTCACTTGATTTCAGACTTGTGAGAGACTTGTAGCTTGCTACTGATGTAAGAGAACCACAAAGACCAAGCAAAGATGGAGTGTCTTCCTTCCCTGTTAAGAAAAACAAGAATTAAGCTAATAATTTTTACAGCACAAGATAACAGAAAAAAAAGAAATAACAGAAAAGGCAGTTTCATCTACACTATTATGAGTTACACACTACTGCTTCAGCACAGGCATGCTTCATAAATGCCATTGGGAAGACACGTAATTTATGCCACACCTTCCCTGTCCAGGTGGTACAGAGATCCCTACCTGTGCACTACAGGCTGGGCTGTAGTCAGTCTCCTGCAGAGGCAGATCCAAAGGCTCCACTGACTACACAGTGAAGTGAAGTTACTAATTCCAGCACCAGTTCATTGTATATAAATTGTCCACTGTATATAAATGGAAGGCAACTGTATATAAAGTCCATTGTGTATAAATGGAAGTGACATTACTAATACAATGTCAGCACCAAAGATCTTATTTTAAATCCCACAGAAAGGAGTAGAATTAACTGGATCAGGATCTATTTCTATCAAAACAAGCATGTTTTGTTTTTTAAACCTTGGTAATTTGAAATGCATTAGGCTCCAACCACTGGAAAACGCCACACAGTGCAGGAGTAGCAGTGCAAAGATCTGCCCTGTTATCCAAATACAGCTGACAGCTAACATGAAACATACCCATATGAAACTGCACTGGACAATTTCTCTGTTTATTTTATGTCTTCTCAGAATACCTGTTCTAACTCTGCTAATAAATTACATTACAAAGAATTACGAAGTAGTGTGAAAATTTAACTTGCAATCATTTAGTTAAAACTGCCATATTGAGAGTTAGACCAAAGATACCACAGCAGGATCACTGTGTCTTACAAACTTAAACTTACAAACATTAAAACTTAAGTGCTAATGAACGTCACTGATTTAGAAACGAGATGGTATGCTACCTTTAAAGACAGTGTTGAAATCAAAACCTAAACTATTATTACCACTGGTTTTGCCGCACTTTAATTTTCAGAAGACAAAGCATAGCTTCAAGTGATTAACAGTGCAAACAGTTGAAAGTAGATCTGCACAAGAACTCTTTATAAGAGCCATGTTTATTCTGTTTCACTTTCTCTAAGCAAACTTGAATTAGATTTTAAGACTGCTTACAGTGTTTTTAAAAAAAATCTACATTTTTCATCCTTGATATTTTAAACCCAAGAAACTTTAACAGTTATGTAATACTAAAGCTCTGTATTATCAAGTCCATTTAAAGCTTTGATGAGATACAAAAAGGATTTTTTATATTAATTTATGTTCTATGCCCAAAATACTACTATTTCATACGTCTTCCATCATTTTCTGCTTTTACAATTGCCCACGAGATGGAGCAGCTAAGCTTTGATAAATATACAGGTTTTGAAAGGAAATGTGTATGTATATTACACTTATATACACAGTTCATATCACGTTCCTCTCTCTATTTTAATAGAAACACTGTCAGGCTGCATCTTCACAGATAAATGCAAGATATAAGAATGACAGTGGTAATTGCAAATCCAGTTGCCTTTAATCTTTCTTTTAAGAACCAAAATGAAAGCGTTTATTACAGCAGAAAGATGTCAGAAGATCTTCCTTGTAACAGAGCTGACTGGTTCTGTGATGGCAAAAGAAGATATGCAACATACTTGAAGCTTAGCTTTAAACACAGCACAAAGTCTTATACTTATTGGGGGAGTGGGGTGGGTATCTTCATAAATCCAAAATTATTTGAAGCAAAGTCCTTGGGGGTTTCCCCACGGACTCTGAAACACTTTGCATAACAATGAAAAATATGCTTTTCAATGTATATTTTCTTCACACTGAAAACTCATCTCACAGCGACTGAAGTTCAGAGCTATGAAGAACAAAATTAAAGGAAGCCACTAGACTGGCTCTGTACCTTCATTTAACATGTTCATTCCATCCTGCTTCCCATCCTGTGAGTGACCTGGATCCAGAGAAGATTGAGAAAGACTAACATCTGCTGAAAGCTGGTCCAGACTTTGAAAACTTTTCCTGCAAAGCAATCAATATGTAATAGCAACACATTTAAAGATATAACTAGATATCTTCAACTCTTAAAACATTTTCTAGAAAAACCTAGGCAGTTAATCTTTCTTCTCTTAAAACACTTTTTCATTTGTTTATTTCCTAAATCAAATGATTGCTTCAGTTTTTTCCTAAAGCAATAGTTCCTTTTTCTCTCCTTTTTTAAATTAATCCAAAGGAAGGAAATTTTTATGGTAAGCAAGAGAAATTGATTTTATTTACCAGCTGATCGTTGTACATTGTAACAGGTAACTCTGACAGGATATGATTCAGAGTGTGCTGAGGGAAATACATAATTTTCAGTTTCTCTGTTCCTCTAGAGGGGAATCAAAATAAACATTAAACTTACTCATCCCATTGTTGATTGTGCTTTCTGTAAAGTAGAGTGTCCAAGGCAACAGCATTGACATCCAGAGCTCCTGGGGAAGGCCACTGATTGGTGAGGTGAGTAGTTAATTCTTGTCTTGATCTCAAGTCATTATTCTTTAGCACAGTTCTGTGAATACAAAAAACAGTAAACCCCAGTCTATTAAAGGCAATTCCTTAAGGTACAGAAAAAAAACCCAGGACAAATAGTCCTGACAAAGTTGAGCATAGAATTATCATGGTTGGAAGAGACCTCAAGATCATCCAGTCTAACCATACACCCAGCACTACCAGTGTAACCCCTAAACCGCATTACCCAGCACGACATCCAGACACTTCGCCTCTTGAACATTCCAGGGATGGTGACTCCACCACCTCCCCAGGCAACCTATTCCTATGCCTGACCATGCTAACAGTGAAAAAGTTTTTTCTACTATCTAATCTGAATCATCCTTGTCTCAGGTTAGGGCCATTTCCTTTTGTCCTCTCACTGCAGGCGTGGCAGAAGAGACCAGCCCCCAGCTCGCTACAACCTCCTTTCAGTTTGTAGAGAGCCACGAAGTGCCCCCTGAGCCTCCTCAAGACTAAACAAGCCCAGCTTCCTCAGCTGTTCCTCATAAGACATATTTTCTAGACCCTTCACAAGCCTTGTTGCCTTTCTCTGGGCACGCTTCAGCACCTCAACGTCCTTTTTAAAAGTGAGGGGCCCAAAACTGAATGCAGTACTTGAGGCGCAGCCTCACCAGTGCTGACTACAGCACGATCACTTCTCTAGTCCTACTGGCCACAATACTCCTGATACAGGCCAGGATGCCATTTGCCTTCTTGGCCACCTGGGCACACTGCTGGCTCATACTGAGCCAGCTGTGGACCAACACCCCAAAGTCCCTTTCGGCTGAACAGCTCTCAAGCCATTCCTCCCTGAGCCTGTAGTGCTGCACAGGGTTGTTGTGACCCAAGTGCAGGACCCAGCACTTGGTCTTGTTGAACCTCATGCAGTTGCCCTTAGCCCATGGATTGAGTCTGTCTAGATGCCACTGCAGAACCTTCCTACCCTCAAGCAGATCTACACTCCCACCCAACTTAGTGTCATCTGCAAATTTACTGAGGGTGCACTCAATCCCCATGTTCACATCATCAATAAAGATGTTAAACAGGACTGGCCCCAAAGCTGAGCCCTGGGGAAAACTGAGCTAGCAACCGGACAGATGTTCACCTTTGAGGGACCAACAGACTGCAATTTTCATAAAGCACCTTAAACTGTTCATTTTTCTTAGGGGAAGCAATTTAGAAACTATTGAGACGTATTTATGCACAGAAAAAAAAGTTGAAATTAGAATCCTTCTGCAAAAGCAACAAAGAAAAAGCAACCGCAGGCAAATGATTCTTTCTGCCAGCATAATGGTAATTACAGCCCAACTATTCTGCAAACCCACTATGAGGAAGTGATGTTGTCCCGCGCCCCCTCGATTTTTTTTGTAGTTCGAACACCTCCCACTGTCCCTTTCAATACTTTTGAATGAATCAACTGAAATCCAGATATGTTAATTCCATTATATACTTCCAGGCAAAATATAATACATAGTTATTCTGTTTTCTACCACCCTACATACAGATTCTAGTAACTTATGTCTATAACTGACAGAAAAAGTATAAACTGAATACCTTACATGTTCAAATTAGTTTTGCCTCATATTCCTATAAAGCAAATCAGTTTTCTACAATTCTGAAAATGCGAAAGCTAAAATGCCAACATTAGAAATCAGAAATCACCTGCCAAAAGTCATACAGAAATAAGGAAAGTACATAGTTCCTCAGGCTCCAAGACACGATCAGCCCTTCTTCAATAGTAAAAGGCAACATCCAGCCTACCCTTATACTGCTGTAGAATTACTAGAAACAAAAGTAATAGTGCTTGTTAACCCATAAATTCTCCAATCCACAAAATACTAGACAATAGTAAAATGCTGCTCTACAACAAGTTTGACTATCTCTGGCCCAAAGCAAAAAGCTAATCTCCATACCCAATGTACTCAAAAGTTCAAAGCCAAATGCCATGTTCTTATCTGAAATGCCAAACTGCACAGCAAATTAAATAACTATTCATGGCACACGTACATTTATGTGAATTCTCAAATAACATTGTCAACAGGTCTATTTTTACCACACAGTTGTTATTCTGGTGCTTTCTGAGCTGTTTAGACAGGAACCTCAATAAGGGCACATAACACTGCCCAAAGAGCCAAAATTTCTCACAAAACAAAGACAATAGTGAGCTCAGTAAAGAATTTTTAGCAGCTGAGTTTGAGAGTGGAGACAGATGCACAGTAATATTGCATGAGAAGGGGGTAAAGCACCACAGTGAATAAAACTAGTTTCAAGAAACTTTTCACAAGATGACTAATTCCCCCAGCATTCATAGAAGTAAACAATCAACTTTTCTACCCAGAGGTCTCCCTCCTCACCCTCCTCTCTCTAAAGGGTCTACAGGAATAAACACTTTGCTAACCCAAAGCTCTTGTATGGTATTCCCTTCTCCATTTAATAACCCTAATTCCATGGGGACATTGAGCATTAAACAAGTCTGTTACAGGTTTGTTGATTTAAGGAAACTGAAACAGAGAGAGAGCAAATTCTCATGAGGCTTGCCAGGTACAGTACATCACCTCCTTCTTCAGAAGGACAGCTTGCATGCTTTCATAGAAGCTTCATAACAGCATACAATTTATATGAGTCACTATGCCCACAATGCCTAAATGTAAATTCACACACATATAACACATACATGTAAATTCCCATTTGGACAACTCCTGTATGTTATCACCACACAACACACATTTACAGGCAAGTTGCTAATAGTGGAATTTTTGCATTCTATGTGGGTTTCTATACTGAGGCTTTCCCCACAAATCGTTATCCTACAGTAACCTGAAATTTCACCCTTTCTGCATCTTGAACAAAGAAATTCTGAAGACTCACCAAACTGCTCCAGGGATTTTAGCATAACAAGATTAAAAGATAGTTCCATTAGATCACTTCTTAAACCACTCCACCATGTTCAGGAAGAAAACCAGGCATCAAGTAGGATACATAACTAACTATTCTCCTCCTAAAACTGTCATTTTGAATTTTTAAAATTATGTAAAAATAGATTTGAATACATAAAATCAGTCTAAACTGATATTTAAAATAGTAGTATAGACATTAGAAAGTTAGACTAAATATTCACAGCAGGTGTTATTAGTTACCACCTATTTTTTCAGCTTTTAAGATTATTTAGCTTTTTGCTCTTTTGCAGCCATTTTTCAAGTATCACGAGATTCTGCTGCAGCAGAGTCATTATAAAGGCACTGTCTGCAAACAGCAATTCTCTCAATAATATGCAAAAACTGGTACTGCCTTTGTTTAACCAGACTTGAAGAGTCAAAGTGTTAAACTGCACAGAATCATAGAACCATTTAGGTTGGAAAAGACCTTTAAGATCACTAAGTCCAACCCTAAACCTAACACTGCCAAGTCCACCACTAAACCATGTCCTTAAGTGCCATGTCTACACAGCATACATAATCCTCAAACAATCACCATAAGGCAAAAATGATCCTGCTACAAATATCCAAAAACAGGAAGAGCAAAAGAAATGGATACAAAAGCATTTACTATAGAAAGGAGTTAAAAAGGAAGGAAATATGAACAAGTTTTAATGAACAAAGCATACAAATTTCAGAACATACAATGTGAAAAAATGCTGCATAAGATTATCGAGTGCTGTCCTGCTCTTGTTCAGACAAGAGTAGCAGTTTCTAGATGTTAAGAGCTCTCAAGGGACAACAATTTATTTTATTCAAGGCAGACAATTTCCACAGTAGCACTCCTGTTCCCCAGAACACAAACACCATTACCAGTGCTGGCCAGATCAGGGCAGAGATGCTACAGGATTAGAAGCAGGACTTTTCCTCATCACCAGGAGTGTAATGAAGACTCTGAGCTTTCCTCTAGATGTTTACTGTCAGGCAATATTACTATTGAAATATACAAACAATATTACTATTGAAACTTATTTATCTGCTTGTATAGCAAAATAAGTCTGGCATATAAAAGCTTTCAGAAGAAAATTAAAGTCATGACAGAGAAAAAAAAAGTGAAGAAATGGTGTAGAGGTACAAATGGCAAATAGATATTTGTGGAATTTACAAGTTTCAAAAAATATTCGAGAATAAAATGCAAAATCAGTGTTTTCTGTTTTTTTAAAAAAAAGAGAAACAAAAAAGAGGAACTGCTGAACTCTTTGGGCCTTAACTGGGAAATATTTCAAGTGTTACTGAAAGGTCACATAAAATTAATGTAATGTAATGTATAAACTTCTGTATAAAATGCTGGTCTGTAGTAACACATACTGAACTGGAATGGCCTATGTACACACAGATTTTTTTCTACCACTTCTGTTTCTAAGAACGAGCCACTGGCAAGAAACACCAACTCAAATTCAGAATGACCTGAACACCTATAGACCAAGACTCAAACCCTAGATTTTACCAAGTATATTACTGTTCAACTTATAACTTACATGGAACAAAATCCATAATACATCAAAAGAATAACAGTGAAGATCACAAGTATGTAGTTCTATTTTTAAATACAGTTCAATAAAATATTGTTCTCTTGGGTTTGTAGCTGTGAGGATTTGAAGATGATGCAAGATAAGGTTTGTAGATAATATGTTAATCCATTTAATACAAGAGTAAAAGCAAGGACATTCCAAAAAGAGAAGAGGATAAGTAAGAGAAAGAAAAGGATTTCCTAAAGAGAAAAGTTAAAAAATAAGGAAATACGATCAAGTCTGAGTGAAAACAAGCATATACAACAAGCTGTTAACTCTTTTTCTTCAGACTGGAAAAAAAACAGTGGCTAAAAGTAGTATATCTCAGGAAGGTAGTTGCTACATGGAGAACACAGTGGATCTTAATAAGAGATTGTATGATTTTTTTTTTGAATGAAAGAAAGGCAGTGAGATGTGGCTGAACAGGGCATCCTGAACTAACACGGTGAGAGTGGGGAGTGCAGAAAAATTTTGTGCAGAGTAGGAAGAATATGTAAGAATTTATTATGAAAGCAGAGGTGTTAAACCGATTCATAGTACATTCCCTAATCTACTAGGCATGAAAAAATTCTTGAATGTTTGAGAGCCTGTGAACTTCCCCTCCCTCATCCAACTAACTGATATCTTCCCTGCCTAGAGTAATTTCCATCTCTTTATAATCACACTGACAAAGTGATTGTTTTATAATCTGCAGAAAGAAAACAGTTGTGCCTCAAGCAGTCCTTACCCCAATAAACACTTCTGTAATATAATTTCATACAGTGTTTCAAGTTCTGAAAAACACTAAAAAAAATCAAGAAACAGTGAAGAGATAGCAGGCAGAGAAAAAATACTCAGCGACATCCAAAACATCAGTCTCTTATCAAGAGTACTCTCATACTGAATACAAAACACAGCACTAGGAAGAAAATTAACTCTATCCCAGCTGAGACCAGGACATTGCTTTTAAAATGACCAAATATCCTTTGCATTACTTCACAGCATAGATTTTTCCATAATGCATATATATAAGAGAAGTATAATATACACAGTCTCGCCATGCTAGCCCTGGATACCCTATTTAAGTTACGACATTTGAATTGTGGTGGGTTTTTTTTAATGTCTGAAAAAAAGAAAAACTCCATAAAAATTCAAAATACTACTGCAAGTAATAATTTGTTCAGCAAAACAATTAGCAAAAGAGATGAGAACATCATCTTAATACTAGAATACATGATTAAAAACTAACAAATATTTGGCTTACATTTGTATTTTTTGTTCTCTAAATCAGGAACCACTATTTAAATTAAGCTCCTCTTCAAAAACAAAGAAAAGTAAAAACATCCTGCTAATGAATTCCTGAGAATACTTATGAGTCATTAACTAATCAATACTAACATACTCCCAAGTTGGAACTAAGTGTCTGCAGATACATATGCTCCCTCCAGGCCTGTAAATTTACTACTTTTATTCAAGAATAACAGAAGCAGCCAGAGCATTCATCAGGTTTACACAGCTATTCCCAAAAAAGTCTCTGCATGTTTTTGACTTTCAGTTATTTAACAATCTATTTAAGAAGATGGGAAATGTGAGATTAGTGAGGTCTTCCAATAAACATCCTTCTCCTCTAGTGTTCACTGACCCTTTCTTTGTCAGGTACTCTCCACAATATTTACTTGCAGATTTCCTCAACTTCTATTATTTTGAGCTGTTTACGTAAGGATTTATTATTTTGAAATTATTTCTTAAACATGTGCAGGTTATATTTTTGTAAGGTACACACATAAAATGCTACCAACAAATTACTGCTCATTTCCATCCCTGCTGCCTTTTCAGTTCGGTACAATCAAGTAAGGAATCACTCTGAAAATGGATCATCAAAATTATCTATTTTAAAAAGTTTTTTGAAGACGCTTTTGTGGGTTTTTTTGTTTGAGTTTTTGTGGTTTCTTGCTGTTGTTGTTGTTTTGGTTTGGTTTTTTGTTTGTTTTTTTAATTTAATTCCCAAGGTAACCCCACAAACAGTTCTCTTTGCACTAGCATTGTTCTGAGAGGCACGTAGCCTCTCAAAAGATTAAGAAATTACTCCTTTGAATTAACACATCTAAGATTTCTGCATTTTGAAAGTGTGACCTGACTTACATTTCAGTGAGGGATGGGGACAAAAGACAACCTGTATGGCATAAAATGTTGATTATCTTTGGTCAGTCACTATACTGTAACTATATTACCTGGGAATTAAAAAATAAATAAGTAAATAAAATTTAATCTCGAGTTTAGTCCAAGCTAATATAGAAAAGCCTTATCTGGGTAACCACATAGAATTTCTGGTCTCATTTCAGCTAGACTGGATTTCTAACTTCCCCTGGGTCAAATCCAGATTCACACCATTGGAAGCCTGTTCCACAAGACCCATTTACACAGATTTTTCTGTTTGTTTAATAAACCAAAAGTCAGTTCTGTTTCCAATTATGCCTATGAAAAACCAGTAATTTCTTACCTGCAAGTTTAATTTCTCCAAATCCAGAAAATGCCAGTCCAGTTGGCAATTTGCCCTCCTACCAGCAGATGAAGACAGGAAATAAACCAAACAGACTAATTCCCTAAGAAAGGGAATTATATCAGATGAGTGCTCCAGTTCAAGAACTTCCTGAGTAGTGAAAAGTAAAAGTAAAAATAAAAGCTTAAAAAAAAATAAAAACATTTGAATAAGAAAGAACAAACTTTAAAAACCTTTATTTAGGACAGGAAATATGGAATGCAAACTCAAATTGATAGCATACATGAATATAATCAAAATCTGTAAGAGCAACTCTAAAATAAAAGGGAACTCCCAAACTGTCAGTACTGTAGCACGACAGTGAGCTGTCTGGACTGGTGTATCATTGGACTTTGAGAAATTAGATCAGCAGGTATGAAAACGGGTTACTTACCAGTAGATTTTGATGCTGCAACATATCACCTCTCTCAGGTTTGTGCCTTGTGCACAGACACAGCATTCCCCAAATTAGATGCCAGAGCAGTTAGATCCCAGCAGACTTTTTAAAGGCAGCTGCTGCAGTGAAAAAAACCAGGAATGTCCTACCGCAACACGTTTTCTTACTCTTTCTAACTGACCAACAGATCTTAGTGTGTCACAGCTGTGGCACAAGTTGTGAATAGAAACCCTCAAAGATTCTTCAGCATTTTTTAGTCCTCCTTTATTGTCTCAGAGATCTTGAAATATATCCTCCAGTAATAAAAATTAGTTATCAATTTTATACAGCCTTCAATCTTTTTGACCTTTAGATAACTTGTATAAGTTTATATTGGTAGAAATACCAGCATCTTGACTCTTTAGTTCTAGCCTAATTACAGTGGAGTCTTTGTTTCAGAATACAGACAATAATTTGAGGTATAATTTGGATAAGGACATTCTGAAAAATTATGATGTTACATGATTGCATAAGAACATCTCAATGACAAACAGAAAAGGCACCAGTCTATATCTCAACCACTTGCTATCCAAACAGGAAGGCAGCTCCTGCTCAATAACCAGGTAACACACTACATTGTATTTGCCTGGTTATAACTTCAGACATTTCACTTTTTCTATTCTAAGCCTTTCCAAAACTCCTTCAGACTGTGTTTTATTTTAGTATAATATTGAAAAAACACAAGACACAAAGTTTTAGCCTTAAAACTAGAAAGACAAATTGTAACCTAAATTTACAAATATCCATAATTTTTTAAAAACTTAAACATTTCTGCCACTGCATGTGCACATACACTGAACTGTAACTCACCTTTACTTTGGTCAAACTATTTGTATTTTAGAGTAACTTTAATTTTGTTTTGAAAGTATCAAATGGATTTGCTATATTTTTTTTTGACTGGATGAAAGTTAATTCCTAATATGATTTATTCAAACAAATAAATCTAGTAAAATAAAACTGAAATTTAGGATAATTTAAATATCAGTTTCTTTCATCTGGATAATCTCAGAGAGACTCCTTCAATACATTAATGACAAAGAATTATGCCTGCAAATACAGAACTACACTCTCCTCACCATTTTAACTTGGCACTGTTCTTCCACCCCTTCAAAAACTGATTATATTTTTACTATTTGTCATTTAAAGTCCATTTAGTTTGGTACTGAACTTCATGTAACTTGCATTAAGAAGAATATTAGAATATTAGAAGAATGTAAAAATAACCCTTGTTCAACTTATCTCCTTTATGTATAAGCACTATGAAATGCTTGTTTTTCTCATCAAAATCTTCTGGAATATTGAAGCAAATCTACAGTAAATGAGTTTGAGTGTTAAGAAACGAAGCACAAAACCCTATGACTCTCAGAAGCAAATGGTAATGCAAGTTTATTTATATAAATGAGTAAAGCACAAAGAGATTAAATTCAGTCTCTATGATCATACTCCAGCAGTTAACGATTATGCACCATGATGGACTTACCGTATATTTCAGAGGATGTTTTCTATCCCCTCCCTTTGCAATATCAAGTTATTTAAACCCTTTTATGAAATCAAAACCTTCACCTGTTCCAGACATAATTCTCTTTGTGGAATTAAAAGAGGAAGACATCAATGTTTGTTGTATTACTATGCCAAAGCAAGTATTCTTTTCTGCCACAGTTCAGGTAAATTCATGTAAGTTCAGGTATATTAACAGAGGAAGAAACTCCATAATCCACACAATACACTTTCCTACTGGGAATGCACATCGTTTGCAACTGCATTGCATTGAGGGCCTCAGAGATTCAATATTTGTCATTATTATTATTTTGAAAGGCCTTGTTTTCCCCTGCTCCCAACCTTATCATTCTACATTGGATAAATATTCTGGAATTTTGAATGTGTGAAGTGCTAATGTCCAAGTAACTTATTTAAAGCCTTCTTGCTTGCTACTTCAATGCAATGCCTTTATCCACAGAAGTGTAGCTATGGAGAAAAAAGAAAGGATGCCACTGTAAAAGAAGATTTTAGTATTACACAGTAGAGACTCATAGAAGGGGACACATTGCCCTGCTAATGTTGTTAAGCACGCAAAATGATGAAAGAAAAGTTCCTGTGGGTCTCTAACTCATCAAGGGGGCTGGGGGTGGAGAGGGGCAGAAGAGAGACTCCTCACAAAAATGAGTATTTTTCCCTTTGGAGTCAGACAACATTTTGATATAAATATACCAACACATCTTATCCTTGAAGACACCAACAGCTTCAACAGCTTTAAGCTTTTTTAACATTTTAAGTTTTATTTTAATATAGACACGTTAAACCTCCCTTTCAAAAGTTCTGAAAGAGATACTAAAATACTAAAAATTAAACCCTCCCTTATCTGCTGCATCTTGCAGAGTAAGTCCTTTCCTTCAGGCTGCTATCAACCCAGAAACTTTTGGCTTCCTGCTGCGCAGTAAACCTATGTGGGTTCTAAGAATAGCATATCCTTTGTCATGTTGGAGGCTTGATTGCAAATTTGTTTAATTCTGCAGCGTTCTGTGCCTTGCCCTGTACGCTCCACTCTGAATTGCAGGAGTCTGTCAGTCCATGTACTACGCCCAGCTGAACTTTCCTAGTTATATTTTTAAGCAAAAAGGAAACACCCATGTCTTCTTGGATTTCCACCTCACTGAAAACAGAACTTCCCATCTTTCTGTGTACTACACCTTTGTAAAACAGAACAGGATTACAATATTGCAGCAAACTTCAAAAGAAAAAAATTACACAAAACCAAAATCCCAAACACTGCCTAAACAAAAGTTTTAACATCTGTCAGAATATGTAGTATTTTTTCTATGCTGTGAAAAAAAAAATACAGACTGAAAAAAGAAGGACCTGAAAACAGACTGAAATACTAAGGATTTCGAACTGCTGCTGCCAACTTGAGGGAGACAGAGGACAGACAGGAAGCATTACAAATAAGAGCATGGCTCATGTGAATTAGCCTTTGATAGCAGGATCCATGAAAGCTTTAAAAGGAAAGAAGGATTAGCATTCTCAGTTTTCATATTCTAGGAAAGAAATTTGCCAAGAAGATCAAAGATTAAAATTTAATCTCCAACTTCCTTTCAGTGAGAAAATAAAGTAGCTACAACAAATTGGATTTACTGTACTTAAGCAGTTGAGGAATTCAGTTGCTTAAAAAAAAAAGTAAGTCTTAAAAGAGGACCATGTGAAATGAAGGTAAGAGTGCTAAAAAATCGATCCAGCTTTCCCATTTCTGCAGATGATTTAGTTTTTGAGCTAGGATTACAAAGCCAGGCAACTGACATTTAAGTTTTACTCACAAGGAGACACAAAATAGGTTAAATTTCAAAGCCTTCACTCAGACCCTTCTGCTTCCATTTCCTTGAACAAGCCTTCCTCTGCTTTGTCCCTGACAGCAGAGCTATTGCCTACATCCTCTACAGCTTTGCACCTTCATCTGTGAACCTCCCCTGCCTGCTCTCAGAGAGAGTAGTTGTGGCAGCACTCTACAAGCTCTAGAGCATCTACAAATAGAACCCTGACAAAGGAAGGAAAAGCACAGATGGAATTTTCATAAGCAGGTTTTTTTAATGAAATGGGGCATGACCAATCATTGAAATAATCTTTGCTACAAAGAATATAGTAAATCTTCCTTTATGTACTCCATAACAGATCTGGGAGGACATAGTCTGTCTGAAACTGAAAAGGTCATTTTGCCTGAACTCAAACGTATGAATTTACTCTGCATTTCATATGTCTCACAGAACTATTGTGCTCCATCCAGGTGCTGCTGAGAATCAGCTGATGGACCTTTCTGAAAGGCAAGATGCCATTACCCTGAGCTCCCTGCAGTGTTAACAAAGGGGAAAAGAGGCGTGAGGACAGAGTACTCAAACAGTCAATGCCTGGAAAAGAGCACAGTGTAAGTGTCAGGCTGTGTACTTCTCAGGGGTCAAAGCATACACAGAACACTTATTGTAATTAAAGTGTTACCGAAAAAGACCAGTCTCTCAGGATTGCAAGTACACTGTCATTTCCTGCCTCCACAAAGACATCTACGTTATCCAGATAGAAACTGCAGTATTGCTGGATATTAAACTATTAAGAATTATTAATATTAAAATATTAAGCTATTTTAAGGTATTAAGAATGGATTACAAGCACAGTTTGGACCTTGAAAAGACTAATTCTGAAGTAACACCAAGACAAACTAAATAAACCTATCTTTAAGATTTGCTAACACATTAAAAAAATTCTTAGTTTTCCTTAAAGGCTTAGTTCAATATACGACATGAGCACCCCTACAATTAAATTTGATGCGTATCTGTGCCATAACCAGTGACAGAATTCCAAACTTAGAACAGTTTTCCTGATTTTTCTTCCCTCCATGTGCCCCTCCACGAAACCCCAGAACAAGATAGGGATATAGGAAGAAACAGCAAAGGGAGTTAAAAAACAGAGTGATATAAAATGTAGCATAATCACAGAATCTAAGAAATGGATTTTCCATACATGTGATAAATTAAAAGAAAAAAAAAAGGAAAAACAGCAGCTAGTACAAAGGGCTGTACTATCTTACATCAGGCACACCAGCCTGAAAACAAACCCTAAGAAATCATCTAGGAGGAAACCTACGTTGATAAACATTATGCAAATCACTATTTTAACATACAAATATATTTTTTAAGATATATTTTAACAAATATCCCAGCAGGAAAAAAATATTAAAGCATTTTAAGTTGATGGTTTTCTCATTTTGTATACAATGCCTTCCCTTTTCCTGTCACTTTTTTTAAAAAGATAGTCTATGCTAAAGTGATCAGCTTTTATAACATCAGTGAGTCACCATGCAGGAGATGAGTCATTATTCTGGAAATTGATGGAATCTCTCTTGTAATCATCAATAGTTAACATATATGAATATCAATTTCAGATGCAGAATCTGAACTTTAAAGTAACAAATATCAGCAGAGTTTGTCTTAACACAGGTAGTGTGTTAGTCAAAAGTAAGACTAAGAATCAACCAAAGGGGGAAAAAAGCCTCTTTAAGATGAGCTCAAGAGTTTTAATACAAGGATGTTGTGGGCAAATGGTCCCAGATTTTGCCCAGTCACATCTTTGACTGAGCTAACTAGTCCTTCAATGCAGTGGCCTCCAAAGTGAGGTGCGAAAGACAACCCTTTGGGGTATGGGAAGAAAATACTTTTTGTACTGTTAATAAATTTTTAAAAATACAAAATTGTTTTTATTTAATCTTTATCTCATACTTTTAAATTTCTATTTTTGTGTATGTTTAAAAATTTAAATAATGTATTAGCGAAGTAGTACATTTATATAATTCATAAATAAATATACCTACATTGTGGGGGTGCTTCGAATTTTTTTACTGATGGGGTGTGCAATCAAATGTCTCTCTGTTTCAAGAGACATTCAACATTTCTTTGCAGGATCATAGAGGAGGAAGGAACGTCTGCCTCTGTGAGTTTGAATATTCCAGAATACAATTCCTTGATTATTTGGGATCCTTTTCCCATCACATTTTGAATGTTACAGAATTTTTTCTTCAGCTAGACATGCTATGGGTCACAGGCTTCTCTTGGCTGTCCTCCTGTGAGCTATTAATTTTAAGCACTTCAAGGCCTTAAGAACTGCCTCACTCTCACTGTAAAAATACACTGTTTTTAAAGAAGAGTGGAGCCAAAAGCACTGTTCTATAATGTTCAGCTACAATAAGTCCTAGACAAAAACACATCCCAGTGATGCCTTCTAAAGAAAGCAGATGAAGGCCGTAAGTGCCTCATCATTACTATAACTCACACCTGTCACTAGGCAATCACTTCATCTGCAGATGCTGAAAGGGTGGTAAAAGACCAAGCTGTTCTGAGAATAGAACAGTACAGTTCCTGTAGGAAAAGACTTAAAATGATGATCTAGCCCAACTCTCTGATCACTTCAAGGCTGATTAAAAGTTAAAGCATATTATTAATAGCATAGTCCAAAGGCCTCTTGAACATTGACAGGCTGGGGGCATCGTTCGCCTCTCTAGGAAGCCTGTTCCAGTGTTTAACCTCCCTCCCAGTACAGAAATGTTTCCTAATGTCCAGCCTGAACCTCCTCATTGATCAGCTCTGCATTAGTTTAAATGTGTTGTACTGATGATCAGGTTGTCCATTGCAGATTCACTTTTCTAACTTGATTTACAAAGAGAGAGCTCCAATCCACAGATGGATGGGCATATTACTAAGAAATCCAATTAAGCTGAAAGACAAAAAAAAAGTTACTCTTTTGTGAATAATTAGTCTGATAAATTTTTAGCTTCTCTATTTTCCAGATATAGGTATTCATGAGCTCTGTAAAATAGCTCTTAACTAAACTGAAAATTGTGGTCTTCATTGTAGGTTGGATACTCAAGTGTGTGAGACAAAGTTAAGAATACAGAAAACTGTAGAACACTAAGCATAGCAGCTGTAAAAGAAAATTAACTTCCAAGTTTCTCCAATTTCCTATCCTCATATTTATTTCACGCTTTACAGTAAACTGCCTTATTAAACATGCATGTGGAAAAATGTCTCTGGAGGAAATTTTTAACCAGAAGGCCTTGTTTATCTGGTGTTTGTCTGTTGATTCTGTCTTATCTGGTTTCCAAGTCAGCAACAATAATAACCTATATTGTCAAAAGAGTCAGATCTCTATTCCTTACCTCACACTTTTTTTTTTTTCTGGGTGAGGCAGAAATAGAGAGAGACTCAGATTCTGCCCAAACCCATTGGGAATATACGTAAAACATTTTAACTTGCATGCCTGCGAAATAGCCTTTTGGAAACATTGACAAATTCTTATGCAACAGAAGTCTGAAGCTATAGAACTTGTTACCTCAGAAACAACAGCCAGTGGAATAGAAAAGCATCATTAAAAAGAAAATATAGAATGTTTATTTATAATAGTTTCAATTATACAGCAAATGATCCTAAATCAGATCTCAAAGTGTTTTACAAACAGTAATGCAGTATGCCTTGGGCAGAATTACAGTCCCAAACTTGCTCTTACCTGCTTATAAAGAATTCAAACAGATTACAGCATACATTCACTGCTTCAAAATGCTACTAATGGTAGGAGAGCAAAACACTAAGATGTGGAATTACATTAACATCATTCTAAAATGGCTGGACCATAAAAAGCAACTGGCTGAAACTCATGCCTCATTACAGATACATTAGTGATACAACACATTCTGCTGCCACATCACCCTTGGTCAGAATAAAAAACAAACAAACAAACCAAACCAAAACAAAAACCAAAAAGGAAAATTACTAATTACAAATATGATTAAAATACGTTAATTATGGTGTTGACCATTAGAAACCTGCTAGGAATACTTTCCCTTCCCTCATCTGACAGGTACACTACATTAACAGCAATAAAAATGCAAAATTATACCTCTCCAAATACCTAGTGTAGTTCAGACTCCTGACTGCAGAGTCTCATAAACAGCTATACAAAAACACACTGTCAAGATACAATAGAAACTATTCCACAGTTTGAGCCTTTACATAAGAAAGCCAGCAAACAAAATCAAACTCTAAAGACTGAGATCTTTAGAACAGTCTGATTGCATATATCTCAGCTAAAAATTAACAGCAGGTATGAACATTCAAAATTTCCAGTGCCAGAGTTGGTTTAAATGAGCTCACACCTCCCCCAAATAACCAAGGATGCCAAAGCAGCATAACATGAATCATAAGGCATATCAGTAAGTTCAGAAAACAACTTAAGAACAGGTATCTCTCAAAAACTTATAGGCAATCGGGGGGGGGGGAAAGAAACTTGGAAAAACATCTTTTTTCTTCTTCAACTCTGAAATTGGCATAAATAAAATGCAAATTCTGTATTCCTTTAGATTTTCATAAAATGCATTTCAAGCACTGCCAATAAAATGATCTATCACAAGAAAGAGCAGAAGAAAAAAAATCATCTTTGTTTACAAGCTAAATACTTTTTACTGCATAGAAAAGACCCTTCTGGATGGTGTGTCTTTATATTCTCTTTATCCTGGACCGTTTCAAAAATCACAGATGACTACCATGTTACTTTAGGGCTCAGACACTTAAAAATTACTCCAGATATAAGGTAAAATAACTTATCTTGTATTTCTTATGAACAGAACATTCAATTGCTGCAGGTGCACACCATAGCAGTCTCATGGCAACTTATCACCAGACAGTGAGACCCGTCTATCTGGGTCTTCAAACGCAGAATCATGGAATGCTCTGGGTTGGAAGGGACCTTAAAGGTCATCCTGCTCGAAGCTCCCTGCCATGGGAACGGACACCTTCCACTAGACCAGGTTGCTCAGAGCTTCATCCAGTGTGGGAGTCTCTCTGCAAAAGCAGAGTACCTCCCTAACAGCCAACAGGCAGAGCTGAGAGGAGAAATTGTGTAAGAATCATAAGACATTCAAATATTTATTATATTAGTAGCCACAAATGCTATTAAAAACAGGCCTTCTACTGTTGTTTTAGCATTTTGCCTTGCATTAAAGAAAAGGTGACTAGCAAACTGTTTTACCAGTTTGAATATTTTTAGGACTGCCAGATGAACTTCTACTGTGTCTGAGCCACACACAAATAAATTAGAATCTAAACAATGAAAATAAGTATTTTTATTTTATCCCCTCTTGCCTAACATTTAAAAAATAGTGTTCAAAAGGAAGCTGCTTTCAATATTTTTTAGGGGTAGCCTTAAAGCTGGAAGTAATAAAATATAAAGAACGGTTCAAAAAAACATGTTAAAAATTTAAGCAAGTTTACTGTAAGCTATTTCAGATCTAAAAAAAAAATTAAATATTTAATTAATTAAATATTTAATAAGACAGAATTATTCTGTCTTATATCACTGAAGTTTTCAGGGAGCCTTTTCAAATAAAAAACTTTTCGGTTAAAAAAAAATAAAAAGCTAAAATACATCAATTTCTTTAAGAAGTTTGTCTCATTTCCACAGGACCAGAAGCCCTTTTATTGTATAGTTAATAAGCTAAATAATTTAAATAATACTGCTCTAACAATGTTTCTTCATTATACTAACTTACAACTGGTCTTGCAGCTCCACAATGATATATTCCAGCTGCTCCTTCTCCATTTTATGGGCTAGATCCATATCTTCAATTCTTTGTAACAGCAGTTTATTCTGTGAGACAGATTCAGATAGTTGGTTTTCTCTGAGTCGTACCAATTCTTCAAGATAACCCTGGAAATGTAAGTTGTTAGAAAACTTTAAAGAGCTATCAAAAAAAACTTCCTTATGTATGTTCACATTTTCTGGTTTATGATATATATGGTTTTACTTTGGTTTTGTCGTAGGGTTTATTAATTATTTTTAAACAGACTGGTAAATTGACTTAAGATTAGTTTGATATTTCTTAATAGGCAACAAAAAAAAAAATCACATACTTTTGCAGAGGTATATGAAAAAACGAGACAGGAGTGTCACCAGCATGAAACACTAATTCATTTTTCAAAAGCAACATAGAACAGTCACTAACACAAGAAAAAGACCAGAATTCTACAACTTAACAGATGCAGGATGCTAGATATCGCACAAGAAGCACAAGAGCAGAAACTACATGGATCTATACAGTTAATGAAAGGGATCCAGAATTATTATGAATAGAATACACCTTATTTTAAAGTGTCTTTGAAAACTGCAGTACCTCATCACACACTGAAAAGACAAAGGAGGTTATTGAAATAAATATTAATCTACAGTAAAGCATAAGGTAAGAAAACCAGTGAAGGTCACTTCTTTTAGTAACATTGGACATGTACAGCTGGAATGTGCACGTACGCCATTGTTTTTCCAGCTGATACTATAAATAAATGGGACAATCCTAATCACACTACTTAGTCACCTAAAAAAATCCACTATGTGAGTATTTAATGGCAGCTGTGATGGCATGCTGGTCACAAAGGACGTTACACATCTGCTTACAATACTAAGCAGCTATGCCATTTCCTTCTTCAAGCCCAGTTTCAGCATGTCAGATGTGAATAATTTCTTATAAATTCTCAGTTAAAACTAGATACACTACGTCTACACTACATAAAATTGTGCATATTCCTTGAAACCTGTGGAAAACTGCGCAACTCTCTCATAGGTGCCTGCAATTAAAAATAAGTATTAAAAAAAAGGGCAGTTTTCATAGACATGGAATGGGTGTGTCTGTTCTCAAATCCTGTTGAATAAGAAAAGAGGCTTCACATTAGCTGGTATCAAGATGCTGCTAATGTAATTCATCACCACAAAGACTGTTAAGGGTTTGGAGTATCTCTCATATGAGAGGAGAAAGAAGGAGCAGGTCAGGGCTGAGGAGAAGGGAAGAGGATAAGAAAAATTAATCATATCAACGTGCATCAGTATTTAATGGGAAATTCATTATTTGCCACAATTTATCATCACTATTTAAGGGGAGAAATAGACTCTTCTCAGTGGTAGCCAGTGAAAAGAGGCAATGGGCAAAAACTGTAATACAGGAAACTGAAATGTAGGAATACAGGAAACTATTTAAATATAGGAAAACTTTTTTTTTCCTCTTCTTTTTTTCTTGGTCTGAAATGAACACTGGAATGGGTTGTCCAGACAGGCTGAGGAGTCTGCATCCTTGAGATATTCACGGTCTGACTGAATAAGGCCTTAAGCAACCTGCTCTGGTCTACCTTTTTCTGAGCAAGAGAATTGGACTAGACAATCTCCAGAGGTGCCATCTGACCACAAGTATTCTGTGATTCTATAATTACACACAGATCTATCCACTGGATATATTTATATTTGATAGGAATTTTTTAGTTTCAGTACAAGTTCCAAGGAATCTTGAGAGCTTTTCAGTATGCCTAGTTCTGCCTCATCAAATGTTACTGTCATCTTGACTGCTAAGGTATTCCTTGGAGCTCTAAGACAAAGTACTTGAAAGTACTAAATGATGTGTTGGGACATACACAAATTTCTGGCCTCTTGGAAAAAAAAATCAAATCATTTTACAAAAACATTTTAGACATGAAGCATCAGTGTCAGAAATAGAATACTATGAGCAGTAAATACTCTTATCTATAATGGCACAGAGATGCACCATCCCACCAGTAAAAGCACATAAAACTCCAGTATAAACAGTACACAAAGAATTTAGGAGTGTACTACACAAAAGTGAACAGTTTAAACCATTCCAAAATAGGGAAGGGATAACTTTCACATAAGTAACAAATGTGTAAGGTATGACTCATTGATCTGGACAAGAGACAACTTGGAAAAGACAAACTCATCATATTTCCAGAGTGGGCTAGAGAGGGCAGAGAGGAAGTGATTCTTCCTAATTAAAAAAAACAAACCAAGAGGTAGGTACCACGAAATCAAGCCTATAGAAGCCAGATTCAAAAGACAGAAAAGGAGGTGTTTTTTCACACAACAGATGGCAGATTCACAGAATGCTTTGCAAAAAAAATTGTTCAGATGCTAAAAATTTGCATGGGATGAAGGTGATATTTGACAAGTATTTGGAACAGAGATCCATCATAGGTTACTGCACAGACAAACCTTACCAGCTTCAGGAAGTTCCTCAGCTGATATACATTGGCCAAGAATGTATAAGAGGAAAAGTGGTGCACATACATGTGCTTTGTGTTTATTCTTTCCTCCACATCTATTTCGGCCAAGTACCCAAGACAGGATAGTCGGACAACCAAAGATTCTTGGTCTAAACCAGCACAGTGCTGTTGATCCAATAAATCAATGCTAGGATTTACCTTGCTAAAATAGTACCTGACCCTATCCTACCATTTAAATGATTTAAAGGACAGAGACCTTTACCTTAGTGTCATATGGTGGCCCTGGTAAACATCATTCACCTTTGCTGTTAATGACTGCAGTACAAAAACTTCTTTGGGAGGCACAAATGGAATTTATAATTGTTTGGGCAAAGTGAATGATAGTAGAGCAAAAGAAGGATCCATCAGACCCACTACATCAGCTACTAAAGATATTTTCAACTTGGTCTTCTTGTCACAAACATCCAGTTTTCCAACGCACAGATTGTCAGAAAGCCACTTTGTTTGAATAAAAACACTGCCTCTAATTAACTGGTACCTACTGCACTGTGTGCAACTCAGTTGTTGGTTCAACTTATTGCCATGAAAAAAGTCCCAAAAAGGGGAGAGAAACACCAGGAAAGGAGCTCCATTCCATAGTCCATCTAACCTCTTAATGGTCATTTGTTCAATTTATAATAGAACAGATGTTGTATAGTTGAAGAGAATTATATAAAAACTTGGCAGGCACATCCCAAATGAAAATTAAATAATGGAATTTTTTCTGTCTGTGGGAATAAAAAAGTTATTTTGCTGCTGCAATTTCAAGTAGGCATTCTAAAGGAGGACAATTAGGAAAGTGTCAACAGCTGTCATAGTAGCTATCATTTTAAAAGTTGTTTTAAATGCACCAAAATTTTCAAAGATTTATCCTGAAACTGATTTAAATTCACCCTTACATTAGACAACTAGAGAAGTTGGCAGTCCATTAAGAGAATGTTACAAGGAATAATGTGACTCACTAAAATAATAATAATGCTCAAAAATTTGAGTATCAGATTGGCAAATAACTTCAATGGAATGGGAATGTTTCTGGATCTTAGACTCATGGATAAACCAAAACCACCATTCACTGTTATAGCCACTGAAGACCTTTGTGCTTATGCAAATATAAAGCTTCCTAGTGATTCTGGCTAGTGGATTTGGGCACCAGGTATGTCATAATGTATGATGGGGTATCCTTGGAAATAAACCACTTAGATGTACCACAAAAAATAAACACCCACTTATTTTGTTCTCTTCGATGCTTCTCCAGAGCTGATGACACTTTCCTCATGATGGGGAAGTGTGTGAGTTCAAACTGATCCTATGTTACGTCTGGATACAAGGATCAAATACTGTCTTGAACACCTTTCGGTGGTTCAAGGACTGTTGGGATGGGGAGGGCAAGGTTTTCATTTTGTTCATGTATTTGAAGACATTCCTTTTGATCGGCACATTTTGGTTTGCAGAAGCAGGAAAAATGCTCTCTGTACCAGAGAGACCCCCAGAAACATAAGTTCTTTCCATATGGAAAATGATACTACACTAGCTAGAAAGACTGTACCAGCAACCTGGATGCCAACAATTCAGGCCATTTTTCAAAACCAAGAAGTCTAAGGGACCCAAAATAGAAAAGAAATAATTGTATGTGTCTTTTTAAAAAATACTTCTCACTTATTATCCCACAAGCAAGTCTGACTTTTTCATAGTTACTAAGAAAAACTTTAGCTAGGTTCTTTCAAATGCATTAAAGTAAACCAGTTTTGATTCTGTATTCTGGGAAATAATTACACCTCCAAGCATCCTTCTGTAGTTCCAGCCTTTCATATGGTTTACTGTGCTCAGAGTTTTACAAAAATCAAATTCTTACATTACAGAAAGAAAGTAATGAAAATAGTAATAGAAGTTATTTTAAAAGAGAATTTGTCTTTCTATTTTCTTTCTTTTCATTTTTCCTGATCCTTTCTGTCTTCTTCTGTGCTCTACTTCTTAAGTGTCTATGAACAGTCTTCCCTCTTCTCTCTCTCACTAGCTAATATGCACTGTAATTACTGTAGATGTAATATGCCATTATAAAAAACTGACAAGCACTATTCTTTTAAAAATGCTAAACTACTAAAAGGTTTGGACATCTATTTCACTTCACCTTTAACTTAAAGTGCCTTGGGTGTAGATGGAAGACTTACCTTTGGTTTCTATAGTAACATTCGATATGCCATCAAAATCAAAATCAAATACAAACACACTTTTTTTTTTTCCTTTCCCATTCTACCTTCAAGCAAGTCTTAAAACCATATATTTTCTAAAAACCCATCATAGTATCACTGAGAAGGCAATTTTACTTTTCCTACTAGACAGATTACTTTGCTGATCATTTCTATTTACTCTAAGACTTAAGTTTAACACCACTGTCATCATAAAAGCCTTCTACTGACAGACTACCTACATCAGTAAAATTCTGTAGCATCTAAGGAAGAGAAAAATCATGTGGACAATCATGTTCACTTCAAGCTCACAACCTAACAGTGTCAGAAATACATTGGATGTAACTCCAAGACTGGAAAAAGGAGACAAAGTTTCTACATTAGATTGTGAAATCTGATCTCTGAATTATTATTATTATTCTCTTCCACATCTCCCCAAACCTCTTTTCCCTCAAATCACTGAGCAGAGATGCTTAGATACTCTGAGGGTCATAAAATCTAAAACCACCTACCTGAAGCTAAACAATATTTAATATATTTTCCTGACTTTATTTAACTGGATATGTCACCAGTTGGCTGGTGATGAGCTTTGGCTTCACAGCTCCCCCACGAAACTAATCTTTTACCTTCTGTTCCAACGCAAGCCGGTACTTCTGTTCTACCCTTTTGCATTTGTTGTACCAACTGTTTTCGTCCGTGATGAAAGGAGGGCCAATGTTCTCTGGAGTACTGCCTTCACTGCCACTACTGCCCAGCGTTCTTAGCTCTTCTTCATCACTGCTGATGCTGTCAGAACTGAAGGACCACATTTATGAGCCATGTCAAAAGGCATGCTTGTAAAAAGGCAAATTCTGATTGAAATTAAAGCATCACATTTCTTAAAAATATCTAAAGCTCTGTAAACCAAAAAGAATCAAAATGTTGGGATAGGATAGATCACTAAACACAACTCATATTTCAAGCTTTTATTTGCGTAGCAAAAATTTGCTTGTGAACTTAGTCAAGTTAGACAACCATATGTGGGCTACTCTCCTGAATACAAAGGACAAATGCATTACAATATGCTATCTAAGGAAGTGGTGACTTAATCTTTTCTTCACAAATTCAGAACAAACAGGAGGATCTGAAAATAATTTTTTTTTTCTAAAAAAAAAAAAGCAGGAAATCAAAAAAGTGGTTGTCATTATGGTAAATCATGATAAATTCAAATGAGAATATATCTTTATGGTTATAGCAAAGATCATGTGTCTGTTACTGCAGAGAACATATCTCCCAACATAGTAAGCAGACTCATTGTTTAAATATCTTCACATCATCCAGAATCAATGTGTGGCAGAGAATGCAGACCTCTGTCTCAAAGACTAGAATTCTGATTTATCTCCACACCCATTTAAAATCTTCCCTTACAACTATGCTTCCCACTACATTACCAGCATTTACTCAGGTTTTTTAAGTAGTGTTTTCTCCAACCTCATGATCCTGCTGTGATACAAATTCTGCTTTAACTGAACCATGCAATTTGTCACTAACATGTAAGCTAGTAAGAGCTTTGGGAAAATAACTGGGATGTTTCATGTTCAGTTGTACATTCCCAAGACTACTACTAACTATCAACTCCTTCCTTCATTTTGGCAAACTTAATAATAGAACACATTTTATTTATTTCCATGTTTTTTGGTTATGTCAGATTGTTACCAGATTTATTAGATAGTCAGAATTCTTTTTATTATTAATCATTAGGTTGGTCAGAGGAGGAAAATGTAGCCAGAAAGTCAGATTATATATGCAACTGCTCATGACTCTCTATTATGTGCTAACAGCTCATACTACTCATGTCATATCTTACATTTAGCAGGGCATATATAATTTTAATACACAAAATAACTACTTTTTAGTTTATGGCTACACAGAAAAGGCCCAAGAGAAAGGACAACTTGGTCTGGTGATCATCAAAGGAGATAAAGCATTTGCTTCCTGCTGAACTCTGATTCTAAGCTAAGGAAACAAAGTTAACATGACTCACGTTGATGAGTCATGTAACAACTCCTCCAGTCTTAAAGATAAAGGTATAGATCTGTATTTAGAGATGAATATTATTCTGAATGTGAAATAAAAAGTAAGACGCCCAGCATAAAGCACATTTTTGCCAACGAAATAAAATAAAAAAAAGCAGAGTAAAGCTAAAAAGTACCTTTGGGTGAACTTCAAGTACGGTGTATAATCTATGACAGCAGGAAAGCTGCCATCCAGTCCCTCACCCTTCAGACAAAAACTGATAAAAAAGAGAAACAATAAGTTTATAACAAGAAAATTATACAACAGTGACAGCTGAATCTTACCAATGTGAAATTTGATTTTTCTTAATTTTTTGGTAATAAGAAAAGCTTAGAGCATTTAACACTGAAATCTTACTCAGGTGAGCTAGATTGTTTAATATTAAGTGAGTCCAGGAAATACACATAATCAGGGAACAGATCAGGGCAAGTACTATAAACCATAGTTTTTAAATATTTGTATTTATTCTGAAAAATACAGATAGATGGTAAGGGAATAACAGGGAAGTTAACCAAAGCAACAGAAGAACTATGGATGAACTTGGAATCTGCAGCATTTGACTTAATTTACAGTGTTTGCAGAGCGCTTATGCAACCATCCCATTAAGTCAAAAAATCTGTTCTCAAAAATATTTCAGAGTCTTTCTCCTTTCAGACGCAGGTGCTGGGCTGCGGGAAGATGAGGAACATAAGTGAAACTAACTTTTAGAAAATGTTCTTAAATGGCTGTAACTTTATAAAGCCCTCATTTACACTGTATTCTTTTTTTGTACTGGATACAAATTATTGTATTTCAACCATGTCTAATTAACACAGAAGTGACAAAATTAATCATGCTTCCACAAGGCTCGTATTCATCATCCTCCTATCTCTGTTATCAATAAACAGATTCTAATAAGACATAGCTTTTGCTAAATGAATTGCAAAGTGCCATTTTTGACAACGCAATCACTTAAGTGGTATTTGGGAAGTACATCTAAAGGGATATTTTTTTCCCAAAGAAATGAAAACCAAAGAAAATAAGAAAAGCACCCCTGCAAAATCACAATTACTTTAAGTAGAAACCTAATTCCACATTGCTGTGAGGAGAAAAAAATTAGATTATGTTCTCATCCAAGTTCCCCCATCTCCACCCCAAAGTCTTTTTTACAGTTTCACATAGATAAGCTAGTCAACATGTAGCAGAGACTGCTTGAACTGACAAAAAAAATCTCAAATATAACATTGAAAGAATGGCTATGGCTTCTCAGCTCTTCAAATCACAATACTATGAAGGTTCCTCTCAGTAGTGCCAAGCAATAGGACATCAGACAACAGGCAGAAACTGATGCACAGGAAGTTTCACCTGAAAATGAGGAAGAACGTTACTGTGCAGGTGACTGAGCACTGGAACAGATTGTCCAGAGAGGTAGTGGAGTCTCCCTCACAGGAGATATTCAAGAACAGTCTGGACACAATCCTGTTCAATGTGCTTTGTCATGACCCTGCTTGAATAGGGAGGTTGGACCAGATGACCTACTGTGGTCCCTTCCAACCTTCTGTAATTCTGTGACCATGTGATATGTGAGGCAATACAAACACTCCTGTAGTACTATGCTCCCATTTTGACCAGAAAATTCCTAGACTCTTAAAAACTGCATCGACCAAAGCTTAAATGTCTCCAAAAAGAGCCAATCGTTACTCTGAATACTATTAACAGATACCTATAAATATGCTTATATTAGAAATCAGAGGACAAAGGAAGAACAAATGCAGTCATACAACAAAGCACTCATACCCTACCATGTATCACTGAGGCTTAAGTGAGACAAATACAGACAACTGATGATTATTTATGGGAGGATTTACATACTGCAGACCTAATCTTGCAATGTTATTCCTGTATAGCTATAGTCCTTTCAAGTATAGGGATAATACAAAAGCAGTTTAATTTCACATAATGTAAAGATTAAACTAATAAAATCTGGTAAGATTTGAATTTGCTGAACACAAGACTAGCACCCTTATCATCTCCAGCACACTTTTGTTCCTCCAGAACATGTGCTGAGGATGCAGTTAAGCCAATATAATGACAAAATGCTGGGAAAAGAAGCTATCCTGTGGTTTCAATCTCTCCTTCCCCATTTTATCTTTTTTTTTTCCTAAACCCCAACTACATTCCCTTACTACTGGGATTTGTCTGACTCCATTATGAACCAGTTCAGCAGCCATCAGGACCTGAATTTTTAGGTTACTTTTTTTTTTCCCCTTTTGGCATCCCATTGCAGTTCCACAGGCAGCTGAACTAAACGTTCAGTGGCACTGGAAAAGGAAAACATTACTCAATGCTTTTTGTTCCTTTTCTTCTCTAAGCCTTACGCTCCCCTCATCTCTGCCACTAACAAGATGCTTCTGTGAACCAAACTACTAACAACAAAAGAACTATCCTGTCTTCTTACTGGGTATGTTTTTTTACTCTTTAACAATTTAAGAAGGGTCTAACAAGCCTCAAAACTGGCATAAGGGTACATAAGCAGGAGTAAATCTCCAAAGGCCTTTTGGCAACAGTTAATCACTCAGTGCACCCACTGAGGCTATGTGCTGTTTTCTGCCAGTTTATCTCCTAAACTGGTTTGTGACAAGCATTAATGCTGCTGCAGGGTAACTATTAACAGTGTACAGACAAAAGAATGGAGAATAACATTATATCACTTGCCTTTTCCCTACGCTCTGTTATGAAATGCTTTGCCACTGGCTCTGCCTTAGGCTAAGTGGGCCCAACCAGGCATATTAACAGGGTCTTGCACCAGCCAGGTTTGGTCTTTTTATAGGCACTATATTTTTATATGTTACTGAGGGGGTTTATAGTATATATATGTACATTATACCATAAACATATATATTTTTATTATCTAGGGTGTGCTTGCATCTTTGTTACCCCAAAACACAGAATTAATCATATAGAAAAGCCCACGAAAGTCTGGATAGAGATTGCAAAGGTAAATTAATGTAAGCTGTTCAGCTGCAGTTAATTATAACAAAAATTGATAGTAAATGGTCATTTGTAGGTTAAGCTTTTAAAATCTAAAAGTGCTAAAGTCAAAGATTACCTTCTACATATGGGGTTATAATGCTGTCCTTGAGTACCAAGGCATAACCAAGCACTTAATCACACAGTTTTCCTTACAGTTTAAAAATAACTTTAAAAGATTCAATTGCCTGTAAGCTTCATTTAATAGGTTTGAAATATCTTCTGCAGTTATACTTCTGATTGCTTCTAGGGTTTTGATACCTGAAAGAACAACCATGTAACCACGCAGTTATATAAAAGACAGCATAACTTTTTTCTTACCTAGAAGAGCCATTTAAGATATCTCTCTCTCCCCTTCTCCCTTCTTCCCCATAACCTAAGTTTTGTCTTGCAAACTACCAAGGGAATCTAAGAATGCTTTCCATAATACATTGTTTTATAAATACTTTCTCTGAGCATTTAGTTATGAAGCATGCAAATATAATACCTGAAATCAATTGCATTGAGTCCCAACAGCATACCAGCAAGCATATTTGCTTCTTCACCGAGAACAATTGCTCCATCCTCGTAAAATCTCCTTCAATAAAAAAGAAATTAGTTTAGCTAATACCATTTTCTCTCAAATAATAATGATAATATTTTTCATAGTTAACAGAAAACTGAAGAAATCCAGTTTAAATAAAAACAACTTATGTGAACCTCAAAGGCATACATATTTCATTTCAAATAAAGCAAACCAATAGACTGCAGAGCACAAAACACCACGATCTTATAGCACATAAAAATTTAGACAGAAGTAAGAAGAATTTTCAATATTAGTCCTAACGGTAGAACAGGATGGACAGAATGCAAAGAAAATTATGAAGGTATCTTATACTTCACTGCTAAAAGGAAGAATTTGTGTCATATACATAAAAAAATAATGATTCCATCTCATGGAAAAAGTTGTCTCTCACAATTGTACTTGCAGCCTCTTTTAAAGTTCACTTTTTATTCCTAGTAGTTGATTATTTTTTAAAAAATATTTTCACAAATCAGCTATTTTCCACGTAGTTTACATTCTCTTAAAATACTGCATGATGGGAAGATGCATGCTGCATCCAGCTATTTTGAGATTTAGTTTTCATTACTTGAAGGAGTGTTTTCTTAACATCATTTTTTATTGTAAAACACCTCTTGACCAAAGCTTTAAAACTGCATGCCTTGATCTCAAAATATAATTCGCACACCCAGGCGTATGAGGACTTGTGAAGGCTGAAATCTGTATTCTCTCACCACCTCCCCATTCTCTCCTGCTTATTCTCATCTTCTCCTCTCAGCTACCACAGAAGCTACTTCCAGACAGAAACATTCCATGCACAGGGCAAGCAAATAGGACCCACCAATGCCATGCATGGCCTTGTAAAAAAGGCATTTGGTCTGTTTAGCAAAGTATATAACTTTATATATATAACAAAGCACACAACTTTAATTTCTGTGTTAAAGGAGTCTTGGCAGTACCAGGGGCAGAAAGGTCACTAGAATTCACCTGAGCATTAGTTGTGGAAACAGAGAAACCAAGAGCTATTTAGTACCAACGGCAAGGTTGAAAGGTCACTTACTAGGAGCTGAGGTGCACCGTTCATCTATACATTCTAGCAACAAATGAGTGCAAGAAGGCACCAGATAACTGAATACAACCTATCTTCCAGAAAAATACCAGCAACACTGCCCTACCAAAAGCTCAATCTGTTTTAAGAACTGCATGAAAGTACCTGGATGGTTCAGCGAGAGCTCAAGTTGGCTGCATGGTGAACATCCAGGAAAGAAATGTTTTGGGGCACAGCTCCAAATATTGATTTGTGTTATAATGCATACTGTCAGAAGTCCCACTTCTGTATTTTCATAAGAGACATCCATTTGGAGTTGCCCGAGACCTTGGATGTTCTCAGTTGAAGCGAGAAATCTGTAAGACTTCCTCTGAGAAAACAGAGATTATAGTACGGACACTGAGGCTAGGATGTACAAACTCAGTTTCCTACTCTCTGACTTCAAGAGGGACACCAGGAGGCAAAACTGGTGAGCCAGAGTGCTGAGCTAGATGGACTTCACAGTCTGATTCAGCACAGTGACTCTTATCTGTGAACGAACAACAATGCTCCCAGTACAAGCTGATTACAAGCCAATTCACTGGCATTTGTAAAATCACTGCCAGGTACCAATCTGTACTGTGCTCAGCTTATTTTGTAAAACAGTGCTTAGGAAAAAATCAGAGAGCGTACTTTCAGTGGTGAAGTTGGCCTGGCAGTGGTAGTGTTTCTTAAGCCAGCTACAGTTACCCAGCCAAAACCACAGTTGCTTTGGAAAACCCACAAATCTTCTTTCAGTGCTATGTAGTTGACATGTCACAACACAACAGTCCACTACAACTTAAGTCTGTGCTGACCAATTTGTTAGTAAAATATTTGTGTGCCCATGCTTATTAAAACCTTCTTCCAAGCATAATATGTAGATCCAGCACTAATAATGTGCTGTTTCATTAAAGGACTAGCCCTAACTTCAGCCACCTAAACACAACAGTGAGGTTTAAAAAGAGCTATCAGTACGATAGATGAATTTCGTATTCTACATACGCATATGTGTAACATAAAAAATTTTTAGTTTATATAAATAATTATTAAATATACATACAGCAAAATACATAATTTAAAATGCTAAATAAATGGTGCAAAGCATCACCAAAAAAAAATCAGGTTACTTATTAGGTATCTGAAATCCCACATGGGAAAAGAGAGTATGTTCGTTATTTCTAGTGGATTTGAAATCCACACAACCAAGATCTGACAATGTAACTTTTATTTCCATTAGATGTATTTAAAATATTACTTCAAAAGAAACTTTGCACTTACTATGTTTGGAATGCAAGAGAGGTTGTTTCCAAAAGCTATACCACTGAAAGAACATTTAAATATATTAAACATTAACATGCTCAAATAAATGAATTTGAAACTGCTAATCAAATAAGACCATTGTTAGCCACTAACAAAGCATATTACCAAAACAGGGACAATACATAATTTGTGACCCTACTCTTCTTCCTCCTCATCTCCCCCTCAAAAACATAAATGACTTTTCAGTTTGAGGAAACATGAGTAAATATTTTCCAGAAATCTTTGTTTTATGAGGTTCTTGTCTACTGTAAATGCCAGCAAATCTGGGTAAAATAAGACAACAGGTTTTGAAACTTCAGTGAAATGGGATATTTACCTAGTTGTATTTCAAAGTCACCTTAATAGCTGCAAAATATATGGAGATCTCTGGACAAACAGGTTTAAAATACAATATTCTAAATGAACAGAAATCTTTACAGAGAAAATTCCTATTGTTTTAATAGTCCATTCAGTATGTCTAAAACTTTTAGCGTTCAACAAAAAGTACAACATGTTATAGATTCACTCATATTTAGATTACTTCTTCATAAATCTACAAGACACACTCATTACAAGATAAAACATCATCTAATAATCACATTATCTAAAACCAGTCCAAAACTGCCAAAGTGTTTTCTATCACAAAGTATATTCTCATCCATAACTGTTTTTACATTAGAAGTTATAACAAAAATCTATTCTAAGATCCTAGTTATGCCTGATAACTAATTCTGTTACTCTATATTTCTCAAAAGCTTCCTAGAATTCTCTTCCTTTTTTCTTCAGAAAAGGTGCCTATAAAAGTTACTTTTCATTGAGTCTCAAGGTCTTTCCATCAACCATAACTGATCTTGAAAGGAATATTACATCTATCCTTATCATGCTACAATTTCAGATTCAGTTGCCTCTTTGCAGAGGTTTTCTCCTCTTTTGACCTTTTGAGAATTCCAGACTTATTTCCACATTTTTAAAATCACAAAGGGATTTTCAATTTTGCAGTTTTACTCATGCTAAAATCAAATTGATACCAACTCTAGACACCTTTTACTAGGTTACAGCTCTTTTATTAATGATATCCTTTACTACACAAATAAGGAGAAACCTTCGCTTCCAAACCTAAGCCACTCACTTAACATTTACTAAAATACTAAAAAAGTAAGTTTTAAAGACCTGGTTGTTTTGAAGTCTCTAAGAGCTGTGGAAATGTATTCAGACAAATGTTTTTCCATAAGTGCTACTCTGATCCAGGCTCGACCCTGCAAGACAAAACAGATATGAAATATTTAAGCATTTTAGAAGGAAACAATTTTACATCTGAAAATTAATACATTTGGTTTACCTGAGTAATGAACTGATTAACAAAATTACCACTAAACAGAAAAGGTTGCTACGATGTACTTCAGTATAGCAATAATGAAAACAGAAGATGCATTCTTAAAAGGACACAAATAAACGTTATTGTGAAATAAAGTTATCCAAAATTTGAAGGCGGTAAAAAAAAAAAAAAGAATTTTTCTTTAATCATATACTCTGGCCTTTTGAAAACCTCATGTTTAAGAGGAAGCAGATCAGGGAAGAAAGCTTTTAATTTTAAAGTTAATGGTATTGGAAGCATCCAGTTGGTTCCATTGTAAAGCAGCAGTAAGCTACCTTCCAAGTGATTTAAGTAAGAACTAATTCTCTGTGTTCATTCAAATATTTGTGGGATTTATATAAAAAAAAAAGTATAACTCAGTGACATACTTCTATTATGTAATATTTTTTCACCCCAGTAAGGACATCATTATAGAAGGTGCATATAAAATACGGACACAAAATTAAATCTAAGAGGCCTAAATCTTGTAGTCCAAAACCAAAACTTCATTCAGTCAGTTCTATAAACAACAGCAAAAAATAGCTGTTAGGAAAGTATGTTGTGCTGTGTTTACTGGTCTAGTACACAGGACTGTAGTTTACAAGACAGAGATATTTCAAATAGCTGCCACAGTTATGATTGTCCATTTGAGAACACCAGGAATACTTCTTGTAACTCATATAAACTTACGAGCAGTTATATGAGTAGGAAGATGTCTTTAAGTTTAATATATTTGGTGGTTATTGACATCTAGCTGAATATCACTAGAGACATTCTACCAAAATAACCTGTAGTAGATTATAATCCTACTTCAGGGTAACCTAATGGCAGCCTTACCTGAAGGGAGCCTACAAGAAAGAGGAAGAGAGACTATTTAAGAGAGCATGTAGTGACAGGACAAGGGGGAGTGGCTTCAAACTAACAGAGAGTAGGTGTAGATTAGATATCAGGAAGAAATTTTTTACTGTGAGGGTGGTGAGGCACTGGAACAGGTTGCCCAGAGAAGCTGTAGATGCTCCATCCCTGGAAGTGTTCAAGGCCTGGCTGGACAGGACCTTGAGCAACTTGGTCTAGTTGAAGGTGTCCCTGCCCATGGCTAGGGAATTGGAACCACACGGTCCTCAAAGTCCCTTCCAACCCAAACTGTTCTGTGATTCCTTGAAATGCTAAATAGCAACACAAAAAAATTGCTTTCATAAATACCAACAGCACAGCAAAAAAATTAACACACAGTGCACTAATATTAAAAGCACGCTTAACCAGATAGCTGCCTTTATGTTGCAGTTACTTAGAACATGACTGAAACAGGCAAATTCTGATGATGCTGCTTAGCTAAGGCCTAAAACCTATGCACCTCCAGTGAAAGCAGGGCAAACTAGCTCTGGCAAACCCTTGCTGACAGTTTCCAGGCTGAACACTACACTTATTTGGACCACAGTCAAACTGATGCATATGATTGGTATTTGTGTTGACATGCTCTCAACCTTTTCAGATACAGACATCCAAAACACTCCCTTAAAAAATTCAACACTGTTCTCCACACTCACTGCACAAATTTTCTTCTCAGTCTACTATTTGGCATGAAGTTTTCCACAGAGTAAGAGAAAAAATTTTAATTTATTTATAAGAACATTTCAGAAAATAGCTTTGCATATTATTACCTACTGAATTTAAACATTGACGTCTACTAAAATCTTAGACTTCAGAAACACCTTTAAAATAAATCTTGAATATAAACAATACAATCATCATATTCTACAACATGTGTTTTTCTAGAAAGGATTTGGAAATAAGTTCTCCAAATTATCTGAACTTCCAGGTCTCAACATAAGCAAGGAAAAAAGCTGCATGACAAATTATCAGTCTACTGCTCCGGCCCATTGAGGGTTAGGAAGAGAGGCAGTATTCTGGATAGGAAAGCCAGTTAATGATCTTTTGCCATAGAATCTTAGGTGTTTCAAAGCTTTCACACAAATTACAGATACATTTACTATATAAAATTTAAAACTCAGTCTATTCAAAGAAAGAAAGGACTAACAGCAGAAACAGCAAATAAACTGTTCTGCAATCTATGGATCATCAGAGTCCTCAAAGATTTTCTAGATTCATGGTGTTGCTTGATCTAAGCAACTTTTGTTGAAGAAAACTGGTAAATACCTGTAATTTAAACGGTACTAATGACAGTCATGCCCCTGAAAAAAAACCTACAAAAGTTTTTCAATATAACAAGCAAAGTATTTCCACCTCACCAATGACACCAACTGTGAATAATTCAAAGTACAATAAAAATCTGGAACTATGGGCTTTTTAAAATAGCTGTAATACATAGTTTGGATACTTGTTCAAGCAACTGATTTCAGTTCAATTAGGAATAAAAAGAATTAAGAACATTAATTGTTGCATTCTTATATGCTACTTTCAAGTCAAAAGGTTCTTAGTTATCAATCAAGGCTGCTTTACACAGAAGTAAAAGCTACTGAAGAGCATTCCAATCTAGCAGAAAAAACTTGTAATCTCTGTCCAACAGTATTTATTTAGGATGTTGGTCTACACTGTCTCTCACTATTAAGATTTAACGATAGGTCAGTTTAAAGCTTATTCTTATTCAGTTCATATGGCTATAAACACATTAAATTGTTACTTCCTTGTACCTCAGCAAATTGCGATGTTATTTTTATGTAGATCCTTTAAAAGAATAGATCTTTATTAGCAAGTAAATCTATTATTTAGACAGGATTCCTGTACAATCACACGAACAAACTCAAAAGCTGATCACACCTTTTCTATTTATGCATAAATTAAACACAAAACTATCAGGAGGGGAAAGAAATAAAGTCATCGCATTTCTACAATTTTAAAATAATAGTTGTTGGCAGGCCTGCAGGAATTTAATTTCCCTCAATGTACTGCATTTTCAAAAAATTATGTAAGGTCAAAAACAATGAAGACAATTAAGTCAACAAACACAATCATTTTATAACACAATATGCTCACTGAATAGACAATTTCAGCATTTTTTCTACCGAATAACATAAATTTTAAAGTAAACTCATTCAGATTTAAAAGTGGGTTTTTAAAAAGTAAGTATTTACTAGGTACCAAAAAAAATAAATTTCAAACAACAAAAAAATTTGTGGGGTAAGCTTAGTAATATGGTTTTATTCCAGGTACAGAAATATCAGTTGTATTTCATACAGAACAATGTAATAAAACAGTCAGTTTGACCTTTCTCTTCCCTACCTTAGCTCTAGAAGAACTGACATTCTCCATGTTCTCGATACTGCAGATGCAATTGTGCGAGACTTTTCGGCAAGCTACGCGAATGTAGTCCCAGAAACTACGAGGACTTTCATAGCCAAACCAGGTGATCTGACCTTAAATCAAAATAAAAGATACTTAGAAACTTATGAACTACCCTTTCTGCTTATTGGAGATAAATATAATTAAATATTCCCCTAAATGTTGCCTGTACTGACAGAATTTTATACAAGCAAGTCCATAAACTCCTGCTGAAAACGAGCTCACAGGTGTAAAATGCAGCTCACCCTGGTTTGAAAGCGATGCACAAAGAGAAGTTTGGGGCATTTGTTTACCTGTGTGTACCTTATTGGTTTTCTCCTTGTTAGTATGCTACAACAATACGCAAGAGTTCTTCACAGATCTCTTAAATCACAATAGAGCACAGACTGTTGTGATTTAAAAATATGGTGCAAAAAGTATTTCTGTTATTTGTTTTAGGTAGTACACACATTTCATTAATACAGTCAAGTAGTGAGAGTTTTGTTCTTCAAAAAAATTACTAAATAAAAATATAGAATGTTAGTCAGCTGTGGCAGTGGTATCTTTATTTTAGAAGCAGACTGGAAGTTTACAAAATGTGCTTTCACTGGAGGAGAAACTGATGCATAATCAAAAAATTTTTGCAGTCACAATTTATTATAAGTACACTTCTCCTTGGGAAGCTGACCAAAATGAATTGAGCAAATCATTCTCTCTTCTGAAACTTTAACCAAAATCCTTCATATTTCTTCCAGCTTGCAATGTATTGCAGTTAGAAAATGAAAGGGAAAATTACATACTACTTGCAACCTCTCCAAACAGAATAAATTTCACCACAGTCACAACAGTTCAGCCCTGTTTTTCAGACTGAACAGCACAATGTTCACACTTAGTACATACCTGCAAACAGGTACGTAACAAGTAAGGTGAACATTGCCCTCTGGTGACTGCCATCATTACTATGTGCAAAACCCTTTCTGCATATAAAATGAGATCTTATTTTTAAGCTAATTTTATTTGAAGTCTTGAGTTATACTTCAGAAGCTGTATTAATGTATCAGAAAGACTCCTAATTCTTTTCCTGTTAGAAAGCTCAAATTTCAAGAAAGAGTATATTAAACTGATACAGTAAATCATACTTACTGAAAATAAAATGCCAAAACATGTTGACAAGGATTTTTTATTTAACATGACTTGACTTATCTCCAGGCATAGCCAAAGTAGTGTCAAAGATCTGTCCCCTGTGATCTGAAGAAATTCAAGTGGCAGGGTTTTTTCACCTAGAGGGTGCATGTAACTTGATGTTGTGGCCCATTTGCTTACTTCACCACACAGACATATTTATTAAATTCAAAGCTTGATAAAAGACTTATTAAAAAAAAAAGCAAGCAGGACAAATTAACATATATTACTCAGTATGCCAAAGAAAAAATAAAATTCCAAGGTGCTTCAGTTACTGTAGTTTTTTTCAGCTCTAAGGACTAAAATAAAAGAATTTCCAAAAGGTAAGTGTTTTTATAAACTTACTGTTTTTGTTAAAATGCCAAGTGTAAGGGACAGCAACAAAAATTCAGAGGCATTTTAACAATATGAAAAGCTACAGGTATTTTTCTTACACTTCACTGTATCAGAAACATTTCTGCCTGGGGATTATACCTGCAAAATTAAATGCAGCTAAAGTGTGAAGATCACTTTGTATCACCAATTCCAGTGCCAACTAATAAAGGCAAGCATATAATACATTAATGCAAAACTCGAAGAACCCTGCTTCCTCACTTGTGACCTAGACCTGCAAGCACAAACTCTCTTCTGCAGATCTAATTTGTACCCTTTCCCTTTGTAACCTCTGTTTATTAGAATTCAGGAAATTTTTATTAATAAAAATTATATTAATATTAATTGCTGAAAGAGACTCTGAACTAGCAGGTAGTAGTAAGTACTTTTTTTTCCTCCTAAAATAAATAGGTAAACTAAACTCATATGGGAAGGGATAAACTGTGCAATGCAGATATTAGAAAAGTCTTTTACTCCTTCAAAAATTAATTATTTAATAATTCCCCTACTATGAAGAGCAAAACCTGAATATTTACCAGTAACATCACTAGTACAGCCATTTACAATTACTACCACCAAACTGTTGATGACACATGAAACTAGAACATTTTATAGAATGAGGAAAAAAAGAGAATTATTACATTTATCTTTCCACTCAAGCACCACTGATCACCCTAAAAGTTTACTGCTCACTGTAGTTTTTCTGCAAGAAAAAAGAAAAGCGAGAAAACAAACTCCACAATCATTAAAATTAGGAATAACATAGTTGGATAGAGACAAGCAGCTTCCATGGGCAACTCTAGCAGAAGCTTTTGAGGTGTTTATAATGCCTTCTAAACGCACAGCAAAAAGGCACACAAAGTTGTGAAAGTGTCAAAATAGCACAATACAGCATCCTGTCTTGTGTCGTCATGGTGATAAACGCAAGTAAGTGTACAGATGACAAGTAAGCTCACAGTAACCATGATATGCAAAAATTACACAAGTCACAAACAAGATGCACTAGATACATTGTCAGTGACAGAATTTATACACCAAAACTATTTCTAAGCATGCATACTAGCTAGCAGTTTGGATATAAATAATTTGTGCTGTGAAGGATATTACATTGAAAACATCGTAAGTCAACAAATACATGACATTAGCTTTCAAAAATATGTTTGAGATGGCCATAAAAATCTACAATAGGTATTCGTATTTTTCAGTACAAACTCAGTTAACACTAATTTGTAGTGATAGAAAAAGGCAAGAGTAAAGACAAAATATATATCACTTTGAAATGACATCAGGTTTTAATTGAGCTAGGAAATGCCTGAGATCTGAGATCAAATCCCAAGTACTATTGCTGAACACTTCTGATGCCCCTACCATTTCTTCACTAACTATATTTCCTTAGCTGACCTTACAAAAAAGGACGCTTACAGGAAACGTACCAGAAAAATTTGTGGCCAGCAGTGAAAACAAGAAACCATGCAGTCAATTACAAGATACAGCTTAATCTCCATGGCACAGAATGGTTAAGAAAGAACAAATTCCAAACAAGTATCTGGGAAAAAAACAGCTCTTGAAACTACTCACCTTGCTTTAAGATTATCAAACACACATATATACAGATCTGTAAAATTCCTTTCAGGACTATAGGTCTTATATGGTCCTGGGACCTTCAAATAAATTGTCTCTGCACCCTCCCAGAATAATGCTTAGTCTCTGCTGTATTACAAAATCATGAAAATTCTTATTCCTGAGAAGGAATAAAAGAGTAATTAGTCAATCATTTTTTTTCTGTTACTCCTCCTCTCCTACCTTCTCAAGATCTTCAACTGTCCTGTCCAGTAGTATCTTATTTTGCCAGCAAGCATGCCACACAGTTTACTTTAATGACAAGAAGGACACATACTTTATGTCCTCCTTATTACAACCTTTGATCTACTCCACATTCTCAATCAATCCAGTACTCCTAGGGAGCACCAGGTATACTGCACATACAGTACTGGGAGATATAGATATAGACAGATATAGATATATATATATATGATATATATACCACCTCCAATTTCTAGATCATAAGGCAGTCAGTAGCTTGCAATGCCTGAAAAGACAGTTAATACAGATTGCTCAAACTCTCTCTCTTCCTTAGGGCAATTCAAAATAGCTTGTGAGCCAGATTGCTTTTACTGACAACAGTGGCCTCTTCCTGACTGCCGCTTACGGTCAGTGGTGTACATGTAACTGTAAGGTAGTGTCATAGCATGTTATGTTACCTTTTTGGGAACTATTTTGGTGCCATATGTGCCACATCTTCTGTATCGCATGAACAGATACCTGTTCAAGCAGCATTCACAGACTTTTGTTGTATGAGCTGATGTAGTTTCGACAATCTCATTTTGTTACTAAGCAAACACCCACATCTAAAACACTGTTAAGAAAATGAGCAGCTGAGCTAAAAAAGTGCATCTATGGGGAAAGTGATTAGTTTTCTGCATGTTTGACTTTCTGTCTGGCTCACTACAGGGTCCATTGAAGACCACGGCCAATATTAGGGAAAGGTAAGCACAAAGTAAGAGGGGGGAAAAAAAATAAAAATCTGTAGCAAACTGCACTGAGTTTAAGAAGTGTCATAAAGATTTTCAACACAATTGGAAAATGTCATGAGCAATCTGAGACAGCTCTGCTTTGAGCAAGAGGTAGGACTGGATGACTTTGAAAGAAACTTTCAAAACTTAATTCTTCAGTGATACTGAATGGAAAAAGCAAATCAAAAAACCACTAAGAATGCTATTTCATAACCCTTTTGCTATTGGGAGCTGACAACATCAGATCAGTTACTTATTAAAAATCCATTTTTAAATGGTTCTTGTGTTGCTACAACAGGCATTTTTAGCAGAACACCAAGGAAGATGAAGCTTGGAGAACTACTATTTCAGAATTCTTGATTGCAATGGTTTTAAAAAAGGCATAAAATCCTAATCCCTGTAGCTGAACTCTTTTCCCTTTAAAACGCCTACCCTTCTTCCTTCTATTTTTTTTGTCTGGATCCTAATTAAACATGAAATCAATAAGCAGAAACAGTCGCTATATTCCATCAAGACTATGCTTTGCTCCTTAAAAACATATTAAATTTAATGTAAGAAAAAGTTACCAGCAAAAGTTTTATTAGAAAAGTAAACTTAGTACTTAATAATGCAAAGTAAACACTTTTTTTATATTCTTCCTTCCTTGCCCAGTACTTTCAAAGGAAGTAAAGATTAAGAACTGTTGTTTTCCATGGCCTTAAGAAAGTAAAGTTTTATACACCCTACATTCTCAACTCTGGATCATCCATTTAACTAAGTTGCCATGGGATTATCCTGACAAGTTTGATACAATGAAGCCATTTATCTCACCATAAACAATCAGATCAAGTATGTTTTGCCAGTTTAAAAACACTTTACGCAACCTACTGCAACAGCCAGTCCGCCATTAGTGTGTTCCTACTGACAAAAAGTATGCATTCAGAATATATCAGTCATTTCCATTAATAAAATACAATTTCTTTCAAGCCCTGTATTGTATAACATATACCCTCTCAAAGTTTGAATTTTCAATGTACAGTTATTATCTCAACTTCTGGTTTATTATTTAAAAACTACTCACAGTCAACTAGCTTATTACCAAAATATTCCTCGTTTGCAACACTATGCACAATTTACTGCCTTTTTATGTATTTTTATTTAACTCTGAAAACTTAGAAAATCATACTAGTAATTTCAAGGGGAAGACTGAAACACTTAAAAAAAATTTAGCTGTTTGCAAGTAAAAAATTATTTAAAGTAAGAAATAGAGAAATCCAAATTCCATTTGCCCATAACCCATTTGCCAACCTGTCAAGGCTTCTCTGTACTCCTTGTCCTGAGTAACAGATTGAGAAGCAAAAGAAGGTTGGTGGAAAAAAATAAAATGTATAATGTTTTTTGCTCTAACATCACTGAAGCTGGGGGAGAAGGAGAAAAGAGAGCAATTTCCCTGCAGTGTCAAGCTGCTAAGTACCCATAATCACTCCAATAATCTTTGTCACAGTGTGACAAACCCTATGTTTCCACCCCACTGTGTGACTTTTTTTTCTCCTCTGACAGAACCACAGCAGGTAGTAATTGTGCTACTCAAATGTCAGCCTACACACAATATTGTTCACAAAGCTTAGTTATGAATATTAAAAAGTATGAAAAGGAGTAGATTGTCATATTACACATCTATATTTAGATGATTATGATGTCCTTCATAATCCTCAAATATTTCAGAAACTGTACACAGAACTGAAAATAAGGAGAAGCTTCCAAAGTCATCTTCTAGTGACTGTTACTGCTAAGGCACACTCTGTTCCTCGAGCAAAGCAGCTTCCTCTAGAACAATTGGAAAATGCAAACAGACATTTTCTGCAATTAGAACATCTGACTCGATACAAGAAGAAAATCAACAACTGACCTTTCTAAATTTAATCATATAATTAGCAATTTAATCCATTAGATTCCAGTAGCAAAAAACATGTTCACTAAAGGAGTGGGGGGACAGGAATTAAAGGACCTAAACACAGTCTCTGGAAAAGAAGGCAACAAAAGCAAGGAAGGGAAAAAGAAAAGGGAGCAGCACTTTGCTGTCTATAGCTTCTATTAAAGCTGATAACACTACAATTGTCTTTCAGACTCTTAGGACACAGCCTTATCATAAAGTAGAAAAGCAGATAGAGCTCAGCACCATGGCAACATTCACTTGATTAATTACCAGCCCAGAAGGCTTCCAACAAGATCATTGGAAACATGTTTCACAAAAACAGTTGCTTTCACTTTTCCACAGTAATGTAAAAAATCAGGAAGGTGACAGCAATGGGACAGACACACAAAGAAAGCCAATGGTTTATTATATAAACTCTGGTTTATTATGTAAACTCTGGTTTATTATAAACAAATTATCATGGTAAAATCATCACCAGTAAGGAAGTTTATTAACATACCTTTCAGTCGATGACTTAGAATCTGTTCCAGAATGGCTGCAAAATTATTAAATTCAGGGGAAGTATCATCGATAGTCTCAAAACAGGAACGGTCAATCAGAGTCTTGACTGAAAACCTAGAGCAAAAGTACAGGACTATCATAAATTATATGAATAGCTACTGGTCCTCTATAGCAGGGCAGTAGTTTGTTTAAACCAAAAGAGCAAAGAACCAGAAACCACCTTGATGATTTCAAGTTCAGTCAGAGCAACAAAACATGTTGAGAAATAGCCTGGAAATACAATCATCCTTGTTGGTCTTAGGCATAAAGCCTTAAAACCCGAAAGAAAACAAAAATCTCCATCCATTCCATATAAAAATGAGCTAATTATTTTCCTCTTCCCTAAACTATTTTAATGAAGTTGTAGAAAAACGAGCACTCGGAAGCATCCAACATCAGTTTCTCTTTGTAATCCTAAACATACTAATTTTTTGCTTGACATTTCGTCAATGCTCCTTTTATTCCCTAAATTTATGCCCAAGAATCAGAAGTATAAACTTTATTGTATTCAGAGAACACTGTAATTTCATCCTAATGCAAAAATTATCCAGACATATTATAAAACAATGAATTTTTATGCACTGTTAACTCTGTGCATTAACGTAGGCTGATTTCCCTGTGAATGGGGGTATTCAGCACCATATATTACTACATTATTATGCTAGAAAAGCTATCAATTTAAATGATCTAACATTTGAAATAGGAAAGGCTGAATCAAGCCACTGTAAAAACACAACAAAATGTAACTAATCAATTAGGCTGTTCACTGTGTTTAGTTACAACTGCATTTCCACGATTTTATTCTTATTCAGAAGATAGTTTAAACCTCAAAAAACATGACAAAAAATTATTTTCTTTTACCTTCCCAATTTTAATTATAATCCATTTTTATTTTCTTTTCTGCTCCTTGTTCTTTAGTTTTCAGTTTCAAGGCAGATTTCATATGTTCTCAAATTTGAAAATAACACTTATTTTGGAGCATTTATTGTGGGGGGTTTTGCAGTAATTTTATTTGTATTAACATACCATACCAGAGCCATACCAGAGCCTGAGGAGATAGTTTTCACAAGACCCAAACCTCAACAATACCAGCTTAGGATGTTCTCACTCTGCCTGCTCATCCCAGATCCCACACCTGAGCATATTGGCTTCCTCAGTTCTGCCAGTTCTACTTTTTCTGGGGCTCACTATGAACTGGTCCAAATTTTCAGTACTGGAAAGGAGGGGTGAAGTGACTCTTAAATATGGATACATTCATAATAAGTACACATCAGTGCATCTCAACACAAACAGTTCTATGGCACAGCTGCAGAAGCAGCACACTACATAGGCATGGCCAGGACTGAAACTCCTTAAACCAACCGTACTAGTTTCAGATGCTCTGTACTGTAAAAGTAACTTATCTGCCTCCTTAGTGGAGTCAGCACAGCCTTCTGATGCTCACTTACTAAACGAAACTAATATGCTCAAACTGAATTGACATTTATCTCAAGAGTTTCCACTCAATTTGTTATACTCAGAAAACTTCTGAATAAAGACTCCCTATTTTACCTTTCCCGCAAGCTTCTATTGTTGTAATGTTTTTGGCAGGACAGGAATTAGAAGTGAATTAGGGTGGGGGAGGAAGCTTCTCCTGCAGTGCCAAGTTATGACTCAGTTTTGAACTCCTCCACATTTTTAACCAATTTTGAGTAAGTGAGAGACATGCATGCCCACCAGTTAATCGCTATTGACTACTCTAATGGCAAAAATTATTGCTTCCTCAAAGCTATACCAGAGCCATGGAATTATCTACAAAAAACACCTTCTTAATTTTGAAAAATAAATGCATATAGCAATGCCATGACTAAGTCAATATTAACTGTAAGAAGACAACTCCTCTTACACCATGGAGATCTGAAAAAGAGAAAGTGCAGCATATCACTCACTCAGGGATAAATACACAAGATAGACAGTGAGTTAGCAGTGTGATGTACTGCACTATATACAGGAATATTATCTTAAAACTCAGAGAAAGGATCAACAACAAACTGCAAAACAAAGTAGAGTACAATATATAGCTATGCCTATTTTTCCTGTATTCAATGACCTACTTAATAGTTCACTGATTATTACTGTATCGAATACCTATTCAGAAATGGAGATATATTCAAGAAGAAACGCTTAAGAGCAATTTCACATACACTTCTAAAAATCAGAGATAAGAAATTTATTTTATATTTTCAATTTTAAAGCATTCTGCAATTCAACTGAAGAAAAAATATCTAGTTTTTAAGGATACAACAATTTCTACATACCTTGGGTCCGATTATAAAAGACAGTCTAAGAGCTCATCATCAATAATGGTGTTCTTTTTAAGTGCTCATATTACTGCCACCATGTACTCCATGGAAATGTTAATTTTCATCTCTCTACTCTACACTTTCACCAGAAACCTAAGCAACCTTTATAGCTATGTCAAGTTAGGTTGAATTGTCTTTTAGGAGGACTGACAGGGAGTGCAAGTATGTACCCATTACTTCCATAGACCAGGAAGATAAGGACACAACAAGGCAAAATGTGATTCACCAGAAATATTTTCTTGAGATTTAAAAAAAAAACAACTCTTAGGCAGATACTTCTGAGTTGTCTTTTTTTCTCCAAATACTACAAGGAGGCAAACATATCTCTAAGTGCAAGTTAAAAGTCGTAAGCACATTTTGCATGTTAGATATTCACACTTCGCCATGCTTACCATGCAGATTGGAAAAAAGGATTTAAGGTATGTAGAAGTTTTGCCTTTGAAAAAGGTTACAGTGTAAGCATTGTGTAAGCATTTTCCTCAGTCATCAATGATGCCTCATGTGTTGTTTCCACTGTATGGCCCCCCAGACAAGAAAGTCCACGCTCTTGCACAGTTATATGGAACCACATGGCGACTGAAAGTCAAGAAACAAAAGGTCAGGTCTAAAGTACACAAGAGCTATGAAGACAAAAATGTCCATATAGGTAGAGCTAGAGCCATTTCCTTGGTTCCCTTTGTTGCTCCCAGCTTCATAGAATCTAAGATTATTGAGTCCAACTGTTAATCCAATCCAAGTCCACCACTAAACCATGTCCCCAGGTGCCACATACACATCTTTTTGGAACACTTCCAGGGATGGCGATTCCACCACTTCCCTGGGCATTCCGTTTCAATGACTGACCACCCTTTTACAGATGAAATCTTTCCTAATATCCAGTCTAAACCTCCCCAGTGCAACAGTCCACCTACACGTCAGAGGTCAACAGAGAAACTGCAACAAAGGAGCATGAGAAAGTAAAGTGGCTTGAAAACAAACTAAAAATTTACTAAAATTAACTTTTTGGTGGACTATAGGAGCAGAGCAGTAATATAGCTCTGATATCTGTTGCTTCAAGACTCTTTAAAAAAGAGTCTTTTTCCAATCATTTTTCACTGCGTAACTGCAACAATAAGGTTTTGTTGGGTTTGAATTTTTTCTAAATATAGTAACTGCCATTGGAGAGATTCCAATATCAGTGTTTCTAAATGACCTTCATTAACCCCGATGTTTTTGGATTCTTACATGTTCTTCTCTGTCACGAATCTACTCTTGCTTGAGCCAAAAAAAAGATGCAGAAACAGTAGTATTCTCCAACCTTAATAAGACCTTCTGAATTATGTAAGCTGGAAACATTCTTAAATAAGAAAGACTTAGTCTTTTTGGGGTAGGATGCAAGATACACAAGGTCTCCCAAATTTCTTGTACAACTCCAAACCAAAGCCAAATCTTTTGTGGATATATCCCACATGTATAGGCTTATTTCCAAAACAGCCACAAGCCTCTAATCAAAAAGCAAAAAAGCAGAAAATTAGACTGATGTATGAATTTGTCACTTTTCATTGTCAAATTCTGCTCCTCCTTTTAAGTTTTCAAATGAATGGATTCTGTTAAATTTATTTAGCTTGTAGTTTGGGAAATGTCATTAAAATGCCATTTTGAAGAAAACAAACTATTAGTATAGAATAATAGTATAGAACTACAGCAAAGCACAGAAATCTTTTAAATATTTAGTCTTACACTGGCAGAAGAATAAAAATATAAACAAATGTACACATATCATAATAATGCAAAATCCTTTTTCCTCAACATGCTTTCCAAATTTTGATGTGTATTCACAAACTAAGAACTTCAGGTTTTGGGAAGATATAGCAAAATTAAATTGTTTCACTGAAAATAATTAAAATACACCAATTTCAAGTAGTTTCTGCAGTAGCTCCCTGTTTTATAAATGTTTGACTGAATTCCTTCTGCTTTCTAAGCATCTTTAAATACATTACACCATCATTTCAACTGCAGGACAGTGATAAAACAAAAACTAAAATGTAACAGTACAGAATACAGAAGAGCACTGCCTCAAATGGAAGGCAGAAAAAACCAGCAAGTTCTGTAGAATACAATATATTCTTTTTAAAAGAACTGTTTATATCCTGTATGATTGTGTCATTACTTAATAATACTGATGTTTTCCTGAACACACAGATTGGCAATATCTGCATGTCTGTAATCATAGTGAAACTGAAAACTTTTATTCTTTTATTTGATCTGCTTCAGCAAGTCTGAGAAAAATCTTCTTTTTTTTGTTTTTGTTGCATATCTTTCTCACAGGTAGGAACAGAAGTAAGCACAAAAGCCTGGGAAAAGACAGAATAGTACTAATGCTACTCTGAAATGCAGATGCTATGACTTGAAGGAATATTGAAGCAAATTCCTTGCAGTATATGAATGATGGAGTCAGCTGTAAAACCTATTATCAATATGCAATAAAAGAAACAAGGAAAAATATTTTTAAATACTGCTGCAGCATTAAGTGGTGATGGTATAAAATTATTTACTAGTTGTCCTGGAACTTTATTAAGATTTGTGAGAAGTAAAACTATATCGTAACCCGCATGGATCTGCTGAAGACCTTTCCCAGATAATATGCAAATTAGTTGGATAACTTCAAAATTAAGCAATTGAAACAAACGAGTCATTGCTACCAGCACATGCCCGCATTTAAAAGTTTGCCATGACGTAAGGGGTCAGTGCCGCACACCTGGAAAACGCTGCATGAATTCCACAGTGACAGCAGTGGAAACGCTTCCACGGAACGCCGTACCACTAAGCTTGCATAAGCTCAGCACCAAGATGCTAAAAAAAAAATAATGTTTGAATACAGTAGCTCTAGTCCGTACTGCAGATCTCCTGATCTAGATTTCGGAGATAAAAATATCCCGGAGCGCAGCCTCCCCGGGATGCTCCTGCGGCACCGGCCCGCTCGCAGGAGCACACGCTCGGCCGCTTCCACAGGGCTCGAACGCCTTCACGTTCGAGACATCGTATGAAGTCTGAACCCCACAAGGGGCCGGACCGCGGCCATCGAAGGGAAGCGGCCGCTGCTCCAGCTCTGCCCGAGGACGGGCAGCGTCCGATCGGCGCTGCCCAGGGCTCAGCCTGCCCTGCCCTGCTCCCGAGAACTCAAGCATGGTGCCCAAAAACAACCTCTCAGTCCCCCGCTCCATGCGACCCCCTCCCACCAAAAAAAACCCATTTGACGCCCCGAAGCAGCGGCGCTGGCCGGTGAGCCCCTGCCCCTCGCCGCCGCCGGGACACCCTCCCGCAGGAGCTGAGTCAGGACGGATGGATGGACGGATGGATGGATGGATGGATGGATGGAGGAGACTGCCCTACCCCTGGCCTGCCTCCCCCCGACCGGGCTGCGGCGGGGAGGCCGCCCGCGCTCCCGCCCCCGACCCACCTGTGCGAGGTGGGGGGCGGGGGGCGGGATGGGCCCCCGGGCAGCGGCGGGAGCGAGAAGGGAAAGGACGATGCCCTCGGGCGGGCCAGGCCGGGGCTCACCTGCACACCGTGATCAAGTTCCGCCTCTCCACCGCGGCGTTGCGGGACGGGACGCTTTTCCTGCGGGCGGAGACGTTGAGCCCCCCTAAGCCGAGGGACGCCATCTCCGCTGGGCAGGGCAGGTGGAGCCGCCGGGGCTGGCGCGGAGCCTTTGTTCCCAGCCTCTCGCTCTCGAGGATGCTGCGCCCGCCGCCGCCGCCCGCGGAAGCCGAGGAGGAGACCCCCGTGCTTCCCCCGCTCCTCCTCCCGCTGGCCGGTCCCGGAGCGCCCGCGGCAGGCGGCGGGCCGGGCGGGCTGCGCGGGGTCCCCGCGGCGGGGGCGGCTCGGCCCCCCCGCGCCGGCAGCCGGGCCGCCACAGCGCCGCAGAGCGCCGGCACCGCCAGCCAATCAGCGCGCGGGGGGGGGCGCGCCGCCGCCGCCGCCGGGGGGCGCTGCAGCGGAGAACGGGAGCGGGCGGGGGCGCCGCACCTGAGGCGGCGGGAGGGCGGTGGGGGCGCCCGTCCTTCAGGGCCCTCAGCGAGCCCTGCAGCCCCCTAAACGTCTGTGGAATCGTGGTCTTCCTTTAATGGTTATCAGTTTTTCCTCCTTCTAGCGGGTGGCCGTCTAAGATGTGTGAACTTCCCCGGTTGTAGCTTGCAAAGTTAAAAGTGCTGTCAATCATTAATTAGAAGTGCAGAATCATTAAGGTTTGAAAAGACCTCCGTCGAGTCCAACCTTTGACCAAACGCCACCTTGTCAATTAGACTGTAGCACTTAGAGCTTTTTGAACACTGCAGGGATAGTGACTCCACCATCTACCCGGGCAGTCCATTCCAATGCCTGACAATGCCTAATGGGATATGTAAGCTTTAGAGACCATAGTTGTAGGAATATGGGCATGAAATGGGAATGCACTCTGACACCAAAGTAAAGCTCTGAACAAAGATTTGATTTCTGAGCATGCTTGGAAGAGCTCTGGCTTTGCCTTTGTGTCAAGTTCTACATGAGACGCAGAATGGCATGAAGTTCCAGTCCCTGGAAGACAGGATGATACATTTCTGAAGAAAACCTAGCAGTAACCTAATTGCATTTTGTGGCTGTGAAGGAGTAGATTTGGCAGGATAGCTGGGGAGATGTGAAGCTGTATGGATTGATTTGGTTTACTTCCTTTATGGGAAGAATTCTGTTTCTGCTTAACAAAATAACTTCATTTATTTGCAACAAGAATGAATGGGGAAATAAATTTTGTCACAACTCTTTATTCTACTGTGTTATGCACATGATATTCCTACAAGTTCTATTAAATTCCAACCTATCCATTCCTATTAATATATATAATATAAAAATATGAAAAAATCTATTTATTGATATGCAAATCCCCCCGAATTATGTTTTTTTTGAGGATATCACCTGTAGATTTTCTATTTCTAAGAGATCCTGTCAAACGAGAACTGTGTCCAGTTACTGACTGCCAGTTTCTTTACATGATGAGAAGTTTTGTTGACCTAGGAACTTTCAAAAGTAGATTAGCACATGGATGACCATTTTTGTCAAATGTAGTAACGTATAAACTTTTTTTCATCAGAAGATATTTCCTAAATAGATTCAAGTGTCAACACCAAACCTTCCAAGTTCATTATATATTACTTGATATGCTATATTCTCGCCCCACTTGATATGGAGCTGAATAAGTTTGAACTAATCTTTATGTTCATTGACCTGGATATCAAATGGTAAGTAAACTGTTCTACCTTCCCTAAGGTAAAGCTTCATCTTTGCTTGGGTGGATATTTTCCCAAGCATATTATTCAAATTCACTATAAGGTAGTTCATCATTCTATTCCCTGCCTCTCTTCCTCCCATGTCCAGAAACATCATAAAAGAAATGGGGGCACAGATAAACCTGAAGGAGGAAATTCTTCCTACATTGAAATTGAGAGTAACACTTTTTTTTTTATTAAATGGCTCTACTAGTACAAGATTGAAACTAGCTGTTGTTTTTTGCTTTTTCTTTCAGACTATCAAGGGGAAATGCATTACTTGTTGCTTCTCAGAAGCGAAGAGCCTGCCTTCAGGTTTCTTTCTGCTTCTCAGAGTCTTTTTTAAGGCCCATTGTATCTGTAACTTCTGTTAAGAGATTCGTGCAGCTTGAATGATCTTTCGATTAAGTTCAAGCTGAGGCTGAAGTAGATTTAATCTCTGCAGATGAGCAATTTCAGCTGCAAGGTCTGTTGTTCTTGAACTGATGATAAACATACTGGATAATTACTGATACTTTACCAAAGAAAACCCTAACAAAAAAACCCAACAAACAACAGGAAAACCATTCTGCATATATCAAAAACAAAAGTATCCTCTCTGTTCTTCTCCTCTGCCTTTTTCTCAGAAACTGCAACTTTTTATTTTTTTACTTGAAAGAGATTTAAGATTAAATCAGGCTTATCTGTTGGGCCAAGCTTTAGGTTTCAATATTGATAGGTTTTAGTCCTCAAGTAAATGGATTTTTTAAAAAATCATTGCTTTCTTTCAAATATAATTTATCTTCTACTGCTTTATCCAAGAAAAAGATGTAAAAAGATTCCAGAAGACTTCAAAAGAAAAAAAAAATAATAATTTGAATATCATCAGCTGCCTTGGAAAGCTCGATAAATTTGTCAGGAAATTTACTATATTAACTCCTGAATTTTTAATGCCTCTTTGTAAGGAAAGAGACTCAGGGAAAATCTCATTGCCTTCAACTAGCTAATGGGAGGATAGAGGAAACAGGCTCTTCTGAGGAGTGCATAGCAAACAGACAAGGGGCAATTGTCATATGCGGCAACAAGGGATAGATGTGAAAAATTTACAGCAAAGATATTAAAGCACTGGAATGGATTGCTTAGAGCAACTGAATGATGTTTGTCCTGGAGATGCTCAAAACTTAACTGAATGAAGAATCAGAATGTCCTAACTTCAAAGTTGATCCTGCTGTGAACAGGTAGAAAAATTACTCCTGTTGGTCACTTCCTGCCTAAACTGTTGCTGTGGTTTAACCCCAGCTGGCAACTAATTCTCAGACAGCCACTTGCTTACTCTTCCCCAGTCAGGTGGAAAAGAAAATTGGAAGAGTAAAAGTGAGAAAACTCATGGGTTGTGATAGACATTTTAATAAGTAAAACAAAAGTTGCACATGCAAACTAGGCAAAACAAGGAGTTCGTTCACCACTTCCCATGGGCAGGCAGGCGTTCAGCAGGAAAGCAGGACTCCCTCACGTAATGGACTTGGAAAGACAAACACCATCACTCCAAACATGCCCTCCTTCTTTTTCCCCCAGTTTTACATGTTGGGCATGATACCACATTGTTTGGGACATGCCTTCAGTCACTTGGGGTCAACTGTCTCAACTGTGTCTCTTTCCAACTTCTTGTGCACCCCAAGCCCACTCGTTGGCTGGCCATTGTGAGAAGCAGAAAAGATCTCGACTCCATGCAAACACTGCTCAGCAATAACTAAAAAATCTCTGGTTATCAATACTGTTTTTAGCACAAATCCAAAACACAGCCCCATACTAGCTACTGTGAAGAAAATTAACTCTACCCCAGTCAAAATCAGCACAATTATTTTGATTCACATTTGATAGTTGCATTCTAGAATTATTCCTATAATTAATTTCATAAGAAAAAGTACTTTCGGCTCTCAAGTTTCTGAATACAAAATGCATAATATAAATGTACCATGTCATTGACAACACAATGTTTGTGTGAGTTGATGCACAGACTTCCACCAGTTACCTATAACAATGATTTTAGCTTTAAAGCATTAATAAGATACTAATAGCTGTGTTTGCCAGAGTATGTGGCTTCACTAAAGAAAGTCCATAAAGAAAGCATGGGCATTGGTAATGAGTGAATTCTAAAAAAGTGTACAAAAAACTCCCACAAAACCAAACCTACTGGGAACTAACTCCTGTTATATTTCAACCTTGTGAAACTGGAATGCATTACTTACAATAGTCAGAAACAGTATTGCTGGAGTAGGATTTTGAAGTCTCACTATGTGAATAAATAGAGCAGCTTTGACTGGTATAGTGGCAATGAGGAATATTAAATGAACAAAATACATTTGGATCTACAGATAGCAATGCCTGTATAAAATTTGCTGCATCTCAAAGAACAAAAGACTCAGAAGTGCTTCTCCAGACTTACTGGCTTTCAGTCAATAATAAGATGATTTTTAAACAGAAGTGCAAAAACTCCAGTAAGGATACTGTTGATCTAAAAAGTGCTCCCCTATCAAATTTGACATAATTCATTCACTTGAAATATTTTCTGAAGACATAAGCACATTGGAAAATAAAATCTAAAAGTCAAACCTTTTATTGCATTCTTAGTGAGTTTGACTCAGTACAGTTTGCAACTTTAAAGCCTCACTTCTGAACAAATTAAATATTTGCAAGGTTTAGTTCCACTTGAAACTTACTCTACAAGTTGTGTACTGAGTCTGGCAGGGACAGTTAATTTTCTTTATAGCATCAAGTGTGGTGCTGCATTTTGAATTACTTATCAAAACAGTGCTGGTAACACACCAGTATTTTAGCTGGTGCTGAACAGTGTTTATATAGAGTCAAAGCTATCTCTGCTTCTTGCACTTCCCAGCTAGTGAGGAGGCTGTGGCTGCACAAGAAACTGTGAGGGAACACTGTTGGATCCCGAATTCATATATCTGCAGAAAGGAATTTGAGCGGTCTCAGCAAAAGGCTTTGGGCTACGAGAGCTGGGGAAAAAAACTCAGTTTAAGAAGCACATGGGACATCACCAGTGTAGAGTGCCCTGTCCAAGCCAGAGAGACCATATCCTGATATTATCAAACATCTGCAGAAGACCTATTGTGTTCTATCTCTCCCTTTGTGTTACCTGAATCCTGTACGTTCTGTAAACTTGAATACCTATTCCCCCCATGTAATTCCCCTAAGATAAAATGGGTTTTTCCCTATGATGTAAGTGTTAAGACCCCAAAGTTTGTAAACCTGGGTTTTTGCCTTTTACCTCATCTCTGTAAAGCCCTCAGTTGTAATAAGCTGACCCTCCGATGAATATGCCAACCCCGCCGTGAATGTGTAGTACCCCAGACCCATAAAAATACCATTTTTGTACGAATAGAGGATTCCAGTTTCTTGCCTCCCTGGGATCAACTTAGCTTTATTGACTTCCACAGAACACAGCCCACAGACCTGACTCCAACTGACCCAGTGGATATCCCATACCATATGGCATTCTGTCCAGTGGTAAAAACTCAGTCAGAGAAGGAAGAAACAGGGACATTTGAGGTTACAGCATTTCTCTTCCCAAGTAACTGTTATGAATGATGAAGCCTCACTTTCCTGGAAATGGCTAAAAATCTGACTATTGATGGGAATAAGTGAATGAATTCCTTATTCTGCTTTGCTTACATGCACTGCTTTGCTTCACTTTTTAAACTGTCTTTAACTCAGCCCACAATTTTTCTTGCTTTTGACCTTACAATTCTCTCTCCTATGCCACCGGGCAAAAGTAAATGAGTGGCTGTGTGGGCCTTAGCTGCTGGCCAGAGTTAATCCACAAGAAGTTAACACTGTACTGTGTTTTAGAGTAGGAGAAAATGAACTTGATATGAAGATATCACATAGAACTCCCTCAGTTAGGAGCAAAACAGAAGTTGAGTATTGCACATATAGTATGAAATGTAATATATTTCTCATGAATTTCAGTCAGTTGCTTAGCTCTGTGTATATGTAAGAGGCATACATGCTTGCTGGTTTTTGTGGTTTGAAATTATTTGGGCTTTTTTTTTTTTCTTTGTTGTGCTTTTTTTAATTGACATATCTGTATATCTATGTATATTTGATTTATCAATATCTTTGTACTGAAACATGATAAGTATCATTTGAAATTCTGGTTGTATTTTTGCAAGTCCTGTTTCCTACATGAATTATCAGATTGGGTAAATTAGTCTGATTATTTGTATCTTGCACTTTGGCATTATTGCTTATCCTTATGTCTTAAAAAATCTGTAAAGGAGCCTTTAAAAGAAATGTTTGAGGGTGTTTTAGAAGATGGAATTCCACCCACCTTCTTTTTTGCCATCCTGCTGATACTTAATTCTGTGGAAGGAGTGAAAGCAGTTGAGGAAAGCACAGTACCATATGCCTCTTTAGAGCACACTTGAGTGACAGGCATGAACAGAAGGCGGATAAGAACAAAAGCTGAATTTTACGAATGACATCATCATAGTAGAACTGGCCAAAAAAAAAGCCACTGAAATATGAAGCATGTTTGTGATTTAGGACTGGAAGAGTGTAAATTTCAATCTGTGAGTTTTAAAACTTGTTGCAAGTCAGTTTGAGGTTGCTTGCCTGAAATGAATAGGAAAACAATATTTGAAGGCATCGTGACTGGAGACAGTTTTTGAAACCAGCTTGTGAACCATAAATGAGATTACTGCTCTATGTCACGGCACATAAAATTTAATTCATGTTCATCTCTCTTCATTAGTCTTTTTGCATATTTGAAAGTTATGTTATTAGAAGTTATTACACTTTTCTTTTGTGACTTAAAATATTTACATTGCCACTTGGTGGCCTCATTTGATCAGATAATAGAAGGTAAAAATATAAGTTAAGGTCCTTTGTTTTTCACAGGTGTGCAATTCAAACCTTGATGTGTTATCTTCCTACACATCCAGGACAGTAGACTCCTTTTTGCAACTATGTGCCTGCTGTGGTAATTGTTGTGGTGGTTCTCAAGAGCCTGAATTTCTGATGTTGTGGTGGTCAGATTTGAGAGCTCTTCAATAAGGATAGAACTAAAGTGGATGGTTTTTCTCCCCATTCTTCCTTGCTCATCCTTGATGTTTTAGTGTTCTTCACCCCTTCCCAATCAAAACAAGCAGAGGATATTTTCTGCTACCAATAGTTTAACTTCTTTCTTTTTTATAGGACTAGAACTTGTTCTGATTTGGCCAGACTTCTTTCCTGCTTATTCTGCATCCTTAGTCCTTATTTTCTAGATTTTATTACTTGATGATGTTTTTCTGTATCCCTTTTGTGAAAATATACCCCAAAGGTCTGTCTCTTTTTGGTTCCATATATAATATATTCATATGATTAGTTGTGGTACAAAATGCTAGTTCGTTATTGCTGGGTTTGCTGCTTTAGTGTATTTATGTCTGGATTCAAGGCAAGCAAATACTGATTATATCATGCTTAATATACTCTTACTCATAGAAGTCTTCTGCCTTGGTAAGCCTCTTGTCAGTGATGGGATGGAAACTCAGTTCCCTGTGCCTTGCAAACTCAGGAAGAATGGCCTGGATGAGTGTACAGTGAGGTGGATTGAGAACTGACTGAATGGCAACCTCACAGGGTTGTGATCAGTGGCACAGTTGCAGGGATGAAGAGGTAGATGCCTCCTCAGTGAGTTTGCTGATGATACATAACTGGGAGGACCCATCCCCCCAAGTGCTCTGCAGCCCTTCGGAAGACCCTGACAGGCTGGAGGGATTGGCAGAGCAGAACATTTTGAAATTTCACAAAGGCAAATGCAGGGTCTTGCACCTGGAGAAGAATAACCTCATGTACTAGGACAGGCTGGGGGCTGACCTGCTGGAAAACAGCTCTGCAGAAAAGAACCTGGGGATTCTGGTGGGCAACAAGCTGTCCATGAGCCAGCAGTGTGCCCTTGTGAGCAAGAAGGCCAATGGTGTTCCAGGGTGCATTAGGAAGAGCACTGCCAGCAGGTCAACAGAGGTGATCCTGCTCCTCTACTCAGCCCTAGTGGAACCACATCTGTAGTGCTGTGTGCAGTTCTGGGCTCCTCAGGGCAAAAGAGACACGAAGCTCCTGGTAGAGGTCCAGCAGCAGGCTATGAAAATTATTAAGGGACAGGAGCATCTCTCTTATGAGGAAAGGCTGAGGGAGCTGGGCCTGTTCAGCCTTAGAAGAGAAAACTAAGAGGGGACCTCACTGATGTCTATAAGTATCTGAAGGGAAGGTGAGAAGAGGATGGAGCCAGGCTCTTCCCAGTGATGCCAAGCAACAAGAGGCAATGGGCAGAAACTAATGCACGAGTTCCACCTGAACATGAAGAACTTCTTTATTGTGAGACTGACTGAGCATTGAAACAGATTTCCCAGATTGTGGAGTCTCCTTCCCTGGAGATATTCAGAAGCCATCTGGACACACTCCTGAGTAACATACTCTAGGGGACACTGCTTGGACTAGATGACCTCCAGTGGTCCCTTCCCACCTGAACCATACTGTGATTCTGTGATTCCAAACCCACAGTCTCAAGCTCTGCTGGCTCAAGGCTAAGTACTGCCTCAGAGCAGGAAGGTGGAGTGTCACCCTGTTCCAGTTTTGTCTTATGATTTTCTTGCAAAATACAGTTCTTTTGCAGTTGTGTAGCTCCAGATAGCCCCAGGTCTTCTGTCACACATTACAAGGTATATTGCAACCTGTAACAAAAAGACAACTACTTAATACACAGGTAATGATTTATGGTTAAAAGAACACGTAATTCTTGTAACAGTTATTGTCCTCTGAAAATACCATGGTAGATTCAATGTTTCTTCATCCTTTCCTGGTCTAAGCGGCTGTTGAGTCTCCAAAGTACTATGTCTTCTCACTGCTTGCTGTCTATTAATTAAATTTTTTTGCTCTCTTTTCCGTGATTCCTTAATGTTTTTGTCATAAAGATTTCAAATTAGCCCCAGGTTGGTGATGTTCTGGATATTATAATTCTGTTGGTATAGGTGAACATTACCAATGTCTATCCTAAATTATATAGCTGAGAAATCTTGCATACCTGTTTCTCTACACAGAGCACAGTTTTCTGGCGATTTATATTGAAATAAATACAGAAAAACAATAACATGTATCTGTATCTGGTGTCGTAGGTCCTAGAATCATTAACTATTTAGGTCCACACACAAGTAGGTACTGCTATCATAGGAGCAAAACTCTGTTCCCATAGTGGGGGCTTCTCTGGACAGCATTCCTCTGTGACAGGACTCAGTGACAATGATCACATTTCTGAATCTGTTAATACACCATGAGTAGTGCCCCTCAGCTCCTGTGCAGCGACTGATACATATCTTCAGGCAATAGCAATGCGGGTTGTGCATGTGCTGTTTTACAATCATCTCTATGCCTTCTTCTGTATAGCATCTTGGCCTTCATTTCTTCTAAAATCACATCTCTGTCTCATTTCAGTGGTTGAAACTTTGGCCATCCTACACTCTGACTGTCCTATAACTTGTGTGCTGGTGATTACTGCTTGTAGAATCTACTGTTATTGGTAGTTTAACAATGTTAGTAGCACTTTTGAGTTCCAGTACTTTTCTTTCTGTAAAACTAATATTTTTACTATTTCTACCCACTTTTTGATTCCCATATGACATTGTACAATCTCATCTAATAAAAATATCTTGTGTAAATAACATTCAAATATTTATTTATACGTATTTTTGTTTCATGGGGTTTGTATGTTGAATATAATATGCCCCGGTTTTGATCACTTACTACTCAAAGCTTTTAGAGAAGTGGTATCTAAAATTCCAGCTACAACTTCTACTCCCTTAAAATTATATCCAGCCCTCTTGGTATGTTGAACTCAATCACATGGAATCCATTTCTGGGTCAATGTTACACATAACCTTTTAATAAAGGCAGTATATCTGTTCAGTCTTAGAAAAGTCAAAGTAAAACTTTCTTCACAGCAATATGCACTCTATTACTTTGTTACTACAAAGTAGTATTTGTATTTGTATACCCAAAATGGTAAATTTTCTCTGGAAACTTTGGTTAACCACATGAACAGCAAAACTCCGTGAACTAAATGTTTGACCTCTCTTTTTTGTTGTTTGTTTCGCTTTCTACTTCGCTTCTGATTTTAACACTTTGTTTAACCATCTCTGCTGTTCTCTGCTCATATATGTTGGAATGGTTGTCCAAGTTCCATCACAATTGCTGTACGTTCTTTTGATTTTTAGCCAAGTAGGTAGAAATAAAATATCCAAGTTAAAATTGTATGTGCTTCAAGCCCCCAGAGTACATTCCCTTAAAATCAGAGACTTTTGTTAAAATCATAAAATTATTTTTGGCACCATGGAACATAGATGCTGTTGTTTATCCCTCATATTTGTTTCCCACAATTTTAAAGCAGTGGAGACATGTGTCTTACGTTTTTGTGATCTGTGGTAAGAAAGAGTTTTCCATTGCTACTGGAGGTAGGATCTATTATCAACAAAAAGCTGGATGCTTACTACTTCCTTTTTATGCAAGCAAATATTCACAAATTTGAACCTAACATAATTATTAATAAATACATGAAAACTTCACTCAGACAAAGCCTAATAATTAATTTATGCTGCTTCTTTTAAAAGCCTTTCTGCTAGCAATAGTTCTGCTGTGACTTCCCTTACTGACTCTTAAATTGTAATAACAACGTCTGTAACATAACATTCTTGCTTTTTGTTGACTTATTTACCTTTCCATAATTAAAACTGAAACTGGAACTATTTAGACATTTTTCCATTCATGAGTTTTTCTTCATATACATAAGGTCCTACTTTGTTTATAATTGGATCTGGTCCATCCTATTTATAGTTTAGACTGTAAATTTGCGTGGAAAGTATGGAACATTACTCTCCTTCCTCCTTGTCATTTGTCAGAGTACTGGTTTATTCTTGTTTGCGTATTTGTGCATTGAGCATTCCTTCCCATATGAGTTGCTATAACGTCATTAAACACTTTCCATGTGTTTAGATAGGGTCTGTATACATTCTTCAGTTAAAACATTAGGCAATCATTTTACTTCCAGGCATAGCTCAAAATCACATGAGCTTGTGAGAAGCTGTTGTGGCTCACAGGCCATTACAATGACAAGGTGATGTGATATCCCAAACTTTTCTGTAATTTTTCACCATTTGGCTTAGTGCTATTTTTGTAGTCCCATCAGGTCATTCAATTTACCTTGAACTGCAAGTTTCAAGCAATGTGGAGCCTTTCTTTTCTTCTCAGGCTCCCACATAATTCCCTGATTATTTGCCCCGGAATAAATATTCCTTGTTTCAAATCAATCTATTGGTTTAAATCCCATCTGAAATATACAATGTGGTATATTACATTGTGGTATATATATATAATAAAATATGCACTGTGGTACACTTGGCTGTAGCTTTCTTTACTGGAACAAACTCAACCCACTTTTTCAGTGGCTCTAGAATTAGGAAACCATACTCCCACTTTGTGTGGTAGGTGGGAATAAAATGGGACTACGCTAAATCTAGCATAGTCTGTTTGTATGATAGCCTGTTGTCCTGGTTTTCGCTGGGAGAGAGTTTGCTTTTTTCTGAGTCCAGTACTGTGTTTTGAATTCCGTATGAGAATTATGAGATAACACACTGATGTTTTGGTTGTTGCTAAGTAGTGCTTCCCTTAAGTCAAGGACTTTTCAGTGTCTCACGCTCTGCCAGTGAGGAGCTGCACAAGAAGCTGAGGGCAGGGGGAGCACAGTCAGGACAGGTGACCCGAGCTGACCGAGGGAATACTTCATACTACAGGATGTCATGCCCAGTATATAAACTGGGAGGAGTTGGCTGGGAGGGGCTGATTGGAGCTCAGGGACTAGCTGAGCATCTGTCAGCGAGTGGTGAGCAATTGTATTGCACATTACTTGTTTCTCTTGGGTTTTATGTCCCCCCATCTATATTATTATTATTATTATTATTATTATTATTATTATTATTATTATTATTATATTTTACTTTGTTTTAATTACAAAACTCTTCTTACATTAAACCATGAATTTTTACTTTTTTCCAGTTCTCCTTCCCACCCCACTGGGCAGAGAGTGAGCGAGCAAATGGCAGTGGTACTTACTTGCCATCTGGGATTAAACCATGACACTTATGGTTCGTGAATTCTGATGTTTTAATTTTCTCTTAGTGAGGGTATTCATCACAGCACAAACTAAGCTATTATATACCCATCTGTTTTCACGTTTGGCCAACTACCTACCTTCTAATACTCCCTTTTGCATTCAAACACCCCGTAAATGATCTTGCTCGTGCACCTATTGAAACAAATCTACTGGAAGTGTACAGAGTGCTCCTTATCTACAAGTGTTTGTTACCTGGCCACAGTACACTCTCTATGCTTCACCTCTCTACTAGCTTCTACAGTAATCGCCCCTCAATGTCCTCACTTTCATGTGGCAAATAGCTCGGTCTTTGATACCTTGCTTTGTATCGTTTTCTTTGGTTTGTTTTCAAACTGTGTGTTTCTTCAAATGTTAAGTCTACTGGGGCCACCACAATCTTGACAAGGGTATGTGCTTGACTATCCCAATACTGCTGCCTCTTTATGTTCCTTTTGGTATGCTTTTACACGACCTGCATTTTTTTTTCCTCTCTTCTTTTTTTAACCTATGTACAGGATTTCCTTTCCATGATTGATAGGCTACCAGATCTCCATTTTGTGTTTGAAGGTAATTTTTATTCTACTTTGGTAGCCAAATAGTTAAAGCTTGATGCATCCGGTCTGAAACTATGTACAAAGCTAGATCATTTCCTTCGGGTTCCTCTTTTAACCTCATTAGCAGAGCTTGTGGCTCTGCTGCTTGCACAGACTGAAGGCAGACAGCTCTTTTTATTTTTCCCAGGAGTTGCAGCATATCTAATGGAGGATTTTCCACACTTTTGAAAAGAACTGGAGCCATTTGTGAACCACACTGAATAACCTGTGGCACGAAGTGGATAGCAGAGCTTTTATCCGGTGAGAGACACATAAACAGGTAAAGTGCATTTATGTTCTGTTCCAGTGGTTAAAAGCCATACAGAGCTAGTGATAAATCTTTTTATATTCTACATAAAGCTTTTATTTTATAAAAGCCATTGTCCAGCTAGCCTAGGGTTTGATACATATCCAGTTTGTACTTTTCCACTGATTATGACATTATGAACTTCAGTGGAGTACGTGTGATATATACTTTAGTGAAGCGTGTGTGATATGTATTACTGCAAAACAGCCTCTAGTGATGTATTCCTGAAGCTAATTGCCTATGTCAATGCTTAACCTGTTTTTTAGTATGTAATAGAGTTCTTTCCCACAGGTCTTAAGACTCTCAAAGCAAAGGCTGTAATTTTCATCTTATTTCTGTGTTCTTAGCACAGCGTAGATCATTAGTGGCCAGCTAACATGAAACAGTTTACAATAGTCTGAGCATCTAAAGGCCAGTGTCTGAAGTAGTGCATTTTTGCTTCTTTTTTTCTTTCCATTCTTGTTGGTGAAATTTCTTTGCTAATTTGATTAGTGGTGTACTGATTTCTGCAAATGTAATTCTTATGAAAATGTAAGCAATTCCAAAATTGAATCTCATACAACTATTACTTGCATGGACTCTCGTAGTCAGTTCTGCTCATTGCTGATCCCGTTTCTTCCTGACCTAAAACTATTACTGAATATTTCATTTCAGATTGTACCAGCTGAATCTTGTCATGATTCAGCTTTAAAGCCTGTGTTGAAAGTAATGATTACTTCCTGAATATGTTCCCAAACTTTCAATTCATTTTTAACATGTACCAACTCATCATTCATGTATGGTATGACATAACACATTTTGATGGTAATTTCATCCACATGTGATACATTTGATCTGAAAGTCTTGAGGTACATGTATAAAACAGTATTGCTTTCTCTCACAGTTAAATGTTTGTTGTTACCAGCTTTGCTATCTTAGTGGAATTGTAAAGAAAGCATTGGCTAAACCAATAGCAAAAAAATCAGTGAAATATTCTGCTTAGTGCTACATGAATTTCAGGTGTGTGTCCACTAGAAACAGCCTGAGAGGTGGCTACCTTACGTAAGTGTTAAAATCCCACTTTTAGGATTTTTCCTTTGCTTTTAACACTGGACAAATAGGATGTTAAAAGGATAAATTTCTGTACTAAGAACTTGCTTTCCAATAAACTTGTTGGTGGATTGGAGTCCTTCCTCTGTTTCTGGATATCCAGGTGTTGATATTGTTTTTTGGGAAGGAGGATCTGGATCTTCCAATCACAACTTCTTTTTTTTTACATTTTAGCTTACAGACACACAAAACTTGAGGAAATTCTGTTACCCAAATATCCACTGTTTTTACTTCCTCCGGATTCTTAATAACAAAGCATCAATGACTTGCAGGAATCACTCCACCCTCACCTCCCACTGGTCAGGCCCAATTCCACAAACATCCGTAGCAAAATCTGAATCTAATCCATTTTGTTTCAGCAAGACTATGCCAATAATTCCCTGGTGTTTATATGAGGGGTCCTCCCACTACTATACTCAGAAGGAACTCCTGAACTTGGCAGCTATTTAACTGCAGGCAGAGATCTTAATACAGGTACTTGAACATCCTTTCATGCATATAATACAAATTTTATCATTTTTCCATTTTCTTGAGTTCCAGATGGAACAAATATTCATTGAAGAGGGGTTATTGACTTTATAGTATCAACTAACATCATGGCACTAGTGGTAGTTAATGTTCTTTTCTTCACCATCTAGTACTAATATTGTTATTGGCCATTTGCATTGATTATATTGTAATTGCACCACTAGACCAGGGACAACTAGACAGCAGAGCGTTCCTAGTCTTTGTTATTGAGAGGAAGAGGTGATGCCAGAGGGCTTCACCGAAAGGGATCTGTTATTTTCTGTTGTTTTCATTCCTCCTCATGATTTTTCATTTCCTTAACAAAATGAGCCAGTGAAGAATTTATGTATTCTGTCCCATTTTCTCATATTTTTACCTCTTTTCCTCAGATTTTACCATGTTGCTTTCCTGCAGTCCCATTGGTGTCCCCTAGAGGAAGTTCTTATCATTTTCTCCAAGGATCTTTTGCAGTTACCATTTTGCAGTTACCATTTACCCCTTTTTACACAAAGAGCTATACTCACAGTGAGGACTATTTTCCCTTTTCTGTTCCCTTTGATTTTTATTTTGAAATGGAGGCTTTGGGTCTTTTATAACCATATTTCTGAAAATTACAATATGTGCAGACCTTTTGTCAGATCCACAGGACTGAGATTTCCTTGCATTCCTTCTTACCTTCATTACCTTATCCATTGTCCTTGTCCATACTTGTTGAAGCTGAATTTGCAGCTCTTCTCATTGTATTTCTCCTTGATTCACAGGCCCCTGAGTTACTCTTGCTGACTTAACTCTTGTACCACTGTTACTTGAAAGTCACTGTGGTTCTCTTTAATCAGATACATTCTCAGATGCCAATCCCAACAGTTTTCCCAGGTTTTGTATGACTTTACAATCTCATAGTGTTCTAGATGGATTTCCTGCTAGCCAAATCTCCTTTCATTGCTTAGATAACTGTTCTGAGACATCTACCTATTACATTTCTTACAGGAGATTCTTCTTGTGGTATAACTGATAATCATACTCCATTTTGAGGCTGTGTAATTTTTACCAGTTAAGGAAAGCTAATCCTTTAGGCACAAAAGTCCCATTTTACGAGTTTCTGAATTTAGTGGCCTATAGTTTTAAGCATGTCCTCTTACTTGCTCCACACTCAGGTCAGTCGCTATTGTTAAAACAATCTCCCGTTTCAGGAGCAATGTGACCAAGCAGGAGCAGCCAGTGCTGTGAGTTCTTTTCTTAACACTGTTTTGGTTGTAACTGCATAACTGGATCATAAAAGCCCATTTTGCTGTCCCATTAGCATGAATTTTCATTGCAGTTGTGGTCTGAGTTTCCCATATATCCCAGTTTTATCCTGAATAGAAAAATGTTAACATCTTTGCTATGCATAGTTGGCAGTTGTGTCCTGGCTGAGTTCTATTGAAGTAAAGGGGCTTTTTGAGTCTGCAGAAATTAATCTATACAGTATAGCTTTCAGGGTCTGTCTTCAAGTTAGTACATGGTTCACTGCAAAAACCATAAGGTAAAGGTAGCAATCAGAAACTGAGGATCTACTTTTAAATGCCATCACACTAGTATTATACACCCAGATCAAAAAAGAGACAAAAACCTGACTGTTTTTATTATCACCTAGATCAAAATTGATGGACAACAGAGCGTTTTGGAAACATTTGCCATTATTTCTACTCATATTTTGCTGATATAGAAGATATACATATATATTTCTCCTTTTCTGTTGTTCACCCCTCTCTTTTTCTACATATTTGTATAAATATATGTGAAGAAAAAGGGGGTTTTCATAGGTGAGCAGTCTCATTATTCTTTTCCTCTATTTCCTATCATGGTTCAACACTAATGTATGTATGAGTCATCTGATATGGCATGACAATCATCTGTGTCCATGGGATCCGTTGTGAGGAGATCAGTTTACTAAGCTTACCATTATTAGAATAACCACTGCTATGAATATTGTGGTAGCAAACAAGATGTTTTGATCACTACCGTCGTGGTGGAACATCAAAAGAAAGAGGATAATAACTTCTAGCTATTCTTGGGGTTTCAATGTTTGTGGGGAACATCTTACTATGAAATCTTGAGTTAAGCATTATTCTGCCTGCCTGACTTCACCCTTTTGTGAAAAAGAGGAAATGTCAGTGCTGGTGACACATTTACTGGAACAAGGTGAACTCTGTAACAAATAAAGTGTGATAACCCAATCTAACCCCCAGTATGAAAAGACCATACATGCACTCATGATGATATAGACTGACCTTCATTTATAGGACTTAGGGAAGCATGTACACATGCTTTCCCTGAGAGACCTACCATGCTTAAATAGTTCAGTTTACTTGAAATACGAATATACGTGGAAATCGATCAGGAAAGTAGGTGGTAATTCTCTTCTGTGAAACAATCTACCAGTATTCCAAAAGAGGTTTTGTCACATACATATTTGGAACAAAATGAAGAACTGTATTTCAATAACTTTTGTTCTTGTAAACACACAATTTCTTGTACACATTAGATTATCCAATTAGTGTGTGAGAAATTCTTCTGGTCCTGTCACATAGAGTAATCTTTGTGACATAAGCATCATTCTGAAATATTGCCAAGATGTTCCATAAATAACCTAGGCAGATACGTTCTCCTTCCTCATGTGCACCATACCATGGAATCGTTTGGTTATAGGACTTGGCCTGATTCTAACCACACCTGCTTATAACTTCCAACTAAATGGACACTTTCATCAACTTTTGCCACCCTTGCGTGGTCAGTGCAGAAATCATCTGTCTTCTTTAGGATGTGGGAAAACTTAGCAAAATATCTGTCCTCAGATACCATGGAAAATGCTATAATGTCTTCTTCAAATGGCCCATGACATGGAATCACTGCCAGGTCATTTCCTCTATTGCTTAGATAGAAGGCTTTGTTTGCATGCCCCAAGCCCGATAGACACTCACCAGAGGTAGTTTAAAATATTTTCTAAATTCAGTTCTGCTTCACAGTCCTGACTATACAAGGAACAGCTGAGGATGCTCCCATCAAGGAATCCCTGTAACATTTAATAAGCATACCTTGCCCACAGGAGGTGTCTCTGGATCCTTAGGATATCTGCCTTAGTTCTCTAATTTCTACTGGAACAGCATTCCTAGTGTGCCAGGTGCAGACACAGAATACAAGAAATATAGGCATTTTCTTACAGTAGTTGGTATCTCAGTTTGACTAGGTGCTCAGATGAGCTGCTGAGAGTTGCTACCTTGAACATTTTCCATATGAACAAAATCATTTGCTTTCAGTGAAAGGTGACATGGAAAACAGGACTGCTCTGAACACTTTTTTCAGTCAGGGTGAGCTGTTAATCATTCATTATTTATTGCTGACTAAAAAAGGAAATCGAGGAATTACATTTACTGCCACGACCCTTATGCAGGGTCACGTGTCATTGCGTGCAAGCAGAATGTAAACTGTGCAGAGGTTGTGACTCAGGGTTGAGTCAGAAAGAAGTCTAGAGTGCAAAGGTGAGGAAGTCACAATACAAGCCTTCACTTTGTTCTTTCAATTATCATTGGGTGATACTGGAGCACTCTCTGAAACCTTGTCGTTCAAGGGTCTCCATGAATACTGACTTTTTGTGGAGCCACCCCCAGTCCTTCTGGCTCTGACCTACAGCCTTCATCTCCCATTCTGTCTGGGAAGTAGACAAGAAATCATGTTGTGATTTCACAGTCTACACAGGGAAAGGGAGGAACATTGAGCAAGACCACTGTGGTTTGCTGATTAGTTCAATATTTTGTATTGGTTCTTTCTGCTGTTTCTTGGGCAGGAAGATCTCTGTTTACTAATATTACTCATATAGTGAGTACTCATAAAGTGCCGGGTCCTGCACTTTGGCCACAACAACCCCCTGCAGCGCTACAGGCTGGGGACAGAGTGGCTGGAGAGCAGCCAGGCGGAAAGGGACCTGGGGGTGCTGATCGACAGGAGGCTGAACATGAGCCAGCAGTGTGCCCAGGTGGCCAAGAAGGCCAATGGCATCCTGGCCTGTATCAGGAACAGTGTGGCCAGCAGGAGCAGGGAAGTGATCCTTCCCCTGTACTCTGCATTGGTGAGGCCACACCTTGAGTATTGTGTTCAGCTCTGGGCCCCTCAGTTCAGGAAGGATATTGAAGTGCTGGAGCGGGTCCAGAGAAGAGCAACGAGGTTGGTGAAGGGACTGGAGCACAAGTCCTATGAGGAGAGGCTGAGGGAGCTGGGGTTGTTTAGTCTGGAGAAGAGAAGGCTTAGAGGCGACCTCATCACTCTCTTCAGCTACCTGAAGGGAGGTTATAGCCAGGCGGGGTTGGTCTCTTCTCCCGGGCAACCAACAATAGGACAAGGGGACATGGGCTCAAGCTCTGCCAGGGGAGGTTTAGGTTAGATGTTAGGAAGAAATTCTTTACAGAGAGGGTTATCAGGCATTGGAACGGCCTACCCAGAGAGGTGGTGGATTCACCATCCCTGGAGGTTTTTAAAAAGAGATTGGACGTGGCCCTTAGTGCCATGATATAGTAATTGGAATTGGATCAGGGGTTGGACTTGATGATCTTGGAGGTCTTTTCCAACCCAACCTATTCTATGATTCTGTGATTCTATGATTACTCATATTTGTCTGTGATTAGCACTTACACTGATCACAGTGCTGTTTAGTATGTTATGTCACTTTTACACAAAGCTTATGCTTAGAAATGAGTAAGAAACAAATAAGAAAAAAAGGTGAAATTTGGATTTGCAAGGCCAAAGTCTAATAAACTCAAGATTCAGTGGGAAATATATGGGAGAAGGTTGTTTTTGCCTTGACATGGATAATATCTGGAGGTCTTATCCCGATAAACCTTGTTGGAATCAATGAACCTTGTTGGAATCAAAATATAGTTTAGTGATCTTATAATGTACCAGCTTGTCACAACTGAAGTGAGTTTTTCCATTCTCTCTGCCGCCAGCTTCAGCTGTTGACAGTCCCTGGACTAGAGATAGCTTAGAACTGCAAGCAAACTGGGATCTTGTACCTGGAAGTGTTAGGAGAGATAAGGAGCTTGGATTACCCATTGGGTACGACTTTAGGAAATAAATTTGTGGAAATTAAGATTAAAGACTCCTGATGGAAAGAGGGAAATTGGGGGTTAAGAGAAGCTGCAGATAGATAATGAGACATCAGAGCATCTAGTCTGAGTCAATAGAATGACTACAGGTGTTGCCTTCTCAGTAACCTCAGTAACTGTAGCCATAATGCAGCTGGCCACAACATAGTGAAATCTGATGGTCTGGTTGCTGAAGTCCTGCATGGTGAGAGATTTATTTCCTCCAATCTCTTTAGAACTGTTTCTTGCAAAATGATCACATGCAGTACAACTTGATATCATAACTGGAATCTTCCTGTTGAATCTCCCTGGATTGTTGTCAGAGGTGCACTGGTGTTGTGATATGTGAGGCAGACAGAGCTTTGGCATGTGACAGCATGTTTCTGGAAGCAGAAGTGATCGATATGAAGAAGCATTACCCCCACTGTCTATGGTTATGGCTGTTTAAAAGGTTTGGAGCTTGTGAACACGTCTTGACTGTATACAATTGCCTGTAGAAACAAAATTGCCTTAGAGTGTACAATTATTTGTTTTATGGTAAACATCAAAAAGGAACAGAGCAGTTTGACTCTGATTAAAGACTAACATGCAGAACATGGTCATAGTGCCATAATCGATGACTTATGAGATTAACTGAATGATTATTTTTAGTCATTTCACTAGTGTAACAAAATTCAATATATAGATTAAATAAAATATGTAAGTATACTTCCATATTGCTACAGGACAAGAAAGTCAAATTACTTACAGAAACTTAAAATATTTCCCTATTTTTTAAATAAACAACAGATTGAGCCTACTTTCCACAAAAAAAAAAAAAGGAACCTGTGAAAAGGTTTGGGTCCAGAGGATAGTAATGGCAAAGATCAATGGCACCAACTCTATCTAGAAGGTTGTAGGAACTAGGTTTTGTGTTTGGTTTTAGATTTGGGTTTTTGGTGGGGTTTTGTTTGTTTGTTTGTTTGTTTGTTTGGGGCTTTTTTGTTTTTTATCTAGAGAAGAGAGACAACATTTGTGAAAGCAACATTAGAAGTTTGAAAGCTGCAAATAGGAAAGGAGTAACAGGTCTAACCTGTGTCAAGGACAATTCATGTTAGACATCAGAAAAACTTCCTAGTGTTTCAGATAGTCTAAACGTCTCCATCGTTGTTTTTAGAAACTACCAATGGAGAGACAGAACTTAAACACCTGTCAAGAACAGCATATGTAACAATTGATCTGATCTGGAGGAAGGAGGATGGCCAGGATGGCGTTTTGACATTATATGTCATCCACATATAATGAGCTTTCATTGTAGAATAGCGAAATAAACAAAAAATTGGAATTCCGTATTACTAGGCAGAAGCTGAACGACAGGTTTTTAACTTTCATAATTTCCTGTGTAATCTAAACATTTCACAAATTGTATGGAATAGAATGCGAGTATTCATAAAATGTGACTTTAAATAGTATTGTACAAGGAAATAAGTCAATATTACTAGATTCAATTTCTATACAGGTACAATGTTGATGCTGTTATATATTTCATATATAGTGACTTGAGTTTGTAAACTCCTTTCCTTCTTCCTCAGGACTTCAGCTGTCTGTGATCCAAGACACAGTTGTGTCACCATCTCTCAGACTCGTGAGGAAATTGCTAAATTCTGAGCAAGAACTACAAAGAAATTGATAAAGGGGACTTCTGCAAGGTAAGAAAGGTAAAATGGCAGACAGAGGTAACAGACTTAAGATGGAATTAAGAAACAGTTTAAGGATTCAAGAGGAAAACATCACCACGAAAAGGGAAAAGCAGCAATTTGGAAGACAGCAATTAAATCACAATGAGAATCTCTTCCAGAGGCAGTAGAAACCAGCTCTACCCCACCTCACTGGAGACTTCTTAGCCAGCAAAGACTTTTCCTGTTTCTTATTCAGAGCACTGAGCATACCAAGGGTCAGTTTAATATTTCATTAATTCAAGTTATCAACAATGGTTGTGTATGGTAACTAATCAGTAACTGCTGAATACTTTTAAGTTGTGTGTATTCAGCTTACAAAGGGCTCTTTGTGCACAGCAAAAAGTGTTCCAATCAAAGAGACTCGGTGAGGGAAGGATTGCTTGTACTGTTACAATATTACGAGGCATATCATTGCTTAGAAAAGGTAACAGGAAAAAAATTGAGTGTGTCTGTAATAATATATGTTTTATTCAGCTTCAATTGGAAAAAATGTTTTCCACCTGCACAAGAAGTAATTTTATATTTTTTCTGCAATTTTTCATTTGTGATATAAAGTCCTGAGCATTTTTAAATCCCAAATGTTCCATACTATATTTCTTTAAATGCATTCTTCTGTTATAACTGTAGGAAGAATATAATTTTAAATGCAACTATACTGCAAGTAATGATTATGAAAAATATTGTATCCTCACACATTAATGCATGATTGAGTCATATTGAATAACTCTGGTGATAAATAAACACCAAGAAAGTTGTTTCCCATATACAGAAAATATTGCTCAAAAGGACGTGTAGATCTGTCTGGATTTTCTGTTGTTTAAGTATAAGCCGAAAAACATTGAAGCTTCCAGAAATGAAACTGAGTTTGTGAAGCTGAAAACCGACACATTAGTAATAGGAAGCTAGTGACATTAGTTTATGGCAGTCCTCCTTAGGAGAATAAATAATTAACTTCAAATCAAATTACCAGACAACAGAAGTGGAGTTTTGTAATTTTAGAACTTGCTTTTCAGAGTAAACTTTCTTTTTAAACACAAATAGAAGCTTGATGCTTACAACAACTTGATTTGTCCTCATGCTTAGTCTGAGACAAGTAAAATGTCCACCGATTCCAATAGGCATTCTCTCATGGCTGAGCATACAACATAGTTCAAGGAACACGCAATTCTCATTTTCTGACAGCATGATTATTTTTGTTGACAGAATGGTAGCCAAGTTGGCAAAATTCCTGTACAACGTACTATTCTTTTCCAACACTGATTAACAGGAAAGAGGCTGCTAAAATGGAACAGGAGTTCCCTGAGTACTATAAATCAGAGCTTCTTCACACTTATTCTAATCTAGGCTAGGATTGAATGTCATTTGAGGAATCATTGCAGAATTCCTGGGACCCACTCCACAATTTTGTCTACCTGGATCTTCTTGGAAAATCCAACTCTCCATCTTTAAAGTAAATAAAAGAAAAAAATAGCTTGTGGGATTTTTCTCTGGTTACATTATATTCAGACTTTGAAGTATTTGCTTCAGTTTCTACTCTTGTTTGCTATTTTTGTTGTAAGTATAAAAAGGGTTAGTTTTTCTTGATTTTGTTTAAAAATTTTGAAGGCATCATGACATCATTTCACTATGTTTTGTCTCTGCTATCAAAGTCAGATTAAAGTTTCTGTGTTGGTTGTTTATTCTGATATCATGTCCCAGTTAGCCATCCCCTTTGCGGGCCTGCATTAGATAAAAAAAATACATGGAACCAATGTATGATTTGTGGGATGAGATCCTCTCAACACAAGTTATTTTCTGGAAGCATAAGCAGTTGAAATATCACCACAAAACATGTCAGCCCTATTTTTGAAATGCCTTTTCTGCTGCTCCAGAAGTTTGTTCATCAAATGTTGAGACATTTTGACATATGGGAGAGGGTTGGATAAGTACATTTAGATAATTAAATACTTGGAAACAGTATGGAATAATTAATAGTGAGTTACAGTATAGGATGATCTGTGTTACCTAACTTAACTGCAATCCAAAAATTAGGTTATAATCATGCAAAATACAATTTAAACGCTATTGTGAATAACGGAGCTATACTGAAAAGACTGGTGAGTGGTCTGTAAGAGCAATGACTTAGAGAAGGATTTAAGGTTTGTCATAGTTTATTGTACCTGTACAATCTCTCATTGTACTAGAGTGCCCAAGAGAGATTATTCAAACCATGCATTTATATCAAGTAACAGAAGGGAATTAATTGTACCTCAGTTTAGCATTACAGTGTTGACAGACTATTTCAAAGGATTGATGGTCATCCTTCAAACGTACAAGAAGTTCTTATGCTCAAAATTCTAAAAATTTGAGTAAATGTAATGCAAGAACAGTAAAACTATGTCAGCCAAAGGGAAATTGGCTACTATCTTAATAAAGAGAGGGTTGAGTAAACCTTCTGAATATGTATAAGTATTTTCAAATAGAAAATATATCTGACAATGCAGGTCCTCATAGAAATAATAATATCCAAGAGGTATTGTTCTGTCTTCAAATAGCAATATCCGTGAAGGGAAATGCAGCAAAAAACAGTTACCCAATAGGTGCAAAAAACTTGTGACCTATTGTAATTTTTAAAGTACAACTAAATATTTTCCTCAAGTATAACCTTTACTTTAGATAAGGTCAACTTTCCTGACCCATTGAGTCACTTGGCAGAACTGTCAACTGCCTGAAATCCCCTAAGACATTTACCACATAACTCAATAGAAGTAGCTCTTTGAGCTGCAGTTGTCATTTGCTTCATAGAATCCCACTGGTCCACTGCTGGATAGGGCTGAGATGGACGTGTATTGGAGTTTTGGACAATCCAGGTGCATAAACATTATCAGCCATTTTTTATTTGCTTGTAGAAGGGATTTGAATTGTCCAACAGTTCCCATTTCACCAGATCTCTGCTTCTTCTAATCATTGAATAACAAACTGCTTTGGGAAGGAATTTTGAATTGTTTATGAGCCTTAAATAGCTCGAAGGTCATAGATTGGTCATCTCTGTTTAAATCTATCTTCTGTGTGAAATGTTGTGACTAGTAAGTAGAAGGAGAAAAAAGAAAGGTTTTCTTTCTTCTGGACTTTTGAATGATCAGGACACTCTGCTTTCAAGACATATTTACTTAGCATCAGGTTCGTGTCCACTCGATACAGACAGTGTCTATAGGAGATTTCATGCCTCAGCTCTTCAGTCTACAGAACTAAAAAATCTCCCTTGATGACATCAAGGCTTGGTTAAAGCTGAGGGTAAGCTGTAAAATACGTTCCCAATTTTCCCACCTTTTTAGTATCAGTTTAGTTGCTTCAGCTCATAGTGTGATAAAACCAGGTGTCTTTCATTTTCTTTGCTTTACTGTATGCAGGCAATAGAAACTCTGGCAAAAATTAAATTGCTCTTCTGCTATATTTCTATTTCCCTTTCTTATCATGACTGCACTGCCATAGCATCAAGACATTCCAATGTGATAACAAAATGTTGTGAAAGATCTTTTAGTTTTGACCATTCTCCCTTTAATGTGAAATAGTTGTGAAAGTCCTGCATATAATATTTCATTTTCTTAATCAATTAATTTTCTTTGAAATTCCTCATTTGACTTTATTCAGTTTCTCCTGAAATAATTGGACCAGTTTGTTAGGATCAAGTGTAGGAAAGTATTTAGGCACCCAGGTTAAAACCTATTAACTGCTGTGGATAGACCTCCATACACATATTTCAGAATGACTTTTCATAAACAGATAATACTTTATATTTTGCTTGACTGATAATGCTAAATTACTCTTTCTAAACCATTCCTCAATCTGATAAGACTGTTTGTATTCCAAAACATTATAAAAATACTATTTACCAAAATTTTGAGATTACAGGCATACATGAAAAAAAGGAACAAAAATAATTTCTTCCGTGTAATTATCAGATTAAGTAAGTTTTGTGTAAGTAAAGTGATAGGACACCTACAGAGAAATTAATATATATCTACTTGTCTTCTAGGACAAGTATTTTTATTTAACTTTTCACAAATTTTACTTCTGTAAAAGTGTTGAAAAATGTCTAGTTCAATACATATACTGAAATAAGGTTAAGAAGTGAAATTCATTTATTTTAAATGTTTTAAATATTTATTATTTTCATCAAAGTAATGCCTACAGATACTGATAAAGCCAATACATTCCACAATGTCCATTAATAATGGTCCAAGTGGACTACTAACAAGTGGTCCATTTCAAAGTCTAGAATCTGAACATACATTCAAAAATCAAAAAGATGCTAATTGAGAAGATTTCTGCTGACCAGAGCTATTTCCAAACCATTTTTAAACTGAGTCTGACACTCATCTTGCTGTTCTGCAGTTACTCAAATGAGAAATTATATGCACTCCAGTAAAATCCCATTTTCTTTCATGCTAGATGGGTCGTGTTTTCCTGGATTAGACTTAGAAGATTGGAAAAGAAGCAAAAGAGTAAAACAATCCTTTGGTGTTATTTGGTTTCTTTCTCACTATGTATTCAAGAATGGATTCGTCCTTAAGTGTAACAGCTGCTTGGAGCATTCAGCAACACCTCTAATAAGGTAAAGAGGAATTCCTCTGAATTTAAGGGGCATAGTTAAGCCAACAGTAGATCCAGGGAACTTTTTTTGATGGAAGAATAGAGTATTCAGGGTTGTTTTCCCAGGTGACAGTGAAATAAGTGTGTGTTTAAGGAGTAGTATTATTCCCTTTAGGAAAAGGGAGGTACAGTCCAAAGTGCATACATTTTACTCGCCAAAATAGGCAAGGCAATTGGAGTGGGAAAAAATGAGAGAAATCTATTTGTTATCTCTGTCTTACGTAACAAGAGCAAAGTCCAATCATGCAGTGTGTCCTGAACCATCTTAATTCTGCTCATGTTTGAGTAGTTTTTCAGAGGACTGGACACAAACTCAGAACAACCTTCTGGTATGTCAGTAGTTTGGGACTTCTTTTAAATCAGAGATATTTTGTAAATTCACTGATGTCTAAAATTGGGAAAAATCCAGTTAACTGGATAAAAATTAGTTATTTTAAATAAACATTTACTTTCTCCTTTATTTTGTATATCTTTGCTGAATTGCCGAAAATATTATGCTTGTATCATTCAAATGAAATTAAATGAACAAGGTACTGTTATCAAATGAATACGAATCCAAAATGTTTGTCAGGAAACACCAAACTTCTGGGCTGTTCTCAACATGCTTATACTTGTTCATTATGAGGATTCACTTGCAATGTATGATATTAATAACTTTACTGATTTCAGAAAGTACTGTATTTTTCTTTTAAACAAATGGTTGTTGAGATAATTCAAAAAACATTTATATTTTTGAGATTACTAAAATAAATTTAAAACATTTGCTTAAAGTTGTATATTTCTCAGTCAAATATTACTTTACAGGAGCTATTTTCAATAAATTAAAAATGCATTCTGAAGATGAAAAGAACTATACTGCAGATGGAAATATTCATGATGTTGCCAACCAGGGTCATGAATCTGAAGACAAACAGTAAGTATTCTTAAACATTGTGAACATTCTGTATTGAAGCTTGTAAGATTACATTACCTTATTTTATATTTAATTTCATTTATTTATTTTATTTTACTTTATTTTTCAGAAAAGCCTAATAACAGAAAGCTTGGTATCAAACTGAGAGTAGCATTGATTGACATGTTCATTTGGTGCAGAAGGACCTTTTATCTTTTTCTCATAAGGACTAAATGTCCACAGTTTTGACTGGAGTTTATTGAAAAAATAAATCTGAAATATGACAGAAATTCTGTTGGAGTGGACATCTTGGATACATTTATGTTATTTGCTAGAGATTATCTTAATATCTTTCATATGGCAGGGAATCAATATTTTACATACCTTGAATATTTTATGTATTCCTCACCCACCATGTGGAAAAATTTGATTTTGTAAGTTATCTTCCCCTTTCCCATTTTGAAATTATATAGTGCTTCAGTTCACAACTTCCCTGACCAGGTAGTGGAACCACTGAAACAGGTGAACTGGGGAGAACTTGACTTAAATTTACAGCAGTCAGGAGCTGAAACCTGGAGATTTAAGGTATTCTCAGGAATGCTCAATAACTCATATTCATTTTACACACAATTTTTTTGCTGTAAATTTTTTTCATAATTGTATTTTAATTGAACTGCTTTAATATGTTGCATTAGTATTTCTGTAAAATGTCATCCATTTTTAAACTCATTAAAATCATCACACCTTTTCTTAGAAAGAAAAAGAAGAAGCAGAAGAAAGGGGAAAAACCTAAGGTGGTCAGCCCGTTTGCTCTGGTAAGATTTATTCTCTCTGTATATGTGTACCTATATACTCATGCAGGCACATTTCAAAAGGCTAAAGAAAAATGATTGCAATTATGTTAGTGCACTGCATCCATGATACTGTCTGTACCAAATACTGTGAGACTGCAGAATACTGGCTATAGCATGGAAATCAAGCAGTTCTCTTTGTGGATGCAGTTATATTAAAGAAGCTGTCTAATTACTGTTAATGATTCTTAGGAGTCTTCCCTTATAAGTGACCATGCTAAACACACTCATACTAGATTTTTGTTTGTGAAAGATAGGGATTTCCATGTTCAATCATTTCTTCTGACACAATAAAAAGGGCATCCATGTGTCTGCAATTATGTGTGGTGTCCTCTAAATTACCAGAGTCAGGTACTAATCATACTGATTAGGCCTATCAATCATTATTCAGTCATCTGAATCAGCAGTAAAAAGTAACTCTGTGGCATTGATGAAACTTAAAATTAAGAATTGATTACTAAAAAGTACTTAAAATTCCAGATTTTTTCTGTATATTTCAAAAAATATTTTAATATTTAATCAAAATCAGTCATAGGTCCTCTTTTAGTAATACTGAAATATTTTCTTTTTTTGTAGGTTTTGTATACATGATACACAGCAATGATATTGCAAATAACAGACATAAAACTACAGTCCAGGATGCTGGACAATGCCCAGTTTCTTTACTTTGCTATATCAGCTTGCACTTGTACAATTACATCATAGGACAATAATTTAAGTCAGTAATCTTAGTATTTTACAGTACAGAATAAAGCCAATGGTTTTGTAACAGATGAACTCAAACTTTATTAAGTTCAATGGCAGGAGGATTTAGGATTTCAGTACATTTTTATAATGTCTGTAGTACATTAGGAACAGTTTTTCTGACTGCATAATAATGAATTTAAAGTAAAAGAGATTATTGCCTTAATTATCACAATGCCATTATATATTTGTCTTATAATTTGAACTTTATATGGTGAACTTAAAAAGGGCAAATTTCTTGTGCCTTGTTTACCTATGGCCTTTCTTACCCAGGTGCAGATATTAATACATTAAAATAGTACACCTCTCTAGTTTTGAGAGTTTATAGCATAAAAGTGCTTATAGTGAAGGGATTTATTCCTGTACATTTAAATTGTTTTGTAAACTGAATTTCTAATCAGATAAAGTTGTAGTTTTGTGACAGCAGGTGTACAATTGATAGTTTTGTCTTTACTTTCTTGACTTTGTAGACATAGCATTGTGTTAGCATTCTAATACAACAGTTTGAATTCATTTCTCTTCTCACTCACAGTTTCGATACTCCACTTGGTCAGATAAATGGTTAATGATACTGGGCACTATTATGGCAGCAGCCCATGGAAGCTCTCTCCCTATTGCAATGATAATTTTTGGTGATATGACTGACAGCTTTGTTGCTTCTGGAGACTTAAATTTTACAGGTAAGAATATATCTGCTGTGCTGAGAACAATGGCTTGTATTTAAAAGAGATGGGGAGATTCAGGCATCTTGACAGGACATACTGATGTCAGAAACCCCTGTGCTATACTATCACACAAATTAGTAAGTCATGTTCATTGTAATAGACATACACTATATTTTGGGGGATTTTTATTGTAGTTTTTAGTTTCTGCATTAGTAGATTTTATTTTTGGCTTTTTTTTCAAATTACCTGCTACAGTGCACATTCGATAAATCATGTTTAACTGTACTTGTAATAAACAGAAAGTGGCTGGTTTTCCATCTCTTCAGCATGGGCTCTTGTTGATTCCCTTGCGTCAAATCTGACAGTTATAGTTTATGAGGTGAATCAGATCAGTAGGTAAATTAATCGGAGATTCACTACCAAAAATAAAAGTACTAATTTTCTCTGGGATCCATCTGTTGACCAGCCTCATTTGCTGAATCAGAACTGTGAAATCAAACACAAAGGAGGCAGGCATGCACTGCTAGATACGAGAGGAAGGAGTGATACTGTCACTTTGGTGTCAATACATAGATTATGTCATCCTCTGAACTCACAGCATCAGTAAGGGACTGTAGTGTGTGGGTAGTTTTTTTCATCAGTCCTCCCAGTCAAAGGGAAAGGGTTTGAAAGGGCTAATCAAATCTGGTCAATCAAAAAATGGTTACTGGACTGGTGCCACAGCCCAGGGATTCTGCTACTTCCGACCATGGGACTCGCATTGAGAAATCCCATCTCCTGGGGGCTGGGTGGGGTCCATCTGTCGGAGAAGGAGAAGAGCATCTTTGGCCATAGGCTTGCCCAGTCTTTAAACTTAAGCTGCCAAGGGAGAGGAACCTCAGTCCATCCCACTCCTACCAGTGTGATGCCAGTGCCTGCAAGAGATGCCTGGAGCCTGGAGAGGGGACCTACCTATGACTTGAATGTTGGAATGAGAGGATACAGGCTCTTCTGGAAGAACATTTGGGAAGATGAGAAGGGGGCGTCACCCTCTATGTCAATGACCAGCTGGAGTGCATGGAGCTCTGCCTGGGGTTGGATTCCTTCTAACCCAGCCCATTCTGTGATTCTATGTTATGCTCAGGAAGACTTTTTAATCTCAAGTTACACTTGAGATGGTTTTCTAGTCAATGGAGTTATGACTAATCCTATATTAGCAAAGTTCATTAATTTTTGTTAAAATTTTCTCCTTTCATTCAAATCAACTCGATTCAAAACGAGATGTAACAACTCCAAATATGCTGAACAGCATGCAGGAAAAGTAATTTGTTAAAGCTTGCTCTATTAAAAGTATTTACTCTTCTTTCTAAGGACTGAATTCTTCTCAAATGAATTTCACTTCAGAGATGCTCGAGAAGCTGGAAGAAGATATGACAAGGTAATTAGAAATTGGTATTTCCTCTTTTTTTAGTGTAGGCACACATTTCTATTCAAGCCATTCTTCTCCCAAGAATATTTTGCACACTTTAAACAACACAAAAACAATGATTGATTGAATAATATATGTACCTAAAGATTGGCACATGAGATTATTTGAGGCACTGGGAAGATTCTTGAACATCCCCAGCCATTCCCCAAAATTTCCCTGTCGTCTCTTGCTCTCACCCATTCTGCCCCCATTTCAGGGGTGCTCTGTGTTCCAATGACATCTGCATTGCCTTCTTTTTTACTTCTCTTCCTCTGAATTCATAAAGAGTAATTGTTATGCTAAAAAATTATGTTGATTATCATCCATCAATTTTTTGAGCTGTGGTGATTCACTTGCAAAAGCAGAATTTAAATTGTCAGATAGTATCTGCTTTGCTGCCCAAGGATCAAGTGCAACTAAATCGCTCTCTACAAATACCTGAAAGGAGGTTGTAGCGAGGTAAAAGTCTGTCTCTTCTCCCAAATAACAAGCAATAGGACAAAAGGAAATGGCCTCAAGTTGTGCCAGGGGAGATTGCATATCTTCGTGGGAAGGTTTGTCAAGCATTGGAAGAGGCTGCCTAGGGAAGTGGTTGAGTCACCATCCCTGGAGGTATTTAGGGGATTTGTGGATTTGGCATTGAAGGAAACATTGCTGGGTTAACAGTTGGATTCAAGAATCTTAAAGGTCTCTTCCAACCTAAACAATTCTATGATTCTGTGAAAATATCTGCAGAAAATACAGATTTAGATTATATGCAGCCTTAAATCTAGCATTCTAGAGCAGGCAATAGCAGAAGACAATATTCAGCAGATGCTTCTGCTAACAGAGCTCCATAAAGAAAAGATCAAATAAGCAGAAACAAGCTGCTAATAGATGTGCTTTGTTAGGGGGCTTTATTAACCATTGTCCATACTCTTGGTTTATGCAGGATGTCTACAGTTCATGTAGGTTTTTTTCTCAGGTTGAACTCTGTTCCTCATTAGGTATTGAAAAATATCTGATGTGGTCTTCAAGGCAATTGTCTTTTCTGAAGAGAAGGAAGACATAAGACATTTGCTGTAGTAACTCTTGCTGTTTTATACCAAAGTACATTATCATTTCTGGTAGCAGTGGACTGTAAAGTTACAGGTCATTTCGATTTAGTAATTAATTTTGTAATTAAAAAAAAATCTATTTATACCAGAAAAAAAAAGTTCTTTACCCTAAAATAAATGAGCAAATTAGGAAAAGGCCATTACCTAGAAATGACGAACTTTTATGTAATGAGAATGAACTGACAGGGAATTGGCTTTTATGCTTTATAGGAGAGTGTGGCCACACAGTTTCTTGCTCCCTCAACATTTCTGTCAGTCTCTGACACAAATGCAAGCAATGCATACACACCTTCAGTGGGATATCCTTTTGCCCAGTGATTTGAAAGCAAATTTGAAGGCAGAATTGCAGAACTTAATAATTTGTGCATGGTTGAAGTTACACTAACTGTTCTGTGTTTAGTAAATACCTGATGCCTACTTGCACAATATTTTTAAAGTCTGTCTTCTGTTTACTCTAAAAGAACTTGAAAAATAGTTGTTCTTACTACCTATGAAATGATAGAACTTGTTTTGCCCATTATTTATTTGCTGAGTGATCTCTCCCTGTCCTTATCACCACCCATGAGCTTTTAATTGTATTTTTCTCTTCCCTGTCCAGCTGAGGAAGGGGATGGAGCATGTTGGGTTGGGCACCTGTCTTCCAGCCAGGGTCAAACAACCACAACCATCAGGCATGCCACCTTATCTTTTAGTCATTAACTCTGAAAGTACAAGTATGAATAAAAAGCAGCACAAGTTTCTCTTTAGAAACAAATTGTTTAATGAGGAATGTATTACTTCTTAGCAGCACAGGAACAGGTTTTCTTTTCCAAAGTTTCTAGATAGAGCCTTGAGTTAGTGATTTCACTGGTTTGAAGAAGCAGCTGGTTGTACCCACTCCTTGTTTCTCTAAGAATGCCTGCCAGCAGGTCAAATAATAATAAAACCCGTTTACAAGGACAAAGATCTCACAGAGGTGTGTTCAAATACTGAAATATACACGTGGACTTGGTTGTGTTTGTTACTCAAACAACAGCTTGCCCAAACCCCTACTATTTCTCAAAAGAAAAATAACTATTACTTTACAATGCAATAAACATTTATTCTCCGATTAGTTTCATCAGTGAATTTACAGAATATGTTTTATCAGCATGGAGTCTGGCAAAGATATGAATCCCTTTTGAGACAATTTGTCATGAAACAAAGTCCAAGCATAAATCAATTCTTTGAAGTCATATAACATCATAAAGTAATTGTCTAAAGTAATTACTGCTGAATTTAGATGCAGTGCTCTTGGGGTTAGTTTGGGAAGGTTTTTTTAAGTTTGTAGAGTTTTAATGAAGCTGAATGTGATCGGAGTCAATATTCAACTAACCAGCATTCCGTTAAACATTAACCTGCTTTTATTAAACTGTTTTGATTAAACACATTTCATAATGAGTATGGTTCCCAAGTCCCTAACTAAACTGTAAGGTATCATAGCTGCAAGAAAGACTGGATTAAAATTTGAAAATTTTGATCTGTAAAGCCATTCTCTCCTTTTTTGAGCAGAGCATTTGGACACTGATTCCTGCAATTTGCTCCTGCCAAGGAGCATGTTACAGTTCTACAGAATCAGTGTGCATAACTTAGTACACGTGAGTGAAAGTCATAAGAGTTTTATAGCTTTTTGCTCATTATTTGCTTTTATATAGATGCAGTATTCTTATAATTACAGATATATACACCCTGAATATTTAACCCTTGATTTTGGTCATGCTTTACAAATGGAATCAGTTCAGATATATTTTTCTGGTTTAATTCTGGTTTAAGTTCAGCTATAACTGATTCTGATGTCAATTGTGTATCAAATCAAAATTGATTTAATTCTTTTTGAATGGTTTAAAGTTGTGACTCAAGTTGTGTTCCAGTTTGAGAAACACAGTGGTTCACACACTCTTGGTTTAGATTTGACACCCTGAACAGGTGTCAAAGTATCAGCTATGCACAAAACAGTGAGCAAGAAAATTTTTGATCCAATGCCATTTGCTTGCAATAGATGTACATATAGTAATGCTGTATTCTCCAATCAGGAAACATTTCCAGCATCCATGCATATTTTTATTTGTATAGACAGGCACACTGTATGATGTAAATGTGCATATAATATTGGTATACATGATTAAGTCTGTCCATGTTTGCTAAAAATGCTAGGGAGTTTTTGGAAGCAATACACGTAAGTGAAAATGATATTGCATCTGAAGTACAGTTCTAAAATAATCTTATGAGAAAATGCATGTTAAATTGACAAAAAAGAAAAAAAAAGAAAGGTAATTCCTGTCTAACTATATCTTTGTTTTGGTTATTGCAAAAAAAACCCCCTGACATTAACTACTGTTCATAGAAAACTTATCAAGTTTTACAGAGGTCTGAAACAGAAGTAAGCATCACACCAAATTCAGACTGGTGAGGTAATTAAAATCAATTTAAGAGAGTCTTGCTTTTTTTGCCTTTTTTTTTTTCTTTCAGATATGCATACTACTATTGTGGAATAGCAGCTGGTGTTCTTCTTGCTGCTTATTTACAAACTTCATTCTGGACACTAACAGCAGGTCGGCAAATAAAAAAAATTAGAGAAAAATTTTTTCATGCAATTATGAGACAGGAAATTGGATGGTTTGATGTAAATGATGTGGGAGAACTTAACACTCGTCTTCTGGAGTAAGTACACTATACCTTTCCCAATGTTGTTTTGCCTTATTAAGCACGTAGGAGTTACAATTTTTTGTTTTTATTTTCATTGTGAAATTAAGTTTTCAAGTTTTCTCATGGAGAGTCTCAGACTGAATTTCTAATATTTCTGTTGCTGGACTGTCACAAAGATGTCAGAAAAGCTTTTTGTTAAGTTTCCTTGAACTCTGAGGATGACTAAGGCCCAGCCTATGCGATTATCCCTTGGGAGAGAAAATATAGTTCGTTTCTGTGCACACTGAGGACTGAATAAGGTGCCAGCTGACCCCAGCAGTGTGAACACCTTTAACTGTATAACAAGATTTTCCTTTCTCTTTCCCTATCTTTTATTTCCAAATAGACCACAAGTGCCAAATTGATCAAAAAACTGGAATTAAGAGAGTGAGAGTAGTTTTACACTGTAGAGGGAATTTCAACCTTTTCAGACAAAACCAGGTTTATAGCATTACAGTTTCACAAGAAATAGGAAATTTTCCTTGACCACACTATATAGTGCTTTACCTTGAAGAAAACTATTATGTGGAAACAATTAAATAGTAAAGATTGTCCTCCACACAGATGATCATGTAACAAAACCGAAAACGTTTGTTTTCCTTTCTACATTTTTCTTCCTTTCTGGATCTAATTTGTTTTTCAGTGATGTCTCCAAGATTAATGAAGGAATAGGTGACAAGGTTGGACTTCTCGTTCAACAACTAACAGCATTTGTAGCAGGATTTATTGTTGGTCTCGTAAGAGGATGGAAATTAACCCTTGTAATACTAGCAGTTAGTCCTGTCCTGGGACTTTCAGCAGCCATCTGGGCAAAGGTAGGTTAACATACATTCAATGTCAGGTTTTATATTAATGAGAGATAATGAAATAAATCTACATATCTGAAATTCTTAGTGTTAGAACTTGTTTAGTCCAATTATAGCTTTAGATAAACTCTTAGATGAACTGTGTATCAGCACCCTCATGTTCAAGGCCAGGTTGGATAGGGCTTTGAGCAACCTGGTCTAGTGGAAGGTGTCCCTGCCCATGGCAGAGCAGTTGGAACTGGGTGATCTTTAAGGTCCCTTCCAAACCAAATCATTCTATGATTGGATGATTCTATGTAATTTCAATAATATCATTCTTATAGATTGGGCAGCCTTATTTGTTTGAAGCTGTTTCTGCCCATATAGCACAATCCCACACAGAGAAGTAGAATCCGCATTTGTAACTGTTTAACCACATCCACATAAGTACTTCTTCTGTTGAAAGGAATAATTGCACCTCCTGAAAAATAAGGGAATAAATTAGAAAAAAACTTGGTCTCAGACACAGAGTTTCTTTCAGAGCTGTTAACAACTTTGGCAAGAAATTTTAGGCAGACTTAGATGAGAGAAGGACCAAATTACCATGGGATTAGAATGACTTACATTTGTAGTTTGAAAGTCTTCCCATTTTTATAGTATTTTATTTTCCCTACATTTTAAAGGTCATGAAAGCTTTCTCTATCTTGAGTGAGTATAGTGCAGAAAAGGTTAGAGAAGCATGTGCCATGCATGTCTACTGGCTGAGTCTTCACAGACTGTGGCCAACTGATGTAAGTTATAGGGCCCTCTGGCTAATGTAGTCAGAGATGAGAATGAGCTGAGAAGATCTGCCTGGGGAGAACCACACCAGCTCACTATGAGCAGTCATCTAATCTCCTGCACTGGGTGAAAGCAGAGTGGAAAATCTAGCCCTTAGCTGTTTACAAAGGGTAACATTTAATTATTTGATTGAATTCACAATATACTTTACTTAATTTACAATATACTTTACTTTGGATATTGGACATTCTGCACTCATACATAATATAATCAAAAGGCTTCCTATTGGAAGAAAGTAACTATGATAAAAGTCATTATGAAGTGCTCGAGCTCATTCTATTTTTCCTGATGTCAAAATATTTGATCTTGTATTAGGTTCTCTCTGCTTTCACTGACAAAGAACAAGCAGCATATGCAAAAGCAGGTGCTGTTGCAGAGGAAGTTCTGGCAGCAGTCCGTACTGTAATAGCTTTTGGAGGACAGGAGAAAGAAATTAAAAGGTAAGAGCAATATTTGCTTTCATCAGTGGATTTTAAAGTCCTTGTTTCAGATAGTTTGAAGTTTTCTGGTATCTTTGTTGTTGAAAGTCTTATTTTCTGCATTTTTAGGTAATGGAAGATTGTCTGTTAGAGACTATTACAAGGTTCACTACGTTGAAAGACAATTAGTTATTTTTTTTGAAAAGTCAAAAGCATTCTTGTCCTAACTCGTCTGCACAGTTTTTAGTGCCGTGTGCCATGGTACAAGTGTAAATCTATTTTGAACTTCTTTCTTTCTTCCAGATACCATAAAAATTTAGAAGATGCTAAAAGGATTGGAATAAGAAAGGCGATTACAGCAAATATTTCTATGGGTGCTGCTTTCTTACTGATATATGCATCGTATGCACTGGCCTTTTGGTATGGAACTACTTTGGTCTTAAATGATGATTACACTATTGGCAAAGTTCTGACAGTAAGTATTAAGGAGTAAATTCTCAATAATAGTGAGAAAAGCACATTAAATTATGTAATGAGAACTTATTTGATTTTAATGAGAGTTATGGGCCAAAACTGGCAAAGTAGAATCCCTTCTGAACAAAAAGATTCTCACCACAGAAGTCTACATGTTTTCATAACATCTCAAAATCTATATGAATCTAAAATAAAACATATATTATTTTCCACTGTTCTTACGTATTTTCTGACTTTCATAATATCAGACTGATATAGAAACAATTCAATCCAAAGCTGAAGTACAATACCCTTCCTAGTTGCTATTTGCTTTCAGATTTATGGGTCTGAATATATTTTCAGCATGCAGAAACAAATACTTTTTTTTAACTGTTGTGTGGTCTAAATAGATAATTTTTTTTATGTTTTGCGCTATGAGAGCTTGAAATCACTTCTCAGTATTTTTAGAAATTGAGGGGGATAAAAATATACTTGTGACTAGGAAATATGTAAAAAACCCATTACTCGTAAGTCGTAACTTAAATTCTTCTCTTGATGTGGCAACCATTCTAATTTTGTATGAGATATCAAATAAATACGGTAAGAAGAATAACTTTGTTAACCATAATAAAAGCCCAGACAGGTGACCATATGCATATATTTATTTATTTTTTAAACTATCTGTTTTGTTTTGTTTATGAATCACTGAAGTTCATGAAAAATGTCTCTGATATGTGTCTTTGGCTTTTTGGAACCTTTTATGCAGGTTGGCATATAGAACACTCAGTGAGGTTCATGACCTTGTGTGTAATTTATTCTGTTCAAAGTCTTTGCAATTTCAGTTATGTTGTAGTTCATTGAATGGTGGTTTTATAACAGGGATGGGAGGGTGTGGCCTTATCATGTGTTAAATTTGTGAGTAGCTCCTATTCAAGACAGTGGGTGTCATGGACTTTGCTCTGACTTACTGTGGCTGTTACGAGCTCTGAGCAGCATCATTCAATTGCCTTCTTTTTTTTTAATACTAGCTGAAAGCAATAAACTATGCTACTCTGAGAAAACAGTTTATTGGTTCTTTTTCTCTTTCTTGTTTGCTTGCACTCCCTCTCATTGAAGCAGAGGGATCCTTTATTACTTTGTGATGGAGAAGCTGGATTTGTAGCCCCCTATTTCACTGTAACTTTGAAAGCAGAGTGATAGTGCTTTGCATATCTGTCTTTGTTTCCCTGGAAGATATGTAATATACTTTCCAGTCTTTGGAGTGTCTTTGGCCGAAGAATGAATTAATAAAATCCCGAGACATCAAGTGAAAGTCTACAGTTTTTGGCATAGATTTTACAAGTCTCAATCACCTTTTCACTTCTTCTCAATATGTTTGCAGCATTAACATTGTGCATGAGCTCAGTTCTCAGCTGACTCTTAAAAAGCCCTTTTCTTAACGTGATTCTCTGTTTTCAGTTTTTCTGTAATTCTAGATTCCTTAAACTTCTGTTAACAGGCATGGAGCCTCCTGATGCAAAGATATTTAAAGTAAATAAATAAATGTAATCCTCTGGTTAATAAGAATGAATATATGTCACTGTAAATATTTCTTTCAGGTCTTTTTCTCTGTATTGATTGGAGCTTTCAGTATTGGACAGACTGCTCCAAGCATAGAGGCATTTGCTAGTGCAAGAGGAGCTGCCTATGTGATCTTTAATATAATAGACAATGTGAGTATCCTTGCCCTTCTTATCATTTCAAAACTTCTTTTGAAGATAAGAGACCTTTCTTTTTAAAGACAGGCACTATTTATGGAAATGAAATTAATAAGATTAAATAACTGTGTAAAATAAGCAGAAATATATAGATAAAACCAGACAGAATGTGTAATTATTAGTCAGTTCCTCTTTGTCTTTTAGAATTATCAGTCCTTGCTTCAAAGGTAAAAGTACTGGATCTCTGAATCACTTGGTTTCAAAGGGTATCCTCTAATGTTTTTATCATGAAGGACATGTCTGTGGTGCTGTAATCACACGATTATAGACAGTGTAGGTCTATGAGCATAGTTTTCACGGTATCAGTGACACCAATGGTAGTGTGAGTGCCAGCAAATCAATAAAACACAACCTGGTAAACTGGATATGTACCTCAACTGCCAAGAGATTCTAAAATCAGAGAAGCTGTGATTTTGCTAGCTAATGAAGCTCTATGAAATGCAATTGCATGTTTTGGATTATTGTTAAGGTATACTTCAAGTTCTAGACCCACTCTGGATGGAAACAAACTCACTGATAATTAAGAAATCTGCTTCTGAGTAGTGATCAGCAGATCAATTGTTTCTCAGACAAATTGTTTCAGCAGAAAGGCCAAAGCTATAAATGAACAGCTCATTAGAGATGATGTACTCAGGTTAATCATCAGGCAGTGAAATGAATCTCAGATTATGGCTAGCTGTGGGTACAGTCTTAAGGACATTTGCTAAATTCACACCAAAGCTTAATGGAAAAATTCTAAAAGTATTCTTGCATAAACCTATCATCGATGCAGCAACGAGGGAGCAAAACATCATGCAATATTTTTCTTTCAGAAATCTCAACTAAATTACTTAAAACCCACATTTAATGTCTCTGAAGAGTAATGGTGCACTCCAGGACTTCTTTATGAAAAAAAATGGGGGGGGGTGTTGTATTTTATTTTGCACAGGAACCTCAAATTGACAGTTACTCAGAGGCGGGTTACAAACCGGACTACATTAAAGGAAACTTGGAATTCGAAAATGTTTACTTCAATTATCCATCCAGACCAGATGTTGAGGTATGTAAATGACACTTTATATATATTAGAGTTAAACATATAGATGATTTGTTGGGAAAAAAAAATCATTAAGAAGTGACATAAATTATGTTATATTGAAAATATAACAATTCCAAGTTGATTCTCTAATGTATATAAAACTACCTTGCCATCACAGTGATTTTAGCTAGATATATTTACACCTTAGCCAAACATGTTAAGTTTTCTGAGTAACTTTCTGTCTAAAGTTATAGTAAGCGTGGCTATGCAAAAAACCATAAATATGTATTTCTATCAGAACCTAAACTTACACCCTAACCCAACTGTTTGTGTATTGTAATAATAATGAGATCGTGGGTTTCAGAGTACTTCCAATGCAGTTCTCTGATGACTGTGTGTGAGAAAGCAGATCCAGCAAGGACTTGCTATACATGGAATAGAGATCAGAATCTGTATTTGTCTGTCTAGCCAGAGAATAAGTTTGCTTTTTGAAGCACTGTCATAAATCCATAGTTTGATTCAGTGGAGATGGAAGACATTTCAATGATTTCTGAAAATGTTTTCATGGGCAGTGTCTTTGCACTATGTAATTATTTCCTTCCTTACCTTGAAGGAAAATCACTGGCCATGATAAAATGATCTTTCTTACTTTTGATAGGCAGGAAGAAAAGACACAGAGCTTTTAATGATGACTTTTACATAGCTTCCCTGTAGTTTGCATGGTGCATTAGAAAGAATGTGAGGCAACAGAATACAGGAATATCACATCATATTGCATTTCTATACTATATTTTAGTTTTGGTAGTAATGTTATTATTATTTTGTCATATGAACTGGTTCATGAGAGAGGTACTTGTGAAGTGTGTTGTATAACACCTTGATATTGGACCAATCGTGATGTAAATGTAAGGAAATTAAGCTGAAATCATGTCATCCAAAATTTAAACCCACGTTTACAAATTTTATTTTGTACCAGATTCTGCTACAAATACAAAGGGTATTTTATCGTAGTCTTTATATTTCCATCAAATTTACACTGATATTTCTACATACTGTTATGTTTTTGATTCCCTTTCCTATATGCACAGATACTGAAGGGCTTGAATCTCAAGATTAGTTCTGGCCAGACAGTGGCCCTGGTTGGCAGCAGTGGCTGTGGGAAAAGTACAACTGTTCAGCTCATCCAGAGATTTTATGATCCCAAGGAAGGCACGGTAGGATACCTCAAGTGAGCTGACTGCTCTGTATGTCACACTTGTTGAAAGCCTAGTTCTGGCCTCACTCACCTTGTTCCAATGATATGGTGAAGTCTTGCCTAGAAAGGCATGTGCCAGCAGGGAAAGTGAGGTTCCTTGGTCAAAACACTCAGTAAACATATTTTGTCTGCTTCCTTATGATTAGGTTACCATTGATGGGCAGGATATTAAGACCTTGAATGTAAGATATCTGCGGGAGATTATCGGTGTGGTGAATCAGGAGCCCGTGCTCTTTGCTACCACTATTGCAGAAAATATTCGTTATGGCCGTGAGGACGTCACCATGGAAGAGATTGAAAAAGCTACCAAGGAAGCCAATGCTTATGACTTCATCATGAAGCTGCCCAATGTAAGCAGACCAGTTCTCCTGCTGAACCAATTTCTTCTAAACCCTCTTGTGCCAAATAGTTCCTTAGGAGGAACGCTTGTTAAGAGAGGAAGCTATCCTTGGAGCTGTGAATATGCAAAGCTATGCAGAGGTTCTCGTAACTTTTGAGAAAAATGTTAATTTTATATCTTCAGGTCATGATTTGGCAGGTATTTGAAGAACTATTAGAATTCCAGGAACACAAATGATTAGGTGGGTTTATCCAAGTACGTGTTTATTCCTGTAAAGGAAGGGGTGATTCTTTTCTTCACACTGCCTGTCTTTGCTGGGAATACTGTACCACTGAGTGTTTTGAATGCGTGTGGTTGTCTTGTAGAAGTTTGAAACCGTGGTTGGAGAAAGAGGGGCACAGCTGAGTGGAGGCCAGAAACAAAGAATAGCAATTGCCCGAGCTCTGGTTCGCAATCCTAAAATTCTTCTGCTTGATGAGGCAACATCAGCTTTGGATACTGAGAGTGAATCAGTTGTGCAGGCAGCACTGGACAAGGTCAGTAGTGTTTTAAAATGAAGCAGGTAAGCAGGAGCCTAATATTTACTTTTTTCCCTGACTTTTGTTGAAAATAGAGACGCATAAAACAAGAAAGGTAAACTTTGATTTGGCAAATGTTCTTTGTAAGGAGAATTTTTGAGATCCTGCAAGTATTACAGAGAGGAATCTTATTTCAAGCGAGAAGATGGAATCATATTTTCTGCATTATTAAGCTTAAATCAACATTTTCTTGGTGTAAATACCATCCTCTGTTATTATCTGTCTTACTGACACGCGTCTTGTTGTCAGTCACCTGCTTAATTAACTTATGAAGCCTAACAGAAAAAATAAGCATTACCAGCATGTCATAATTGTTTGTAGCAGTGACTTGGCTTGAAATACTCCAAGGAAACACTTGCTTCAGTTAACATGAATTCTTCTAGGTGCTTCTTTTGTTCTTAGTGTAGAACTGTCTTGATAATGGACAGCTCATCCATCGTGCAACTCAGGAGTCTCTATATTTACCTTACAAACTTGTATCCTTGTGAACCTTTGCAGAAGACCTAGGGACTCATAGAATCATAGAGTGGTTTGGGTTGGAAAGGATCTTTAAAGATTATCTAGTCTCCACATGGAACAGGGACACCGTCCACTAGATCAGGTTGCTCAGAGCCCCATCCAAACTGGTCTTGAACACTGAAAGGCTTCAATGAGGTCTCCCGGGAGCCTTCTTTTCTCCAGGTTGAACCCCAGCTCTCTTAGCCTGTCTGCATAGGAGAGGTCTGTTAGCTCTCTCGTAGTTTTTGTGGTCTTCCTCAGAACTCGCAGTACTCCAGGTGGGATCTCAACAGAGGAGAGTAAAGAGGGAGAATCTCCTCCCTCAATCTGCTGGCCACGCCTCTTTAGATGTAACCCAAGTTACAGTTGGCTTTCTGGACTGCAAGCACACATTGTCAGCTCGTGTCCAGTTTTTCATCCACTACTATTCCAAAGCCTTTCTCTGCAGAGCTGCTCTCAATCCATCTGTATTGATGTTGAGGATTGCCTTGACCCAGGTGCAGGGCCTTTCACCTGGCCTTGTTGAACTTCATGGGGTTCACATGGCTTCACTCCTCAAGCTTGCTGGAGACCTGAATGCTATCCCCTCCCTCACGTGAATAAGGTGCACCTCTCAGCTTGATGTCATTTGTAAATTTACTGAGTGTGCACTCAATCCCATTTATCTATGCCAATGAGGAAGATATTAAATAGTATGGGTGCCAGTATGGACTCCTGAGAGACGTCACTGAGGATGAACTCCCATTTGTTTTCCTACAAAATTCCACTACTTGGGATCATTACTTTGATTAGTTAAGCTAAAATTTGCTTGATCACTTTCACACAGCCTCATGATTAAAATGGCAAGCTCTGACATTTGAAACATTAGGTGTAATACGTTTCTAAATATCCAAAGATAGGTAGATAGTTGAACTAATTTTACATGAAATAGTAGGAGGTTTTATTTTCACTGTAGCTACTTGAGTTAACAATGGCTTAGAGCTTAAAACACTGAATTTTTTAAAATATGAGTGTGAAGTATTCTCTAATGCTTGTGTGTATAAATTATTTTCCATGAATTTTAAGGTTTAAATTGAGAACTATGGGCTTAAATATAAAACCTTCTAGCATTTTAAAAATTTTAATGTTTGTAACATTCTAAAATTTTAAATATTGAGAATTTTGTTTAGATATTTGTGATCAAAATTGTAGGATGTACATGTGCCACAGTGAAAGATTGTCTCCTTCATTTTCAGGGTAAAGATTATATTTCTGCTTTAAGGTACTCATTGAAATATGCTTTTAAATCTTTCTGGCAAGTTATATTTTCTGTGAACTCTTTTAGTGTTTCCTTTAGGTCTTATTCAACTCTAGTATGCAGAGGAACACTTTCTGAATTTACTTAGAAACACTCATATTAAACTTTGCTATTTCTAGGCAAGGGAAGGACGCACCACGGTTGTAGTGGCTCATCGGCTGTCGACAGTCCGAAATGCAGATCATATAGCTGTGTTTGAAGGTGGAGTTGTCGCAGAGCAAGGAAATCACCTTAAACTGCTTGAGAGGAAGGGAATCTACTACAAACTTGTTAACATGCAGGTACTTTTCTCGCTAGCTGTTGCCTCGTTTTGGTTTTTGTTTTCCTCACCCACAGTCATTGTATGCTATCAGAAGTATGAGGAATTCTGCAGAATTTGTTAGCAGCCAGCCAAAAGAAAAAGTGCTTTGACAGGAGAACAGTAATTTGAGAGAGGAGACCACTAATCTTGATACAATACCTATTAAACCCAGGATAGCACATTTTTAATCCTCTAAGTATTTAAACCTGAAAGATTATTTTATGTTTTCCTTTTATGCAGATAATGTAGAGCAGACTACAGTAGGTTGCTATTCCATTTCTTGTTCTTAGCCTATGATAAAAGGTAAAATAGAGTAGCTGATACTCAAGGAATAGAGCAGGCATATTTTAAGCTGTTTGTTTGTATTCCTTCATATTGAATTTCTTTCTAAAGAAAAAAATGTGGAGGAATAGAGGAAAAAGAAAAATAATCCAGCTATGCCAAGTGTGAAAATATGTTTTGAAGTTATGTAGACAGAAAAAAGAGATTAGATATTATAATAAATATCAGAAATGTATTCATTCTTAAGTGAAGACCAAAACACTTTGATATTTACATCCCAATATCCCATGTGACCATTAGGTTATAGCAGAGCTTCACTTTGTTTTACTGCATAACCACCATGTCCAATAAAGAAACTGAAACTGTCTCCTCAATATGTCAGATGGAAAAGAGTAAACCAGACCAATTAAAATATTTCTTCATAAAATATAAGAATGCATCTGGTTACTTTAGATTCAAAGTAACTTTGTATCCAAACAGATGTGATTATGGGAAAAATGAGGAAATATAAAATGGAAAGAAAATTTAAAACCAAAAAAATAAGACAGTAAACAAAAAATGGAAAGCAAGAAAAAAGTTATTTTTATTAGTAGTGGAAACAGCAGGAAAAAATAATAACTTTCTGGAAAAAAATAAACACAAGTTGAAGGCAACTTTGACTCCAGTTACTATTAAATATCTTAGGGGTGGGGAAAGATTTATTTGTTCTGTCAAAGAGACTGGCAAAACTACCACCAAAAGTAGGGCTCTTTTCCAGACTGCTCAAGTTTTTCAGTCAAAATCTGTTTCATCCTGAACTTTCATATTCCATTTAAAGTCAAGAATTGCAAAGAGTGTTCTGTGGTAAAGAGGGTTCATTTTTTATCTCTTCATGAATAAACAGTGTATACCCTGAGAACCCAAGATGAGTGCAAATGGTTTACCCTCAATTTAAAATTCTGTTAGTAGTTAATTCATAAAAAGAAAGAGCAGCCACTTTCACTCCCCTGCCGTCCCCTTAGTATAAGTATTTTCTTGAGAGGTGCGATACCCATATGAATAAAGCTCTGAAGACAGAGATCTACTAAAATATAATACAGATTTTCATATCTCCTTTAAAGCATTATATGTTGTTTCCCCCATATCTCTTTCAACTGAAACAAAGTTACTTTTACTTAGATTAGCTTATAATTTTGGAAGTAATATATGCATAATTAATCTTAGCATCACATTCTTCCCACTTTTAGGCAATAGAAGCTGAAGTTCCCTCATCAGAAAAAGATGAGAATGCACTAAGTGTCCAAAAACGTGAATCTGAACCAGAATCTGAAGAATCCCTATCAAGAGGATTGAGAAGACGATCAACTCGGAGAAGCATGAAAAAGCCAGGAGAGCAAGATGATGGCCCTGATGAGAAAAAAAGTTCACCTGTAAGTATCTTTGCAGAGATGTTAGTCAATTTGATTCCTTTGAAAGATGTATGTTAAATTCATTCTCCTGCTCAAGAAAGATACAGGAAGAAGGAGGCTTTTGTTAGGGGTGAAAAAACCATGAGAATTTTTAAATTCTAAATAGCCTTCAACTGTTAATATTCATAGCTTGTTGTTTTATTCTCAACAGGAATGATAATACAAATAAAATGGGACTTTAAAAGTCTATAACAAGGTTGATGGGTTTATTATTGAAAATCAATTAAGCTTAAAAGAAATATACTTATGTATATTTGCATAACACACTGACATAGTCTATACATTCATTTTTGGATCAGAAACAGAGCATTTGGCCCAACATACAACTCTTACAACAAAACTTGCAAAAAACCCCCCTCAAATATGATTGCGTTCATATTTACAGTGATTACTTTGCTGTTATAAATGCTTAGTAAACAGTTACTTCAATTAATCTAGTCATGGATTACACACAGCAATATGCCCAGAATTAACAGTTCAGTCACCATTGACCAATACCAAGAGTATTCACCAACAAAAATTATATAAATAAACTAATATACAATGACAAGAGCCGTAGATGTAGCGTAACAGCTCTTTCTTCCTTGTATTAGAATAATAAAAAAAAAATGTACAATCAGCTTTTTACATTTTTGTACATTTATTCATGTTATTAAAAGGTATGCATTTTTACTTCCTCTGAGTAGATTCTGAGAGGAGGAAATTGACTATTAATCTCTCTTTTTCTCCCTATTTCTCCAAATGTTCATGCCTGTCCTAACAGAATTTCCATTTTTTAGGAGGAAGAATTACCTCCAGCTTCATTTATGAAAATTATGAAGTTGAACAAAACTGAATGGCCATACTTTGTAGCTGGAATCTTATGTGCAGTTATCAATGGAGCTTTACAACCTGGATTTGCGATCATATTTTCTGAAATTATAGGGGTAAGTTGGAGTAAAATATGCAAAAAACTATATTTACACAAAATTTGTTTCTAATAGAATTAGATTTAAAGCAATCACTGCATAATGAAGTTGAGGAGTGGATGAAGCACTATTGCAAATATCTGAAAAATTATATGAAATTTACAAAATCCTAAAAATCTTGCTATAACCTGAATTTTGCTCGCTATACTTGTAATCATATGTAACATATGCTCAAATTTTATACGAATGCCAATGACTACCAAACGTAGTTATTGAGAAAATGGGAGTATTTTAGATTGTTAGTTGATTTTAAAAAATGTTGTTTTAAATATTGTTTTTATAGGTTTTTTCAGAAACGGACAAGGACGTTTTAAGAGAACAGAGCAACTTATATTCACTGCTGTTTTTAGTACTTGGGATAATTTCCTTTTTTACTTTCTTTTTTCAGGTATGTTTTATTATTTTTACTTTATTATAATTGTTCATCATGTTTTAGAAATCAGTTCTGAAATATACTAAAAATTTGCATCTTCATAATACACGTGTCCGACTCAAACCAGAACCTGTATTTATGGTTCTAGATGTGTCTTGTGCTGAAACCTTTTTGACCTAGAGCTTCTCATGTGTTAGAGACCTTCCAACCTATTCAGACCTCTGAACTTCAGAACTTGCCCTCTTAATCACCAAACACATCTCACCTAAGAACCAACCCCTCCAGCCATTACCACTCCCTTCTCACCCTCAAGCCTTCCTGCTTGAATCTGTTAGTGATTGAAAATCTACCAATCTCTTGCCTTAGTTCTCCAATTTTTTAGTTCCCTAAGCCTTTTCCTGTTCAAGCCTTACCTTATGGGAGTCTCCAAAAGATTCCCAGGCCCAATTCATCAGGCAACACTTATTGTGCTGATATTCAGCTCCTTCTGCTGAAATACTAATGGTTTTAACTGCTACAGCAGTGCCACATAAAAAAATTAAAAAAATAAAAGTAATCATAATTTCATGTATAGTCTGGTTTATAATGTCTGAATACGTTTGTATAGTTTTATCTGTTAAATGAACCTACACAGTGAAATAAGAAGGTGTGCTTGGGACAGCAGTATAAACAGTCTTGCAAAAACCTTCTGATTTATTTATGGGATTGTTGCCTGTGTATTTTGGTGCTGAAAAAAATCTCCGGAGCAGCTAATTAGGGGTGAGATAAGAAAGGGTTTATTTGCCAAGGTAGTAGGTGATATAAGACGCGCGCACCCGTGCCTGAGAGGTTACATTTTATAACATTATCCATCCAATCCCAGATGTGTCCACCCTTTGGCCCTTCCTCTGGTCCGCCCCGGGCCCTCCCCCTGAGAATTGGGTCTGGGGTCTTTTTGGGACCACTTACTTCATCATCTTCAACTTCATCAGAGTACAAAGGGTACATATTTACCTAATTTTTGACCGTACTCTGTGGTTTAGGCCCTGATACGCTGTTATCCAAACAGTCTAGGCCTTTGCCTTGACAAAAGACTAAACACTGCTACTGAATTCAGGGGTAGGTTTGATATGGGAACATAGAATGGGGCAAAAGGGTTAGGGAATGTGTAAATAAGGGAAAGGAACAAGGCAAAAAGGGGTTTCTGCTTTTAAAACCTACCTATAAAATTTACAAGTCTTACAAATATTAGAAAAATAAAAAAACCATTAGGGGCTTAAGGCATCAGGATTGTCTTCCAAGAAGGCCTTGAGTACAGAAGACTGAGTTGTATATGGCTGTGATAGGTTTGCTCAGTTTATAAATGTTCAGACAATGTTTTAAATACGAGTGATGTGTTTGACTTCAGTGAATCCAGATTGCCCTACTATTGTTGACTTAAAATGAATGGCCTAAATGCTACTTCTTTAAATCTGACATAGGTCAACTCATACAAATGAAGTCAAAGGGTTGATTTTCCTTGAAGCATGGTGGTGAAATATTGCTATGCTGCCTGTATTATTTTCAGAAAGAATATTTGAATGTCTGTACTGTGAGCCTGCTAGAATTTATGCATATTAAACGTGGTTTTGTATTTGCTTTGTGCAAACAGGACTGTAATATTTTGTGCTTCAATGTTGTAGAGATGATGTATCTAAAATATTTATTGAATAAACACAAACACTGTAATAGTATGCTAAGCATTGTATCTTTTCTCAAATAGGGTTTCACATTTGGCAAATCTGGAGAAATTCTTACAATGAGGCTTCGATTCATGGCATTTAAAGCAATGCTTAGACAGGTACAGATAATAAATATTTTGAACTTCGGGGTTTTAAAAACAATTAATTATAATTAAATGAAATTATTTTTATAACAATGTAATAATGTAATTTAATAATTAACAATTAAATTAAAATTTTCAATTTAATAATTAAAATGTAATCATTAAATGTAACAAAATAATTAATTGTATTGGTGTAATAATAACAATAATTGGTAGAATTATATAATTGGTATAATTGTTGACTGTATTTGTATAAAATAACTGTATAATACATCATTCTACCATATTAGGACTTGTCTACAGAGATAATTGTTTAAATCAGTTTTGAAATCAATTTGGTTAGTTACATGTGGTTAAGCAAAGTATCCTTAGAAGAAGGGTCTTAAGTCAATACAAGAGCTTTTTAAGTGCTCTTTGCAAGGACTAAGATTTACAGCCAAGCTACTACAGCTCCACAAGTTGATGTGCACCAGCAGTACCCCACTGTCTGTTCGTTTACCTGCTTTGTTTTCTTGGTGCCCTTTCTCCTGTAAAGAAATGCAACACAGCTTACATTGTAACTCTTATTTCAAATGTCTGATTTAAACTGGGATATGTATAGACATGTTTTTGTTTATAAATTGGAAGTCTCTGTCAAGGAGCCCCCAAATCCATAATTTTTGTTTGTTAACACAATAATAAGATCGCATATTGAAATCTAAAGCCACTTTCAGAGAATTAAAATATAAATATTTCATGATGTTTTAAAGTAATTCATGTAGGTATCTAAGACAGCCTTAATTTTGCATGATTTCAGGATTGGTATTTTAGACTTTGAAATATGCAATAGAATAGTTATGGGGTTTTATTCTTGCTCATAAAGCTACATGTAGACACAGAATTTGATTCATGTCAATATGACTATTTGCAATGCGACAGAAAACTCTTGTAGTCTGCAAAACTATGACTTATAGATCAACCATACTCCAAATCTAATGAAAAAGCAATCTTTCAATTGAGCCTTGAGGTCAGAATGCCAGTAATACTTTACCAGGACTTAATTCAATGCATATTACAGATGACATTTTAAATCAGATACTGGGTCACATGGTGAATAAATTATAAACTGTGTACCTGACCCCAACAATTAATGAAGGAATTAAACTTAATTAAACATGCAGAGCTGAGGCACGGCCACATACACAGTCTTCTGACACTGAACCCAGTTGTATTAGGTAGACCTTAGATTTACTTTGCAGTTTACATGAAATGTCCAAACCCTGCTCTTAAAAATAATGTTTCTTATTGTAGGATATGGGCTGGTTTGATAATCCAAAAAATAGCACTGGAGCACTAACTACAAGACTTGCTAATGATGCCTCACAAGTGAAAGGAGTAAGTAAAATTTTGCTTTGGTATTTTTCATATTTGGTTTAGCATATAGCAAAGTTGCAGCTTGGGTGTGACTGGTTGATAATAGTCTCAACTTTGACAACTAAAATTTACTATAATACAACAGTTGGTAGAGAATGCACAGAGAATGCATTATAACAGTAATGATAATATACGTTTACAAAAAAATTTCCAAGTAAACCTTTTCTAAAGTTTACTATTGTGCTGTATTGTGATCTTCATTATTAAACAAATCTATTGGGAATCTCTTATCTAAGAAATCTCTTTAAAGAGGTCTTATTCACCTAAAGACGTGCATCTAAATTTGCTTAGGACCTCCTGCTTTTCTGATGACACAGATTCCCTCCTGCTACTTTTCTGATGACACAGATTCCTTAATTTAAAAAAAAAAATAAACTTGCAAGCAATAGGCTTTCTTTCCTCTCTTACTTTTTGGAGTTTCTTTAAAAATAAACTGTGGATTTCAGGGGTCTGTAATACCGAGCCAAGGTACACTGAATGGAATTATTCGTGTATGCTTAAGTAAATTTTTACTTCTCCAAGAAGTTATGAGGTGGTTTTTTTCTGAACTGAAGAATTCTGAAGTATCTTTGGCTTTATTTCTATTGGAGAAGTTAAACATTTAATTTTCTTTTTCATTGGGCTTTGTGTGATGACTTATAAAGTAAGTGTATGATCTACAAAATAGGACTGATTTTAATGTGCAGATGTACATGTGAATATGTATGGAGGTTAAAGTTTGTTCAGCTTGAAGAGCAGAATTTAGAAATTGTGGTGTACATTTCAGTAATCAGCACATGGTAAAAGAAGAAATAAATGTGATCTGGGTATTTTTATACAAAAGCATTGAAGAAACTCCTATTTTGAAAAAGCTGAGTTAAGACTTTTTAAATAGTGCCTTGAGAATCAGGAATATTGTGGGTGAAAATGCTTTTCTTATTTAAATCACAGTTACTTTAGTAAGAAATGCCTTTTTTCTTCTTCCAGGCAACTGGTGTCAGACTAGCATTAATTGCCCAAAACATAGCCAACCTGGGGACTGGAATTATTATATCATTAATATATGGCTGGCAGCTGACCCTGCTACTTTTAGCTGTTGTGCCCATCATTGCAGTGGCAGGAATGATTGAAATGAAGATGTTGGCTGGGCATGCTAAGAAAGACAAAAAAGAGCTGGAAGCTGCAGGAAAGGTGGGTTTAGAGAAATTTATCTATTTCTGTATAATATATATACAGTCATGTTTACCAAAGTATTGTTACTGGATGTATTACTTCCAAATACAGAACAATTCATAATATATAACTTCCAGAGATAGCTAAACTCCATGTAGTTACACTAGTAGACCTACAGAGCATCACACCTCTTCAATAATAATTGAAGAGTTATGTTATTAACCAATATATATATTTATAGCTGATAAATCCCTGAATGTGCTAAATGCTATTCAGGCACATTCCTTTCTCATTCCTATTCTGATCATCTTTGTTTTCCTTTATTTTGCAACACTCTTCATTTTGACATTCTCTTTCATTTGTTTTTTTTCCCCTGTCATCCCTTTTTGGCATGTCATCTGTCTTATGTTTATTATATTGCTCTTTTTTTTTCCCCTCCTTCATCTTATTGGTGTTTGCAGGGATAATATGTATATCCCACTGGTTTCTGAGTCTGTTTGCCATTCCTTTCTTTCTTGAGTGGAAGAGAAAGATGAGAACTGAAAAGTAAGAAGGTTAGACTCTTGTTTAACAAATTAAATGAAGGCATTTAATGTCACTTCATTCCAAAAATTCTTTTGGGACAGAACAACTATTTCATCACTTCCCAGATAATTGCTTTCTTCAAGGCAAAACTTTTCTAAAATCTCTTCCTATGTCCTACTGTTTTTAAACTGAGAGGAAAATCATTTATCTAAGACCATGCACATAAGGAATAGTATTAATATTCAGATTTGGTGTTTAAATATATGTATCTGCACGTGTTCTAGCAGTGTAATGTCGTCTTGTAGTTACTTGAGGTGCCATAGAGTTGGGTGGCCTCCAGTTGCCATTTCAGAAGGGCCTGGGTCTACTCTGTGCTCTATGTTGTATCTGCCATGCCTTACCCAAATGTTTTGAGTATCCTAGACCATCTCCAAGGGCAGAAGTCACCTGCATGTAGGCAACTAGATTAGAGTCCTTCCCACTCCAATCAATGATTTTGGAGAAGCAGACTAAGTAGGCACACCGTGCATAGACAGATGAATTGCTTTCTGGTTATGTTGAATAGGTATCCATTGACCCTCCCAGTAACTCCTGTTTACTAAGTGAGGTTTATTTCCTTCCTTCCATCATGTCTGTAGATAAAGTTACTGAAAAACATTTTTGTCCCTCCAAGGCCACAGGAAATTGTGCAGAATGATCTTTTCACGGGCTTTTTCATACAAGCCAAAGAATGCAATTCCTTTCCTTCCCACTGACTACATTTCTTCTCCTTCTCCTCTCTAATGGCTGAACATTTATTTCATGTAGTTTTATTGTAAGATATGGCAGAAAAAAATTGACAGTTCTTGGAATAGGCACTAAAGACTTCTTTAATGCCACAGATTGCGAAGAATTACCACAGGTGTTACAAATATTTATGACATTTTTACAAAACTTAAAAAAATATTTACTTTTCATAGAAATGTATGAGTTTCCCCTCTCAAGGCCACCTAAGCAAGGACTGGACTACTGGAATTCTATTAAATTTTCATTTTTTTAAAAAATCAGGATTTTTTGGAGAAACAATGGTGTTTTACCTGGAAATTTGCATTCTGCAAAGGACTTAAGTTACTGAAAACCTTACTTTATGGTCTTTATTAGACTCAAACCATGATGCGTTAAATGTATATTTCAGCAAAATATGTTAAAGCCCTGAAGGTCTTCATCCTCTTTGTTGCCTTTCTCTGGACATGGTCCAGCACTTCAATGTCCTTCTTGAAGTGAGGGGCCCAAAACTGAACTGAGTACTCAAAGTGCAGCCTCACCAGTGCTGAGTACAGCAGGACAATGATTTTTTATACAATGTCTGCAAAACTCTAGCTAAATTGTTGGTATTGCCCATATTCCTTTCCTGCTGTACGTACAGTTCTGAGGTAAAAAAAGACATTACTTTGCATTTGTACTGTATCTATGCTCATAAATAAGCTGTCCTGCTGAATACCCATCCTTAGAAATGAGACTGATTGGCAGCTGAATAGAGCTTAGATATAGCTGTTTAATAACATTTGAGGTGCATTAGGAAATTGAAAATATCCATCCCTGTGGGATTGTCAACTATAATACAGTACATGGGCCCTCCCAGAGCAACAGGATTTCAGGACAACTGGAATACTCAGTCTAACACATATTTCATGGGAGGCTATGTAGGTTGTGCACTCAAAACCGCTGTTTCATCCAGAGGTGAATAGAGGGATGCAGCATTGTTCCAGTGTCTGAAGAGATGTGGTTATTCCAGGTGTCATCTGTTGGTCACTTCTAAGCATCATCCATTCTACATTAATATGGACTAAATAGACCATACAGGTTCCCAGCCTCACTGTGTGGTCACTGAGGAAGACTTTGTGGGCACCTCCATAGTCTTAACAGATTATGTAAAAGCTTTGAATCTGTTACTCCCATAGAGACACACATTTATTGGCTTCAAATGTTGCTTGGTACCTTTGTGCATACAAATGACTCGAGTCTATATATCTGCAAGATTAAAGAATGTATTATTGTTCAGATCAAACATTTACTGCTGAGATCTGAGTTAGGCTCTAAGGCACGTAAGCAACCTGGACATTTTGATTGTAGCCCAAACTCAGTGGACTGGAATTTGAATGCTCATACCCCATTTTTCTTGTTGAATAGCTTCTCCATACTTGTCATTGCTGCCTAATGGTTTCTCACCATTTATTTGTAGGACATTAAAGAGGTCTTATCAGAAAATTCTGAGCATCGTAAGAAAATCTCATTGTCATAGAAAGAAAAATGTAAAATGATTATTTTTGATATCAAACGTCCATGATTTTAATAACCAGTATAAAAAATATAAAATTACATTCCAACAGAATTGTTTTATTAGTTTAGGATAAGAAATTGCAGCACAATCTTAACTTTTGATTAAAACATTTGTGTTTCTATTGCAGATTGCCACAGAAGCAATAGAAAATATTAGAACTGTTGTTAGCTTGACCCGAGAAAGAAAATTTGAGTTGATGTATGGAGAACATTTGATTGTACCATACAGGTATAATAAAAATAACTAAGCTAAAAAAAAATCTGTAATAAATTGCACACATTTACTTCAACAAAAATAGATTTTTTTTGATAGTGTGTATGATTTAATGTATAATTTAATTACCTCAAAATTAATGTAAATATTTTGCATATTTTTTATTAACAAACACAACCACCACCAGCTGACTTTTTTTTAAACTTGATTTAATTAATTTTCTTTATAATATTGGTATTTTCTATTACAATATCACTTGGTTTGGAAAAATGTTAGTTTTAAGTGAGCTTTGGAAGCGATCTAATCTGAATTTCCACCTGAAGTGTTTTTGATATTTAATTAAAAGCTTTTTAATGTAAATTGAATATTACCTTCTGCCATTGTTTAAAGTATTAGAGGGACTGAAAATATTTGAGTAATTGCTTATTGGTTTGTAGCTGAAAAAAAAGTAATATAAATCTGCCTGGACTAAATAAAAATTTAAAAGTTTTAAAGTGAAAAACTAAAAAGATTCTTTCAAAGAAAGTTTTATTTGTTCTAGAAGGGAATGTTTCATTTTCAGATATTCATGAGAAAAGTAAAGGAAATGACAGCATCTGTGCACAGATATAACAAGAGACTTGTGAGGATGCCACTAACACATCGACCATAATAATTGAGTGATTAGAGCACAGTGCAGGACATAAAACATATTACATAGCTTTTTCCTCAGGCTGCTGGGTCTTGAGTTCACATCTCACAACTTTCAGAACAGTGCCTAACCATTCTCAGGGTTGACCTTGATGGGATTGCTCCGAGACTTCCATCTTACTGTTGTTCTAGTATAAAAAAGAAGTTATTGCTCTATGGGTCAGTTTGTCTGGAAGAGACAGAGATATTTTTTTTAGTTAATGTTTCAGTGTATGTACATTTTCCATTCATAACAGTATCAACTGAAGTCAGTTGGTATTTGCATATTAGAACTTAAGTATGATTGCACACTTTGATGAAAATGTGCATTCTGTCTTACAGAAATTCTGTGAAGAAGGCACATATATTTGGCTTTTGTTTTGCCCTTTCACAAGCAATGATGTTCTTTACCTATGCTGGCTGTTTCCGGTTTGGTGCCTATCTAGTGGCAAACGGACACATGGAGTATAAAAGCGTGTTTTTGTAAGTATCACATTTGCAATATTTTTTCTGTCTATCCAGAAAAATCCTTTATTATTTAAGAGACAATAACTCAGTACAGGGCTGTGTAAACAAGTTCTAAAAGACTGAGGTTCTACCAGTATAGATATCAGTGACCTCAATACCCAAGAAGGTCAATCATACCAATGTTTTGTTGGCAACCTAATTGTGGTAAACACAGCTCATTTTGACTGGAAGATGTTGGAAAGTGCCTGCATCCCATGTGCTAGCTGAACGTCTCTAGTCAGCTGAGTGAGTGGACTTGCAGTGGCTCAGTCAGACTTGAAAGGGATTGTTTGACCTAAAATTGTGTGAGCTCTCCTAGGCTGTTTAAATGCAGAATAAAACAGATTACTTTATGAGCTCTGAAAAGACAAAATTTAAAATAAATGAATCTATTTTACTTTGCTTTAAAAGAGGTCTCATAGATCTCATATGTCAAATACCACTTCTCAGTGATGAGTAATCATCAGTTGTGTGGCAGTAATTAATAGCTGAAGACAGCAGGTTCTTAAACTATTCTAATGTAGCCTGTAAAATTACATAAAATTACATAAAAATCACCACAAAGCAATAATAGCATAGTTTTCAACCCTTTTCAGTATTGTAAATCATGCTATTTTTTCCATCAGAGCTGCGATAGAAAATTAAATCTTTATTGTCACCTTGTTACAGGCTTGATTTCTTATTTTCGTTGATGCCTTAAAAATTGATCACTAACTCCCAAAAATCATGGAGCCATAGAGAGGAAACCATAGCAATAGCAGGATTAGAGTAACAGTTTTGCCATCCATTGACCCTTTCCTTATAGCCTCAGCTGAGATTTAATATACTTAATCAGTATTAATAACTAAAGAAGATTAGTGATAATAAGTAATGCAAATACTGAATTTAGAATGCAGACATGTTTATTTCACATCATTGAAAGAGGGTGAAAAGGGAATTTCTGGAGCTAAATGAGTAATTGAACCAATAATAGTTGGTTACTACTTTACTCTTTCTAAATTTAGCCCTCTTTTTTCTCTGAGTGAAAGAAAAAGTTGGCTGCAGCCCCATTTCCATTGTCCTTTTCTCCATTGCCTATTGATTATTTTTTTTCCTGATTTCTTTTGTAGAGTGTTTTCAGCTGTTGTATTTGGTGCAATGGCCTTAGGACAAACCAGCTCTTTTGCTCCAGACTATGCTAAAGCCAAGATATCAGCAGCCCACCTGTTTCAGCTGTTCGAAAGAGTGCCCTCAATAGATAGTTACAGTGAGGAAGGAGAGAAGCCCGTAAGTAAGCCACGTGTAACGGGTGGTATTGTCTGTCGGTAATATGAACAGCACTCTTCTCACTTCCTTCAAACTGATTTTTCCTCTCCTGATTACATCCTTTTCCCAATGCATTCTTGACACTTTATCTGAACACAACATGGACCAAGTCCTCTATTGTGAGTCCAGCTTTTGCTCATAATGGCAAAAGGTCATTTGTTTTGAAAACCCCTATTGATGTCGAGGCGGGGAGTAAATACTTCTGCAATTCTATTAGAATCATCTGTGAAATTGTCTTAAAGATGTAACTGCCACGGTCCGAGGGGGGATGGGGCCGTGACACAGCACGGACGGGTCCGGAGACAAGGCAGAGCTGCAAATGGAATACTTTATTGAGGTGTCCTGAGGTTTTATGGGTTCAGGGGGGAAAGGGCAAGAACATGGGGTGGAGCATGAGACAGACAAACGGGGGAGCAAACTGGGGTAGGGACACAGGCAAAGGGGGAGGAACGTGGGAGGAACCGGGGAAGGAGAGGGCGAATGGTAACTGTCTCCTCTCTGCAGCTTCTGCAGCCCATCAGAGAGGGGAGCGGGGAAGCAGGGAGCAGGCAAACTCGTGGCAAGCCCGGGTATGCCCAGGCTGTGCACTGTGTAGTGTGGATACAATGAAACCACATAATTAATAACAGTAAAGTCCATATACTAAAGTCCTGTCAACTGCTGTATGTCTTTCTCCACGCCTGGAACCGCTCCCATCCTGAATCTTGTTCCTTCACATGTAACAGTGATGCTCTTTTAATTCCAGGAAACATTTGAGGGAAACATAACCATCAAAGATGTGGCATTTAACTATCCAAACCGACCAGAGGTCAAAATCCTCCAGGGTTTGAATCTACAAGTAGAAAAGGGACAAACTCTGGCTCTTGTTGGTAGCAGTGGCTGTGGAAAGAGTACTGTTGTTCAGCTGCTCGAGAGATTTTATGACCCACTTGATGGAGAAATGGTAAGTATTTTTTCCAGAACGTGTCAATAGATTTAAGTGAGGGTGTGCTTACTGGTTTTATGTGATGTGATAAAGTATAATAGATATTTCTAGTTTTCTTTTTCAAGTATTTTTAATGTTAAAAATCAGCACTGGCTCATCAGGGCTCCTTAACTGAATGAGATGTACGTAAGCCCCAGTTTCTCACATTGTATGGAATTAATGAAACAAGATCTGTGTGGTAAAAATATGCCTGACCCATGGCCTAATGGTGGTTTTGAATTCAGAGCAAATTTCCTGACTTTTTTATATTATGAACACTTTAAAATTTGTGAAACATACATATACATATCTACTTCTGTATAGTGTAGTAGCAGAATTTGCTGTCTATGTTCTTTCAGAAAAACCAAAACCAGAGAACATTGCCAAAAATAATTTTTATGGTAATTTTTACTTGTCAGAAACATCTTTCAGAGTGTGTCCACATACCAAGTGATAGACTGTAAATACTTTCAGTAATTTTGATCTAAAATACATGTAAAGTTTCCTACATTACTTATTCAGCAACTTTACATATTTTTTTTTCACATAACAGTATTGTTTATTGCCATTGCTCTTTGATGTAAATGTATTCAGAGACTGTGTTTGAAAAACAGGGCACACATTTTGGGCTGGATGAGATGAGAATAAGAAGGATTTCGGAACTTGTCTCTGCAGAGATACTCACAAAAAGGGAAGCAATACTTAAATAAGACCTAGATGCAATGGACAAGATTTTTTTGAGAGTTGAAATGCCCAAACACGTCCAGTGTAGCAAAATGATTTGTAGAAAGTAGCAGCACAAGTACTCCAAAAGTATGTTTAACCAAATCTGTCTTCCTTACCAATTTTTTTGACCTTGTATTCATGAATAACCAGCCACTGTTTCATGAAAGGAAAAGCACAGACCTCAGGCATAGAAACCACAAAAGTGGTGGGCTAATTCAGAGGCTGAGTTTCCCTGTGAATTCAGGTGAAAGGGGTGTATTTTTAAAAGCAGTAACTGTCCGAGCAGCTGTACACAAAAGTGAGCAATTGTGCTGGTCTGATAAGGAGAGTAACCATGCCTAAAAGTCATGATGTTTGGTATGGTAGCTCCAAAAATGCATAATAACTGTATTCTCTAGTTTCTCCAATGATTTTTCACGTCAGATAAGGGACAGAAAGCAGATCTTAGCAGGCCGCAAATCCATTGGAATTCTAAGGAAAAAAGATGGTAAATACCTATATAGTCAAAAGCCTTTTCTCCTTTCAAGCTTATTTTTCCCGCTGAAGAAAAAATGAAAGAACATTACCCAAGGTTCTTTGAAATTGCCTCAGCATACCCTATCTTCCATTGTCTTCAAAATCCTAATTAAACCTTGAAACAAAGATGGGGACTGAGGCAACACTTTTATAAAATAGCCCTCAGAAAATGTTGGGATATAGGGCAGAAGCAGGGCAAGGGATTATGTGAGCTTTCAATTGATCTCTCTAAGGGAAGAGCTGCAATTGCACAACTTCTGTGTATGAATTTACAGTAAGTCTCAAAAATTTAAAATGTTTGCTTTCTCAGCTTTTTGATGGCAAAGGTGCCAAGGCACTAAATATCAAGTGGCTGAGAGCCCAGATTGGTATCGTCTCACAAGAGCCAATCCTGTTTGACTGCACTATCGCTGAAAACATCGCGTATGGAGATAACAGTCGTCAGGTGCCATTTGAGGAAATTGTTAATGCAGCAAAAGAAGCCAATATTCATACCTTCGTTGACTCTCTGCCAGATGTAAGTTATTCCTTTTCTCTCCCACTTGGAACTGGAAGTGACCTAAAGTGGCAGGGAATAATTGTGTCTGCTTGTAAATACCTGGGGTACAATAATTCCCTGAGATGAAAAAAGATCTGAAACAATTTTTGAAACATTTTTCCTTTCTTAATTGTGTTTACCATAATTATTTTTACTCTGGGAGATTCCAGTGTTGGGTAGAGAGCTGAACATTCAAGATCTTTGGGAAGAAAGGACACAACTGTAACTAATTGAGAGCTGGAAGTGAGGGGTGGGGGTTTTTAAGTAAATGGAACCTTTCTTTTTAAGCTCTTGTCCATCTCAAGCACATGTAAAAGACTCTGCTAGACTGACAAGATTATACATTTCTTCTAGTTTATCTAGTCAGAATTTAAATTTCTAGTATTCCTGTGGTCCAAAAATATAGTTTTTCACATCTATATATCTGACCACCACACAATAATGTAAGAATGAGCATCTTGGTCAGACAAAAGGTCTGCCATGCACATAATCTTGTCCCAAGCAGTGACCACCAAGACGTATTTACAAATAAGTATTCAGAAAGGCTAAACATTTAATCCCATTTCCCCTGAATTCTCATCTTGCTTTGCGTAATTTGTGACTTGGGAACTTCCTAAGATAGAAAATGTTTTTTATTATTTAGTTTTTTAAGGATTTTTCTTCTGTGTGTTTGACAAATCAGTTTCTAACCTGTGCCAACTTGCTTTCAAAACTTTCTGTAGTTGGGAGGTTGCCAGCTTAGTTGCATGTTGTACACATTCAGACTGATTTCAGGCTGATAAACGGCTTAAAAAAATACAAAAGCCGAGACCCATGATTTTTGCAGACCATGTTTACTTTCTAATGACTTATCAAGATCTGCTGGTCTGCCTTAACTTTCCTAACTCAATAAGAAGCATAACTGTCCAGACAGATAAAGTCTAAAAATGTCTGTGTCCATATATAGATATATAATTTGGCCTGAATCTGATACATCTTACACATTGCTTTTTTTTTCAGGATGAATAAAAGTTGGTTAGAGTAACTGATTTATTTGGACACTAGCTTGGAGTGTCTTAAGTCAGGGTTTGATCCCCAGTATTGTCAGGGACTTCCACTGATCTTTGGTGTTCTGTCTCCTGATTGAGAATAACATTGCCATCCAACCCTAGGGAGTGCTATTGCTTGGAATTTAGGAAATACTTGATGTTACAAAGAAGTCTCCTGGTGAAAGATCTATAGATCTGTGTCAGCTGGCAATTCTGGTCAGTTGTTTTCAGAGAGCTGCTGGCATGGAATATGCAGTTTATGGGTGGCTGGTGTCAGGGTTGATATGCTTCAGTATACTTCAGAATTGATTTGCATTCCTAGCCTGAACTGAATCTCTTATTTCCAGAAATACAATACCCGTGTAGGAGACAAGGGAACGCAGCTTTCTGGTGGTCAGAAACAACGTATCGCTATTGCCCGAGCTCTTGTGCGTCAGCCCCAAATTCTGCTACTGGATGAAGCTACTTCTGCCTTAGACACAGAAAGTGAAAAGGTAACTTAAGTTTAAGCCAGGAGCCTGGAATCTAAATTCCACTCCCCCTTTTTTTTTTTTCTTACATCATGATTATTGTTTTTACTCTCCCAGACTGAAGCCAAAAGCTGGAAATATGGTGTCTTATGCAAACTACGCATTTATGCTAATAATAGACAAATATAAAAGTCTTACTCCTTCTTGCAAAAAAAACCCCAAAAAAGTAATTTTTGCATCTGTATGGCAGCAGACAGACTGAAATTGCAATGAAGAATGCATTCCTCAGCCTAGGATTCTTCAGGCTTCAGCTGAAAAAGTGCTGTCAAACTTGAATCAGGACACACAAACTGCAAAGCCAAAAAGACTGAGGATGCTGACAGAGAACTTTTTTTTTTCTGTAAACCTGACAAATCTTGTTTCATAAGTTTTCTTCTTCTCCTAATGCTCTCCAGTCCTTGCTGCATGTTCATGGTTAACACAAGATGTTATGTGAAAATTTTTAGAGCACTTACTTCTTTTTTAAGCCCAAAGCTGCAATCTTGGTACAACAGAAATACAATCTAGCTGTAAAAAACCAACACAGAGTCCACAAAAAAACTTACTATTAATGAGGCAAATGTTATATCAGATATTATAGTCTGAAAAGTTAAAACCTTTGGACCAAGTTGTTATTAACTGTCGGCATAAAAATGAGGTTTGAAGGGAAAATGCCATTAAATAATCCCATGATTCATTGTTTTCTTAATTATGTGCCAGTTAGGCACATAATTGAAATTTCATCTCTCTTTTTATTCCTCATTAATAAACATAAGGAATAAAGAAAAGAAAGCAGAGATTCTTTTTAGTATTTTTCTGCCACTGCTAGCTCTAAGAAAAAGATGATTCACGAGACTCCCTGCAAAATCAGAACTAGTATGATAGCAGTTGACCCAAGAATACTGACTTGACTCCCATGTATAATTAGTCTGTCATGAAGGAGACCTGTGGAGGTCCCCAATTAAACATCTTCTTCACACAAGGGCCAATATTGAATTCAAACGTAGATTGCTTAATGCTGTGTCTGGAAGAGTCTTTGAAAATCTCTAAGGAGATTCAGCAGACATTCTCCTGTTAAAATTTATGACCATTTTCTCTTATTCTCCTGCCATGCACCTCAGTAATGAGCCTGGTTCCATCTAATCCTCTTGACTGTCACACCTGCTATAACAGTTTTGACTCTTTGCCAACACAGGCTAATCCTAAATCAGGAAGCTTGAGCAAGATCTTCCCTTTCCCTCACTCCCATATTGCAGTTTACTTCGCAGCTGTCAGAATAGTTCACCTTTTGGTCTGTTCATTGTGCAGATTGTTCAGGAAGCGCTGGATAAAGCCAGAGAAGGCCGTACCTGCATCGTGATAGCTCACCGCCTCTCCACCGTCCAAAATGCTGACAAGATCGCTGTCATACAGAACGGCAAGGTCGTAGAGCAAGGCACCCATCAGCAGCTTCTGGCTGAAAAAGGCATCTACTATTCTCTGGTCAATGTTCAAAGTGTGTAATGCAACACGTAGAATAAAGGCAGTACTTACCTCTGAATTCCCACTGGAGCTACTTCTGCCACTGTAATTATTTCAATATCAGCAGTCAGTTTTGATACTCTTGGTTTTCTTCCTTCCTTTGATAAATCATACAAAACTAAGTAAATATGTACCAGTTTCTCTGTATTAGCTTTCATTATTCAAACAGCTTTATTATGTGGCCAAAACAATGGCCTATTGTCCTCATGAAAGTAGAAGCATGCTAAGCCAAATGTAATTAATATTAGCTTGCTTTGAACTCTGTCAAAAGTCACATTAAACAGGCTTGTCTGTAAGCAACTTGGAAACATTTTCATGCTCAGTAAAAGTAGCTTTGCTATTGTCAGCAAGAAACCTCAAGCCTTATCCTCACTGTGCCTGTGTAAGACACAAGTCAGTCCTGGCCTATTGGGCTTGTTACCAACCTGTTATGAGAACTTGCTGGTCAGCTGAAATTTGATTCCAGATGTCTCTTGTGAAGTTTAAGCCTGGGATGACAGTAAATGTCTTGAAAACATGGGCAAAGTCTGAAAACAAGGGTCTCAAAACTGCAAGTACCTCAGTGGTGGTTGGTAACTGATCCCCAAAGAGTTGCAACCTTAAGAGGTGGAAAAAGACATAACGCAGGAAAGAAACAGCAGATCAGAAAAAATCCCATAACTGATGGGCAAGACAAAGCACCTGCTGCAGCCCGGGAAAGAACTGTCTGCAAGTGTCCCAAAGTCCTAGGGGTCAGAGGTCAAAGACTAAGAATTCTGAAGACTGCAATATTTTATAAAAGGTGAAAATCCTGGATTTGGACTTGGAGGAGGGGGAAGGAAGGCATCTTTTTCATTGTTAGCATGCTTTGCTGAAGAGCTCTTGAACCTGATCACTGTGACTGAGACTCCAAAGGACTGTAATTGTTGGTGCTAAATCCTTGACATCAGCTCTATGACATTGTATATTATTTGCTTATTTAGGATGACTGTTAAGCACTAGCTGCTTTGCATATGTAGTAATATTGATTCGTAATTCTTAATAACTAAACATGAAGCAATGTATATTGTTAATGCATATTTATTCAGTAAAGTTTTGTTTTTAAGTTTAAAACTGGCCTGATTAATCAATCTTCCACAATTCCATCCTAGCAACTTCTGATTCCCTGAGATTTATACGTATGGTCTGTCTTACGTATCTCTAGATATTTATACACACAGATCTAGACATTTATACACACCTTAACTAGGCTCATCAATGTACTAATGACACTCTTCAGAATGTTGATTGATGCAGTCTCATTGGAATCACATACCTATTTTCTTTTGTTTCTGTCTTAGATGGAAAACCAATTTGACTAGCAAATTTGTTTGTTTCCTATTTATGCATTACTTGATACAATAAGATTCTTGTCCATGAGTAAGGCTATTATTCCGCATAATAATATAAAGAAGTTATACTTGCAATTGCAAGAATTGAATAGATACTCTTTAACATTATAGTCTGAAGATTCAAGTGAGAACATACGTAGACTGACTTTATTTCACTAAATTCTGGATGTTAGTATTTTGTTTCTAAACTAGGATTTTTAATTTTGGATGGAACAGTTTCTAATGATTGGATTAGTAATTATTAGATTCTTTCCCCAACTTGTGTCATTTTGAAGACTCTTGATTTACCAGACAAATCTAACTCTTTATGAAAATCAGGATTGCACTGTAAATATTTTACCACAGACATCTGCAAATCAGTTTTTTAAATCCTGGCCATATAGTTTAAAATATATTTCAGAAATTCACATCAAATATAGAAACTTTCTAAAACAATTTATTTTCCCCTATCCTTTTCTTCTACATTTCTAAAGAAGTATTTCCCCCTTGTTGAGATCTATGCAAAAGTTTTCATAATAATTACAAATCCACTATAAATGCTCCAGGAACTCTCTGCTCACAGTTACTTTATTTTCAGAATTTTCTTTCAGAAGACTACAACAGCCATATTACTGCAACTGAGCTACCACTGGATAACTCATCATGTAATTTACGGTCACAAAGCCAAAGGACAGAGAAGAACACCTCCAAAATTGTGTTCTTCACCACATTCTATTCATGCACCTTCTAATTGCAATACTTTACCCAAAGGAAGGGTTGACTGAACTAGGACAATTCTACTTTAAGGACCATTATTCTACCACATCTTTCCAAAGGGCATAAGAGGCCTTACTCCAAAGCTCAGCCTTTTCAGCTAGGCTCTGAGATATTTGGGTTCCCCTTAATGTCATAAGATACTTGTCTGAGCTCTAAGCCCTCCTTGTTGGCATAGTCAGCTCTTGTCTCTGACCATAAGTACCCTAAACTCTTGATGATAGGTATGTGTTGTTATTCTGAAGTAATAGGCCTTTTTTCCTCTGGCCTGTTCTTCTTTTGAGGGCCTGCAGCAGTTTCAAGCAGAACTTACTGTTTTGAGGGAAGGTAGTCTAGCAGCTTTTCCACACATTTCTTGTGCCTCTTGACCCGTTACCTTTGGAACAAGTCTTTAGAGAGATGTCAGCATTGACACCACCTTGGCAATCCTAACCACTTTGCAAGTGTATGCCACTGACCACAGAGAGACAGGAATCAAGAAGGACTTAAGTCCAACAGTCTGACAGCCCTCCTGCTGAAATGACTGATCAAAATAGAGTTCTCAGAAGAAAAAGAGAGTTTAAGTCTAGGAAGTCTTTCTTACCACAGATTCTTATCAGGGTGTTGCTATTGCCCAGCATTCTCCAGCATACTTACCCCTACAAGGACAATTTGCTGTTCCATATAAAACAAGTACCTTACTAGTAAACCCTTTTATAATTTCTGACATAGTGCGAGAACATAAATATACTCCATCATCCTCCCTCACCTCAAGAGTGTCTGAAGCAGTATTTCTCACCAGTGCCATGTACTATCTGCAAAGGAAGACTGTGCATCATTTCTGGATCTCTGCTGGTCTCTTCTTCAGGCATTCCCTCAAAGTTCTTCCTGAACTATCCCACATGTTGGGAGAAGTTCAACAGTCTTCCCCCTGACACGGATTTCCCATCAATCTTCTTTCTTTCAAGTAAATCTTTTGAACCTGTTGTCTCTTTCTTGCTGCTATACTGGTCTATGAAAACAATCTTCCTGGTAGCATTAATTTCTGTAAGACACTAAAGATCTCATTGAAGCATTTGTTAAAGAGTAATCCTTGTGATCGTTCACAGTACAAATAGAATCAAGTTAATCTCTTTGTCAAGAGATTAGTATAGTTTATTTGTACATTTATAACACTTCCTCCTACTCCTCTCCCTCAAAACATGGTAGAGTGCCTATGAATACGGGATGAAAACACTCAACTAGCAATTCTTGTGCAGAAAAAGCCACATTATAAATGTATCTACAGACAATCTAAATAATTGTTATTGTCGAGCACCCAGTCTTCTAGACAAATTGTCTAGAACAACGTAGTTTAGTCATTCATTCATTCTGTATTTCTAAGAGAGGATGGTATCTTTTATTCTAATTACTTTAATGCAGTAAAATGAAAGCAGAAAGTAAGAAACAGGACCAGCAGCAACTTCAAATCCTTTGCTGTGAATTTGACAGACTGGAGAGATATCTGAAGTAGAGAGGAAGGAAAGGTGCAGAACACACAAGGACAGCAATCTTTAGCAATCTGTGTTTTTGGAGGGTGAGTACATTTCCTTTTGTCTTTGTGTGCTTATTCCTGCATACATTTCATTCCAGCTGTACTCTGTTAACTAGGGAGTTCAACATCAGAACGCTGTTGTTGTAGAGATCTAGGACAGGACTGCATGTAAGTCAAAGTGAGCATTCACACCTAAGTCATTTCTCTAAGCAAGTCTGTCTTCTGCAGGGTTAAGAAAGGTCTGGCCAGGGCACAGTTCATCCCATTCTAGAATTGCTGTCACTAGCAAGTCAGATTAGCAACAACCTTGTATTGTGTCTCTTCATAAGAGGATATAAGCGTGATTATCATAAATACTTATATTGTTAATGCCTTTGTGTAGAGAAATGAGTCACACCCTGTAAATGACTGCTCTACTAAAAGAAGCATCTTAGATCCTGCACTACATAATGTTTCATAAAAGTAGATCCATAAACACTGCCTGCAGCCTTATATTCACCAAGACCGAGATAGTTTTTACAGACATACTAGAAATTGTATGGGACTAATTTAAAATGCCCCAACATTTCAAGTCATTGATATTTCAGATAACTTGAAAGATAAATACTGCATCTCTCTCTATATATGTATATTATCTTGTCTTACTGGATTTGATTGAAGTGTCTATGGGTAGAAATGGTATCATTCATTTGCTAAGTAAAGGAGACATATGTTAAGGAATTTTTTGAATACTGCAAGCAATTGTTTTAAAAGAGAATAGCATGGTTCTTATATCATTATAGCAATCAGGTATAATTTTATTCCTACGTTAATTCTGATTTGGTTCTCAAATTACTGATGAAAAATAGGTACAAGAATAATTTGATTAATCTAAGAAAAAAAATCAGTTCATGCTATGTAAGATATTAAAAATGAAGACATTGAGGAAGAAGGAATGTATATCTATGTAACACAGAAGCTCTTAGTTCCCACTTACTTTTAAAGTGTCCCTAATGAGGTCAGCTTTATTTACAGCAATATATAAAAGAAGTCAGGGCAGAACTTAGAAAGAATGGAGCTACTATAGGTGTGAGATGACTAATATTGTCTTCTCTCTTTACCATTGAGGCTCCAATGAGCTGTTCAGTTAATGCTGGCATCAGTTTTTTCTTCCTAGGCACTCTTGTCTTCCCCCAAGGTTAATTTCTTATTGCCTTCACTTTTACATGTATCACACTTTGTACTGATTTCATTTTGGATTAATCAATGTGCCTTCTTGTTGTACAAACTCTTCAGTCATTCCTTGATACGTACATATTTCATAGAATTGGAAAACAATACAAAATTTCCATGTTGTGCAACAAAAAACCAACCAAACAAAATATATACACACATTCCAAGGGATTGGTAGAAGGCAGCACTATGGAATTATGACATGCTTCTCCATTCATAAAGGGAATTCCTAATCTTAATTAAGTTTTCTCAATATTTTCTTTTGGGTAGATCTACAGAAGATTTGTCTCCACACATCTGTCTATTCTTCAATGTAAAAGAAGGTGAGTTATTAAAGATGAGAGTTATTTACATATCTACTAAATCTGAAACAACTCAGACATTACTCTTCATGCATGCTAGAGTTGAGAATTACAGTTCAGGATGCTAATATTTCCCTGTTCAGCTTGTTAAGGGTACATTCAAGGAAACATATAACAGTCTAGTTTTGCAGATGTTCATCATTTTCTTTCCTGCAATTTCCTGAGGAGCTTGATAAATAATCAGAAACTTCATTTCTCACTTGGCTGTTATTTTGAGACATTTGAAATCTTTCTCTGAAGACATGATTATTCCTTCTGACTCTCGTTTTCCCATTATTGCCTATGAGACTTTAATGACAGAAAAAATAAATGTGATTTCCATCTAAGAATCTTGCATTCATAAATTTTCAAAATATCCTTTAAAATTTCTCGAGAATTGCTCATGAAAAATATTAAAAGCTAAGAGGAATTTCTGTGTCTGAGTTTTAACACCAGTTTCCTTTGAGTTCGTGATGAAGGTTGTGTATTTTCTTCTTTATTACCCAGTACCGTAAATCAAAAATTTTTCTTTCTGTGGCCGTGTCTGTAATTTGCCACATGATGGCCTCATTTGTTCAGAAAATGGCTACGTTGATCTGCTTTATCCTTTTTTTTTTTTTTACTCCTTCATGTATATCTTGTTCGATTCAGTATATGCAGTATCCTGTCTAATCCAAAGAGCAATACTCTTATGAGCTGCTGGTTACTGTCCAAGATACCCACTCTCTTTCCTGCCTAAGGGATCAGCATCATACAGTCACACCTGACAGCATCGCTACCATGTCTTCTAAAGTCAGAGTTCTTCACACCTAGACCAAGGCAGTAGATAACAACTGCTCATCCCGGCTTGTGCTATGTCAAGCAGTCCTACTGGAGGCAACAAATGATGGTAGATAAGGTCTATCTTTGCATTTGAATCAAAGACCTTTCATTTATTTCTTCCCTATTTAATCATATTTGTCACAAAATCTGTTAAAGTAGAAGAATCTTCCCATGTATTAAAAATATTTCATAATATTAAAAGAGCAACGAGGTTTTCATTTATTCTGGGTAATTTGATTCCAGATACAGAGTTTGAGTGCTACTTTTCTAAGTGAGTTACTTCTTTAAGAGATGTTAAATTCAACACCACTATCATTCTACATTGCCCCATAAATTTTAACCAGATATAGAAATTTACAAAATAGGGTATTAAAATGCTACAATGACGTTAAAGTGAAACTCTTTACCTGTGAGACAACAGGCATCTTACCACCAATATCAGTATTTTATACTAGATGAATTTAGTATTTCCTGTTAACAGAAGATAAGAGCATTACATAATTTCTCGATTTTGCCATTATGGACAGGAAATTCAATGTTTCATTCAATTTAATATACCACAGTCACAAATGTACAACACACTTTCATATTACCTAAATTAAAATAATACTTTTAAATAATTTAATTCTCTAGTTGGTTAAACTGGCTGCAAGGAGGACACAGAGATGGTTTATTGCTTTACACTGAGGAAAAGTCTTTTTCTAGGATGAGATTGCTTCCCAAGAAGAAATATCTCATGAGTATAATCACAGGTATCACAAAGAAAAATTGTTCTGAGAATATGCTTTTATCCAAGAAAAAAAAAATTAATAGAACTACACAATTTAAAACTTCAGCTCCCAGCTGAGCGGAAATGTACATCAGTTCAGTTAGTAAATGGTTTTGTGTTTGAGACAAGAAAACGGAGTTGACATTTCTGAGAAGCCTCATGGAGCACTAACACAGCCTTCTCTGGCTGCTCCTCCACATCCAGGTTTAGGAGTTTTTGTTGTGTTGCTGCTCCTGCAGTTGAGCACTGGTCATGGTAGGATTCTTGTACTATCACTCTCAAATATCAGGAGAGCAGCTGCAGTCCACAAGCCCATAACTTCCTACCTGTCTCCTTCTTGTGGACAGGGCAAACCATTTTCAGAATTTTTTGCCTCAAGATTCCCATATCGTGTCCAAAACCAAAGCATCACAGTATTCTTGCCACTAAAAGAACTTCTGTATCACACTACATGAACAAAAATTTTCAACTATTGTTTTTATCCACACCTTTTGTTTCTAAATAGTGGTGTGGCCTCACCTTGAATATTGTGTGCAGTTTTAGGCACGACAATATAAGAAAGACATTAAGCTGTTAGAGAGTGTCCAAAGGAGGGCAACGAAGACAGTGAAAGGACCTTGAGGGGAAGCCATGTGAGGAGTGGCTGAGGGCATTTGGACTGTTCAGCCTGGAGAAGAGGAGACTGAGGGGAGACCTCATTGCAGTTACAACTTCCTTGTGAGGGGCAGGCACTGATCTCTTCTCTGTGGTGACCAGTGACAGGACCTGAGGGAATGACCTGAAGTTGTGTCAGGGGAGGTTTAGGTTGGATCTTAGAAAGAGGTTCTTCACCCAGAGAGTGGTTTGGCACTGGAACAGGTTCCCCAGGGAAGTGGTCACAGCACCAAGCCTGACAGAGTTCAAGAAGCACTTACACAATGCTCTCAGGCACATGGTATGATTCTTGGGATGGTCCTGTGTAGGGCCAAGAGCTGGACTTCAATGATCCTTGTGGGTCCCTTCCAACTCAGGATATTCTATGATTCTGTGACGTGGAGAAAGCACAGCTGGGGCTGTGCTGAGTGCATGGGCTCTTCCCAGCTGCTGTCCCTCATGGGCTCTGCTCTTAAGTCCAGTGGCATCCTTAGCTGGACTAAGCCCAGCTACAAGCCCTGGCTGGCTCTGGGGAGCTCCTCGCCCAGGGTAGGTGGCCCAACTGCTTTGTGGGTGGGCAGTAGCTCAGGAATCTGCAAGGGTGTTTCTGTGGAGCAGGTCTGGGCTAGACTGATGGGTTTCTGTGCCACCTTTTAAAATGGTGTGTGGGAGAGAGGCTTCTAGGGAGTAGGATGCAGCTTCATGGGAGTAGGATTAAGCAGAAACCACCAGCAGTGAGAGTGGGTGGCATTTGGAGCAGTTGTCACATCATGGAGCAAATATTTCACCACATGGTGAAGCACCACTTATGCTGGGAAAGACATGTGAGGCCCACAAAGTCCTACTTCCCATGGTTAATGAGGTGTCTACTTTCAGAGATGCCTCCCAGGTCTTGGGCTCACTGAAGGGGTCTCTGACACTTGCATGTGTACATGGGTGGTTTGTGCTGAAAAGCTATGGCTCAGCCTAGATCCATAAATTAAATATTTTCTGTGACATAACCTGCCATGCTCAGAACAAAAGTCATCATTGTCACTCAGAGCTAATGTGCACAAGGCTTTGTTGCTTGACTTCTTTCCTCTTTCCATCTGCAGCAGTGGCACCTTCAGTTTGCTTCTCTGTTACTACATACCTTTGCTGCCAAAATGACTTCCCATTGCCTACTGTTGTGGCTTAACCCTAACCAGCAGCCAAGCACCACACAGCTGCTCATTCAATTTCCCACCAGTGGGATCAGGGAGAGAATCAGATGAGTAAAAGTTAGAAAACTTATGGGCTGAGATAAAGACAGTTTAATAAGGAAAGCAAAAGCCGCACACACAAGCAAAGCAAAACAAGGAATTAATTCACTGCTTCCCATGGGCAGGCAGGTGTTCAGCCATTCCCAGGAAAGCAGGGCTCTGTCACCCATAACATTTACTTGGGAAAACAAATGCCATCACTCAAAGTGCCCTCCCCCCTTCCATCTTCTTCCCTCCCACTTTATGTACTGAGCATGATGTCATATGGTATGAAATATCCCTTTGATCAAGTGGCGTCACCTGTCCTGGCTGTGCCTCCTCCCAACTTACCAGTGTGGCAGTACAAAAAGCAGAAAAGGCCTTGGCTCTGTGGAATCCCTGCTTAGCAATAACAAAAGCATTTCTATATTATCAGCCCAGTGTTCAGCACAAATCCAAACCACAGCCCTATACTAGCCACTGTGAAGAAAATTAACTCTACCCCAGCCAAAACCAGCACACCTATCTCACTCTCCTTTTCTGGGCCACTTTGTTCTGTCATCTCTTGCCATGTGCAGTTATATGTAAAGGAGTTACTTTGTGGTTAATACACACAACAGATAGTCAAGATTAATGCCCTACTAAAGGAGTATTAGTATGTTAACCACCTATGGAGTCTTTGCTAGTCGGATGGAAAAGGGTAAGCTTTCACTGCTCCCTGTGGCACATGCTTGATCATGGAGTCATAGAATCATTAAAATTGGAAAAGACCTCCAAGATAATCAAGTCCAGCCTTTGACTGAATACCACCATGCTCACTAGACCGCGTCATAAAATGCCACATCTCATTTTTTGAAGACTTCCAGAGATGGTGACTCCACCACTTCCCTGGGAACCTCTTCCAATGCTTAACCACTCTTTCAGTGAACAAATTTTTCCTGATGTCCAATCTGAACCTCCCTTGCGCAACTTGAGGCCATTTCCCCTTGTCCTATTGCTTGTTACTTGGCAGAAGAGACTGACCCCCACCTATAGCATTTGTATGGGCACAGACCAAGCAGATGTACGTGTGGCTGCCAAATCGATTATTTGTGCACTAACAAGCTCTTATATACCTCCCATGACATCACATATTTCCCACAGTTCCTAGCCAGTCCTTCAGTGAGCATGCTCTGTTGAGTTCTCTCTCCAGGGGGCTTGCTGTAGAGACTACATCTCCCATGCTTCCTTGCAACATTCCTCTTATACAGTGTTAATCCTTTCTGCCATATTTCCTTATAATTATCCTATTTCCTTATTATAATTAACAACTTACAATTTTTCAAACTTTTTTCTTAAACATTTTTAACATAAACAAACTTATCTTAACCGTCTATAAAAACCAGGGCCTAATGTGCTAAGGCCCTTATTAAGACGGTAATAACCTTGTTAGCTTGTGCTAACCATGTACTTCTTAACCGTGTAATATTCACAACTTTATTAACTGTACAACCTTCAATTATTCAGGGTTTATAGATATGTGTCATGGTTTGATTGCCCCCCCCCAGGAGTCGGGGGCTCAGAGGTGATTGGGTGGCAGGGCAGTGTTCTCTGGAGAGCCAGTCACCACTCGTTCGCTTCTGCTAAAAATCATATATACGCAGCCACTGGAAGCTGCTGGCAGTTTCTGTTGGTGTCTGCTGCGTGTAGGTGCAGAAGGCCAGGGGGTGGCTGGGCTCCTTCTTCCCCCCATCCGGGGGAAGAAGGGGAGCCCTGTGGCCCACAGCCCTGCCTAAGTCAGGGTTAGAGGCAGCATTGAAGTGAGTGTGCGCCGTGAAGGAAGAGATTCACAGTACCTGAGGTAAGAGGGAGAGACAGGTCCCTTGCGAGGAGGCCAGGCCCTCTCCCCCCTCTGCAGTTGGGCTGCGGTGCACTTGGGACAGTGTATAACTGGACCGAGTTGCCTGTGGCCAAGGCTAGGGGGCTTTCTTCCCCCCACTGCATTGAGGCTGGTGGAGGGGTGGATTTTAAGGCACAGCATTGGAGCAGAGCCAAAGTGGACGGGCTAAATACAGCTCAGTGCCAGGGGAAGAGAAAACCCCAGGCGAAATTAGAGACGGGCTGGAGAGAGGCCTGGAAGATGTCCTTCACAGTGATTTAAACGCAGGACAGCCAAAAACCCGGAGGAGGAATGAAATTCCAGGACATATATGTTGATAAACTGACTACACTACAGCAGCCTACGAACCGAGGTATGAGACGACAGACTCAAAGCTATCTTCGTGGACTTAGTGAAGAAGGAAAAACTGCAGCAAACAGCTGAAGGTTGGTAGGGAGTGTTCAAGGGCCCCAAACACTCCCATGAGGGAGAGACTAGTTACTTTCCAGCCTGAAAAAGCCTTTCCTGGACTAAAGTTAAAAGGAAAAGCTTTGAAGGGACTGATAGAAGTGTAATAATATATATATAGCTGCTTTTAGTTTGTACAGTATATTTATTTGTGTAAATCAATGTATACACTTCCCCCTTCCCCTACAGAAGCCTCTGGCCTGAAAGTTCTCTCTTTGGTGTTGGGATAAATCGTGGAGAGGGGTGGGGGAGGCCTGGTAATTGCATTTTAAGATTTTCTAATGTGGCTCAAACTGCCACAATACGTAAGACTTTTTATCTGAGGGTGTTACTGGGTAAAAACATCACTTTTATTTTAAGGGGAAATGTGTTAGGTTATGGATGTGTTTGATTGTATTTGCTGTGGTTGAGGTAGTGTTGTTGAATGAGTGTTTACAGTATTTTTGCCATAAAGTGTATTTGAGTTCACACACATACACACCTCTACACAACTTTCTCATTCACATTTAGGTGGCCACCTTCTCATTCTCTCCTCACACGTACATACTTAAACCTTTTATTGTGTCTCTAAATCACAGTTTTTGTTTTGTAGTGGTTACTGCTTGTGTGTTTCTTCTGGTTATGTTTTATCAATTATTTTTCTTTGTGATTGTTCCTGTTTTGAAAAAGAGTTAATGTAAATTTACATACACAGAGAAGAGCTATAATCCCTCCTTCCCCTTTTTTTTTAATATTTTTCTTAATGTGTTGTGTGGTTTCTTGATAATAGCTTGTTGAGATATGGGGCAAAAAATGGCTATTTGTAAAATGGATAAAACTGTTATAGAAAGGTCCATTGAAGGAAGCTGTCTCTCGTAGATGCTGGTCTGTTTTTGCAAGGTTGCAGTGGTGTTTATGGATGCTTTCATGCTTGTTGTTTCTTGGCTGGACATTTTGGCCAGCCTTGGCAGGCTGCTGGCCGGTTTGGTCAGTTCTCTACTGGTCAGCAGTCAGTGGATGGTCTGGATGATGGTGCTGAGATTCCGTGGGGCTGTGGAAGCTTTCACAGTTGAGTTCTGCACAGGTGGTTCAGGAGCAGTTATCCTGGCAGGCAGGGTGGATGTTTTGGTCCTGATGTTCTGTAAGTTGAAGCTCCGTCCTTGGAGCAGGCTGTTGGCATTCATACTTGCTATGATCTGTGTTACTGGTTGCTCAGGTACGCTTCTCGTGTTTTGGTTTTGTGGGGATAAAGTCAAAAGGCACTTCTAAGGATTTTAAACAATAAAGCAAGTTTCTCTCCCCCAGCGTGTCTACTATTCTCCCAGCAACACAAAAGAACTTTTTAAAGTAGTAGATAACTTGCTAATTAGTGAAGTTGCTTTTTCATGACTTAAAGAGCTAAATATAGTAGTTGATAGCTGTACGTTTGCTGTGTCTCGCAGCGTTACCTTTGTATTGCTAGCTGTGTTGACTGTACCGGTGAGTTGTTGGCTATTTGCTTGTTTTGCAGGGCTTGGGGTGCACTGGGTCTGTGATCCTGGGAACTCTAGCTGATGTGGGGCAGAGCTGCGGCGGGGCTGTGTGCCGGCCCTGTTGAGAAAGCTTCTGTTTAGTTCTGTTGTTGGAAACGTTGTATAAGTTGTTAGCTTTGAGTAGAGGCTCAGGCGCTGGGTTGTTGTTGCCGGCCCGGGCCCGCGCCCCGCTCCCGTTCGTCCGTGCTGGTCTGCTTCAGGCGCTGAGCCGTTCTCGCGGCGGGGGGGGCGGCCGGCTCCTGCCTCCGTTCTTGCTGAAGCTGTTGCCGTTACCAGCGGCTGCCGGCCCAGGCTGCCATGTCCCGCCGGGCTGAGTGGGGGGGAGAGGAGGGGTGTCCCCGGCTGGCCTCTGCCCCCGCTGCAACTGCTGCCGCCGCCGCCCCAGCCCCGGGCTGCGCTCGCTTGGCTGTGTCCCTGCGTCCGCTCTGCCGCAGGCGGGGACGTGAGCGGGGCCGGCGCCGAGCGGCCCGCAGAGCCCAGCCGGGGGGTGGGGGGGTGGCTCGCCAGGTCGTACGCGGGCTGCGCAGAGCCGCGCCCAGGGACCTTAGCTCCGCACCACAGGGTGCTCGGGAGCAGCCCCTGTCCTGCGGCAGCAACGCGGCGGGGCCCTGTGCCTGCCCCGCCGGGAAAGCCCCTACACAGTTCTGCTGCTACCGCTCCGCCTCGGGCGCGGGGAGGGGCCGGGTCCCCCCCCTCCTCCGCTCCCGCGGGAGCTGGCGCCCCGCCGCCCCGATGTCCATGTCAGCAGCCGCCGGGCCGACACACCCAGTCCCCAGCAGAAAACACAAGAAAACACAGAAAACACAAGAAAACGGCCGCGGGACTGGAAGAGATGAGCTCTCCCCGGCCAGGCGGCCGGGGCAAAATGGCCTTGCCCGTGCAACCACGCTGTCTTCACACGGCTGCAACTCCACGGCGGTGCCCGTGTCGCTGCCGCGTGGCGGCCACGTGCTGACTGTGCAATCCGCGGCAGTGGAAAGGTAAAAGCTTCATTTTGGCTGCGCGCCGGCGCTTTGTAGCCAGCGCGGTGCCGTTCGGCTCTTCGCAAACTGCGTGCCGGCGAGAAAGCGGCCTGGCGTCTTCTATCCCCGCACCACGTGGCGTCGGGCAAAGCTTTCCCGCGGGGAGCGGTGGCCGCGCGCTACCCTCTTCCCCTTGCTGGCAGCGGGAGAAAAACGCTGCTCCAGTTTGTTCGTGGTCTCCCCCTCGCCCCCCTTCCCCTCTCTCCTGCGAGGAACCTCCCATACACCTTTCTCTCGCATAACGTCTCTGGGGAAACCCAAGGTGGGGCTGCAGGAGCGACAGGAGGAGTGGGGTTTGCAGCTGCGGGTCGAGTTGCTTTTCTGCTGTGAATTTTCAAGATGTTCATTAGATCTTTCCACGTGGCCAAGTTCTTAATTGCGTTAAAGCCTCTGTAAGTCTCTCTCTCTCATAAAGTCGAACACCGTTTTTTTGCCAAGCAGTCACATAAAAGTTTTGACCGGTAGAAATGCCAGTATAGTTATGGTAATATATATTAATAACGGTTCAGCTTTTTCTTCCATTTTTTTTGGAAAAATCTCCCTCTGGGAAAACCTCCCTGCCCTCCTGATAGCTCACCTCTTTTTGCTGAAGCTTAGTTTTCTTCTTTTTTTCCTTTTCAGTTCCTTTTTGTCCTATTTTTCCAGAGATGAGTGACGCGTGCGACATGTTTTGAAGACCTCTTCTCTTTTTCCTTTGATTGCTATCAGGAGGATGCTACGGCAGATATCCCAAAGCTAGTGCTTCTAGTTCCTGATGTCTGTTTAAGTCCTGTTACGGGCAGCCATTATAGCATTTGTATGGGCACAGAGCAAGCAAATACATGTGCAGCTGCCAAATCGATTATTCGCGTGCTAACAAGCTCTTATATACCTCCCGTGACATATTTCCCCCAGTTTCTAGCCAGTCCTTCGGTGAGCATGCTCCGTTGAGTTCTCTCTCCAGGGGGCTTGCTGTGGAGACTACATCTCCTATGGTTCCTTGTGACATTCTTCTTATACAGTGTTTACCCTTTCTGCCACACCCAACTTGCTACAACCTCCTTTCAGGTAGTTGTACAAAGTGATAAGGTCCCTCCTGGGCCTTCTTTTTTCCAAGCTAAACAACCTCAGTACCATCATTATTTTTAAGGAAATAGTCTGCTATTTGATTAATGCTATGCTTTCAGAATCTTATTCTTAACCTCTTTTATTTTCAGCCTTAGGAAATAATTGTTTCCAGTAATATTTTATTACTTTTAGGAATATTATTAGTGAACCTGATGTTTATAACAGCTGGCTTTTGTAACATTAACATCGGGTGTCAGATTATTTTGTTGGCACAATTTGAGGTAGGAGTAAATAAAGTGTCTTAGGTGCTTTATTACAAATTATGTAATGTAATGGCCAGTCTTCGCGAGCGAAGATTTTGGGAAAGGTCATTAACCCTTCCAGCCTGCGCAGTGGATTTTTAGGTGAGACACAGCGTGCGCTGAACTGAGCCCACCCTTTAGTCCTGAGGTTCATCTGCCGGGGCCGAGCAAAGCTTGGACAGTGGCAGTGAGGTCCCCAGGATGTAGGTTTTGTTTAGAGTGACCTTCTAGAGTGTCTGACTCTTACCGCTGCGACCCGGGTTCGATTCCCGGCCCCCTGGGCAGGTGGAGCTCATCAGCCGTGGAAGGCAATCCACCTAAGAGAAGGTCACTCTAAACAAAACCTACATTACAAATTATACCTTATAATCAAATACCTCTGCTACTAGATATATCATATGGAGAAGCAGTATTGAGCACAGCAGCACAGGTCAGGACTAGCCAATATAAGATGCTTTAAATCGTGCACCTTCAAAGCATAAGTGTCCCTCATTGTACTCCATAGCTCAGTTGGTTAGAGCACGGTGCTAATAACACCAGGGTTGTGGGTTTGATCCCCATATGGGCCATTCACTTAAAGAGTTGGACTTGATCCATGTGGGTCCCTTGCAATGTAAAAGTACTGTGAGTTTGTACTTTTGCCTTTTAGAAGTGGCAGCTGCAGAGCATGGGACCAGACCTCACTGCAGAGCCTGCAGCCACAAGGGTTGATTTAAGGTTCTCCAGGAAAGCAGAAATCAGAAATAAGTAGAAGACTGCAGCCCTTGTTTGGGAAAGGAGCAGTGCTTAATGACTGGCTGGTCAAAAGGTAGGCTTTTCTCTTAACACCGTAGATTTTTCAGTTTCCTAGATATGATGAAGAGAAATGTATAAGAATTAAGAATAGTGTGAAAACCACAAAGCAGTCCAGCCTACATGTCCAAGTTAAGCATCAGAACCCATTTTGGCACTCAGGTTCCTTAGTTTTTATCACTGTTTGTGAATATTTTTATTTTATTATTATTGTCACTGATACTCTTGGTAGAGTAACATTAAAAAGAAAAAGGTGGGGAGGAAACCAATCTTCCTAGTATTACAAATGCAGTTACAAAATACACTGATGTTTTTAGGTTACTGATAGCATCTGGTCACCAGGAGCATAACGTGGTAGCTCACATGAAATCAGGATACGTATCCACAGTGTGTAGTTCATGAAATGCTATGTCTTTCAGCTTGCAGAAATTGCAACTGGCCTAATAACCAAATGCAATGTTTTAATCAAATCAGGTGATGGTCTCCTACATGAGCATTTTCAGAACCCTATAAAACTCTGCAGCCGAGGTGTGAGTGCTGTACTTCTGGATACAGTTCTTAAAAAAGGCAGGCTTTTCTGTCAGCGAGGTTGTGGGCCTCCATGTATTGAAAGTGCTACAACTTCTGTCATGGGCATGCCAACCTGTGTGTTTTAAATCACTGGGATTAATGAGGTGTGCCTTCCTTATTTTTCTGCCAAATTCTGTGTGTCACATCTAACACATGATGTTTCTATCTGCCTTCTGGGATGCTGTGTGCCTCGGTCCTGCCCTTTTTTGGGTGCGAGCTCCTCCCCTGGAGTCTAGAAAAGACTTAAAAGCAGATGGTTGTGCAGCTTCTTGCTGCACGGCAGAGAAGGGGATCCACCCTCGGACTGTCATTTCCTGGCACTGGTGGTCTTCCCAACTGTTCAGGTATTTGTATCTAAAATAAGCTGGATGGTGATGGGGTAAATCTGTATGAGTATAAAGTGGGAAAGGTTCTCCGTGACAGGGGATGTATCTTTTAATAATCTAAGGACTTTGACTAACTGTGCTTCTTTATCATGCTTGACATTTTTATATTGCCTTTGGAATAGGTTGAGAAGAGATTCTTCTTTTGCTATTTGACTGTCAAGTTAAAACAATGGCTTCAGAAATGTTTGAGGTTTTGTGCCTTTTTGTGGAAGAAGTGACTGTGTAAATGGAACTAATGGTACTGAAGCTCAATGAATCCTTCAGAGGAATTATGTCTTCTGCAGCACTGGTTCCACTATCCTTCAGCTACTTTTAAGGTCACATTGTCTGTCCCGTGATTTTTGATACACTTTTTTTTCTTTTGCTTGCTCCTCTTATTGTTTCTTTGAAGTGATTCTTAACAAATGTTGACAAACTTTTCAGTTTAAACACGTGGAAATCAAGCAACTGCCACAGCAACATTTGCATCAGTTTTCTTCTGCCTTGCTTATGTTATGTAGTTTTAAGGTCTGAATTGCTGTTTATTCTGATCTGGTTGCATTTCTGAAACTTTCTGTAGAGAGAAAAAAGACCGTGTAGGCACATGTGTATTTTATGGTGAATCAGCCTTTGCACATACTAAGCTGCCTTCAAGGCAAGAGATAACACCCTTAATGATTTGCAGCATTTCAGAAATGGAATTTTGCTACTTGTTATCCCCTAATTACTATTTTTTTCAATCTTTTTAACAAGAACATGGGAGTTTATCCTAATGGTTACATTTTATAGAAATTATTTATCACTATATTTCTAATGAATTTATCTCCACCAGGTATTTCTGTCGCACATGCTATTCCCAGGTTCTTTCAACAGAACATGAAAATTGGGAAAGAAGTATAGAAATGGTTGAGAATTGCTTTTTTCTTCAGACAGTAAAGACAGTATCTGATGTTAGAGACAATGAACTTGGCATCTTCAATGCTATTCTTCCTTCTCGGGAAGAAGGAAGGAGTACTTATAAATCTTGCTTCAGCTGTTACTTTTATGAGTCACTAAATGAAAATACTAAAGCTGCTGTGATATGTTGGAGTATAGAGATTTTATGTGAATGATTTCTACTGCACTTCTGTGAGCCTTGTCTTGGCATGTCTGGGTGTGGACAGTAAAAGAACTGCGTAGCTAAAATATGGCTACAGGCGTTGAAGCTAGAACAAAGGAGGCTTTTTGCCAAGGTCAAGGAGGAGTTTTTGGCAGGTGAACAAGTTTTCTCATCTCCTATGGACACCTGTTGTGATCCAATTAGCAGTGGACAACAAAGTATGTTTTCCTTATGTATCCAATGTTGTGTGAAGAAGAACCACACGTCTGGGTGTCATAAGCAGTATATAAGGTGTCTTTCTTCTAATAAAGCCGACATTTTGCCATCCAAACTGGTCTGTGAGCAGTCTGTCCATGCCTCTCCACTATATATACCGATAGTGATAAAGCTGAATGTGGCTCTGGTCACTCCGCCAAAAGAAAATAACAAAACTAGTAGTCCAGAGATGGGCAGTGATGATGGTCATTAGTGCCATATGAGGAATACCTAAGCAAGCCAGGTCTTTTCATTCAGGAAGAAGAGCTGAGGGAGGGCAGAGATGGTATGACAGAAAACCTTAAAACTGCTCAGTGGCAAACCCTGAGGGATGCACTATTCAATCTCTTTACTATTCTACCCTGTGTCCATCAAATGAATTTGTAGAAGTCAGATTAAAAACAAAAAAAGGACATCACTCTTTATGCATCAGATAGTAGAACTGTGCATGTTGTAGACGCCACCTGTTCACAGGAATTTAAGGGGAAACTGGAAAAATACATGAAAGAGTAATTCATAATGGCCCATGACATGGAATCACTGCCAGGTTATTTCTTCTATTGCTTAGATAGAAGGCTTTGTTTGCATGCCCCAAGCCCGATAGATACTCACCAGAGGTAGTTTAAAACAGTTCATTTCCTAAATTCAATTCTGCTTCACAGTCCTGACTATACAAGGAACAGCTGAGGATGCTCCCATCAAGGAATCCCTGTAGCATTTAATAAGCATACCTTGCCCACAGGAGGTGTCTCTGGATCCTTAGGATATTTGCCTTAGTTCTCTAATTTCTACTGGAACAGCATTCCTAGTGTGCCAGGTGCAGACACAGAATACAAGAAATATAGGCATTTTCTTACAGTAGTTGGTATCTCAGTTTGACTAGGTGCTCAGATGAGCTGCTGAGAGTTGCTACCTTGAACATTTTCCATATGAACAAAATCATTTGCTTTCAGTGAAAGGTGACATGGAAAACAGGACTGCTCTGAACACTTCATTCAGTCAGGGTGAGCTGTTAATCATTCATTATTTATTGCTGACTATAAAAGGAAATCAAGGAATTACATTTACTGCCACGACCCCTATGCAGGGTCACGTGTCATTGCATGCAAACTTTACCTCTCTACTAGCTTCTATAGTAATCGCCCCTCAATGTCCTCACTTTCATGTGGTAAATAGCTCGGTCTTTGATACCTTGCTTTGTATCGTTTTCTTTGGTTTGTTTTCAAACTGTGTGTTTCTTCAAATGTTAAGTCTACTGGGGCCACCACAATCTTGACAAGGGTATGTGCTTGACTATCCCAATACTGCTGCCTCTTTATGTTCCTTTTGGTATGCTTTTACATGACCTGCATTTTTTTTTTCCTCTCTTCTTTTTTTAACCTATGTACAGGACTTCCTTTCCATGATTGATAGGCTACCAGATCTCCATTTTGTGTTTGAAGGTAATTTTTATTCTACTTTGGTAGCCAAATAGTTAAAGCTTGATGCATCCGGTCTGAAACTATGTACAAAGCTAGATCATTTCCTTCGGGTTCCTCTTTTAACCTCATTAGCAGAGCTTGTGGCTCTGCTGCTTGCACAGAGTGAGGGCAGACAGCTCTTTTTATTTTTCCCAGGAGTTGCAGCATATCTAATAGAGGATTTGCCACACTTTTGAAAAGAACTGGAGCCATTTGTGAACCACACTGAATAACCTGTGGCACGAAGTGGATAGCAGAGCTTTTATCCGGTGAGAGACACATAAACAGGTAAAGTGCATTTATGTTCCGTTCCAGTGGTTAAAAGCCATACAGAGCTAGTGATAAATCTTTTTATATTCTACATAAAGCTTTTATTTTATAAAAGCCATTGTCCAGCTAGCCTAGGGTTTGATACATATCCAGTTTGTACTTTTCCACTGATTATGACATTATGAACTTCAGTGGAGTACGTGTGATATATACTTTAGTGAAGCATGTGTGATATGTATTACTGCAAAACAGCCTCTAGTGATGTATTCCTGAAGCTAATTGCCTATGTCAATGCTTAACCTGTTTTTTAGTATGTAAAGTTCTTTCCCACAGGTCTTAAGACTCTCAAAGCAAAGGCTGTAACTTTCATCTTATTTCTGTGTTCTTAGCACAGTGTAGATCATTAGTGGCCAGCTGAACATGAAACAGTTTACAATAGTCTGAGCATCTAAAGGCCAGTGTCTGAAGTAGTGCATTTTTGCTTCTTTTTTTCTTTCCATTCTTGTTGGTGAAATTTCTTTGCTAATTTGATTAGTGGTGTACTGATTTCTGCAAATGTAATTCTTATGAAAATGTAAGCAATTCCAAAATTGAATCTCATACAACTATTACTTGCATGGACTCTCGTAGTCAGTTCTACTCATTGCTGATCCCGTTTCTTCCTGACCTAAAACTATTACTGAATATTTCATTTCAGATTGTACCAGCTGAATCTTGTCATGATTCAGCTTTAAAGCCTGTGTTGAAAGTAATGATGATTACTTCCTGAATATGTTCCCGAACTTTCAAAATTCATTTTTAACATGTACCAACTCATCATTCATGTATGGTATGACATAACACATTTTGATGGTAATTTCATCCACATGTGATACATTTGATCTGAAAGTCTTGAGGTACATGTATAAAACAGTATTGCTTTCTCTCACAGTTAAATGTTTGTTGTTACCAGCTTTGCTATCTTAGTGGAATTGTAAAGAAAGCATTGGCTAAACCAATAGCAAAAAAATCAGTGAAATATTCTGCTTAGTGCTACATGAATTTCAGGTGTGTGTCCACTACAAACAGCCTGAGAGGTGGCTACCTTACGTAAGTGTTAAAATCCCACTTTTAGGATTTTTCCTTTGCTTTTAACACTGGACAAATAGGATGTTAAAAGGATAAATTTCTGTACTAAGAACTTGCTTTCCAATAAACTTGTTGGTGGATTGGAGTCCTTCCTCTCTTTCTGGGTATCCAGGTGTTGATATTGTTTTTTGGGAAGGAGGATCTGGACTTTCCAATCACAACTTCTATTTTTTTACATTTTAGCTTACAGACACACAAAACTTGAGGAAATTCTGTTACCCAAATATCCACTGTTTTTACTTCCTCCGGATTCTTAATAACAAAGCATCAATGACTTGCAGGAATCACTCCACCCTCACCTCCCACTGGTCAGGCCCAATTCCACAAACATCCGTAGCAAAATCTGAATCTAATCCATTTTGTTTCAGCAAGACTATGCCAATAATTCCCTGGTGTTTATATGAGGGGTCCTCCCACTACTATACTCAGAAGGAACTCCTGAACTTGGCAGCTATTTAACTGCAGGCAGAGATCTTAATACGGGTACTTGAACATCCTTTCATGCATATAATACAAATTTTATCATTTTTCCATTTTCTTGAGTTCCAGATGGAACAAATATTCATTGAAGAGGGGTTATTGACTTTATAGTATCAACTAACATCATGGCACTAGTGGTAGTTAATGTTCTTTTCTTCACCATCTAGTACTAATATTGTTATTGGCCATTTGCATTGATTATATTGTAATTGCACCACTAGACCAGGGACAACTAGACAGCAGAGCGTTCCTAGTCTTTGTTATTGAGAGGAAGAGGTGATGCCAGAGGGCTTCACCGAAAAGGGATCTGTTATTTTCTGTTGTTTTCATTCCTCCTCATGATTTTTCATTTCCTTAACAAAATGAGCCAGTGAAGAATTTATGTATTCTGTCCCATTTTCTCATATTTTTACCTCTTTTCCTCAGATTTTACCATGTTGCTTTCCTGCAGTCCCATTGGTGTCCCCTAGAGGAAGTTCTTATCATTTTCTCCAAGGATCTTTTGCAGTTACCATTTTGCAGTTACCATTTACCCCTTTTTACGCAAAGAGCTATACTCACAGTGAGGACTATTTTCCCTTTTCTGTTCCCTTTGATTTTTATTTTGAAATGGAGGCTTTGGGTCTTTTATAACCATATTTCTGAAAATTACAATATGTGCAGACCTTTTGTCAGATCCACAGGACTGAGATTTCCTTGCATTCCTTCTTACCTTCATTACCTTATCCATTGTCCTTGTCCATACTTGTTGAAGCTGAATTTGCAGCTCTTCTCATTGTATTTCTCCTTGATTCACAGGCCCCTGAGTTACTCTTGCTGACTTAACTCTTGTACCACTGTTACTTGAAAGTCACTGTGGTTCTCTTTAATCAGATACATTCTCAGATGCCAATCCCAACAGTTTTCCCAGGTTTTGTATGACTTTACAATCTCATAGTGTTCTAGATGGATTTCCTGCTAGCCAAATCTCCTTTCATTGCTTAGATAACTGTTCTGAGACATCTACCTATTACATTTCTTACAGGAGATTCTTCTTGTGGTATAACTGATAATCATACTCCATTTTGAGGTTGTGTAATTTTTACCAGTTAAGGAAAGCTAATCCTTTAGGCCCAAAAGTCCCATTTTACGAGTTTCTGAATTTAGTGGCCTATAGTTTTAAGCATGTCCTCTTACTTGCTCCACACTCAGGTCAGTCGCTATTGTTAAAACAATCTCCCGTTTCAGGAGCAATGCGACCAAGCAGGAGCAGCCAGTGCTGTGAGTTCTTTTCTTAACACTGTTTTGGTTGTAACTGCATAACTGGATCATAAAAGCCCATTTTGCTGTCCTATTAGCATGAATTTTCATTGCAGTTGTGGTCTGAGTTTCCCATATATCCCAGTTTTATCCTGAATAGAAAAATGTTAACATATTCGCTATGCATAGTTGGCAGTTGTGTCCTGGCTGAGTGCTATTGAAGTAAAGGGGCTTTTTGAGTCTGCAGAAATTAATCTGTACAGTATAGCTTTCAGGGTCTGTCTTCAAGTTAGTACATGGTTCACTGCAAAAACCATAAGGTAAAGGTAGCAATCAGAAACTGAGGATCTACTTTTAAATGCCATCACACTAGTATTATACACCCAGATCAAAAAAGAGACAAAAACCTGACTGTTTTTATTATCAGCTAGATCAAAATTGATGCACAACAGAGGGTTTTGGAAACATTTGCCATTATTTCTACTCATATTTTGCTGATATAGAAGATATACATATATATTTCTCCTTTTCTGTTGTTCATCCCTCTCTTTTTCTACATATTTGTATAAATATATGTGAAGAAAAAGGGGGTTTTCATAGGTGAGCAGTGTCATTATTCTTTTCCTCTATTTCCTATCATGGTTCAACACTAATGTATGTATGAGTCATCTGATATGGCATGACAATCATCTGTGTCCATGGGATCCGTTGTGAGGAGATCAGTTTACTAAGCTTACCATTATTAGAATAGCCACTGCTATGAATATTGTGGTAGCAAACAAGATGTTTTGATCACTACCGTCGTGGTGGAACATCAAAAGAAAGAGGATAATAACTTCTAGCTATTCTTGGGGTTTCAGTGTTTGTGGGGAACATCTTACTCCGAGATCTTGAGTTAAGCATTATTCTGCCTGCCTGACTTCACCCTTTTGTGAAAAAGAGGAAATGTCAGTGCTGGTGATTTACTGGAACAAGGTGTACTCTGTAACAAATAAAGTGTGATAACCCAATCTAACCCCCAGTATGAAAAGACCATACATGCACTCATGATGATATAGACTGACCTTCATTTATAGGACTTAGGGAAGCATGTACACATGCTTTCCCTGAGAGACCTACCATGCTTAAATAGTTCAGTTTACTTGAAATACGAATATACGTGGAAATCGATCAGGAAAGTAGGTGGTAATTCTCTTCTGTGAAACAATCCACCAGTATTCCAAAAGAGGTTTTGTCACATACATATTTGGAACAAAATGAAGAACTGTATTTCAATAACTTTTGTTCTTGTAAACACACAATTTCTTGTACACATTAGATTATCCAATTAGTGTGTGAGAAATTCTTCTGGTCCTGTCACATAGAGTAATCTTTGTGACATAAGCATCATAAGCATGCTTACATGACACATAAGCATCTTTCTGAAATATTGCCAAGATGTTCCATAAATAACCTAGGCAGATACATTCTCCTTCCTCATGTGTACCATACCATGGAATCAGTTTAGTTATAGGACTTGACCTGATTCTAACCACACCTGCTTATAACTTCCAACTAAATGGACACTTTCGTCAACTTTTGCCACCCTTGCGTGGTCAGTGCAGAAATCATCTGTCTTCTTTAGGATGTGGGAAAACTTAGCAAAATATCTGTCCTCAGATACCATGGAAAATGCTATAATGTCTTCTTCAAATGGCCCATGACATGGAATCACTGCCAGGTCATTTCCTCTATTGCTTAGATAGAAGGCTTTGTTTGCATGCCCCAAACCCGATAGACACTCACCAGAGGTAGTTTAAAACAGTTCATTTCCTAAATTCAATTCTGCTTCACAGTCCTGACTATACAAGGAACAGCTGAGGATGCTCCCATCAAGGAATCCCTGTAGCATTTAATAAGCATACCTTGCCCACAGGAGATGTCTCTGGATCCTTAGGATATCTGCCTTAGTTCTCTAATTTCTACTGGAACAGCATTCCTAGTGTGCCAGAATACAAGAAATATAGGCATTTTCTTACAGTAGTTGGTATCTCAGTTTGACTAGGTGCTCAGATGAGCTGCTGAGAGTTGCTACCTTGAACATTTTCCATATGAACAAAATCATTTGCTTTCAGTGAAAGGTGACATGGAAAACGGGACTGCTCTGAACACTTTTTTCAGTCAGGGTGAGCTGTTAATCATTCATTATTTATTGCTGACTATAAAAGGAAATCAAGGAATTACATTTACTGCCACGACCCCTATGCAGGGTCACGTGTCATTGCGTGCAAGCAGAATGTAAACTGTGCAGAGGTTGTGACTCAGGGTTGAGTCAGAAAGGAGAAGTCTAGAGTGCAAAGGTGAGGAAGTCGCAATACAAGCCTTCACTTTGTTCTTTCAATTATCATTGGGTGATACTGGAGTACTCTCTGAAACCTTGTTGTTCAAGGGTCTCCATGAATACTGACTTTTTGTGGAGCCACCCCCAGTCCTTCTGGCTCTGACCTACAGCCTTCATCTCCCATTCTGTCTGGGAAGTAGACAAGAAATCATGTTGTGATTTCACAGTCTACACAGGGAAAGGGAGGAACATTGAGCAAGACCCCTGTGGTTTGCTGATTAGTTCAATATTTTGTATTGGTTCTTTCTGCTGTTTCTTGGGCAGGAAGGTCTCTATTTACTAATATTACTCATATTACTCATATTTGTCTATGATTAGCACTTATACTGATCACGTTGCTGTTTAGTATGTTATGTCACTTTTACACAAAGCTTATGCTTAGAAATGAGTAAGAAACAAATAAGAAAAAAAGGTGAAATTTGGATTTGCAAGGCCAAAGTCTAATAAACTCAAGATTCAGTGGGAAATATATGGGAGAAGGTTGTTTTTGCCTTGACATGGATAATATCTGGAGGTCTTATCCTGATAAGCCTTGTTGGAATCAATGAACCTTGTTGGAATCAAAATATAGTTTAGTGATCTTATAATGGACCAGCTTGTCACAACTGAAGTGAGTTTTTCCATTCTCTCTGCCGCCAGCTTCAGCTGTTGACAGTCCCTGGACTAGAGATAGCTTAGAACTGCAAGCAAACTGGGATCTTGTACCTGGAAGTGTTAGGAGAGATAAGGAGCTTGGATTAACCATTGGGTACGACTTTAGGAAATAAATTTGTGGAAATTAAGATTAAAGACTCCTGATGGAAAGAGGGAAACTGGGGGTTAAGAGAAGCTGCAGATAGATAATGAGACATCAGAGCATCTAGTCTGAGTCAATAGAATGACTACAGGTGTTGCCTTCTCAGTAACCTCAGTAACTGTAGCCATAATGCAGCTGGCCACAACATAGTGAAATCTGATGGTCTGGTTGCTGAAGTCCTGCATGGTGAGAGATTTATTTCCTCCAATCTCTTTAGAACTGTTTCTTGCAAAATGATCACATGCAGTACAACTTGATATCATAACTGGAATCTTCCTGTTGAATCTCCCTGGATTGTTGTCAGAGGTGCACTGGTGTTGTGATATGTGAGGCAGACAGAGCTTTGGCATGTGACAGCATGTTTCTGGAAGCAGAAGTGATCGATATGAAGAAGCATTACCCCCACTGTCTATGGTTATGGCTGTTTAAAAGGTTTGGAGCTTGTGAACACGTCTTGACTGTATACAATTGCCTGTAGAAACAAAATTGCCTTAGAGTGTACAATTATTTGTTTTATGGTAAACATCAAAAAGGAACAGAGCAGTTTGACTCTGATTAAAGACTAACATGCAGAACATGGTCATAGTGCCATAATCGATGACTTATGAGATTAACTGAATGATTATTTTTAGTCATTTCACTAGTGTAACACAATTCAATATATAGATTAAATAAAATATGTAAGTATACTTCCATATTGCTACAGGACAAGAAAGTCAAATTACTTACAGAAACTTAAAATATTTCCCTATTTTTTAAATAAACAACAGATTGAGCCTACTTTCCACAAAAAAAAAAAAGGAACCTGTGAAAAGGTTTGGGTCCAGAGGATAGTAATGGCAAAGATCAATGGCACCAACTCTATCTAGAAGGTTGTAGGAACTAGGTTTTGTGTTTGGTTTTAGATTTGGGTTTTTGGTGGGGTTTTGTTTGTTTGTTTGTTTGTTTGGGGCTTTTTTGTTTTTTATCTAGAGAAGAGAGACAACATTTGTGAAAGCAACATTAGAAGTTTGAAAGCTGCAAATAGGAAAGGAGTAACAGGTCTAACCTGTGTCAAGGACAATTCATGTTAGACATCAGAAAAACTTCCTAGTGTTTCAGATAGTCTAAACGTCTCCATCGTTGTTTTTAGAAACTACCAATGGAGAGACAGAACTTAAACACCTGTCAAGAACGGCATATGTAACAATTGATCTGATCTGGAGGAAGGAGGATGGCCAGGATGGCGTTTTGACATTATATGTCATCCACATATAATGAGCTTTCATTGTAGAATAGCGAAATAAACAAAAAATTGGAATTCCATATTACTAGGCAGAAGCTGAACGACAGGTTTTTAACTCTCATAATTTCCTGTGTAATCTAAACATTTCACAAATTGTATGGAATAGAATGCAAGTATTCATAAAATGTGACTTTAAATAGTATTGTACAAGGAAATAAGTCAATATTACTAGATTCAATTTCTGTACAGGTACAATGTTGATGCTGTTATATATTTCATATATAGTGACTTGAGTTTGTAAACTCCTTTCCTTCTTCCTCAGGACTTCAGCTGTCTGTGATCCAAGACACAGTTGTGTCACCATCTCTCAGACTCGTGAGGAAATTGCTAAATTCTGAGCAAGAACTACAAAGAAATTGATAAAGGGGACTTCTGCAAGGTAAGAAAGGTAAAATGGCAGACAGAGGTAACAGTCTTAAGATGGAATTAAGAAACAGTTTAAGGATTCAAGAGGAAAACATCATCATGAAAAGGGAAAAGCAGCAATTTGGAAGACAGCAATTAAATCACAATGAGAATCTCTTCCAGAGGCAGTAGAAACCAGCTCTACCCCACCTCACTGGGGACTTCTTGGCCAGCAAAGACTTTTCCTGTTTCTTATTCAGAGCACTGAGCATACCAAGGGTCAGTTTAATATTTCATTAATTCAAGTTATCAACAATGGTTGTGTATGGTTACTAATCAGTAACTGCTGAATATGTTTAAGCTGTGTGTATTCAGCTTACAAAGGGCTCTTTGTGCACAGCAAAAAGTGTCTGTCCAATCAAAGAGACTCGGTGAGGGAAGGATTGCTTGTACTGTTACAATATTACGAGGCATATCATTGCTTAGAAAAGGTAACAGGAAAAAAATTGAGTGTGTCTGTAATAATATATGTTTTATTCAGCTTCAATTGGAAAAAATGTTTTCCACCTGCACAAGAAGTAATTTTATATTTTTTCTGCAATTTTTCATTTGTGATATAAAGTCCTGAGCATTTTTAAATCCCAAATGTTCCATACTATATTTCTTTAAATGCATTCTTCTGTTATAACTGTAGGAAGAATATAATTTTAAATGCAACTATACTGCAAGTAATGATTATGAAAAAGATTGTATCCTCACACATTAATGCATGATTGAGTCATATTGAATAACTCTGGTGATAAATAAACACCAAGAAAGTTGTTTCCCATCTGAACATACATTCAAAAATCAAAAAGATGCTAATTGAGAAGATTTCTGCTGACCAGAGCTATTTCCAAACCATTTTTAAACTGAGTCTGACACTCATCTTGCTGTTCTGCAGTTACTCAAATGAGAAATTATATGCACTCCAGTAAAATCCCATTTTCTTTCATGCTAGATGGGTCGTGTTTTCCTGGATTAGACTTAGAAGATTGGAAAAGAAGCAAAAGAGTAAAACAATCCTTTGGTGTTATTTGGTTTCTTTCTCACTGTGTATTCAAGAATGGATTCGTCCTTAAGTGTAACAGTTACTTGGAGCATTCAGCAACTCCTCTAATAAGGTAAAGAGGAATTCCTCTGAATTTAAGGGGCATAGTTAAGCCAACAGTAGATCCAGGGAACTTTTTTTGATGGAAGAATAGAGTATTCAGGGTTGTTTTCCCAGGTGACAGTGAAATAAGTGTGTGTTTAAGGAGTAGTATTATTCCCTTTAGGAAAAGGGAGGTACAGTCCAAAGTGCATACACTTTACTCGCCAAAATAGGCAAGGCAATTGGAGTGGGAAAAAAAATGAGAGAAATCTATTTGTTATCTCTGTCTTACGTAACAAGAACAAAGTCCAATCATGCAGTGTGTCCTGAACCATCTTAATTCTGCTCATGTTTGAGTAGTTTTTCAGAGGACTGGACACAAACTCAGAACAACCTTCTGGTATGTCAGTAGTTTGGGACTTTTTTTAAATCAGAGATATTTTGTAAATTCACTGATGTCTAAAATTGGGAAAAATCCAGTTAACTGGATAAAAATTAGTTATTTTAAATAAACATTTACTTTCTCCTTTATTTTGTATATCTTTGCTGAATTGCCGAAAATATTATGCTTGTATCATTCAAATGAAATTAAATGAACAAGGTACTGTTATCAAATGAATACGAATCCAAAATGTTTGTCAGGAAACACCAAACTTCTGGGCTGTTCTCAACATGCTTATACTTGTTGATTATGAGGATTCACTTGCAATGTATGATATTAATAACTTTACTGATTTCAGAAAGTACTGTATTTTTCTTTTAAACAAATGGTTGTTGAGATAATTCGAAAAACATTTATATTTTTGAGATTACTAAAATAAATTTAAAACATTTGCTTAAAGTTGTATATTTCTCAGTCAAATATTACTTTACAGGAGCTATTTTCAATAAATTAAAAATGCATTCTGAAGATGAAAAGAACTATACTGCAGATGGAAATATTCATGATGTTGCCAACCAGGGTCATGAATCTGAAGACAAACAGTAAGTATTCTTAAACATTGTGAACATTCTGTATTGAAGCTTGTAAGATTACATTACCTTATTTTATATTTAATTTCATTTATTTATTTTATTTTACTTTATTTTTCAGAAAAGCCTAATAACAGAAAGCTTGGTATCAAACTGAGAGTAGCATTGATTGACATGTTCATTTGGTGCAGAAGGACCTTTTAACTTTTTCTCGTAAGGACTAAATGTCCACAGTTTTGACTGGAGTTTATTGAAAAAATAAATCTGAAATATGACAGAAATTCTGTTGGAGTGGACATCTTGGATACATTTATGCTATTTGCTAGAGATTATCTTAATATCTTTCATATGGCAGGGAATCAATATTTTACATACCTTGAATATTTTATGTATTCCTCACCCACCATGTGGAAAAATTTGATTTTGTAAGTTATCTTCCCCTTTCCCATTTTGAAATTATATAGTGCTTCAGTTCACAACTTCCCTGACCAGGTAGTGGAACCACTGAAACAGGTGAACTGGGGAGAACTTGACTTAAATTTACAGCAGTCAGGAGCTGAAACCTGGAGATTTAAGGTATTCTCAGGAATGCTCAATAAATCATATTCATTTTACACACAATTTTTTTGCTGTAAATTTTTTTCATAATTGTATTTTAATTGAACTGCTTTAATATGTTGCATTAGTATTTCTGTAAAATGTCATCCATTTTTAAACTCATTAAAATCATCACACCTTTTCTTAGAAAGAAAAAGAAGAAGCAGAAGAAAGGGGAAAAACCTAAGGTGGTCAGCCCGTTTGCTCTGGTAAGATTTATTCTCTCTGTATATGTGTACCTACATATTCATGCAGGCACATTTCAAAAGGCTAAAGAAAAATGATTGCAATTATGTTAGTGCACTGCATCTATGATACTGTCTGTACCAAATACTGTGAGACTGCAGAATACTGGCTATAGCATGGAAATCAAGCAGTTCTCTTTGTGGATGCAGTTACATTAAAGAAGCTGTCTAATTACTGTTAATGATTCTTAGGAGTCTTCCCTTATAAGTGATCGTGCTAAACACACTCATACTAGATTTTTGTTTGTGAAAGATAGGGATTTCCATGTTCAATCATTTCTTCTGACACAATAAAAAGGGCATCCATGTGTCTGCAATTATGTGTGGTGTCCTCTAAATTACCAGAGTCAGGTCTAATCATACTGATTAGACCTATCAATCATTATTCAGTCATCTGAATCAGCAGTAAAAAGTAACTCTGTGGCATTGACGAAACTTAAAATTAAGAATTGAGTACTAAAAAGTACTTAAGATTCCAGATTTTTTCTGTATATTTCAAAAAAATATTTTATTATTTAATCAAAATCAGTCATAGGTCCTCTTTTAGTAATACTGAAATATTTTCTTTTTTTGTATGTTTTGTATACATGATACACAGCAATGATATTGCAAATAACAGACATAAAACTACAGTCCAGGATGCTGGACAATGCCCAGTTTCTTTACTTTGCTATATCAACTTGCACTTGTACAATTACATCATAGGACAATAATTTAAGTCAGTAATCTTAGTATTTTACAGTACAGAATAAAGCCAATGGCTTTGTAACAGATGAACTCAAACTTTATTAAGTTCAATGGCAGGAGGATTTAGGATTTCAGTACATTTTTATAATGTCTGTAGTACATTAGGAACAGTTTTTCTGACTGCATAATAATGAATTTAAAGTAAAAGAGATTATTGCCTTAATTATCACAATGCCATTATATATTTGTCTTATAATTTGAACTTTATATGGTAAACTTAAAAAGGGCAAATTTCTTGTGCCTTGTTTATCTATGGCCTTTCTTACCCAGGTGCAGATATTAATACATTAAAATAGTACACCTCTCTAATTTTGAGAGTTTATAGCATAAAAGTGCTTATAGTGAAAGGATTTATTCCTGTACATTTAAATTGTTTTGTAAACTGAATTTCTAATCAGATAAAGTTGTAGTTTTGTGACAGCAGGTGTACAATTGATAGTTTTGTCTTTACTTTCTTGACTTTGTAGACATAGCATTGTGTTAGCATTCTAATACAACAGTTTGAATTCATTTCTCACTCACAGTTTCGATACTCCACTTGGTCAGATAAAATGTTAATGATACTGGGCACTATTATGGCAGCAGCCCATGGAAGTGCTCTCCCTATTTCGATGATAATTTTTGGTGATATGACTGACAGCTTTGTTGCTTCTGGAGACTTAAATTTTACAGGTAAGAATATATCTGCTGTACTGAGAACAATGGCTTGTATTTAAAAAGAGATGGGGAGATTCAGGCATCTTGACAGGACATACTGATGTCAGAAACCCCTGTGCTATACTATCACACAAATTAGTAAGTCATGTTCATTGTAATAGACATACACTATATTTTGGGGGATTTTTATTGTAGTTTTTAGTTTCTGCATTAGTAGATTTTATTTTTGGCTTTTTTTTCAAATTACCTGCTACAGTGCACATTCGATAAATCATGTTTAACTGTGCTTGTAATAAACAGAAAGTGGCTGGTTTTCCATCTCTTCAGCATGGGCTCTTGTTGATTCCCTTGCGTCAAATCTGACAGTTATAGTTTATGAGGTGAATCAGATCAGTAGGTAAATTAATCGGAGATTCACTACCAAAAATAAAAGTACTAATTTTCTCTGGGATCCATCTGTTGACCAGCCTCATTTGCTGAATCAGAACTGTGAAATCAAACACAAAGGAAGGCAGGCATGCACTGCTAGATACGAGAGGAAGGAGTGATACTGTCACTTTGGTGTCAATACATAGATCAGATTATGTCATCCTCTGAACTCACAGCATCAGTAAGGGACTGTAGTGTGTGGGTAGTTTTTCTCATCAGTCCTCCCAGTCAAAGGGAAAGGGTTTGAAAGGGCTAATCAAATCTGGTCAATCAAAAAATGGTTACTAGACTGGTGGCACAGCCCAGGGATTCAGCTACTTCCGACCATGGGACTCGCATTGAGAAATCCCATCTCCTGGGGGCTGGGTGGGGTCCATCTGTCGAAGAAGGAGAAGAGCATCTTTGGCCATAGGCTTGCCCAGTCTTAAAACTTAAGCTGCCAAGGGAGAGGAACCTCAGTCCATCCCACTTCTACCACTGTGATACCAGTGCCTGCAAGAGATGCCTGGAGCCTGGAGAGGGGACCTACCTATGACTTGAATGTTGGAATGAGAGGATACAGGCTCTTCTGGAAGAACATTTGGGAAGATGAGAAGGGGGCGTCACCCTCTATGTCAGTGACCAGCTGGAGTGCATGGAGCTCTGCCTGGGGTTGGATTCCTTCTAACCCAGCCCATTCTATGATTCTATGTTATGCTCAGGAAGACTTTTTAATCTCAAGTTACACTTGAGATGGTTTTCTAGTCAATGGAGTTATGACTAATCCTATATTAGCAAAGTTCATTAATTTTTGTTAAAATTTTCTCCTTTCATTCAAATCAACTCGATTCAAAACGAGATGTAACAACTCCGAATATGCTGAACAGCATGCAGGAAAAGTAATTTGTTAAAGCTTACTCTATTAAAAGTATTTACTCTTCTTTCTAAGGACTGAATTCTTCTCAAATGAATTTCACTGCAGACATGCTCGAGAAGCTGGAAGAAGATATGACAAGGTAATTAGAATTTGGTATTTCCTCTTTTTTTAGTGTAGGCACACATTTCTATTCAAGCCATTCTTCTCCCAAGAATATTTTGCTCACTTTAAACAACACAAAAACAATGATTGATTGAATAATATATGTACCTAAAGATTGGCACATGAGATTATTTGAGGCACTGGGAAGATTCTTGAACATCCCCAGCCATTCCCCAAAATTTCCCTGTCGTCTCTTGCTCTCACCCATTCTGCCCCCATTTCAGGGGTGCTCCGTGTTCCAATGACATCTGCATTGCCTTCTTTTTTACTTCTCTTCCTCTGAATTCATAAAGAGTAATTGTTATGCTAAAAAATTATGTTAATTATCGTCCACTGATTCCTTGAGCTGTGGTGATTCACTTGCAAAAGCAGAATTTAAATTGTCAGATAGTATCTGCTTTGCTGCCCAAGGATCAAGTGCAACTAAATCGCTCTCTACAAATACCTGAAAGGAGGTTGTAGCGAGGTAAAAGTCTGTCTCTTCTCCCAAATAACAAGCAATAGGACAAAAGGAAATGGCCTCAAGTTGTGCCAGGGGAGATTGCATATCTTCGTGGCAAGGTTTGTCAAGCATTGGAAGAGGCTGCCTAGGGAAGTGGTTGAGTCACCATCCCTGGAGGTATTTAGAGGATTTGTGGATGTGGCACTGAAGGAAACATTGCTGGGTTAACAGTTGGATTCAAGAATCTTAAAGGTCTCTTCCAACCTAAACAATTCTATGATTCTGTGAAAATATCTGCAGAAAATACAGATTTAGATTATATGCAGCCTTAAATCTAGCATTCTAGAGCAGGCAATAGCAGAAGACAATATTCAGCAGATGCTTCTGCTAACAGAGCTCCATAAAGAAAAGATCAAATAAGCAGAAACATAAGCTGCTAATAGATGTGCTTTGTTAGGGGGCTTTATTAACCACTGTCCATACATTTGGTTTATGCAGGATGTCTACAGTTGATGTGCAATTTCTTGTAGCACTTCAGGTGTTTTTCTCAGGTTGAACTCTGTTCCTCATTAGGTATTGAAAAATATCTGATGTGGTCTTCAAGGCAATTGTCTTTTCTGAAGAGAAGGAAGACATAAGACATTTGCTGTAGTAACTCTTGCTGTTTTATACCAAAGTACATTATCATTTCTGGTAGCAGTGGACTGTAAAGTAACATCATTTAGATTCAGTAGTTAATTTTGTAATTAAAAAAGAAACTGGATTTACACCAGAAAAAAAAAGTTCTTTACCCTAAAATAAATAAGCAAATTAGGAAAAGGCCATTACTTAGAAATGAAGAACTTTTATGTAATGAGAATGAACTGACAGGGAATTGGCTTTTATGCTTTATAGGAGAGTGTGGCCACACAGTTTCTTGCTCCCTCAACATTTCTGTCAGTCTCTGACACAAATGCAAGCAATGCATACACACCTTCAGTGGGATATCCTTTTGCCCAGTGATTTGAAAGCAAATTTGAAGGCAGAATTGCAGAACTAAATAATTTGTGCATGGTTGAAGTTACACTAACTGTTCTGTGTTTAGTAAATACCTGATGCCTACTTGCACAATATTTTTAAAGTCTGTCTTCTGTTTACTCTAAAAGAACTTGAAAAATAGTTGTTCTTACTACCTATGAAATGATAGAACTTGTTTTGCCCATTATTTATTTGCTGAGTGATCTCTCCCTGTCCTTATCACCACCCATGAGCTTTTAATTGTATTTTTCTCTTCCCTGTCCAGCTGAGGAAGGGGATGGAGCATGTTGGGTTGGGCACCTGTCTTCCAGCCAGGGTCAAACAACCACAACCATCAGGCATGCCACCTTATCTTTTAGTCATTAACTCTGAAAGTACAAGTATGAATAAAAAGCAGCACAAGTTTCTCTTTAGAAACAAATTGTTTAATGAGGAATGTATTACTTCTTAGCAGCACAGGAACAGGTTTTCTTTTCCAAAGTTTCTAGATAGAGCCTTGAGTTAGTGATTTCACTGGTTTGAAGAAGCAGCTGGTTGTACCCACTCCTTGTTTCTCTAAGAATGCCTGCCAGCAGGTCAAATAATAATAAAACTCATTTACAAGGACAAAGATCTCACAGAGGTGTGTTCAAATACTGAAATATACACGTGGACTTGGTTGTGTTTGTTACTCAAACAACAGCTTGCCCAAACCCCTACTATTTCTCAAAAGAAAAATAACTATTACTTTACAATGCAATAAGCATTTACTCTCTGATTAGTTTCAGCAGTGAATTTACAGAATATGTTTTATCAGCATGGAGTCTGGCAAAGATATGAATCCCTTTTGAGACAATTTGTCATGAAACAAAGTCCAAGCATAAATCAATTCTTTGAAGTCATATAACATCATAAAATAATTGTCTAAGGTAATTACTGCTGAATTTAGATGTAGTGCTCTTGGGGTTAGTTTGGGAAGGTTTTTTTAAGTTTGTAGAGTTTTAATGAAGCTGAATGTGATCGAAGTCAATATTCAACTAACCAGCATTCCGTTAAACATTAACCTGCTTTTATTAAACTGTTTTGATTAAACACATTTCATAATGAGTATGGTTCCCAAGTCCCTAACTAAACTGTAAGGTATCATAGCTGCAAGAAAGACTGGATTAAAATTTGAAAATTTTGATCTGTAAAGCCATTCTCTCCTTTTTTGAGCAGAGCATTTGGACACTGATTCCTGCAATTTGCTCCTGCCAAGGAGCATGTTACAGTTCTACAGAATCAGTGTGCATAACTTAGTACACGTGAGTGAAAGTCATAAGAGTTTTATAGCTTTTTGCTCATTATTTGCTTTTATATAGATGCAGTATTCTTATAATTACAGATATATACACCCTGAATATTTAACCCTTGATTTTGGTCATGCTTTACAAATGGAATCAGTTCAGATATATTTTTCTGGTTTAATTCTGGTTTAAGTTCAGCTATAACTGATTCTGATGTCAATTGTGTATCAAATCAAAATTGATTTAATTCTTTTTGAATGGTTTAAAGTTGTGACTCAAGTTGTGTTCCAGTTTGAGAAATACAGTGGTTCACACACTCTTGGTTTAGATTTGTCACCCTGAACAGGGCTGAATTAATTTAAAATTAAAGTATCAGCTATGCACAAAACAGTGAGCAAGAGAATTTTTGATCCAATGCCATTTGCTTGCAATAGATGTACATATAGTAATGCTGTATTCTCCAATCAGGAAACATTTCCAGCATCCATGCATATTTTTATTTGTATAGACAGGCACACTGTATGATGTAAATGTGCATATAATATTGGTATACATGATTAAGTCTGTCCATGTTTGCTAAAAATGCTAGGGAGTTTTTGGAAGCAATACACGTAAGTGAAAATGATATTGCATCTGAAGTACAGTTCTAAAATAATCTTATGAGAAAATGCATGTTAAATTGACAAAAAAGAAAAAAAAAAGAAAGGTAATTCCTGTCTAACTATATCTTTGTTTTGGTTATTGCAAAAAAAAACCCCTGACATTAACTACTGTTCATAGAAAACTTATCAAGTTTTACAGAGGTCTGAAACAGAAGTAAGCATCACACCAAATTCAGACTGGTGAGGTAATTAAAATCAATTTAAGAGAGTCTTGCTTTTTTTGCCTTTTTTTTTTTCTTTCAGATATGCATACTACTATTGTGGAATAGCAGCTGGTGTTCTTCTTGCTGCTTATTTACACACTTCATTCTGGACACTAATAGCGGGTCGGCAAATAAAAAAAATTAGAGAAGAATTTTTTCATGCAATTATGAGACAGGAAATTGGATGGTTTGATGTAAATGATGTGGGAGAACTTAACACTCGTCTTCTAGAGTAAGTACACTATACCTTTCCCAATGTTATTTTGCCTTATTAATAAGCACGTAGGAGTTATATTTTTTTTTATTTTCATTGTGAAATTAAGTTTTCAAGTTTTCTCATGGAGAGTCTCAGAAACTGAATATCTAATATTTCTGATACTGGACTGTCACAAAGATGTCAGAAAAGCTTTTTGTTAAGTTTCCTTGAACTCTGAGGATGACTAAGGCCCAGCCTATGCGATTATCCCTTGGGAGAGAAAATATAGTTCATTTCTGTGCACACTGAGGACTGAATAAGCTGCCAGCTGATCCCAGCAGTGTGAACAGCTTTAACAGTATAACAAGATTTTCCTTTCTCTTTCCCTATCTTTTATTCCCAAATAGACCACAAGTGCCAAATTGATCAACAAACTGGAATTAAGAGAGTGAGAGTAGTTTTACACTGTAGAGGGAATTTCAACCTTTTCAGACAAAACCAGGTTTATAGCATTACAGTTTCACAAGAAATAGGAAATTTTCCTTGACCACACTATATAGTGCTTTACCTTGAAGAAAACTATTATTTGGAAACAATTAAATAGTAAAGATTGTCCTCCACACAGATGCTCATGTAACAAAACCGAAAACGTTTGTTTTCCTTTCTACATTTTTCTTCCTTTCTGGATCTAATTTGTTTTTCAGTGATGTCTCCAAGATTAATGAAGGAATAGGTCACAAGGTTGGACTTCTCGTTCAACAAGTAACGGCATTTGTAACAGGATTTATTGTTGGTCTCGTAAGAGGATGGAAATTAACCCTTGTAATACTAGCAGTTAGTCCTGTCCTGGGACTTTCAGCAGCCATCTGGGCAAAGGTAGGTTAACATACATTCAATGTCAGGTTTTATATTAATGAGAGATAATTAAATAAATCTACATATCTGAAATTCTTAATGTTAGAACTTGTTGTTTAGTCCAGTTATAGCTTTGGATAACACTGAAGTACATAAACTCTTAGATGAACTGTGTATCAGCACCCTCATGTTCAAGGCCAGGTTGGATAGGGCTTTGAGCAACCTGGTCTAGTGGAAGGTGTCCCTGCCCATGGCAGAGCAGTTGGAACTGGGTGATCTTTAAGGTCCCTTCCAAACCAAATCATTCTATGATTGGATGATTCTATGTAATTTCAATAATATCATTCTTATAGATTGGGCAGCCTTATTTGGTTTGAAGCTGTTTCTGCCCATATAGCACAATCCCACACAGAGAAGTAGAATCCGCATTTGTAAGTGTTTAACCACATCCACATAAGTACTTCTTCTGTTGAAAGGAATAATTGCACCTCCTGAAAAATAAGGGAATAAATTAGAAAAAAACTTGGTCTCAGACACAGAGTTTCTTTCAGAGCTGTTAACAACTTTGGCAAGAAATTTTAGGCAGACTTAGATGAGAGAAGGACCAAATTACTATGGGATTAGAATGACTTACATTTGTAGTTTGAAAGTCTTCCCATTTTTATAGTATTTTATTTTCCCTACATTTTAAAGGTCATGAAAGCTTTCTCTATCTTGAGTGAGTATAGTGCAGAAAAGGTTAGAGAAGCATGTGCCATGCATGTCTACTGGCTGAGTCTTCACAGACTGTGGCCAACTGATGTAAGTTATAGGGCCCTCTGGCTAATGTAGTCAGAGATGAGAATGAGCTGAGAAGATCTGCCTGGGGAGAACCACACCAGCTCACTATGAGCAGTCATCTAATCTCCTGCACTGGGTGAAAGCAGAGTGGAAAATCTAGCCCTTAGCTGTTTACAAAGGGTAACATTTAATTATTTGATTGAATTCACAATATACTTAAAATTTGGATATTGGACATTCTGCACTCATACATAATATAATCAAAAGGCTTCCTATTGGAAGAAAGTAACTATGATAAAAGTCTTTATGAAGTGCTCGAGCTCATTCTATTTTTCCTATGTCAAAATATTTGATCTTGTATTAGGTTCTCTCTGCTTTCACTGACAAAGAACAAGCAGCATATGCAAAAGCAGGTGCTGTTGCAGAGGAAGTTCTGGCAGCAATCCGTACTGTAATAGCTTTTGGAGGACAGGAAAAAGAAATTAAAAGGTAAGAGCAATATTTGCTTTCATCAGTGTATTTTAAAGTCCTTGTTTCAGATAGTTTGAAGTTTTCTAGTATCTTTGTTGTTGAAAGTCTTGTTTTCTGCATTTTTAGGTAATGGAAGATTGTCTGTTAGAGACTATTACAAGGTTCACTATGTCTTGAAAGACAATTAGTTATTTTTTTTAGAAAAAGTCAAAATAAGTTGATTTGTTGTCTCTGCTTTAGAGGGTATACAAACTACTTCACACATCACACAGCAAGAGCTTTAGACAAAAAAAAGATCCCTCTCACAAGAAGAGATAACAATATCCTTGGTACTCTGATTACTCAGTAGCTGTGAATGTGCTAACAAACAATATCTCTATTTCCACTACTGTAATTCTTGTGATATATTTTAACCTTTTATCTTAAGTGGTTCACTATCAAAATTCACTGACCTTCGGTTTATTTAAGGAACTTGAATGCCAATCCCTGACCTGCAATGCCCTTTTATTTCTACATATCAGGTTGACTGATGTTGGCCTTTTTAGGAGTTACCTTAGGTTACCTTGTTCCAGGATTACCTTTGTACAGTCTTTGGGTTAGATATTTTATATATCCTGATGTACTTTGTGAGCATTCTTGTCCTAACTCATCCACACAGTTTTTGGTGCCGTGTGCCATGGTACAAGTGTAAGTCTATTTTGAACTTCTTTCTTTCTTCCAGATACCATAAAAATTTAGAAGATGCTAAAAGGATTGGAATAAGAAAGGCTATTATAGCTAATATTTCTATGGGTGCTGCTTACTTACTGGTATATGCATCATATGCACTGGCCTTTTGGTATGGAACTACTTTGGTCTTAACTGATGATTACACTATTGGCCAAGTTCTGACAGTAAGTATTAAGGAGTAAATTCTCAATAATAGTGAGAAAAGCACGTTAAATTATGTAATGAGAACTTATTTGATTTTAATGAGAGTTATGGGCCAAAATTGGCTAAGTAGAATCCCTTCTGAACAAGAAGATTCTCACCACAGAAGTCTACATGTTTTCATAACATCTCAAAATCTATATGAACCTAAAATAAAACATATATTATTTTCCACTGTTCTTACGTATTTTTTGGAATCACTTCTCAGTGTTTTTAGAAATTGAGGGGGATAAAAATATACTTGTGACTAGGAAATATGTAAAAAACCCATTACTCGTTAGTCATAACTTAAATTCTTCTCTTGATGTGGCAACCATTCTAATTTTCTATGAGATATCAAATTAATACGGTAAGAAGAATAACTTTGTTAACCATAATAAAAGCCCAGACAGGTGACCATATGCATATATTTATTTATTTTTTAAACTATCTGTTTTGTTTTGTTTATGAATCACTGAAGTTCATGAAAAATGTCTCTGATATGTGTCTTTGGCTTTTTGGAACCTTTTATGCAGGTTGGCATGTAGAACACTCAGTGAGGTTCATGAACTTGTGTGTAATTTATTCTGTTCAAAGTCTTTGCAATTTCAGTTATGTTGTAGTTCATTGAATGGTGGTTTTATAACAGGGATGGGAGGGTGTGGCCTTATCATGTGTTAAATTTGTGAGTAGCTCCTATTCAAGACAGTGGGTGTCATGGACTTTGCTCTGACTTACTGTGGCTGTTAGGAGCTCTGAGCAGCATCATTCAATTGCCTTCTTTTTTTTTAATACTAGCTGAAAGCAATAAACTATGCTACTCTGAGAAAACAGTTTATTGGTTCCTTTTCTCTTTCTTGTTTGCTTGCACTCCCTCTCATTGAAGCAGAGGGATCCTTTATTACTTTGTGATGGAGAAGCTGGATTTGTAGCCCTCTATTTCACTGTAACTTTGAAAGCAGAGTGATAGTGCTTTGCATATCTGTCTTTGTTTCCCTGGAAGATATGTAATATACTTTCCAGTCTTTGGAGTGTCTTTGGCCGAAGAATGAATTAATAAAATCCCGAGACATCAAGTGAAAGTCTACATTTTTTGGCATAGATTTTACAAGTCTCAATCACCTTTTCACTTCTTCTCAATATGTTTGCAGCATTAACATTGTGCATGAGCTCAGTTCTCAGCTGACTCTTAAAAAGCCTTTTTCTTAACGTGATTCTCTGTTTTCAGTTTTTCTGTAATTCTAGATTCCTTAAACTTCTGTTAACAGGCATGGAGCCTCCTGATGCAAAGATATTTAAAGTAAATAAATAAATGTAATTCTCTGGTTAATAAGAATGAATATATGTCACTGTAAATATTTCTTTCAGGTCTTTTTCTCTGTATTGATTGGAGCTTTCAGTATTGGACAGACTGCTCCAAGCATAGAGGCATTTGCTAGTGCAAGAGGAGCTGCCTATGTGATCTTTAATATAATAGACAATGTGAGTATCCTTGCCCTTCTTATCATTTCAAAACTTCTTTTGAAGATAAGAGACCTTTCTTTTTAAAGACAGGCACTATTTATGGAAATGAAATTAATAAGATTAAATAACTGTGTAAAATAAGCAGAAATATATAGATAAAACCAGACAGAATGTGTAATTATTAGTCAGTTCCTCTTTGTCTTTTAGAATTATCAGTCCTTGCTTCAAAGGTAAAAGTACTGGATCTCTGAATCACTTGGTTTCAAAGGGTATCCTCTAATGTTTTTATCATGAAGGACATGCCTGTGGTGCTGTAATCACACGATTATAGACAATGTAGGTATATGAGCATAGTTTTCACGGTATCAGTGACACCAATGGTAGTGTGAGTGCCAGCAAATCAATAAAACACAACCTGGTAAACTGGATATGTACCTCAACTGCCAAGAGATTCTAAAATCAGAGAAGCTGTGATTTTGCTAGCTAATGAAGCTCTATGAAATGCAATTGCATGTTTTGGATTATTGTTAAGGTATACTTCAAGTTCTAGACCCACTCTGGATGGAAACAAACTCACTGATAATTAAGAAATCTGCTTCTGAGTAGTGATCAGCAGATCAATTGTTTCTCAGACAAATTGTTTCAGCAGAAAGGCCAAAGCTATAAATGAACAGCTCATTAGAGATGATGTACTCAGGTTAATCATCAGGCAGTGAAATGAATCTCAGATTATGGCTAGCTGTGGGTACAGTCTTAAGGACATTTGGTAAATTCACACAAAAGCTTAATGGAAAAATTCTAAAAGTATTCCTGCATAAACCTATCATCGATGCAGCAACGAGGGAGCAAAACATCATGCAATATTTTTCTTTCAGAAATCTCAACTAAATTACTTAAAACCCACATTTAATGTCTCTGAAGAGTAATGGTGCACTCCAGGACTTCTTTATGAAAAAAAATGGGGGGGGGTGTTGTATTTTATTTTGCACAGGAACCTCAAATTGACAGTTACTCAGAGGCGGGTTACAAACCGGACTACATTAAAGGAAACTTGGAATTCGAAAATGTTTACTTCAATTATCCATCCAGACCAGATGTTGAGGTATGTAAATGACACTTTATATATATTAGAGTTAAACATATAGATGATTTGTTGGGAAAAAAAATCATTAAGAAGTGACATAAATTAAATTTTCTTGAAAATATAACAATTCCAAGTTGATTCTCTAATGTATATAAAACTACCTTGCCATCACAGTGATTTTAGCTAGATATATTTACACCTTAGCCAAACATGTTAAGTTTTCTGAGTAACTTTCTGTCTAAAGTTATAGTAAGCGTGGCTATGCAAAAAACCATAAATATGTATTTCTATCAGAACCTAAACTTACACCCTAACCCAACTGTTTGTGTATTGTAATAATAATGAGATCGTGGGTTTCAGAGTACTTCCAATGCAGCTCTCTGATGACTGTGTGTGAGAAAGCAGATCCAGCAAGGACTTGCTATACATGGAATAGAGATCAGAATCTGTATTTGTCTGTCTAGCCAGAGAATAAGTTTGCTTTTTGAAGCACTGTCATAAATCCATAGTTTGATTCAGTGGAGATGGGAGACATTTCAATGATTTCTGAAAATGTTTTCATGGGCAGTGTCTTTGCACTATGTAATTATTTCCTTCCTTACCTTGAAGGAAAATCACTGGCCATGATGAAACAATCTTTCTTACTTTTGATAGGCAAGAAGAAAAGACACAGAGCTTTTAATGATGACTTTTACATAACTTCCCTGTAGTTTACATGGTACATTAGAAAGAATGTGAGGCAACAGAATACAGGAATATCACATCATATTGCATTTCTATACTATATTTTAGTTTTGGTAGTAATGTTATTATTATTTTGTCATATGAACTGGTTCATGAGAGAGGTACTTGTGAAGTGTGTTGTATAACACCTTGATATTGGACCAATCGTGATGTAAATGTAAGGAAATTAAGCTGAAATCATGTTATCCAAAATTTAAACCCACGTTTACAAATTTTATTTTGTACCAGATTCTGCTACAAATACAAAGAGTATTTTATTGTAGTCTTTATATTTTCATCAAATTTACACTGATATTTCTACATACTGTTATGTTTTTGATTCCCTTTCCTATATGCACAGATACTGAAGGGCTTGAATCTCAAGATTAGTTCTGGCCAGACAGTGGCCCTGGTTGGCAGCAGTGGCTGTGGGAAAAGTACAACTGTTCAGCTCATCCAGAGATTTTATGATCCCAAGGAAGGCACGGTAGGATACCTCAAGTGAGCTGACTGCTCTGTATGTCACACTTGTTGAAAGCCTAGTTCTGGCCTCACTCACCTTGTTCCAATGATATGGTGAAGTCTTGCCTAGAAAGGCATGTGCCAGCAGGGAAAGTGAGGTTCCTTGGTCAAAACACTCAGTAAACATATTTTGTCTGCTTCCTTATGATTAGGTTACCATTGATGGGCAGGATATTAAGACCTTGAATGTAAGATATCTGCGGGAGATTATCGGTGTGGTGAATCAGGAGCCCGTGCTCTTTGCTACCACTATTGCAGAAAATATTCGTTATGGCCGTGAGGACGTCACCATGGAAGAGATTGAAAAAGCTACCAAGGAAGCCAATGCTTATGACTTCATCATGAAGCTGCCCAATGTAAGCAGACCAGTTCTCCTGCTGAACCACTTTCTTCTAAACCCTCTTGTGCCAAATAGTTCCTTAGGAGGAACGCTTGTTAAGAGAGGCAGCTATCCTTGGAGCTGTGAATATGCAAAGCTATGCAGAGGTTCTCGTAACTTTTGAGAAAAATGTTAATTTTATATCTTCAGGTCATGATTTGGCAGGTATTTGAAGAACTATTAGAATTCCAGGAACACAAATGATTAGGTGGGTTTATCCAAGTACGTGTTTATTCCTGTAAAGGAAGGGGTGATTCTTTTCTTCACACTGCCTGTCTTTGCTGGGAATACTGTACCACTGAGTGTTTTGAATGCGTGTGGTTGTCTTGTAGAAGTTTGAAACCGTGGTTGGAGAAAGAGGGGCACAGCTGAGTGGAGGCCAGAAACAAAGAATAGCAATTGCCCGAGCTCTGGTTCGCAATCCTAAAATTCTTCTGCTTGATGAGGCAACATCAGCTTTGGATACTGAGAGTGAATCAGTTGTACAGGCAGCACTGGACAAGGTCAGTAGTGTTTTAAAATGAAGCAGGTAAGCAGGAGCCTAATATTTACTTTTTTCCCTGACTTTTGTTGAAAATAGAGACACATCAAACAAGAAAGGTAAACTTTGATTTGGCAAATGTTCTTTGTAAGGAGAATTTTTGAGATCCTGCAAGTACTACAGAGAGGAATCTTATTTCAAGCGAGAAGATGGAATCATATTTTCTGCATTATTAAGCTTAAATCAACATTTTCTTGGTGTAAATACCATCCTCTGTTATTATCTGTCTTACTGACATGCGTCTTGTTGTCAGTCACCTGCTTAATTAACTTATGAAGCCTAACAGAAAAAATAAGCATTACCAGCATGTTAGAATTGTTTGTCGCTGTGACTTGGCTTGAAATACTCCAAGGAAACACTTGCTTCAGTTAACATGAATTCTTCTAGGTGCTTCTTTTGTTCTTAGGGTAGAACTGTCTTGATAATGGACAGCTCATCCATCGTGCAACTCAGGAGTCTCTATATTTACCTTACAAATTTGTATCCTTGTGAACCTTTGCAGAAGACCTAGGGACTCATAGAATCATAGAGTGGTTTGGGTTGGAAAGCATCTTTAAAGATTATCTAGTCTCCACATGGAACAGGGACACCGTCCACTAGATCAGGTTGCTCAGAGCCCCATCCAAGCTGGTCTTGAACACTTCCAGTGGTGGGGCGTCCACGACACTTGGCAACCTGTTCCAGTGTCTCACCACCCTCATCGTAAAAATTTTTTTCCTTATATCTGATCTAAATCTACGTCTACCCTCTTTCAGTTTAAAACCATTGTCCTTTGTCCTGTTACTACAGGCCCTGGTAAAAATCTCTCACCTGGTGGTCATAATGGTGGTCACCCTTTAGGTACTGAAAGGCTTCAATGAGGTCTCCCGGGAACCTTCTTTTCTCCAGGTTGAACCCCAGCTCTCTTAGCCTGTCTGCATAGGAGAGGTCTGTTAGCTGTTTTGTAGTTTTTGTGGTCTTCCTCAGAACTCACAGTATTCCAGGTGGGATCTCAACAGAGGAGAGTAAAGAGGGAGAATCTCCTCCCTCAATCTGCTGGCCACGCCTCTTTAGATGTAACCCAAGTTACAGTTGGCTTTCTGGACTGCAAGCACACATTGTCAGCTCGTGTCCAGTTTTTCATCCACTACTATTCCAAAGCCTTTCTCTGCAGAGCTGCTCTCAATCCATCTGTATTGATGTTGAGGATTGCCTTGACCCAGGTGCAGGGCCTTTCACCTGGCCTTGTTGAACTTCACGGGGTTCACATGGCTTCACTCCTCAAGCTTGCTGGAGACCTGAATGCTATCCCCTCCCTCACGTGAATAAGGTGCACCTCTCAGCTTGATGTCATTTCTAAATTTACTGAGTGTGCACTCAATCCCATTTATCTATGCCAATGAGGAAGATATTAAATAGTATGGGTGCCAGTATGGGCTTCTGAGAGACATCACTGAGGATGAACTCCCATTTGTTTTCCTACAAAATTCCACTGCTTAGGATCATTACTTTGATTAGTTAAGCTAAAATTTGCTTGATCACTTTCACACAGCCTCATGATTAAAATGGCAAGCTCTGACATTTAAAACATTAGGTGTAATACGTTTCTAAATATCCAAAGATAGGTAGATAGTTGAACTAATTTTACATGAAATAGTAGGAGGTTTTATTTTTACTGTAGCTACTTGAGTTAACAATGGCTTAGAGCTTAAAACACTGAATTTTTTAAAATATGAGTGTGAAGTATTCTCTAATGCTTGTGTGTATAAATTATTTTCCATGAATTTTAAGGTTTAAATTGAGAACTATGGGCTTAAATATAAAACCTTCTAGCATTTTAAAAATTTTAATGTTTGTAACATTCTAAAATTTTAAATATTGAGAATTTTGTTTAGATATTTGTGATCGAAATTGTAGGATGTACATGTGCCACAGTGAAAGATTGTCTCTGCTTCATTTTCAGGGTAAAGATTATATTTCTGCTTTAAGGTACTCATTGAAATATGCTTTTAAATCTTTCTGGCAAGTTATATTTTCTGTGAACTCTTTTAGTGTTTCCTTTAGGTCTTATTCAACTCTAGTATGCAGAGGAACACTTTCTGAATTTACTTAGAAACACTCATATTAAACTTTGCTATTTCTAGGCAAGGGAAGGACGCACCACGGTTGTAGTGGCTCATCGGCTGTCGACAGTCCGAAATGCAGATCATATAGCTGTGTTTGAAGGTGGAGTTGTCGCAGAGCAAGGAAATCACCTTAAACTGCTTGAGAGGAAGGGAATCTACTACAAACTTGTTAACATGCAGGTACTTTTCTCGCTAGCTGTTGCCTCGGTTTGGTTTTTGTTTTCCTCACCCACAGTCATTGTATGCTATCAGAAGTATGAGGAATTCTGCAGGATTTGTTAGCAGCCAAAAGAAAAAGTGCTTTGACAGGAGAACAGTAATTTGACAGAGGAGACCACTAGTCTTGATACAATACCTATTAAACCCAGGATAGCACATTTTTAATCCTCTAAGTATTTAAACCTGAAAGATTATTTTATATTTTCCTTTTATGCAGATAATGTAGAGCAGATGACTACAGGAGGTTGCTATTCCATTTCTTGTTCTTAGCCTATGATAAAAGGTAAAATAGAGTAGCTGATACTCAAGGAATAGAGCAGGCATATTTTAAGCTGTTTGTTTGTATTCCTTCATATTGAATTTCTTTCTAAAGAAAAAAATGTGGAGGAATAGAGGAAAAAGAAAAATAATCCAGCTATGCCAAGTGTGAAAATATGTTTTGAAGTTATGTAGACAGAAAAAAGAGATTAGATATTATAATAAATATCAGAAATGTATTCATTCTTAAGTGAAGACCAAAACACTTTGATATTTACATCCCAGTGTCCCATGTGACCATTAGGTTATAGCAGAGCTTCACTTTGTTTTACTGCATAACCACCATGTCCAATAAAGAAACTGAAACTGTCTCCTCAATATGTCAGATGGAAAAGAGTAAACCAGACCAATTAAAATATTTCTTCATAAAATATAAGAATGCATCTGGTTACTTTAGATTCAAAGTAACTTTGTATCCAAACAGATGTGATTATGGGAAAAATGAGGAAATATAAAATGGAAAGAAAATTTAAAACCAAAAAAATAAGACAGTAAACAAAAAATGGAAAGCAAGAAAAAAGTTATTTTTATTAGTAGTGGAAACAGCAGGAAAAAATAATAACTTTCTGGAAAAAAATAAACACAAGTTGAAGGCAACTTTGACTCCAGTTACTATTAAATATCTTAGGGGTGGGGAAAGATTTATTTGTTCTGTCAAAGAGACTGGCAAAACTACCACCAAAAGTAGGGCTCTTTTCCAGACTGCTCAAGTTTTTCAGTCAAAATCTGTTTCATCCTGAACTTTCATATTCCATTTAAAGTCAAGAATTGCAAAGAGTGTTCTGTGGTAAAGAGGGTTCATTTTTTATCTCTTCATGAATAAACAGTGTATACCCTGAGAACCCAAGATGAGTGCAAATGGTTTACCCTCAATTTAAAATTCTGTTAGTAGTTAATTCATAAAAAGAAAGAGCAGCCACTTTCACTCCCCTGCAATCCCCTTAGTAATAATTATTTTCTTGAGAGGTGCGATGCCCATATGAATAAAGCTCTGAAGACAGAGATCTACTAAAATATAATACAGATTTTCATATCTCCTTTAAAGCATTATATGTTGTTTCCCCCATATCTCTTTCAACTGAAACAAAGTTACTTTTACTTAGATTACCTTATAATTTTGAAAGTAATATATATATGCATAATTAATCTTAGTATCACATTCTTCCCACTTTTAGGCAATAGAAGCTGAAGTTCCCTCATCAGAAAAAGATGAGAATGCACTAAGTGTCCAAAAACGTGAATCTGAACCAGAATCTGAAGAATCCCTATCAAGAGGATTGAGAAGACGATCAACTCGGAGAAGCATGAAAAAGCCAGGAGAGCAAGATGATGGCCCTGATGAGAAAAAAAGTTCACCTGTAAGTATCTTTGCAGAGATGTTAGTCAATTTGATTCCTTTGAAAGATGTATGTTAAATTCATTCTCCTGCTCAAGAAAGATACAGGAAGAAGGAGGCTTTTGTTAGGGGTGAAAAAACCATGAGAATTTTTAAATTCTAAATAGCGTTCAACTGTTAATATTCATAGCTTGTTGTTTTATTCTCAACAGGAATGATAATACAAATAAAATGGGACTTTAAAAGTCTATAACAAGGTTGATGGGTTTATTATTGAAAATCAATTAAGTTTAAAAGAAATATACTTATGTATATTTGCATAACACACTGACATAGTCTATATGGGTTAAACATTCATTTTTGGGTCAGCAACAGAGCATTTGGCCCAACATACAACTCTTACAATAAAACTTGCAACCCCCCCCCCAAATATGATTGCGTTCATATTTACAGTGATGACTTTGCTGTTATAAATGCTTAGTAAACAGTTACTTCAATTAATCTAGTCATGGATTACACACAGCAATATGCCCAGAATTAATAGTTCAGTCACCATTGACCAATACCAAGAGTATTCACCAACAAAAATTATATAAATAAACTAATATACAATGACAAGAGCCGTAGATGTAGCGTAACAGCCCTTTCTTCCTTGTATTAGAATAATAAAAAGAAATGTACAATCAGCTTTTTGCAGTTTTGTACGTTTATTCATGTTATTAAAAGGTATGCATTTTTACTTCCTCTGAGTAGATTCTGAGAGGAGGAAATTGACTATTAATCTCTCTTTTTCTCCCTATTTCTCCAAATGTTCATGCCTGTCCTAACAGAATTTCCATTTTTTAGGAGGAAGAATTACCTTCAGCTTCGTTTTTGAAAGTTATGAAGTTGAACAAAACTGAATGGCCATACTTTGTAACTGGAACCTTATGTGCAGTTATCAATGGAGCTTTACAACCTGGATTTGCGATCATATTTTCTGAAATTATAGGGGTAAGTTGGAGTAAAATATGCCAAAAACTATATTTACACAAAATTTGTTTCTAGTAGAATTAGATTTAAAGCAATCACTGCATAATGAAGTTGAGGAGTGGATGAAGCACTATTGCAAATATCTGAAAAATTATATGAAATTTACAAATCCTAAAAATCTTGCTATAACTGAATTTTGCTCGCTATACTTGTAGTCATATGTAACATATGCTCAAATTTTATACGAATGCCAGTGACTACCAAACTTAGTTATTGAGAAAATGGGAGTATTTTAGATTGTGAGTTGATTTTAAAAAATGTTGTTTTAAATACTGTTTTTATAGGTTTTTTCAGAAACGGACAAGGACATTTTAAGAGAACAGAGCAACTTATATTCACTGCTGTTTTTAGTACTTGGGATACTTTACTTTTTTACTTTCTCTTTTCAGGTATGTTTTATTATTTTTATTATAATTGTTCATCATGTTTTAGAAATCAGTTCTGAAATATACTAAAAATTTGCATCTTCATAATACACGTGTCCGACTCAAACCAGAACCTGTATTTATGGTTCTAGATGTGTCTTGTGCTGAAACCTTTTTGACCTAGAGCTTCTCATGTGTTAGAGACCTTCCAACCTATTCAGACCTCTGAACTTCAGAACTTGCCCTCTTAATCACCAAACACATCTCACCTAAGAACCAGCCCCTCCAGCCATTACCACTCCCTTCTCACCCTCAAGCCTTCCTGCTTGAATCTGTTAGTGATTGAAAATCTACCAATCTCTTGCCTTAGTTCTCCAATTTTTTAGTTCCCTAAGCCTTTTCCTGTTCAAGCCTTACCTTATGGGAGTCTCCAAAAGATTCCCAGGCCCAATTCATCAGGCAACACTTATTGTGCTGATATTCAGCTCCTTCTGCTGAAATACTAATGGTTTTAACTGCTACAGCAGTGCCACATAAAAAAATTAAAAAAAAAAAGTAATCATAATTTCATGTATAGTCTGGTTTATAATGTCTGAATACGTTTGTATAGTTTTATCTGTTAAATGAACCTACACAGTGAAATAAGAAGGTGTGCTTGGGACAGCAGTATAAACAGTCTTGCAGAAACCTGCAGTTTATGGGATTGTCTTGCAAGAAGGCCTTGAGTACAGAAGACTGAGTTGTATATGGCTGTGATAGGTTTGCTCAGTTTATAAATGTTCAGATAATGTTTTAAATACGAGTGATGTGTTTGACTTCAGTGAATCCAGATTGCCCTACTATTGTTGACTTAAAATGAATGGCCTAAATGCTACTTCTTTAAATCTGACATAGGTCAACTCATACAAATGAAGTCAAAGGGTTGATTTTCCTTGAAGCATGGTGGTGAAATATTGCTATGCTGCCTGTATTATTTTCAGAAAGAATATTTGAATGTCTGTACTGTGAGCCTGCTAGAATTTATGCATATTAAACGTGGTTTTGTATTTGCTTTGTGCAAACAGGACTGCAATATTTTGTGCTTCAATGTTGTAGAGACGATGTATCTAAAATATTTATTGAATAAACACAAACACTGTAATAGTATGCTAAGCATTGTATCTTTTCTCAAATAGGGTTTCACATTTGGCAAATCTGGAGAAATTCTTACAATGAGGCTTCGATTCATGGCATTTAAAGCAATGCTTAGACAGGTACAGATAATAAATATTTTGAACTTCGGGGTTTTAAAAACAATTAATTGTAATTAAATGCAATTATTTTTATAACAATGTAATAATTGTAATTTAATAATTAACAATTAAATTACCATTTATCACTTAATAACTAAAAATGTAATCATTAAATGTAACAAAATAATTAATTGTATTGGTATAATAATAGTAATAATTGATAGAATTATATAATTGGTATAATTGTTGATTGTATTTGTACAAATAACTGTATCACTCTACCATATTAGGACTTGTCTACAGAGATAATTGTTTAAATCAGTTTTGAAATCAATTTGGTTAGTTACATGTGGTGAAGCAAAGTATCCTTAGAAGAAGGGTCTTAAGTCAATACAAGAGCTTTTTAAGTGCTCTTTGCAAGGACTAAGATTTACAGCCAAACTACTACAGCTCCACAAGTTGATGTGCACCAGCAGTACCCCACTGTCTGTTCGTTTACCTGCTTTGTTTTCTTGGTGCCCTTTCTCCTGTAAAGAAATGCAACACAGCTTACATTGTAACTCTTATTTCAAATGTCTGATTTAAACTGGGATATGTATAGACATGTTTTTGTTTATAAATTGGAAGTCTCTGTCAAGGAGCCCCCAAATCCATAATTTTTGTTTGTTAACACAATAATAAGATCGCATATTGAAATCTAAAGCCACTTTCAGAGAATTAAAATATAAATATTTCATGATGTTTTAAAGTAATTCATGTAGGTATCTAAGACAGCCTTAATTTTGCATGATTTCAGGATTGGTATTTTAGACTTTGAAATATGCAATAGAATAGTTTTGGGGTTTTATTCTTGCTCATAAAGCTACATGTAGACACAGAATTTGATTCATGTCAATATGACTATTTGCAGTGCAGCAGAAAACTCTTGTAGTCTGCAAAACTATGACTTATAGATCAACCATACTCCAAATCTAATGAAAAAGCAATCTTTCAATTGAGCCTTGAGGTCAGAATGCCAGTAATACTTTACCAGGACTTAATTCAATGCATACTACACATGACATTTTAAATCAGATACTGGGTCACATGATGAATAAATTATAAACTGTGTACCTGACCCCAACAATTAATGAAGGAATTAAACTTAATTAAACATGCAGAGCTGAGGCACGGCCACATACACAGTCTTCTGACACTGAACCCAGTTGTATTAGGTAGACCTTAGATTTACTTTGCAGTTTACATGAAATGTCCAAACCCTGCTCTTAAACATTATGCTTCTTATTGTAGGATATGGGCTGGTTTGATAATCCAAAAAATAGCACTGGAGCACTAACTACAAGACTTGCTAATGATGCCTCACAAGTGAAAGGAGTAAGTAAAATTTTGGTTTGGTATTTTTCATATTTGGTTTAGCATATAGCAAAGTTGCAGCTTGGGTGTGACTGGTTGATAATAGTCTCAACTTTGACAACTAAAATTTACTATAATACAATAGTTGGTAGAGAATGCACAGAGAATGCATTATAACAGTAATGATAATATACGTTTACAAAAAATTTCCTTTTCTAAAGTTTACTATTGTGCTGTATTGTGATCTTCATTATTAAACAAATCTATTGGGAATCACTTATCTAAGAAATCTCTTTAAAGAGGTCTTATTCACCTAAAGACGTGCATCTAAATTTGTTCTGCTTAGGACCTCCTACTACTTTTCTGATGACACAGATTCCTTAATTTAAAAAAAATAAATATGCAAGCAATAGGCTTTCTTTCCTCTCTTACTTTTTGGAGTTTCTTTAAAAATAAATTGTGGATTTTCAGGGGTCTGTAATACCAAGCCAAGGTACACTGAATGGAATTATTTGTGTATGCTTAAGTAAATTTTTACTTCTCCAAGAAGTTATGAGGTGGTTTTTTTCTGAACTGAAGAATTCTGAAGTATCTTTGGCTTTATTTCTATTGGAGAAGTTAAACATTTAATTTTCTTTTTCATTGGGCTTTGTGTGATGACTTATAAAGTAAGTGTATGATCTACAAAATATGACTGATTTTAATGTGCAGATGTACATGTGAATATGTATGGAGGTTAAAGTTTGTTCAGCTTGAAGAGCAGAATTTAGAAATTGTGGTGTACATTTCAGTAATCAGCACATGGTAAAAGAAGAAATAAATGTGATCTAGGTATTTTTATACAAAAGCATTTAAGAAACTCCTATTTTGAAAAAGCTGAGTTAAGACTTTTTAAATAGTGCCTTGAGAATCAGGAATATTGTGGGTGAAAATGCTTTTCTTATTTAAATCAGAGTTACTTTAGTAAGAAATGCCTTTTTTCTTCTTCCAGGCAACTGGTGTCAGACTAGCATTAATTGCCCAAAACATAGCCAACCTGGGGACTGGAATTATTATATCATTAATATATGGCTGGCAGCTGACCCTGCTACTTTTAGCTGTTGTGCCCATCATTGCAGTGGCAGGAATCCTTGAAGTGAGGATGTTGGCTGGGCATGCTAAGAAAGACAAAAAAGAGCTGGAAGCTGCAGGAAAGGTGGGTTTAGAGAAATTTATCTATTTCTGTATAATATATATACAGTCATGTTTACCAAAGTATTGTTACTGGATGTATTACTTCCAAATACAGAACAATTCATAATATATAACTTCCAGAGACAGCTAAATTCTATGGAGTTACGCTAGTAGACCTACAGAGCATCACACCTCTTCAATAATAATTGAAGAGTTATGTTATTAACCAATATATATATTTATAGCTGATAAATCCCTGAATGTGCTAAATGCTATTCAGGCACATTCCTTTCTCATTCCTATTCTGATCATCTTTGTTTTCCTTTATTTTGCAACACTCTTCATTTTGACATTCTCTTTCATTTGTTTTTTTTTTCCCTGTCATCCCTTTTTGGCATGTCATCTGTCTTATGTTTATTATATTACTCTTTTTTTCCCCCCTCCTTCATCTTATTGGTGTTTGCAGGGATAATATGTATATCCCACTGGTTTCTGAGTCTGTTTGCCATTCCTTTCTTTCTTGAGTGGAAGAGAAAGATGAGAACTGAAAAGTAAGAAGGCTAGACTCTTTAACAAATTAAATGAAGGCATTTAATGTCACTTCATTCCAAAAATTCTTTTGGGACAGAACAACTATTTCATCACTTCCCAGATAATTGCTTTCTTCAAGGCAAAACTTTTCTAAAATCTCTTCCTATGTCCTACTTAAACTGAGAGGAAAATCATTTATCTAAGACCATGCACATAAGGAATAGTATTAATATTCAGATTTGGTGTTTAAATATATGTATCTGCACGTGTTCTAGCAGTGTAATGTCGTCTTGTAGTTACTTGAGGTGCCATAGAGTTGGGTGGCCTCCAGTTGCCATTTCAGAAGGGCCTGGGTCTACTCTGTGCTCTATGTTGTATCTGCCATGCCTTACCCAAATGTTTTGAGTATCCTAGACCATCTCCAAGGGCAGAAGTCACCTGCATGTAGGCAACTAGATTAGAGTCCTTCCCACTCCAATCAATGATTTTGGAGAAGCAGACTAAGTAGGCACACCGTGCATAGACAGATGAATTGCTTTCTGGTTATGTTGAATAGGTATCCATTGACCCTCCCAGTAACTCCTGTTTACTAAGTGAGGTTTATTTCCTTCCTTCCATCATGTCTGTAGATAAAGTTACTGAAAAACATTTTTGTCCCTCCAAGGCCACAGGAAGTTGTGCAGAATGATCTTTTCACGGGCTTTTTCATACAAGCCAAAGAATGCAATTCCTTTCCTTCCCACTGACTACATTTCTTCTCCTTCTCCTCTCTAATGGCTGAACATTTATTTCATGTAGTTTTATTGTAAGATATGGCAGAAAAAAATTGACAATTCTTGGAATAGGCACTAAAGACTTCTTTAATGCTGCAGATTGCGAAGAATTACCACAGGTGTTACAAATATTTATGACATTTTTACAAAACTTAAAAAAATATTTACTTTTCATAGAAATGTATGAGTTTCCCCTCTCAAGGCCACCTAAGCAAGGACTGGACTACTGGAATTCTATTAAATTTTCATTTTTTTAAAAAATCAGGATTTTTTGGAGAAACAATGGTGTTTTACCTGGAAATTTGCATTTTGCAAAGGACTTAAGTTACTGAAAACCTTACTTTATGGTCTTTATTAGACTCAAACCATGATGCATTAAATGTATATTTCAGCAAAATATGTTAAAGCCCTGAAGGTCTTCATCCTCTTTGTTGCCTTTCTCTGGACATGGTCCAGCACTTCAATGTCCTTCTTGAAGTGAGGGGCCCAAAACTGAACTGAGTACTCAAAGTGCAGCCTCACCAGTGCTGAGTACAGCAGGACAATGATTTTTTATACAATGTCTGCAAAACTCTAGCTAAATTGTTGGTATTGCCCATATTCCTTTCCTGCTGTATGTACAGTTCTGAGGTAAAAAAAGACATTACTTTGCATTTGTACTGTATCTATGCTCATAAATAAGCTGTCCTGCTGAATACCCATCCTTAGAAATGAGACTGATTGGCAGCTGAATAGAGCTTAGATATAGCTGTTTAATAACATTTGAGGTGCATTAGGAAATTGAAAATATCCATCCCTGTGGGACTGTCAACTATAATACAGTACATGGGCCCTCCCAGAGCAACAGGATTTCAGGACAACTGGAATACTCAGTCTAACACATATTTCATGGGAGGCTATGTAGGTTGTGCACTCAAAACCGCTGTTTCACCCAGAGGTGAATAGAGGGATGCAGCATTGTTCCAGTGTCTGAAGAGATGTGGTTATTCCAGGTGTCATCTGTTGGTCACTTCTAAGCATCATCCATTCTACATTAATATGGACTAAATAGACCATACAGGTTCCCAGCCTCACTGTGTGGTCACTGAGGAAGACTTTGTGGGCACCTCCATAGTCTTAACAGATTATGTAAAAGCTTTGAATCTGTTACTCCCATAGAGACACACATTTATTGGCTTCAAATGTTGCTTGGTACCTTTGTGCATACAAATGACTCGAGTCTATATATCTGCAAGATTAAAGAATGTATTATTGTTCAGATCAAACATTTACTGCTGAGATCTGAGTTAGGCTCTAAGGCACGTAAGCAACCTGGACATTTTGATTGTAGCCCAAACTCAGTGGACTGGAATTTGAATGCTCATACCCCATTTTTCTTCTGAATAGCTTCTCCATACTTGTCATTGCTGCCTAATGGTTTCTCACCATTTATTTGTAGGACATTAAAGAGGTCTTATCAGAAAATTCTGAGCATCGTAAGAAAATCTCATTGTCATAGAAAGAAAAATGTAAAATGATTATTTTTGATATCAAACGTCCATGATTTTAATAACCAGTATAAAAAATATAAAATTACATTCCAACAGAATTGTTTTATTAGTTTAGGATAAGAAATTGCAACACAATCTTAACTTTTGATTAAAACATTTATGTTTCTATTGCAGATTGCCACAGAAGCAATAGAAAATATTAGAACTGTTGTTAGCTTGACCCGAGAAAGAAAATTTGAGTTGATGTATGGAGAATATTTGATTGTACCATACAGGTATAATAAAAATAACTAAGCTAAAAAAAATATCTGTAATAAATTGCACACATTTACTTCAACAAAAATAGATTTTTTTTGATAGTGTGTATGATTTAATGTATAATTTAATTACCTCAAAATTAATGTAAATATTTTGCATATTTTTTTATTAACAAATACAACCACCACCAGCTGACTTTTTTTAAACTTGATTTAATTAATTTTCTTTATAATATTGGTATTTTCTATTACAATATCACTTGGTTTGGAAAAATGTTAGTTTTAAGTGAGCTTTGGAAGCGATCTAATCTGAATTTCCACCTGAAGTGTTTTTGATATTTAATTAAAAGCTTTTTAATGTAAATTGAATATTACCTTCTGCCATTGTTTAAAGTATTAGAGGGACTGAAAATATTTGAGTAATTGCTTATTGGTTTGTAGTTGAAAAAAAAAGTAATATAAATCTGCCTGGACTAAATAAAAATTTAAAAGTTTTAAAGTGAAAAACTAAAAAGATTCTTTCAAAGAAAGTTTTATTTGTTCTAGAAGGGAATGTTTCATTTTCAGATATTCATGAGAAAAGTAAAGGAAATGACAGCATCTGTACACAGATATAACAAGAGACTTGTGAGGATGCCACTAACACATCGACCATAATAATTGAGTGATTAGAGCACAGTGCAGGACATAAAACATATTACATAGCTTTTTCCTCAGGCTGCTGGGTTTTGAGTTCACATCTCACAACTTTCAGAACAGTGCCTAACCATTCTCAGGGTTGACCTTGATGGGATTGCTCCGAGACTTCCATCTTACTGTTGTTCTAGTATAAAATAGAAGTTATTGCTCTATGGGTGAGTTTGTCTGGAAGAGACAGAGATATGTTTTTTAGTTAATGTTTCAGTGTATGTACATTTTCCATTCATAACAGTATCAACTGAAGTCAGTTGGTATTTGCATATTAGAACTTAAGTATGATTGCACACTTTGATGAAAATGTGCATTCTTTCTTACAGAAATTCTGTGAAGAAGGCACATATATTTGGCTTTACTTTTGCCTTTACACAAGCAATGATGTTCTTTACCTATGCTGGCTGTTTCCGGTTTGGTGCCTATCTAGTGGCAAATGGACACATGGAGTATAAAAGCGTGTTTTTGTAAGTATCACATTTGCAATATTTTTTCTGTCTATCCAGAAAAATCCTTTATTATTTAAGAGACAATAACTCAGTACAGGGCTGTGTAAACAAGTTCTAAAAGACTGAGGTTCTACCAGTATAGATATCAGTGACCTCAATACCCAAGAAGGTCAGTCATAGCAAAGTTTTGTTGGCAACCTAATTGTGGTAAACACAGCTCATTTTGACTGGAAGATGTTTGAAAGTGCCTGCATCCCATGTGCTAGCTGAACGTCTCTAGTCAGCTGAGTGAGTGGACTTGCAGTGGCTCAGTCAGACTTGAAAGGGATTGTTTGACCTAAAATTGTGTGAGCTCTTCTAGGCTGTTTAAATGCAGAATAAAACAGATTACTTTATGAGCTCTGAAAAGACAAAATTTAAAATAAATGAATCTATTTTTCTTTGCTTTAAAAGAGGTCTCATAGATCTCATATGTCAAATACCACTTCTGAGTTGTGTGGCAGTAATAGCTGAAGACAGCAGGTTCTTAAACTATTCTAATGTAGCCTGTAAAATTACATAAAATTTCATAAAATTACATAAAAATCACCACAAAACAATAATAACATAGTTTTCAACCCTTTTCAGTATTGTAAACCATGCTATTTTTTCCATCAGAGCTGTGATAGAAAATTAAATCTTTATTGTCACTTTGTTACAGGCTTGATTTCTTATTTTCGTTGATGCCTTAAAAATTGATCACTAACTCCCAAAAATCATGGAGCCATAGAGAGGAAACCATAGCAATAGCAGGATTAGAGTAACAGTTTTGCCATCCATTGACCCTTTCCTTATAGCCTCAGCTGAGATTTAATATACTTAATCAGTATTAATAACTAAAGAAATTAGTGATAATAAGTAATGCAAATACTGAATTTAGAATGCAGACATGTTTATTTCACATCATTGAAAGAGGGTGAAAAGGGAATTTCTGAAGCTAAATGAGTAATTGAACCAATAATAGTTGGTTACTACTTTACTCTTTCTAAATTTAGCCCTCTTTTTTCTCTGAGTGAAAGAAAAAGTTGGCTGCAGCCCCATTTCCATTGTCCTTTTCTCCATTGCCTATTGATTATTTTTTTCCTGATTTCTTTTGTAGAGTGTTTTCAGCTGTTGTATTTGGTGCAATGGCCTTAGGAGAAACCAGCTCTTTTGCTCCCGACTATGCTAAAGCCAAGATATCAGCAGCCCACCTGTTTCAGCTGTTCGAAAGAGTGCCCTCAATAGATAGTTACAGTGAGGAAGGAGAGAAGCCCGTAAGTAAGCCACGTGTAACGGGTGGTATTGTCTGTCGGTAATATGAACAGCACTCTTCTCACTTCCTTCAAACTGATTTTTCCTCTCCTGATTACATCCTTTTCCCAATGCATTCTTGACACTTTATCTGAACACAACATGGACCAAGTCCTCTATTGTGAGTCCAGCTTTTGCTCATAATGGCAAAAGGTCATTTGTTTTGAAAACCCCTATTGATGTTGGGGAGGGGAGTAAATACTTCTGCAATTCTATTAGAATCATCTGTGAAATTGTCTTAAAGATGTAACTGCCACGGTCCGAGGGGGGATGGGGCCGTGACACAGCACAGACGGGTCCGGAGACAAGGCAGAGCTGCAAATGGAATACTTTATTGAGGTGTCCTGAGGTTTTATGGGTTCAGGGGGGAAAGGGCGAGAACATGGGGTGGAGCATGAGACAGACAAACGGGGGAACAAATCGGGGTAGGGACACAGGCAAAGGGGGAGGAACATGGGAGGAACCGGGGAAGGAGAGGGCGAATGGTAACTGTCTCCTCTCTGCAGCTTCTGCAGCCCATCAGAGAGGGGAGCGGGGAAGCAGGGAGCAGGCAAACTCGTGGCAAGCCCGGGTATGCCCAGGCTGTGCACTGTGTAGTGTGGATACAATGAAACCACATAATTAATAACAGTAAAGTCCATATACTAAAGTCCTGTCAACTGCTGTATGTCTTTCTCCACGCCTGGAACCGCTCCCATCCTGAATCTTGTTCCTTCACATGTAACAGTGATGCTCTTTTAATTCCAGGAAACATTTGAGGGAAACATAACCATCAAAGATGTGGCATTTAACTATCCAAACCGACCAGAGGTCAAAATCCTCCAGGGTTTGAATCTACAAGTAGAAAAGGGACAAACTCTGGCTCTTGTTGGTAGCAGTGGCTGTGGAAAGAGTACTGTTGTTCAGCTGCTCGAGAGATTTTATGACCCACTTGATGGAGAAATGGTAAGTATTTTTTCCAGAACGTGTCAATAGATTTAAGTGAGGGTGTGCTTACTGGTTTTATGTGATGTGATAAAGTATAATAGATATTTCTAGTTTTCTTTCTCAAGTATTTTTAATGTTAAAAATCAGCACTGGCTCATCAGGGCTCCTTAACTGAATGAGATGTACGTAAGCCCCAGTTTCCCACATTGTATGGAATTAATGAAACAAGATCTGTGTGGTAAAAATCTGCCTGACCCATGGCCTAATGGTGGTTTTGAATTCAGAGCAAATTTCCTGACTTTTTTATATTATGAACACTTTAAAATTTGTGAAACATACATAGACATATCTACTTCTGTATAGTGTAGTAGCAGAATTTGCTATGTTCTTTCAGAAAAACCAAAACCAGAGAACATTGCCAAAAATAATTTTTATCGTAATTTTTACTTGTCAGAAACATCTTTCAGAGTGTGTCCACATACCAAGTGATAGACTGTAAATACTTTCAGTAATTTTGGTCTAAAATACATGTAAAGTTTCCTACAATACTTATTCAGCAACTTTACTTTTTTTTTTTTCACATAACAGTATTGTTTATTGCCATTGCTCTTTGATGTAAATGTATTCAGAGACTGTGTTTGAAAAACAGGGCACACATTTTGGGCTGGATGAGATGAGAATAAGAAGGATTTCGGAACTTGTCTCTGCAGAGATACTCACAAAAAGGGAAGCAATACTTAAATAAGACCTAGATGCAATGGACAAGATTTTTTTGAGAGTTGAAATGCCCAAACACGTCCAGTGTAGCAAAATGATTTGTAGAAAGTAGCAGCACAAGTACTCCAAAAGTATGTTTAACCAAATCTGTCTTCCTTACCAATTTTTTTGACCTTGTATTCATGAATAACCAGCCACTGTTTCATGAAAGGAAAAGCACAGACCTCAGGCATAGAAACCACAAAAGTGGTGGGCTAATTCAGAGGCTGAGTTTCCCTGTGAATTCAGGTGAAAGGGGTGTATTTTTAAAAGCAGTAACTGTCTGAGCAGCTGTACACAAAAGTGAGCAATCGTGCTGGTCTGATAAGGAGAGTAACCATGCCTAAAAGTCATGATGTTTGGTATGGTAGATCCAAAAATGCATAATAACTGTATTCTCTAGTTTCTCCAGTGATTTTTCACATCAGATAAGGGAGAGGAAGCAGATCTTAGCAGCCCACAAATCCATTGGAATTCTAAGGAAAAAAGATGGTAAATACCTATATAGTCAAAAGCCATTTCTCCTTTCAAGCTTATTTTTCCTGCTGAAGAAAAAAATGAAAGAACATTACCCAAGGTTCTTTGAAATTGCCTCAGCATACCCTATCTTCCATTGTCTTCAAAATCCTAATTAAGCCTTGAAACAAAGATGGGGACTGAGGCAACACTTTTATAAAATAGCCCTCAGAAAATGTTGGGATATAGGGCAGAAGCAGGGCAAGGGATTATGTGAGCTTTCAATTGATCTCTCTAAGGAAAGAGCTGCAATTGCACAACTTCTGTGTATGAATTTACAGTAAGTCTCAAAAATTTAAAATGTTTGCTTTCTCAGCTTTTTGATGGCAAAGGTGCCAAGGCACTAAATATCAAGTGGCTGAGAGCCCAGATTGGTATCGTCTCACAAGAGCCAATCCTGTTTGACTGCACTATCGCTGAAAACATCGCGTATGGAGATAACAGTCGTCAGGTGCCATTTGAGGAAATTGTTAATGCAGCAAAAGAAGCCAATATTCATACCTTCATTGACTCTCTGCCAGATGTAAGTTATTCCTTTTCTCTCCCACTTGGAACTGGAAGTGACCTAAAGTGGCAGGGAAAAACTGTGTCTACTTGTAAATACCTGGGGTACAATAATTCCCTGAGATGAAAAAAGATCTGAAACAATTTTTGAAACATTTTTCCTTTCTTAATTGTGTTTACCATAATTATTTTTACTCTGGGAGATTCCAGTGTTGGGTAGAGAGCTGAACATTCAAGATCTTTGGGAAGAAAGGACACAACTGTAACTAATTGAGAGCTGGAAGTGAGGGGTGGGGGTTTTTAAGTAAATGGAACCTTTCTTTTTAAGCTCTTGTCCATCTCAAGCACATGTAAAAGACTCTGCTAGACTGACAAGATTATACATTTCTTCTAGTTTATCTAGTCAGAATTTAAATTTCTAGTATTCCTGTGGTCCGAAAATATAGTTTTTCACATCTATATATCTGACCACCACACAATAATGTAAGAATGAGCATCTTGGTCAGACAAAAGGTCTGCCATGCACATAATCTTGTCCCAAGCAGTGACCACCAAGACGTATTTACAAATAAGTATTCAGAAAGGCTAAACATTTAATCCCATTTCCCCTGAATTCTCATCTTCTTACTTTGCGTAATTTGTGACTTGGGAACTTCCTAAGATAGAAAATGTTTTTTATTATTTAGTTTTTTAAGGATTTTTCTTCTGTGTGTTTGACAAATCAGTTTCTAACCTGTGCCAACTTGCTTTCAAAACTTTCTGTAGTTGGGAGGTTGCCAGCTTAGTTGCATGTTGTACACATTCAGACTGATTTCAGGCTGATAAACGGCTTAAAAAAATACAAAAGCTGAGGCCCATGATTTTTGCAGACCATGTTTACTTTCTAATGACTTATCAAGATCTGCTGGTCTGCCTTAACTTTCCTAACTCAATAAGAAGCATAACTGTCCAGACAGATATAGATAAAGTCTAAAAATGTCTGTGTCCATATATAGATATATAATTTGGCCTGAATCTGATACATCTTACACATTGCTTTTTTTTTTCAGGATGAATAAAAGTTGGTTAGAGTAACTGATTTATTTGGACACTAGCTTGGAGTGTCTTAAGTCAGGGTTTGATCCCCAATATTGTCAGGGACTTCCACTGATCTTTGGTGTTCTGTCTCCTGATTGAGAATAACATTGCCATCCAACCCTAGGGAGTGCTATTGCTTGGAATTTAGGAAATACTTGATGTTACAAAGAAGTCTCCTGGTGAAAGATCTATAGATCTGTGTCAGCTGGCAATTCTGGTCAGTTGTTTTCAGAGAGCTGCTGGCATGGAATATGCAGTTTATGGGTGGCTGGTGTCAGGGTTGATATGCTTCAGTATACTTCAGAATTGATTTGCATTCCTAGCCTGAACTGAATCTCTTATTTCCAGAAATACAATACCCGTGTAGGAGACAAGGGAACGCAGCTTTCTGGTGGTCAGAAACAACGTATCGCTATTGCCCGAGCTCTTGTGCGTCAGCCCCAAATTCTGCTACTGGATGAAGCTACTTCTGCCTTAGACACAGAAAGTGAAAAGGTAACTTAAGTTTAAGCCAGGAGCCTGGAATCTAAATTCCACCCTCCCTTTTTTTTTCTTACATCATGATTATTGTTTTTACTCTCCCAGACTGAAGCCAAAAGCTGAAAATATGGTGTCTTATGCAAACTACACATTTATGCTAATAATAGACAAATATAAAAGTCTTACTCCTTCTTGCAAAAAAATCCCCAAAAAAGTAATTTTTGCATCTGTATGGCAGTAGACAGACTGAAATTGCAATGAAGAATGCATTCCTCAGCCTAGGATTCTTCAGGCTTCAGCTGAAAAAGTGCTGTCAAACTTGAATCAGGACACACAGACTGCAGAAGCCAAAAAGACTGAGGATGCTGACAGAGAACTTTTTTTTTCTGTAAACCTGACAAATCTTGTTTCATAAGTTTTCTTCTTCTCCTAATGCTCTCCAGTCCTTGCTGCATGTTCATGGTTAACACAAGATGTTATGTGAAAATTTTTAGAGCACTTACTTCTTTTTTAAGCCCAAAGCTGCAATCTTGGTACAACAGAAATACAATCTAGCTGTAAAAAACCAACACAGAGTCCACAAAAAACCTTACTATTAATGAGGCAAATGTTATATCAGATATTATAGTCTGAAAAGTTAAAACCTTTGGACCAAGTTGTTATCAACTGTCGGCATAAAAATGAGGTTTGAAGGGAAAATGCCATTAAATAATCCCATGATTCATTGTTTTCTTAATTATGTGCCAGTTAGGCACATAATTGAAATTTCATCTCTCTTTTTATTCCTCATTAATAAACATAAGGAATAAAGAAAAGAAAGCAGAGATTCTTTTTAGTATTTTTCTGCCACTGCTAGCTCTAAGAAAAAGATGATTCACGAGACTCCCTGCAAAATCAGGAGAACTAGTATGATAGCAGTTGACCCAAGAATACTGACTTGACTCCCATGTATAATTAGTCTGTCATGAAGGAGACCTGTGGAGGTCCCCAATTAAACATCTTCTTCACACAAGGGCCAATACTGAATTCATTGCTTAATGCTGTGTCTAGAAGAGTCTTTGAAAATCTCTAAGGAGATTCAGCAGACATTCTTTTGTCCCTGGTCCAATGCTTAATTGTCCTTGCAATGAACACTTTTTTTTTTCTTTTTAATCCAGTCAGAACATCTCCTGTTACAATTTATGACCATTTTCTCTTATTCTCCTGCCATGCACCTCAGTAATGAGCCTGGTTCCATCTAATCCTCTTGACTGTCACACCTGCTATAACAGTTTTGACTCTTTGCCAACACAGGCTAATCCTAAATCAGGAAGCTTGAGCAAGATCTTCCCTTTCCCTCACTCTCATATTGCAGTTTACTTCGCAGCTGTCAGAATAGTTCACCTTTTGGTCTGTTCATTGTGCAGATTGTTCAGGAAGCGCTGGATAAAGCCAGAGAAGGCCGTACCTGCATCGTGATAGCTCACCGCCTCTCCACCGTCCAAAATGCTGACAAGATTGCTGTCATACAGAACGGCAAGGTCGTAGAGCAAGGCACCCATCAGCAGCTTCTGGCTGAAAAAGGCATCTACTATTCTCTGGTCAATGTTCAAAGTGTGTAATGCAACACGTAGAATAAAGGCAGTACTTACCTCTGAATTCCCACTGGAGCTACTTCTGCCACTGTAATTATTTCAATATCAGCAGTCAGTTTTGATACTCTTGGTTTTCTTCCTTCCTTTGATAAATCATACAAAACTAAGTAAATATGTACCAGTTTCTCTGTATTAGCTTTCATTATTCAAACAGCTTTATTATGTGGCCAAAACAATGGCCTATTGTCCTCATGAAAGTAGAAGCATGCTAAGCCAAATGTAATTAATATTAGCTTGCTTTGAACTCTGTCAAAAGTCACATTAAACAGGCTTGTCTGTAAGCAACTTGGAAACATTTTCACGCTCAGTAAAAGTAGCTTTGCTATTGTCAGAAAGAAACCTCAAGCCTTATCCTCACTGTGCCTGTGTAAGACACAAGTCAGTCCTGGCCTATTGGGCTTGTTACCAACCTGTTATGAGAACTTGCTGGTCAGCTGAAATTTGATTCCAGATGTCTCTTGTGGAGTTTAAGCCTGGGATGACTGTAAATGTCTTGAAAACATGGGCAAAGTCTGAAAACAAGGGTCTCAAAACTGCAAGTACCTCAGTGGTGGTTGATTACTAATCCCCAAAGAGTTGCAATCTTAAGAGGTGGAAAAAGACATAATGCAGGAAAGAAACAGCAGATCAGAAAAAATCCCATAACTGATGGGCAAGACAAAGCACCTGCTGCAGCCCAGGAAAGAACTGTCTGCAAGTGTCCCGAAGTCCTAGGGGTCAGAGGTCAAAGTCTAAGAATTCTGAAGACTGCAATATTTTATAAAAGGTGAAAATCCTGGATTTGGACTTGGAGGAGGGGGAAGGAAGGCATCTTTTTCATTGTTAGCATGCTTTGCTGAAGAGCTCTTGAACCTGATCACCGTGACTGAGACTCCCAAGGACTGTAATTGTTGGTGCTAAATCCTTGACATCAGCTCTATGACATTGTATATTATTTGCTTATTTAGGATGACTGTTAAGCACTAGCGGCTTTGCATATGTAGTAATATTGATTCGTAATTCTTAATAACTAAACATGAAGCAATGTATATTGTTAATGCATATTTATTCAGTAAAGTTTTGTTTTTAAGTTTAAAACTGGCCTGATTAATCAATCTTCCACAATTCCATCCTAGCAACTTCTGATTCCCTGAGATTTATACGTATGGTCTGTCTTACATATCTCTAGATATTTATACACACAGATCTAGACATTTATACACACCTTAACTAGGCTCATCAATGTACTAATGACACTCTTCAGAATGTTGATTGATGCAGTCTCATTGGAATCACATACCTGTTTTCTTTTGTTTCTGTCTTAGATGGAAAACCAATTTGACTAGCAAATTTGTTTGTTTCCTATTTATGCATTACTTGATACAATAAGATTCTTGTCCATGAGTAAGGCTATTATTCTGCATAATAATATAAAGATGTTATACTTGCAATTGCAAGAATTGAATAGATACTCTTTAACATTGTAGTCTGAAGATTCAAGTGAGAACATACGTAGACTGACTTTATTTCACTAAATTCTGGATGTTAGTATTTTGTTTTTAAACTAGGATTTTTAATTTTGGATGGAACAGTTTCTAATGATTGGATTAGTAATTATTAGATTCTTTCCCCAACTTGTGTCATTTTGAACACTCTTGATTTACCAGACAAATCTAACTCTCTATGAAAATCAGAATAGCACTGTAAATATTTTACCACAGACATCTGCAAATCAGTTTTTTAAATCCTGGCCATATAGTTTAAAATATATTTCAGAAATTCACATCAAATATAGAAACTTTCTAAAACAATTTATTTTTCCCTATCCTTTTCTTCTACATTTCTAAAGAAGTATTTCCCCTTGGTTGAGATCTATGCAAAAGTTTTCATAATAATTACAAATCCACTATAAATGCTCCAGGAACTCTCTGCTCACAGTTACTTTATTTTCAGAATTTTCTTTCAGAAGACTACAACAGCCATATTACTGCAACTGAGCTACCACTAGATAACTCATCATGTAATTTACAGTCACAAAGCCAAAGGACAGAGAAGAACACCTCCAGAATTGTGTTCTTCACCACATTCTATTCATGCACCTTCTAATTGCAGTGCTTTACCCAAAGGAAGGGTTGACTGAACTAGGACAATTCTACTTTAAGGACCATTATTCTACCACATCTTTCCAAAGGGCATAAGAGGCCTTACTCCAAAGCTCAGCCTTTTCAGCTAGGCTCTGAGATATTTGGGTTCCCCTTAATGTCATAAGATACTTGTCTGAGCTCTAAGCCCTCCTTGTTGGCATAGTCAGCTCTTGTCTCTGACCATAAGTACCCTAAACTCTTGATGATAGGTATGTGTTGTTATTCTGAAGTAATAGGCCTTTTTTCCTCTGGCCTGTTCTTCTTTTGAGGGCCTGCAGCAGTTTCAAGCAGAACTTACTGTTTTGAGGGAAGGTAGTCTAGCAGCTTTTCCACACATTTCTTGTGCCTCTTGACCCGTTACCTTTGGAACAAGTCTTTAGAGAGATGTCAGCATTGCCACCACCTTGGCAATCCTAACCACTTTGCAAGTGTATGCCACTGACCACAGAGAGACAGGAATCAAGAAGGACTTAAGTCCAACAGTCTGACAGCCCTCCTGCTGAAATGACTGATCAAAATAGAGTTCTCAGAAGAAAAAGAGAGTTTAAGTCTAGGAAGTCTTTCTTACCACAGATTCTTATCAGGG